>NC_137174.1:100730200-101330200 GCF_951804945.1 Podarcis cretensis
TGCAAAAGAGCTTGGAATATGGGGCGCGGAAGCGAAAGGATCCCCAATGTTTTGCATGGCTGCTTGTTTTGTGCATGCGCACAGACCCACACAGGTGGTTTTGCCATAAAAATAAGTGGAGGGAAAAGGGGAGAACAGTGGGGTTGTGTCAACGGATGAGTGGGCAAGAGGAAGGGACCTCCTTTTTCGGGTGGGCCTGATGCCCCATAGCACTACCCATATTCTCTCAGCAATGGTGAGAAACTGTACCCAGATTGGCATCATCTTATGGAAAGGGTTGTTGTTGTTCCTTGGATTCTGTGGCTCAGCCTTGGCACACTCTGTTCTCTTGTATGTGGAGGAGCCCTGCCCAAGATAGCCGCAGGCGGTGTAGCTGGGGAGTGGTCAGAAGTTATCCCGGTGCAGCTCTGAACCTTTGGATTGTCTCCTGTGTGGTTTTCAGCATCACACTGTTCCCACATCCCTTGAGCCAGCGCACCATACCTGCTGGCCCTTGGGTCGCTCTCATGTCCCTCCTTCCCCACCCCTCAGAATTAAGAATAATGCAGCAAGGGTGTCCAAAATGGTGCCCACTAAATGCTTTGGGTTGCAACATTCAGCATCCCTGAGCATTGACCTTGCCGAGTGGGGCTGATGGGAAGGGGCGCCCCCCAGGTGTTTGGGACCCCATGTTGGCTGCCCCTCCAAGCCCAAAGGCTCCCTTTCTAAATAGTTCAGCCGTCTTGTCCTGATAACAACCGTTTTGCCTGCTTTCTCATTATGAGCTCCCTGTTTTATTTATCTGGCAGGTTGTGTAACGCATGAAACGTTGGGTAATTTTGGCTCTCTTGCCTCCCAGTTTGATCTGTGTGTGTGTTAGCGGCTGGAGCGATTCTCCCAGAACACAACCGACAATGTCCGGCTAGGTTTAGAGCTAGGTCCAGGGTCAACTTTCCATTGCATTCCCCCCAAAGAGCAAGGGGTGTTCAGTTACTGCGCAGTTTACCTGGTGGTGGCCATTGGCTATGGTGCCTTTGAAAGGAAATCAGAAAATGGAAGAGGAAGGGGAGGAAGAGGAGGAGGGTGTTTCCTTTGCTTTAACAGTTGATGGCTCCGTAGAACTTCCATGTTCAGGGGCAGTCTATCTCTGAAGACCAGATGCAGTATCCTTCCCAGAGACTTTTGTTGTGCTTCACTTGGGTCTTACCCTATAGAGCTGTTCTTGTGTTCTCCTGCCTTTCAGAACTCAGGACCATTTTACTGATATGAGTGGCGACTAGCCAGGATAGCTCAGCTCTGCCTCCAAAACTGGGAGGCAGCAATGCTTCCTGGAAACCACAGGAGGGGAGAGTGTCGCTCTTGTGTTCGAATCCTGCTTGCGGGTTTCCCATTCTTAGGTTCTTACGATGCTGTGGACTGCAGAGAACAGAGACATTTGCATGAGCAGCCTGCACAATACCTGCAGACTTTGCTCTCGTTGACACAGGAGATTTAAGTCAAGCCCAGGGGACCTTGGGGCAAGTTTAGCGGAGCCGCCTCTGCGGTTGACAGGTTGACATTCTCAGCTTCTGCACCAGTTTTCCCCAGCCTGGCAGCTTCGAGGTTATTTTGGACAGCCACTCTCATCTACTCTATGATGAGCTGATGGGAATTGTAGTCCAAAACATCTCGAGGGCACCATGGTGGGAAATGCCATCCCAGAGCAAATTGATGCTTCATAAGCTTCTGCTTAAATGATGAGGAGTTTTCTTTGCCTTAAAAAATATATAAAATGGTTACACAATTCTTCTCCACCCCCTCTTTTGGGGAAGGGGGTGGGAGATATGGCCCTACCTCATCTAGGACTGTGTTTTGATGCTGCTGCCTTGAGCAATCTCGCTTCCTATCTCACAAGAAATCTTTCGTCAGCTGGGGTTCTAAAAATCTACAGGATTTTCTTTCTCTTCCTTGTTGGGAGAATCCTTTTTCTTTATTATTATTATTTTATTTATTTTTAAGTGGTGATGGATGTCTTGAGCAAGAAAGCCTCTGCTGAGTTTGCTAAAATTATAGGGTTTATTTTTTCTCTCTTAAAAAAAAAATTAAA
Organism: Podarcis cretensis; assembly: GCF_951804945.1. Lineage (NCBI taxonomy): Eukaryota > Metazoa > Chordata > Lepidosauria > Squamata > Lacertidae > Podarcis > Podarcis cretensis. Next base: position 100,732,266 of record NC_137174.1, read on the forward strand.
AATCCCCTTTATGCTTTCTTCTTCTTCTTCTCCAAGTGCCCATCCCTGATGTCTCCACCCTCTTGGAATTTGCTCACCAAACCTCCCCGTTCCATAAGAGATCCGGCTTCCCTTACAGACAAGAGTCTTAGAAAAGAACCTCGCTTTATTAAATCTGCTTTTAGATGACCGTAAGAATAATAATAATAAATTTTATTTATACCCCGCCCTCCCCAGCCAAGACCAGGCTCAGGGCGGCTAACACCAAATATAAAAACAATTGATTAGAATACAGCTTAAAAAACAAAATTAAAATACAACATTAAACATTAAAATGCAGCCTTGTTTCAGTGGAATCAAAAACTTTTTTGGGGATAAAAACATCAAGTCTTCCCCAAGGCTAACTATCCAGACTGGATTGTCTAAGAACCCACTAGCCCTTTTCATTTCTGCAACTACAAATACATAATAGCACAGTGTTGGAAAACAGCTGCTAACTCAAGGCATGATAACAACAAAACAACAACAAAACAACAACAACAACAACAACAACAACAATTTATTTATACCCTGCCCATCTGGCTGGGTTTCCTCAGCCACTCTGGGCAGTTTCCAACAGAATATTAAAGTACAGTAGTCTATTAAACATTAAAAGCTTCCCTAAACAGGGCTGCCTTCAGATGTCTTCTAAAAGTCTGGTAGTTATTTTTCTCTTTGACATCTGGTGGGAGGACGTTTTACAGGGTGGGTGCCACCACCGAGATAGACAATGGGATAGACAATGGAATATTGCCCTTGTGGAGAAACTTCATGAAACATCTTGGATGCTCAGGAAGGCAATAATAGAATCATAGAACTGCAGAGGTGGGAGGGACCCCAAGAGACCCCTGCAATGCCAAATGACCAAAGGCAATTTTGAAAAGTGTGTTGCTCATTCTTACTCTGCGAAAGACAGCGTTGCACCCTCAAAATCAGCTACCCAGGACTCACTCTGGTATAACCTGTTAGGATGGAGAGCAGCTTAATGTTGACTGTGTCATCTACATTGTATATGCATGGAATGTTTCTTGCAGGGAGCGGAGGTATCTGGGGGTTGCTTGTTACATGTATTTTTGGAAACCGAAAAATAAAATTAAGAAGAATATTTTCAAAACCACAAGAGCCTTAGAATTAACCATCCGGACCCCACTTCCATTCTCTGCAAATTTGTGGACTCGGGCAAAGAGATGCTCAGTGCTGAACATAACCAGAAATTAGGAATGTTCTAGACTTGGTTTTTACCCTCCCTCCAAGAAGCTCAAGGTGCAGAGATCAGGCAACCCGCCTGCTTCTGCAGCACGAGTTTAATCGGCTATTTTATTGAAATCAGGCAAACAGCCTTTGGCATTCTCTTTTTGGCACACGTTTAAAACTTTTTTGTTTAGGCAACTCTATCTAGACGTGTAGATGTTGATATGTTGTTTTCTTTCTTTCTTTCTTTCTTTCTTTCATTTTAATTTCCCCTCTAAACCACTTGGAGGTTATGCTACAATCAAATTGCATATAAATTTTGTTAAATAAACATTATTATTATTATCCCTTCACCAGTGGTTCCCAGGCCAGCTTGCAACAATTAAAAAATGTTTTCTCTCAGGTTCTCGTTTTCTCAATCATTTTCTGCATTTCCACTCTCTCCCAACCGAACCTACCTCACAGGGCTGTTGGAAGGATAAAATGAGGAGAAGAGAACCACCATATTGGGGGTGTAGAAATGCAATAAGCAAATACATAAGCGTGGAGCAGACTGGGACAGTGTAGGAACCTCATGCCAAAAACTGCAGGAAGTTGGGGTTTTTTTTGGGGGGGGGAGGACTAGAAATTGGGGCACCATTTTCAGCAGCAGCCACAGGCCTGCCATGAATGATGTAGGGTTGCCATATTAAAACAACAAGGGACACCCCCAAAAAGTTGTTGAGCTTTTTTCAGGAAAACCCCAAAGTTTTTCAATTGACTTGCCTAAGATCAATTCTGCCTTTGAAAGCCCAGTGATGTTCGGGGGAAAATCTGGATGTATAGGAGACCTAATGAATCCCTAGTTCTTCTCCCTTGAACATCATGCTCTCCTCCTTCCCGACTCCCTACCATGTGTACGAGATCAGTGCCAGATTTATGTATAAGCTAAACAAGCTCTAGCTTAGGGCCCCACTCTCTTGGGGGCCCCCCAAAAAAATTAAAGGGAAAAAACAAACACCGGGTGTACATTTCCAAAATATAAGATAAAAAACAAACACAATAAACCCTACATGCAGCAACAGTGTTTTGTGTTGTGTAGGCTCCTATGATGTAAGTCATGGGCCCCGCCTGCTAGCCTGCTCCCTAAAATATCACTATCACTATTAATATACTTCTTAATTGTATTTCAGTTCAACAATCACTTTGATAAAATAGATATTTTGTTATGTGCGAATGGCTTTAGATAACTATGAGGCCAATAAATAACCATATAGCATATATTCAGCACAAAAAACAGCGACAATTTGTTGTTGACAAAGGACAGCTGGACATATAAAGGGCCCCATGACCTTCAGGAGCTGAGGGCCTCATCAAACCTAAATCTGGTCCTGTACGAGGTGGCTTTAGGGTCTTGGGTTCAAGCTTTGCAAGAGTGTTTGTGTTGGCACGAGTCTTCCCACAAGTGCCCCGGGCGCAAGACGTCCCCTGCGTTGTGCGCAAGGCAGCGTGGGCAGAGGAGTCGCCTACGACATGGCAGTGTTTTTGCATCTTGGTTTCTGCAGGTGCGCCTTGTCAGATTCCCCGTACCTTCCAGTCAAAAAGATGTTAACTCTCCTGTGGGTTGGGAGAGAGAGAGAGGGAGGGAGGAAGAACCAACATCAACGGAGATTGAAGAGCCAGAGGGCTGTGATAACCATCCCTAATGATGGCACATAATTTGGGAGGTGCCTAATTGGAAGATCAGATCAGATTGTGTATTCCTGAGGGAGTGGCTGGCCTGCCCTCACAGTTGTTGTTCAGTGGAAGGGTTTGGGTTTGGGGGAGGGGAAAAAACTTGGAACATCATTGATTTTCAGATTGTGTCTTGTATTCCTAACCACCAAGCCTTGGGAAGAATGTCCCTGGTTCAAAGAGGGCGTATCCAGTTTGCACAGGGAAATGTGGCAGAGAGTCTGGAGGACAAACAGTTAGGAGATGCAAAGCTGACGTCAGTCATAGAATTGGAGAGTCAGAAGGGACCCAAAGGGGGTCCCTCTAGTCCAGGGGTCCCCAAACTAAGGCCTGTGGGCCAGATAAGGCCTGAGGGACTCATTTATCCAGCCCACAGAGCTCCAACTTCCAGGTCGGAGGAGCACCGGAAATACCGTATTTTTCGCTCTATAAGACGCACCAGACCACAAGACGCATCTAGTTTTTGGAGGAGGAAAACAAGAAAAAAATATTCTGAATCTCAGAAGCCAGAACAGCAAGAGGGATCACTGTTCCAGCTTCTGGGATAGCTGCGCAGCCTGCATTCGCTCCATAAGACATACACACATTCGCTCTTACTTTTTAGGAGGGAAAAAGTGAGTCTTATAGAGCAAAAAATACGGTAGCTTGTGCGCATGTGCAAACATTATTTCCAGTGCTCCTCTGACCCGGAAGTGTGCCAGAAATAGCATGTGCGCACTTGTATGGGCACGCGCTCCCCCCGCCCTCCGGCCCACCACGTAATTGGTGCTGGAGACACCGGCCCAAGGCGCGGTAAGTTTGCTGACCCCTGCTCTAGTCCAACCCACTGCCATGAAAAGTTCCTTCAGGTGCCTGTAGTCTGCGACTTGCCTGGCTACCTGCAAAGCAGGCTCCACAAGAGGCAGAGGTGGCCACCAACTTGGATGGCTTCAAGATAAGATTGGAAGAAGGGAAGCCTTTTTCTGTATCACTTTAAAAAGCGTTCTAACATGATGAGCAGGATTTGAACTACGAGCCAGAGAATAAATTAGAGAGTATAGCAATGTTGTTGTGATATGAAAGATAGAAGACAGCGTACGGCAAAGGGAGAGGAATAAAAACACTGTGGGAAATGGCGTGGGAAGTCGAGAAAACCAAAGAAACAATTACTGTGCATTGAAATGTCTATGTTAAACTTTGGAAACTTAATAGCAAATATGGATAGGATGTCCCTATTTTCATCGGGGAAATGTTGGAGGGGATGGAAGTCTAGGAGGTAAGGGAGGACTGAAGACCGAGAAGAAAAGGGGGTTGAGGACCTGGAGACAACAATGTGAGAAAGGAATGGCATGCCGAGCCTACAGTTGGGTCAATTTTTCAGGAAAGAAATGAGTTTGGGGCAGAGCTCAAAGCTAAGGGGGAAGGCGTCAATGAGGAATTTCATATACAGTGGTACCTTGGTTCTCAAACTTAATCCGTTCCGGAAGTCTGTTCCAAAACCAAAGCATTCCAAAACCAAGGTGCTCTTTCCCATAGAGAGTCATGCAAAACAGGTTAATCCGTTCCATACTTTTAAAAACAACCCCTAAAACAGCAATTGAACATGAATTTTACCATCTAACGAGGCCACTGATCCATAAAATGAAAGCAACAAACAATGTACTGCAGTCACACAATCAATCCATCAGTAGCTGAACTGGGTTCCACACAGTCACAAAAACAAAAAGAGAGAGCCACAAAACAGCAAAATAAATAGCAAAAACAGACAGACCTCAGCGTAACACTCAAATCGTAAGCGTGACACTCGAAATGGAGCACATTCGGCTTCCAAAAAAGTTTGCAAACCAGAACACTTACTTCCGGGTTTGTAGTGTTTGGGTTCCAAGTTGTTTGAGAACCAAGGCGTTTGAGAACCAAGGTACCACTGTACACCCAGTTACTCGCCTGGAAAAAATTACCTGCATTGCAGGGTGGGGGGAGGTGGACTAAATAACTCTTGCCTTATTCTCCAACTCTACACCTCTATGATTCTATACCCAGCTGACCTGTGGTGACACTGATGGCCTAAATAGCAAAACAAGCCATTCACCAAAGTCTTCTTTTCTCGGTCTTCTGGAGGCCCTTCCTCCTTCGCATCAACAGCCAGAGTCTTTAAGATGTTGCAAACTGGGTAACCAATCTACCAAGCCCTTTGCACCAGATGTGCTGCTAGCATTGGGACTGCCAAGAGAGGTGCTTGTTTTGCCTGATCCTTTTCCTTCACTAGAGAGAGAGAGAGAGAGATTGTTTTTGTTTTGTTTCCTAATCCCGTAGAGAGGTGTGGCCATGTTGGTTTGTTTGTAAAGATTTACAGGCCTTTGTCTTTGTCCTCATCTGAAAACTTAATTATTTCACAGTCATGGGTGTGTGAACCAGCAAATCACAGAGCAAAAACAGTCTGGGGACCCAAGACTTTCCCAACTCTTTCCATGCAGACATTGCATTGTACATCCTTGAGATGTTGGAGCATGGATGCCGTTTTGAGGGGATGGGATGCCAAGGGTCAGCAAACTTTTTCAGCAGGGGGCTGGTCCACTGTCCCTCAGACCTTGTGGGGGACCGGACTATATTTTTTGGGGAGGAAATGAACAAATTCCTGTGCCCCACAAATAACCCAGAGATGCATTTTAAATAAAACGGCACATTCTACTCATGTAAAAACACGTTGATTCCTGGACCGTCTGTGGGCTGGATTTAGAAAGTGATTGGGCTGGATCCGGCCCCTGGACCTTAGTTTGTCTACCCATGGGATATGCCCATGGCAGACTTAACATTGGTTTCTTCTTGGCCTGTACTGGAAAGTGTAATTCTCAACATGGAACATGCAGGAACATCCTGAATCCGCTTCCCTAAAGCTTCAGAAGGATTGCAAGGTTCAGGCCAAGTGCCAGCTTCTCCTGGAAGCTGCTAGGCTACTCTTTGATGTGATCTGACCAACCTCATGGAGAAGCTGATTCAGAAGTTCCCATGACCACGTGACGTCCCAGCTCCCAACCATGCAAAACAGAGTTGGAACAGCAACCGCGTTGCTGCAGAGGATGTATGAGTCAAGCTTGGAGCTGTAGACTTCTGGGAAGAACTGTAGCTCCTCTGTAGATGGGTTGAAGGCACATAAGACCATCACCTGGCTGAATCTAAGCAGGTCTGCACCTGGTCAAAGAGGTGGCTGTCTGGGACTCACGCTCATGCCGTTTTGGGTTCCACGAGGAAAGAAAGGCAGGATAGAAACAGAAGAAAGTTGAATAAAAAAGCAAGGGAATAAATATCTGACCTTGAGAATTTTCTTTTCTGAGCTTCCCACAAACTGTGGGAGAGTTTCCTATGCACTCTGAGAACTTTTATTCAGTTGGCTAGCTCAGTTGGTTAGATAATTCCAAGGTTGCATGTTCGATCCCTGTGTGGGGCAGCTATGTATTGGACTAGAGGATCCTCAGGGTATTTTCCAACTCTGTAATTCTACAATTCACCCACAGACCTATAGCTTATAGCACAATAGTTAAGAAGTCTGAAGACTTCCTATCTATTGTGCTACACACATTGCGAAGCTGTGCCTGAGTGTTTATCCGCACTGCTTTTTCTAGACACAGGGGCACCCTTTCATTTGCCCCGGAGCTTAACCCCCCCCCCAAAGAAAAGCCCACTCTTCACAGCTGAAATGCATCAAATGGCAACTGGGGTCTTCCATGGATTGCTGTTTGCTCCGATTCAGCAATAAAGAGTGAATTTTCGTGGGAATGCGCAAAGACAAACAGCAACCACAAGCGCTCTGGCACAGAGCTTTAAAGTGCGGACCGTGCCTGGAAAGTGCAGAGGTAACTGAGGTGTGGAATTGAGTTCCTACCACTAGGCGGCTTTTTGTCCGAACTCACTTGGAGCCCACCTCAAAACTTGGATCTGAACCTAGAGCCAGCCACCTTGGCGTTGAACTCAATTGGGTTCATGGCAGCGATGTTTGGTCAGTGGACTAAAAAGACTAGCCTGGTCAACAAATGTTCCCACGGCACCTCCTTCCCAAACCCTGGGAAGCTTCTGCCCAGCTTAGGGGGGGGGGGAGGCATGATTCTCGTGTGCGAGTTGTCACAGCATCCCCAGTGCCCTCGCAAGCGTGTGCCTCTAGCCCTAACTGTTCTCCTATGAAAAACTTCACAGCATGCCACTGGCTCGTAGACCCAAAGTGCAGATCTTCTCCATGAGGTCAAAGGACCAGACCCCTTGCATCTGTCCCTGCCTGCCGCCTTCCAACGGAGCTCTTGTTTTACCAACTCTGTTGGGCCTGGGGGGTAACCCGTGAAACACAGTCCAGGACCAGTCCAGGATCCGAAGGTTCTACTGGGAGTCAGTCCAACAGGGCCAAGGCAGGAAACCAGGCAAGGACAGGGGCAGGATCTAGCATACAGCAATGTTGCTCCCGCAACCTGGGACGGGGTCCGACAGCCTTTTATCTTTGTTGGGGTAGCGGCCGGTCCTGATCCCCCAGTGACTCACCTCCCTGTCTCGCCCGAAGGCGAGCACTCCTCCTGCGAGTACTCAGATCTCTCCTTCTCTCAGACCTCAGTTTCTGCAACGCGGGAGACGTCGTTGGGTTACTAGACCACCAAAATGGTAGTGGAGCAGCTGTAAGTGATGGCCCAGCTGAAGGCAACAATGTCATCCCCGCATCTGGAGCCAGGGTAGGCTCAGGCCCCTGACTCGGACCAACTGGTGTTTGCTGCAGGGGAACCTGCAGGATCAGGCCCCAGACTTGGTTCAGATGATGCCTGAGGCAAAGGATCCAGTGCAGACTGAGTCTCCTCTGGTTCTGAGTCCGAGCCCGAGTCCCAGGCCATCACACCAACATCTGGCTAAGTGGAAAAGGAACATCTGGAGCAGCTGTGAGGGGAGTGGATTTTTTTTTAGAGCAAATTCGGGAAACAGGGCATGACTGAACTAGAGAGTGCCTGCCTTATCGAGGAGATGGCTTGCTGTGGCCTGTCTCTGGGTCTGGTTATGGCATGCTGAGAACCTTGGCCACTGGTCCCTGGCTATGGTCCACGATCCCAGATGTGAATTAAGAAGGCTTCGGACCCTGAACCAAGAACAAAGGGGGGAGCAGCACTCTTGCCTCTGCAGCTCGTAGGCCTCTGCCTTCCCCTCCGCCCCAGCTTGGGTTTATTTTTGTGAAATCAAAGCAGAATTTCAAGGCGTCTGGCGTGCATGCACAGCGCATGAAATGGGCCGGAGGAAGAGAGGCGTGATGCTACTTGCAAACTATGCGCGGAGACAAGACCAGAGGCGCCGAGTGCTTGAAAGCTGGTGTGTGCTGGGTTGGGACTTGCCTCTGCACTGTAGCCTGCAGGGCTTCTGAGGAAATGGGGGGGGGGAGGGGAGGTGGCTTGCTGCTGCTGCTCGCTCCAAACCCAAACCTGACAGGACCTGCCCTGCGTCTTAGTTGGGGGTGGAAAGCGGAGATGCAAAGAGGGGGGAGAGAGAGAGAGAAGGAGAGGGGGAAGGAAGGGTTAATGCGTTTGAAGTCGACAGGAAATTTACTGGCTGAGTGGTGCAATTTGCAGACATCCATTCCAGGCCGAGGGGTCTGCAGGCAGGAGCAGAAGGACTCCTGGACAGCTCAGCTTTTCCAGTTTCTTTTGGAGTTACCGTATTTTTCGCTCTATAAGATGCACCAGACCACAAGACGCAGCTAATTTTTGGAGGAGGAAAACAAGAAAAAAATTATTCTGAATCTCAGAAGCCAGAACAGCAAGAGGGATCGCTGCGCAGTGAAAGCAGCAATCCCTCTTGCTGTTCTGGCTTCTGGGAGAGCTGCGCAGCCTGCACTCGCTCCATAAGACGCACACACACATTTCCCCTTACTTTTTAGGAGGGAAAAAGTGAGTCTTATAGAGCAAAAAATACGGTACCTTATTGCTCCAAGTGGCCTTTGCACGCATTGCGCTTCTTTGAGATGTGCATCAAAGCAACCTTGCCCAAACTGTCCTACTCACCAAGGCTGATGAGAATAGTAGCATCACAGAATTTTAGAGCTGGGAGGGAACCCAAAGGCCATCTAGTCCAGCCCCCTGCAATGCAGGAATCTCAACAGAAGCATCCAGCCTCTGCTTAAAAATCTCCAAGGAAGGAGAGTCCTCCACCTTCCGAGGGAGTCTGTCCCACTGTCAAGCAGCTCTTACTGTCAGAAAGTATTATTAAGTATTATTATTATTATTATTATTATTATTATTATTATTACTACTACTACTATTACTATTATTTTGGAAGGCAGCCCTGTACAGGAAAGTTCTTAATGTTTGAGGTTTTATGGTGTTTTCAATATTTTGTTGGGAGCTTCCCAGAGTGGCTGAGGCAACCCAGTCAGATGGGTGGTATAGAATTAATAAAATTAGTAGCAGCATAGGCAGTAGAAGTAGTATCATCATAAAAGCTCTTCAGAATCCCCTTTTCTCGTTATTTGGATCTGTTGGTTTGGGTCTTGCCCTCTGGAGCAGCAGGAAGTGAGCTTGCTCCATTTTACGATTGACAGCCCTTCTGATATTTGAAAACAGCTATCCTATCACCTTTGGAGAGTCGCTTTGGAGCTTGGCATCCCAAAACATCTGGAAAGAACCAGATGTGGGGAAGCTGCCTTAGGGCCTAGTTCTCAAGACACAGATGTGGTCTATGAGTTCCTCTGCCCCAGTGGCATCACAATGGGGGGTGCAGGGTGGCAGTTCGCCCCGGGTTCCATGTCTGGGGGGGTGACAAGAAGTCACCCCATGGGGCTCGTGGCGGCGCAGCCACATGTAGAGGATCCTCCGTTTGCGGCTGCAGCTAAGTACAGCGCATGTGTGGCGTCACACGCATGCACTGTAGCGACGCCACACATGCGCTGCATAGAGGTTTGCTGCCACTGGCGCTCCAGAGCTACAGCCATGAGCAGAGGATCCCAGCACCGTCCATATGGCGCTGGAGCAGCGCCGCCAGCAAACCGCTATGTACAGCGCATGTGCGGCGTCACTACATACGGCGCATGCGTTGTACGTAGCGATGCCACACATGCGCCCTACGTAGCGACTCCCGCCCTGGGTGTCACAACACCTTCCTTCGCTCCTGCTCTGCCCTACCACGTTTCAGGCTCTCAATATTGAAGTTTCCTCAATACCAAATGAAATAGAAACCCTGCACTCGGACGGAAAGCAAGCATGTCAGGGAGAAAGGTCCTTCACACTTAATCTTTCCCCTGACCTTTCTGTGTGCCAGGAAGCTTTTTTGGGGGGTGGAGTGTTTTCTCAGGTGAGACTTGTCTGAAGGGGTGCAGTGGGGAAGACGGATGTACCACTTCCCCTGCTGTTCGTTAGAACGGAGCCCCAAAGTGTTTTTAGATACTTGGCAGTGTGCACTGCTGCTCCTGTGGCAGGGAGTTCCTCAGCCCAAGGACAGCAAAACAACATGTTGCCTGCCCTCGCCAACTACCCGTCAGACAATGTCAGGAGGCAAGCATATTATGAAAGGATAGCCATTTCTATGTCTTGCAGTTTTCATGCAAATAACAACCATTTTGCAACTGGGTTGGTAGCTAGAAAATGTGATATTAAAGAGGGTTGTATGAAACCACGTCCGTTATAGTATCATAGAATCGTAGAGTTGGAATGCGGGGAACACAACTAAAGAATCCCAGACAGATGGCCACCTCTGCTTAAATGTGATGTGCTAGTTTATTACATGTGAAGAAGATTTTTAATTTAATTTTGCAAAAAGGAGGATTTGAAAATAATAATAATAATACTTTGTTCTGCTGCCTTAAAGAAGGCTGTGTGACATGAAGGAGGAATCTCCCTTGTTACTGCTGTGTGCAGAGAACAGCTTTGCTCTTGCACTTGGTACAGAAAGGCAAAACTCACCCATTCCAGCTCTGCAGTTTTTGCTCTGACGATCGCGGTTTGGTTTATATAAATGTGTGTGCGTCCAGTGGGTTGCATCTGTCTGCTGCTGCAGATTATTCATTCAGGTTTTATCCCACCCTTCCTCCCACGGGAGCCCAGGGCAGCCATACATCATCAGCATCCATAAAACATCTTAATTAAAAACCTCAAAACAGATAAAACACCTTTCTGGGCTGCCGTTTCCAGTGCTAAATGCCGGAGTGAACACAGACGTCTTCACATTGCGTCTGAATTCTCATATGTTTTAAATCACAGCTGTAAAAGAAAAGAAAAAATCCAGTGATTTTTTTTTATTTATCTTTCTTGCAAACCGCTTTGAGGTTTTCTTCTGCAATGAAGCAGGAGGCCGGTTTCGTGAAGCAGATGAATAAAATAATTATGACAACTTATGGGTTGGGTGCAGGGACACGGGTGGCGCTGTGGGTTAAACCACAGAGCCTAGGACTTGCCGATCAGAAGGTCGGCGGTTTGAATCCCTGTGACGGGGTGAGCTCCCATTGCTTGGTCCCTGTTCCTGCCAACCTAGCAGTTCAAAAGCACGTCAAAGTGCAAGTAGATAAATAGGTACCGCTCCAGCGGGAAGGTAAACGGCGTTTCCGTGCGCTGCTCTGGTTCACCAGAAGCAGCTTAGTCATGCTGGCCACATGATCCGGAAGCTGCACGCCGGCTCCCTCAGCCAATAAAGTGAGATGAGCACTGCAACCCCAGAGTCGGCCACGACTGCACCTAATGGTCAGGGGTCCCTTTACCTTTACCTATGGGTTGGGTGCAGTTCACCAGCAAAGGGTCTCCACAAACAGGGAGCCACCACAGAGAAGTCCTTGCTGATGAATAAACCAAGGGAACTCCCTGCCACAGGAAGCAATGATGTCGACCAACTTGGATGGCTTTAAAAGAGGATTAGACAACTGCATGGAAGAGATGGCACTGATGACTACTAGTTAGGGTGGCTCTGCTCTGCCTTCACAGTCAAAGTGCTTCAGAAACCACAGGAAGCAAGAGTTGCTCTTGTGTTCGAATTCTGCTTGCTGGTTTCCCACAGTCATCTGGTTGGCCACTGTGAGAACAGGATGCTGGACTAGATTGAACAGTGGCCTGATCCAATAATAATAATAATAATAATAATAATAATAATAATAATAATAATAATATATTATTTATACCCCTCCCATCTGGCTGGGTTTCCCCGGCCACTCTAGGCGGCTTCCAACAAAATATTAAAAATACATTAAAACATCAGACATTAAAAAACTTCCCTAAACAGGGCTGCCTTCAGATCTTCTAAAATTGAGATAGTTGTTTATTGCCTTGACATCTGCTGAGAGGGCATTCCACAGGGCAGGTGCCACCACCGAGAAGGCCCTCTGCCTGGTTCCCTGTAACTTCACTTCTCACAGGGAGGGAACCGCCAGAAGGCTCTCGGAGCTGGACCTCAGTGTCCAGGCTGAACAATGGAGGTGGAGATGCTCCTTCAGGTATACTGGACCAAGGCTGTTTAGGGCTTTAAAGATCAGCACCAACGCTTTGAATTGTGCTCGGAAACATACTGGGAGCCAATGCAGATCTCTCAGGACCGGTGTTATGTGGTCCTGGCTGCCGGACTAGTTGTAGTTTCTGGGTCACCTTCAAAGGTATCCCCACACAGAGCTCATTGCAGTAGTCCAAGCAGGAGATAACCAGAGCATGCACCACTTTGGCGAGAAAACAGGGGTCTTAGTATGTGCTAATGGAAGGAATTTGCCAGGAAAATGTTGGAGGGGGGCATTTTTTGTCTATTTCCCCAATGCCTTCTTTGCCTCCCTGAAATCTTCAAAGAGTTGGGATGGATTGGAGGGGGCCTGCAGGGTTGGCTGGTTTGTTTTTGCCAAAAATTGCACACATACCCTCCTCCAATCTACCTCCAGATTCATCAGCAGACAGATACCACCCATACTGTGTCAATTCTCTCCTTAAAGAGGTTGATCGTTCTACAGTGTTTTAAAAACACCGAGACCCACCTTGTTTGTTTTTCGTTTAAAAAGTTTCTGTTTTTGTTTCCAGGGCAATTAAAAAAGAAAAGAAATAAGATTGCAGGTTAAAAGCACATCAGCATAAAAACACAAAAACAGACAGGAAAATCATCCATAAAAGCCCTGTGAAATAATAATAATAATAATAATAATAATAATAATAATAATTCTCAGAGCTTGCTTAAAAACTGGGGAGAATGGGTTCAGATTCCCATGGTATTCACAGTGGTGAGGCTAGTACCCCAAAAAGAACTTGTACTGTGTTTTCTCCCACCCTATATTTTTATACATCCGTGTGTGTGTGTGTGTGTGTGTGTGTGTGTCTGTGTGTTGGGTTTTTGATTTTCACCACACAACATTTCCACACCAACCTGCGAAAATTTGCCAGCCTTTGAGTGCCCACCCCTCCTGATTTGCACACCTTTGCAAGGGGTTTTCACTACCATAATCCATTTTTGAATGCTGCCACCAATAAATATACTCATTTTTGGTCATGTTATTTGGCATCTCAGAATCTGGAGAGGTGTGGATTTCGAAGGATAGCTCCACTTCAGACCACATTTTCTTTCCAGGATGTGCAAATGAGATCGGTTTACATAAAATTCCTCCCCTTGCCGTTCCCAATCTCTGCTACTGAGTGTAATTTCTGACGTGTTAGGGCCAATGTATCCCAGCTCTCCAAGTCTGATTCTCACCAATTTTTGTTTTGTCAGAGAGAGAGAGAGAGAGAGAGAGAGAGAGAGAGAGAGAGAGAGAAAAGAAAGAAAGAAAGAAAGAAAGAAAGAAAGAAAGGGGGCCGAATAGCTGTGCTCTGCCTCCTGAGCTGGAGGAAGCAAAGCTTCTGACTCCCAGGTGCTGGAAACTATGGGAGGGGAGAGTGGGCTTGTGTTCGAATCCTGCTTGCAGGTTTCCCATTGGGACATCTGGTTGGACAATGAGAGAACAGGATGCTGGACTAGATGGGCCATGGGCCCAATCCAGCAGGCTCTCCTTACGTTCTTATGCTTCTACCCTGCTCCCCCCAGCTCTTTGCTTTTCCAGGTGATGGCTGCTGAAATCATAGGTGGTTAGCATAATCCATTTTTTGTATATATATATAAAAAATGAAAATTATTCCAGTAATAGAGCTGCCATACAGCTGGAATTTCCCAGACGCATCTGGGAAGCTCAACAACTTTGCCCCCCCCCCAAAAAAAAAGCTCAACACCTTTTGCATCCGAATGTTCACTTTTTTGAAATATGGCAACCCTAGCTGTAACCTAAGAATGGCAGAAGCAAAGATCACCCGTGTTGAAGCAATGATTCTTCAGTATCGACTTCATTGGACTGGTCATGTTGATTATCATCTTCCAAAGCAACTACTCCATTCCAAACTTAAAAATGGAAAGCGTAATGCTGGTGGACAACAAAAGAGGTTTAAAGGCTGTCTCAAGGCAAATCTTAAAATTAATGTACAGTGGTACCTTGGGTTACATACGCTTCAGGTTACATACTCTTCAGGTTACAGACTCCGCTAACCTAGAAATAGTGCTTCAAGGTGAAGAACTTTGCTTCAGGATGAGAACAGAAATCGTGCTCCGGCGGCACGGTGGCAGCAGGAGGCCCCATTAGCTAAAGTGGTGCTTCAGGTTAAGAACAGTTTAAGGTTAAGACGGACCTCCAGAATGAATCAAGTACTTAACCTGAGGTACCACTGTAGTATAAACACTGACAACTGGGAAACACTGGCCTGCGAGCACTCCACTTGAAGAACAGCTTTTAGCAAAGGTGTCATGGGCTTTGAAGACACTCGAACTCAGGACGCAAAGGAGAAACGTGCTAAGAGGAAGGCACACTTGGCAAATCCACACCATGATCAATTCCCGCCCAGAAACCTATGTCCCCACATCTGGAAGGACGTGTGGGTCCAGAATTGGCCTCCACAGTCACTTATGGACTCACTTTAAAAACCGTGTTTATGGAAGACAATCTTACTTGGCTACGAGGGATCACCAAAGAAGAAGTGGTTTGAATGTCACACTTGGATCCTGGAAACCAGGGTTGGCAAATCACACCGTGATCAACTCCCGCCCGGAAACCTGTGTCCCCACTGTGGATCCAGAATTGGCCTCCACAGTCACTTATGGACTCACTTTAAAAACCGTGTTTATGGAAGACAATCTTACTTGGCTACGAGGGATCACCAAAGAAGAAGTGGTTTGAATGTCACACTTGGATCCTGGAAACCAGGGTTGGCAAATCACACCGTGATCAACTCCTGCCCGGAAACCTGTGTCCCCACTGTGGATCCAGAATTGGCCTCCACAGTCACTTATGGACTCACTTTTAAAACTGTGTTCATGGAAGACAATCTTACTCGGCTAGGAGGGATCGCCAAAAAGAAGAAGAAGAGCCTATGAATGTGCTGCCAACTATGCTCAGGTGAGGGTGGAAGTTGGAGGAGGTGGTGCAGA
Source organism: Podarcis cretensis (assembly GCF_951804945.1). Taxonomy (NCBI): domain Eukaryota; kingdom Metazoa; phylum Chordata; class Lepidosauria; order Squamata; family Lacertidae; genus Podarcis; species Podarcis cretensis. The sequence goes on from NC_137174.1 coordinate 100,747,584, forward strand.
AGAATCCAGCCTGCTCTCTTCTCCCAAATTCCTGCCTGGCTGCCTCCATCGCCACCCCTCCCTGGCCAGTTTACCAAAGCAACCCAGCTTTTCATGTTCGGGGAGTGCCCCCCCCCTCCCGGAAGGGCACAGCCAGCTGCCTCCTGAGTCCGGCCCGGCATTGTGCATAGCCCGCCCCCCCCTTACCCAGAGGGAACAAAGGGAACCAGTGTGACAATTCCTTGCCTCTGCCCCTTGTGGTTTTTGCAGCGTCAACGCTCTCCCTTCCCAAACTTCCACCGCGGAGATCTTTCTCTCCCCTCTGCGCCTCCCCTTTCTGCGGTTCACACCGGCTCAGGTACACGGGGAGGGGGTGGCGACATGCCTGGTGTCAACATCTCCTGTGGGCGCGGCAGGGGGAGGAATGCGCCGCTCCCAGCTCTTGCTCCGGCAATTAATCCCCGCAACTGACAGGTGGCAACAGGCGGCCCTTGGCTGGGGTGCTCCGTCTCGCCCGCAAGAAAGGGTGCTCGGAGCTTGTGGTCTCCGGGGGTTCCTTGGAACGAGGAGCCCTCTGGAAAGGGAGAAGGGGGCGAGAGGAAGCCGGATGCGGATTACGCAGCGCATTGTGAAACTGCGGGACTCGCCTCTGTAGGAGGCAGCTATGGCCAACATCCTTTGTTGTTTAGTCGTTTAGTCGTGTCCGCCTCTTCGTGACCCCCTGGACCAGAGCACACCAGGCCCTCCTGTCTTCCACTGCCTCCCACAGTTTGGTCAAACTCATGCTGGTAGCTTCGAGAACACTGTCCAACCATCTCGTCCTCTGTCGTCCCCTTCTCCTTGTGCCCAACATCATCTTTCCCAACATCAGGGTCTTTTCCAGGGAGTCTTCTCTTTTCATAAGGTGGCCAAAGTCTTGGAGCCTCAGCTTCAGGATCTGTCCTTCCAGTGAGCACTCAGGGCTGATTTCCTTCAGAATGGAGAGGTTTGATCTTCTTGCAGTCCACAGGACTCTCAAGAGTCTCCTCCAGCACCAGAATTCAAAAGCATCAGTTCTTTGGCAATCAGCCTTCTTTATGGTCCAGCTCTCACTTCCATACATACTGGGAAAACCAGAGCTTTAACTATAAACGGGGATTAGGATCATGGAGGGTGCGGCTATCGATGGGTTCTAGACATCTGGTCTAGCTATTGGTCGCCTCGCCCCAAAAAAGGACATGGCAGATTTTGAAAATGTTCAGAAAAGGGCAGCCAGCATGATCCAAGGGATGAAGTGAATCTCCTGTGAGGAAAGGTTGAAACATTTGGGAATTTTGCTTTAGAAAAAAAAGGCAAAGTGACATGATAGAGGTTTATAAAATTATTCATGGCAGGGTGAAACTCGATAATGGAAAGTCCCCTCCCCTCACATCTTTCTCCTAACACTAGGAGGGATGAATGAAGCAGAATGCTAGGAGATTTCAGGCAGGTGAAATAAAGTACTTCCTCAAGCAGCACAAAGCTGAGCGATGGAACAGATAAATAAAATAACTAAGATAACTTGAGGATTAAGTGCAGTTCACTAGTGAAGGGTCTCTGTAAACAGGGAGCCACCACAGAGGAGTCCCTGCACAGATCAGTGGAACTTAATCCCAAAGGAGGCAATGATGTGCCACCAACCTAGGTGGCTATAAAAGGGTATTGGGTGGCCACTAGCCAGGGTGGCTATTGCTCTGCCTCTGCAGCAATGCTTCTGCAGTCCAGTTGCTGGAAGCTGCAGGAGGGGAGAGGGCTCTCAAACTTGGGTCCTGCTTCCTGGTTTCCTGTTGGGGCCCCTGGTTGCCCCCGTGAGAACAGGATGCTGGACTAGATGGCCCCCTGGCCTGATCTTACATTATGCTGTGGGAGGGCTTCCTAAGCACACTTCCATAATCCAAAAGCATCTGTTGTGTCTTTGCATGGGAAACCTTGAATGTTCGGTCTGACCTGGAAGAGTCTTCGACTTGGAAATGGCCCGATGGACTTTTCACAGCAAGGGGGCTTTTAACTGCAGCTCAGTTACTCGGGGTTCACCAGACCGGGGGCCCCTTTCTGTGATAAGGGCTCTCTCACCTCGTTCACCAATGTTCCCACTATTCTTTTTTTAAAAAATAACTTTTTATTGGGTTTTATAAACAAGAATAATGTTCTACAAATAAGTGTACCGTGTTTTCTCATGTTTGTATATCACAAAAATAGCATAATAAATGTGGAGTAAAATCCACAAAATATGATTCATTATTAGTGGTGAATGTATAAGTTCTTGGCTCATGAATTGGTTTAAATAGTTCTAAGTTAAGCCTGCTTTATTATGTATGGTTCTATTTTTGAGCGCACCACTGAGGAACTTAATCTAGGGATCCCACTTTTCAAAGTCTGATAGTCACTTGCACCCCTCTTGCCTCTTAGTGCCCCCCTGGGGAATTCCAGGCCCCCAACCCCCACTCTAGACCTCTGGATTGCCCGAAGTGGGAAAGTGGGGTCGGACTAGAAGCTCTACAAACCCCTCCATGATTCCGGCCAATGAGAACTGAAGACGCTGCTGTGAAATATCCAAAATGAATCCTAAAATCCTAGAATGGTAGAGTTGGAAGGGACCCCTGGGGTCATCTAGTCCAACCCCCTGCGATTCAGGAATCTCAACTAATGCCTCCATGACAGAGGGCCATCTAAGCTCTGCTTAATGATCTCCAAGGAAGGAGAATAAATGGTCCTTAAGTTTCTTCGCTGGCACAGGAATCTGCAAGATTCAAGGAGGCGGCGTGTTTGTGCATTTGTGTGTCTCTGTGTGTGGTTCTTCCCGTGCTCCACATTTGTGCACGGCCGACGAAAACTCCCCCTGCGAGGTGAGCTCGGGTGATTCCCGTTGCAAAAACCAAGACCCCTTTCCTTCCCGGTGCCCCTTTTTCACTCCTTGCGCTTTGAGCGCAGGAAAGTGTTCCGCTGGCAGACTTCTCCTTTGTTAAGAGTGAAATAGACACTCCCAAACAATGGCTGTACGTGTGGGTCTTTGAAAACCTTTGTCAACACTCCTTCAGGAGAAGGGTGGGTGGAAGGAAGGGGGGGGGGAGCGTCGTGCTGAGAAACCAGGCAGGTGTTGGCGGATGGTGGGGCGTGCGCGTGGGGCGTGCGCAGAGAGAGACTGGATTACCCGCCGGGGTGCCAGCAGTATGTAACAGAGCCTGCTGCCATGGGCAGGTGGCGAGGGCAGGGGGGCAGGCATTGGAATGCTCCCCCCCCCCCGCCCGTGTTCCTTGCAAGTCGTATTTTTAGGTAAAAACGGGCCAGTGTGCTGATATCCTCAGAAATCCCCTCTATTTCATTTTGAAGCATCCAAGGATGTTTAGCCCATGCTGGGTCTTCTTGATGCCGTTTGTTCCTTGTGGCAACATCTCTTTGCAGCCTCCTCCCTGCCCATTTTGATGAGACTTCGTCCCTGTAAGGCACTGAAGTTGTTAGAAACCCCCAAATCCTTCGCATGCCAAGCTTTTTTTGGCCCTTCCTGAAGACGATCCATACCACCGTGGGAGGCCACAGATGGTGGACAGAAGCCCCGTAAAATGTCGCTTGTGGAGTAAAATGGCAGGCCGCTCAAGTAAGCGAGCCAAGCTGTAATCTCAAGGGAGAGAAACTGTCTCCAGGGGGAGGACTAGCTGCCCTGGAGTACAGCTCCTTCCTGCTCTCTGTTGCTAAAAACATACAGAAATCAACCATTAAAAAACCAATTAAACCTTGATAGAGTTAAAACTATATACATATGCAAAATCCGTTTAAAACATACCGATGATTAAAATAAAAGCAGCAGAGCGCCAGCCCTTTTACTAAAGGCGGTCAATTCTTGTTGGAATAAGAAAGTCTTCACCTGCCGGTTATGGTAAGATTCTGCAAGCTAGCCCAGTGGCTTGGGAGAATGAATTGCAATAAAATAAAATAAGATCTTGGCCTGTTGCACAGAACAAGGATCAACTTCTTCGTTATCCTGATCGGTTTGCCTGTCTCTGGTTGACATCCTCTGCTCCTGCGACATCTCCATTTAAAAGGATCTCGAGATAGCTGGGTCTGGCTGGGAGATACCTCGGAGCTCAGACCCTGGAGCGCAGCTGCCAGTCAGAGTAAGCAGAACAAGGATAAATGGAGAAACGCTCTGGCCCAGTTCAAAGCACACACCTGGCCACAACAATGGACAGGGCAATGGAGCCCCTTGATCTCCTCCTATTTGGCTTCGTTCTCATGGGTGCAACTAGCAGCGATGTGGGGGAATCTGTGCTTACTATCTCCCATGATATATATATATAATCGATAGGGAAACAGATAGGATTGCGAGGGGAGCAGTATGGGAAGGGGGTTAGTCCTGTATCTCGACACCACTTTTTTCTTGATGTTAAATTCCTCACTCTCCAGCTTCTAAGGTCCATGCAGGGGAAAACGGAAAGGGATCACACAGACAACTGAAAGTGGGGCCATTTCTGAAAATGGCCAGGAGGAAAAACTTTAAACCCCTTGGCCTGATACTGTGGTCCCAGTGCAGTCCCTCTCCTCTCCTCCCCTTCCAATTTCTCCTTTCTTAAAGTCGCCAAAGATCCTAATCTTGAATCTCTTGTCTCGAGACCAGGCTGGCATGATGTGCTTAGCAGAGAAACAAAAAAAACAAAACAAAACAAAAACCGTCTCCTTTCGCTCTGCCCAGTTCCTTAAAACTTCAGTCTTGTGCCCTTATTAACAGCGTTCATTTTAATTAAGAGAACTTTCCAATGAGAGATTTCTGGGAATACTTTTTATTTTATTTTAAAGACAACCCCCCCGCGCGCCTCCAACAATTTGCTTTGAGTGTTGCAATAATCTGGTTTTCTTTCCTCTCCTTTTTCTTCTTCTTCTTCTTCTTCTTTCTCAAACAATATATTGCCTCGCTTGGCACGCTCCCGTTTCCGCAGGCTGTGTAAATCCTTTGTGTGCGTAATCCTTAGCCTGCGGGCACGAGAAAGAGAAGCGATTGCACAACCCGACATTGTCGCGTTCGAGAGAGGGCTTTAAACCGCGAGGTATTCGCAGCAGTGCCTTTCGCTGCGATGACCTAAACCCTTTGGGCAGCGATGTGAGAAGGGGTGGGGTGTAGCAGAGAGGAGAGCCGCAGTTCATGCTTGAAAATAATTGGCCAGTTCTTCGAATTTCCCCCCAGATTCATGTTTTCTCACCTGAGCAACCTGTAACAGAATAAAATCCCTCCCACCCGCCTCCTTGAATATCCATCGCTAATCCCCTCCATTGCCACACTGCCACCCACCTGCCTAACCAGCCACCCTTGCCAGGAGCCTATTATCCGGACAGGATGCAAAGGGCGAGTTTTGCTGCAGTTTAACGTGTGCGTTCCTGTCGGGCCCTTTTGTTTGCGCATTTGGGACCGTGCCGGGGAGCACGCAGCCTTTCAAGGGACGCTCTGAAAGCAAACAGCTTGCTGCGCACTCTTCCCGCCAGCCCCGTGCAAAGGCATCAAGAACTGGGAAGGGAGGAAATGCCAGCAGTTTTCTGTGGTTGCCGCAGCCAGGGGGTTTCCATGCCGCGTGGAAGCAACAGACAAGCTCCTGCAGCCTTCCAGGCACTTACAATAGATAATAATAAATTTGTATTTATACCCCGCCCTTCCCGGTTCAAAAACCGGGCTCAAGGTGGCTAACAACGAATTTAAAACACTTAATTGTAAAAGCAGCATAAAATACAGTATGAAAACATGAATAACAATAAAATTCAAAGTTCAGAAATCAATTTAGGGGAAATCCATCTAATAAATATTAGATCACCAGGGCTAGCTGGCTGAATTAGTCCTAAAGGTAAAGGCAAAGGGACCCCTGACCATTAGGTCCAGTCGTGGATGACTCTGGGGTTGTGGCGCTCATCTCGCTTTATTGGCCGAGGGAGCCGGCATACAGCTTCCAGGTCATGTGGCCAGCATGACTAAGCCGCTTCTGGCGAACCAGAGCAGCGCACGGAAACACCATTTACCTTCCTGCCGGAGCGGTACCTATTTATCTACTTGCACTTTGACGTCCTTTCAAACTGCTAGGTTGGCAGGAGCAGGGACCGAGCAACGGGAGCTCACCCCGTCGCGGGGATTCGAACCGCCGACCTTCTGATCGGCAAGTCCTAGGCTCTTTGGTTTAACCCACAGCGCCACCTGCGTCCCTTCAAATTAGTCCTACTTGGGACTAAAAGACTTGACATCTTTTGCACACTGGGGTGGAGTCACAGAATCACGGCGCTGGAAGGGACCCCAAGAGTCATCCAGTTCAACCCCTGCAATGCAGGAATCACAACTGAAGAGTCCGTGGCAGATGGCCCTCCAGCCTCTGCTTAAGAACCTCCAAGTAAGGAGAGTCCACCACCTTCAAAAGGAGACCCTTCAACTGCCAAACAGCTCTCACTGTCAGAAAGTCCTTCCTGAAGTTTAGTTGGAATCTCCTGTCTTGTGACTTGAATCCCTTGGTTCTGGTCCTGCCCTCCGGAGCAGGAGAAAACTAGTTTGTTCCCTCTTCCATGTGACAGACCTTGAGATGTCTGTGATGGCTCTCACATCCCCTCTCAGTCTTCTCTTCTCCATATTTTATATTAAGTGTGTGTTGACTGCCCTGGTGCCCATGTATTGCGAAGAGACCTCAGCAGGATTGGTGCAGCCCAGAGGGAAGGATAAGGGGCTGTGGCTCGTGACTTCACTTTTATTTAATTTCATAAAATGTATACATTTCTTGACTGTCAAAAAACCCCCAAACAAACTCAAGCCTCAAAGTGGTTTGCCAAAAAAGATTTTAAAACAACAGTATCAATAACAGCAATAATTTAAAACTTTTGAAAAGTTAAAAGAACAAGAGTTAACTCATGTTAACTTTCTAAGCATCTGGGCATGCTTGCCTATGTTTTGTTGTTGTTTTTCATTACCATACCACTCTATATTTTTTAAGGAAAAAACTCTCAGAGCAGTTAAGACATTAAATAAAACATTGCTGAAGAAAGTAAAATATAAAGCATCTGTTCAAAGCAACTTAATTAACAGGAATCTAAAATAATATCTTAAAGATTTTAAAATGAAATATTACAAAGTCAGCTACACATAACACAACACTTTTAGCAGCTGCCGAAGGACTGCAGGGAAGGCGCCTGCCTCTTGTCAATAGGCAGGGAGTTCCAGAGTTTTGTTGCTGCCAAAAGATAGTATTCTTACCCATGCAAAACGGGTCTTCCTCGTCTGCTCTCCTGACTTTGCCTCCCTTCCCCTTTGTCCTCCCACCAGTACTCCACCGAACTGAAGAAGCTGTACTGCCAGATCGCCAAGACATGTCCCATTCAGATCAAGGTGATGACCCCCCCTCCCCAGGGCGCCGTCATCCGTGCAATGCCCGTCTATAAGAAAGCAGAGCACGTCACCGAGGTGGTGAAGCGCTGCCCCAACCACGAGCTCAGCCGGGAATTCAACGAAGGTGAGTTCGGCACCTCCAGATCTTGGAAGACGGCTCTCGTATCTCCTCTCAGTCTCATCTCCTCCAAGCTGTTGTTGTTGTTTAGTCGTTTAGTCGTGTCTGACTCTTCGTGACCCCATGGACCAGAGCATGCCAGGCACTTCTGTCTTCCACTGCATCCCGCAGTTTGGTCAGACTCATGTTTGTAGCTTTGAGAACACTGTCCCACCATCATATTTGTAGCTTTGAGAACACTGTCCAACCAAGCTAAACATCCATGCACCGAACCTCATAGGTCTTGGTTTCCATGTCTCGGTCACCCTCCTCTGCACACCTCCCAGCTTGTCAATATCCTTATCATATTGTATAGATTTGGGGGCAACCCCCTCCCAAACCCTAGAAATTAATAAATGGTAAGATTTTATGTAATTGTTTTTTAATTTGCATTTTATTTATTTGTTAACATTCTTATATTACATCGGTAAACGTTGTTATATTACATTACAGGACTTACTATAATATAATTTCCAACGTGTATACAAAAATTATATACAAATTTTATATACCTAGAGAGAAAATGAAACAAAAGAAAGAAAGAACAAAGAACAAATTTTAATTATTTGGAGTATTGAAGAGAAGATTGGGGGGGGGGGTCAGTGGAAAAGTACAGGCTAAGATTCCTTTCCAAGCCAGGGCCTCACCTGGAATAGAGGCATGAATAAGACAAAATGGATTGATGGCACATCTGAGAGTCTAGGCAGACAGAGGTTGCCATGGTGATGGGCTGTGGGTTTGAAGTGACAGGAAAAGAGTTTTCAGCAGGGTGTTCTGGGAAGAAGAAGAAGAAGAAGAGGAGAGGAAAGACTGGGATCCATCTTGGGCAGGCTGGCTGAAGGCTGGCTGGGAGAGATGCCTTTGGACTCCCTGACACCACTGCTGTAAGGGACAAGCCCCTCTTGAAATGGCCATGCTGGACTCCCTCCATGAAGACTGAAGGTGTAAATAGTCTAATGAACCATATTTCCTAAAGCTACGACAGTCTCCACCGTGCCTCCATTTTCCAGAGGAACCACAGACCTGGTGTACTCTCGTCATCACTTGGCAGAGAGAGGGGCAGGCACCCCACTTATGTAACAATATGAAGCATAGCTATAGAGTGGCCAGTTGACAGCAGCGAGCACAACACAGGTCCGTTTCAGTCACTGTCACTAGGGAAGCTCTTCAAGGGGGAGTTGAGGCACGCCAATTTGTGCAGGGATTTTACAGCAAGACGTGAGCCCTGGACCGTGGAAATTCGCTTGCTTTCCTCGGGTTAACTCTCTCCGAAACGCTGCTTCTTTTGCTGACCTTGTTCCTTTCCCGTACGCTTCTGCAGGTCAAATAGCTCCTCCCAGCCACCTGATCAGAGTGGAAGGAAACAGCCATGCTCAGTATGTGGAAGACCCCATCACAGGCAGGCAGAGTGTCCTGGTTCCTTACGAACCACCACAGGTGAGTTGTGTGGGAATGTTCAGGGAGGCAGGAGAGGACATATTGCTTATTGATATCCTTCCTAACTTGCGCTAGCAAGTTCTATAACTTAGCAGAATTTTACATTCCCCCTTAAAACGCACAACAGGTAGCTGGTTGCAGGCTTGTTTAAGCCTCTCACTATTTGGTTCCTGGTAAAAAGGTAAAGGTAAAGGTACCCCTGCCCGTACGGGCCAGTCTTGACAGACTCTGGGGTTGTGCGCCCATCTCACTTAAGAGGCCAGGGGCCAGCGCTGTCCGGAGACACTTCCGGGTCACGTGGCCAGCGTGACATCGCTGCTCTGGCGAGCCAGAGCCGCACACGGAAACGCCGTTTACCTTCCCGCTGGTAAGCGGTCCCTATTTATCTACTTGCACCCGGAGGTGCTTTCGAACTGCTAGGTTGGCAGGCGCTGGGACCGAGCAGCGGGAGCGCACCCCACCGCAGGGATTCGAACCGCCGACCTTTCGATCGGCAAGCCCTAGGCGCTGAGGCTTTAACCCACAGCGCCACCTGCATCCTGGTAAGTCCCCTTATATCCCTCTTAAACGAATAAACATGCCACAATCTTGTTTAGAGCATATAAAAGTAGTTTAGTCACATTCTGTTCACAGCTGGATCCCAGAAGGCAGACTTAGTTACAAATATGTACATACGGATCTACCCCATATGGGGCATTAATCCCAGTGATTGCAGGCTGGCCGTCACTGTAGTTCACATGACGAAAGGAAGATGGAAAAGAAGGGGAGGAGGGCTGTGTGCCTTGTTCTTTTGTTACCTGCATAGGTAAGGCCATGCCCACCTCTAGTCACATGCAAGAGGAGGTATGTCCCAGTCCAGGAGGAAACAGGAAGTTCCGACCTGCTGGAGCAAACATCCACCTGCATGTCCACTCTAGGAAAACAAGGAATGTTGTACTTGACTGCTACTTATGTATCACATCCCACAAGTTGGGAGGCTGGGGTCTTCTAAGCAGGACTGTCATTTCGTCCCTTCAGATGCAACAGAATAAGCCCGTTCACACGTCACACTAAACCATTGTTAATGTTTCACTGCTGCCCCTTGCTCTTTCCTTTCAGCAAGCAGAAGCAACCAACCTCTGTACATGCTACCAAGTGCTGTGGCATTTATCTGTTTCATAAAATCTATTCACTGCTTGACTGTAAGAAACAAAGTAAACCAACCTCAAAGTGGTCTACAGAAAAGAGAAAACAATGCAGTAATCAATGAGAAAAATAATAATCTAAGACCCTTGGAAAGTTAAAATGCTTTAGCTGAGATTCCTGCATTGTAGGGGGCTGGACTGATGAGCCTTGGGGGTCCCTATACAATTCTAGGGATGTGGGTGGTGCTGTGGTCTAAGCCACTGAGCCTCTTGGGCTTGCCGATCGGATGGTTGGCGGTTCGAATCCCCGCCACGGGGTGAGCTCCCGTTGCTCAGTCCCTGCTCCTGCCAACCTAGCAGTTCGAAAGCACGCCAGGGAGAGTAAATAAATAAGTACCACTGCGGTGGGAAGGTAAACGGCGTTTCTGTGCACTCTGGTTTCCATCACGGTGTCCTGTTGCGCCAGAAGCAGTTTAGTCCTGCTGGCCACATGACCTGGAAAGCTGTCTGTGGACAAACGCTGGCTCCCTTGGCCTGAAAGCGAGATGAGCGCCGCAACCCCATAGTCGCCTTTGGTTGGACTTAACCGTCCAGGGGTCCTCTACCTTTTACTTTACCAGTACAATTCTGTGATCAATAAACTAAAAACAGATTAAAACTTGTGGCAACTTTTGAAGCATCTGAGTGCTGAAAGGGTATAAGAGGAGGCACCTGCCGCACTTAAAAGACCTGGAAATCTGCTGCCAGTCAAAAAAGACAAGACTGGGCTTCAGGAGATCTGCAGCCCAACTTGGTACAAAAAAAGTTCCTGTGTCAGAATTAACGTTAGATCTGAAGCAGACGAGTTTCTCTCGGAGACTTTGGAGAGGGGAAGGGAAGGAATCCTTTTTGGAGGCTGCGTGTGTGTCTTGCATCAGCCTTCAGCAAACCGATCACTTCCTGCTTGACTCAGAGCTGACTCAGTATAACTCCCACTTTTTTCTTCTGTCCAGGTCGGCACAGAATTCACCACCGTCTTGTACAATTTCATGTGCAACAGCAGTTGCGTCGGGGGCATGAACAGGCGTCCGATTCTTATCATCGTGACACTTGAAACCAGAGAGTAAGTACCATTAGCAGGAGCTCGGAGTGGCAAGCGATGGCCTGACCCTGGCTTGGACGCCACTGCAACTTGATGGGAGATCAAAAAAATGAGTCCCAAGCAAAAAAAACCACACACCTTGATCTAGAAGCAGAAGGGGCTTTTGTTTTCATTGCGCACAAACACAGCAATTCCCAATTCACAAACAGGGACGTGTAGTCATACAATCATAGGATAGTAGAGAATCGTGCCCGGAGGTCCTGCCCCATAATTGCTGCAAAATATGGCAGGTTCCACCAGCGCAGGGTTGATTATTTAATTTCTATACCCCTTACTATATTAGCCATTTCACTAAGTGGTCTGCAAAAAAGATATTAAACTAGATATTACAAAAATACAGTTACATATAAAAAGATTGCATGAATACAAAGCTACTAACTTATGGGGGATGGTCCAAGGCTGGGATTGCTCCATTGGTAGTCTTAAGGTTGTGGGTTCGAGTCCTGTGTTGGGCAAAAGTTTCCTGCATTCCAGGGGGGTTGGGCTGGATGGCCCCCGTGATTCCTTCTAACTCTACAATTCCATGATTCTATGATAATATATATAAATCAGTTTTGGTTAGTAAGACTCCAGAATGTGGACTAGGCCCTTGGATTGGTCCAAGCACATAGGCTGGCATCTTAAAGAGGAGCCATGCACACAGATGCATTCATGTGCTGGTGTTTGGGGCAGACTCCAGCTGTAGGCAAGGTTTAAGGCTCACGGAGGGCATCGGTTGGGTCCAGTGGTTTGCGAACCCGGAGCTTGGCTCCCAGATATGTGGGTTCATCACGGGTTGCTGTTTCCGTGCATAAAATGCTTGCCCGCTGTGTTTATTTTAGTGCCAGCCCTCCCCGTGGCTGTGAGCTAACAGACCCCCCGTTTTCTCCATCCTCCAGCGGGCAAGTCCTGGGGCGCCGGTGCTTCGAGGCTCGGATCTGTGCTTGCCCGGGCAGGGACCGCAAGGCCGACGAGGACAGCATTCGGAAGCAGCAGGTCTCCGACAGCACAAAGAATGGTGATGGTACGAAGAGGCGTAAGTAGGCCAGAAGGGGGCGCTCAAGGCTGTGGCTGGGGGGGCACAGCTGGGGGGCTCAGAGAACCATCAGAGGGGAGGGGGCTTTGTGGAGGCAGTGCTTTAGGAATGTGCAAGCTTTGCGGTTCACACAGAACCCTTTGGCACGGATTGAACATAAGAAGAGCCTGCTAGACCAGGCCAGTGGACCACCCCATGAGTAGGCAACCTAAGGCCCGGGGGCTGGATCTGGCCCAATCGCCTTCTCAATCCAGCCCACGGATGGTCCAGGAATCAGCGTGTTTTTACATGAGTGGAATGTGCCCTTTTATTTAAAATGCATCTCTGGGTTATTTGTGGGGCCTGCCTGGTGTTTTTACATGAGTAGAACGTGTGCTTTTATTTAAAATGCATCTCTGGGTTACTTGTGGGGCATAGCAATTCGTTCATTATTTTTTCAAAATATAGTCTGGCCCCCCACAAGGTCTGAGGGACAGTGGCTGGCCCCCAGCTGAAAAAGTTTGCTGACCCCTGATCCAGCCCATCACCTTGTTGTCTCAGTGGCCCACCAGATGCCCCTGGTTTGTGTAAAAGTAAAGGAAGTAAAGGAAGCACACGGGTGGCACTGTGGGTTAAACCACAGAGTCTAGGACTTGCCAATCAGAAGGTCGGCGGTTCGAATCCCCGCAACGGGGTGAGCTCCCGTTGCTTGGTCCCTGCTCCTGTCCACCTAGCAGTTCAAAAGCACGACAAAGTGCAAGTAGATAAATAGGTACCGCTCCGGTGGGAAGGTAAACGGCGTTTCCGTGCGCTGCTCTGATTTGCCAGAAGCGGCTTATTCATGCTGGCCAAATGACCCGGACGCCGGCTCCCTTGGCCAATAAAGCGAGATGAGCGCCGCAATCCCAGAGTCGTCCGTGACTGGACCTAATGGTCAGGGGTCCCTTTACCTTTTAAAGGAAGCACTGGGTCTTCCATGACACCTGCTCTGTCAGCACTGAACCCCAGATTCAAAGCGGGGCGTATGCTTAGCTTGGCCATGGAGCAGGCTAAAGTCTCCAGGTTTAATCTCCAGGGAAATCTCCAGCGGTTCTCAAAGTTTTTTCTCTGCCCACATTTTCAGAATAACAATTTGCTCGTGCCACACCAAGTTTTCTTTTGATAAGAAATACACTGGGAAACAAAAGGAAACACATTCCAGCAGCGCTTGATTCATAACATAGAACACAACTGCAAAAATCACGGGGCATCCAGAAAGTGCAAAACAACGCAGCCACAAAAGAGCAGGAACCATTCCCAAATTATAATTCTAAACTCTTATGTATGTATCTTAAGTATGTATACAATGACAAGGAGAGGCGTGAGCTTGCTTTTGTTGGATAATTTTATTTAGATGAGGTCTCATTTGAGACAAACCAACGCTCCTCTCCTCAACAGCACAAAGAAACCTCAGAATTGAAAATCCTTGTTCACGAATATATTGCCTTCAGCATCACTCAATGCTCTTTTAATATATATATATATATTCATTTATTAAATTTATATACCCCACCTCCTTGATCGCAAGATCTAAGGGCGGATTAGTGCTCTTGCTCTTATTTCAAAAACATATCTGTCCATATTCTGCAATAATAATAATAATAATACTTTGATGCTCTACTGTACTATAGTACATTGAAATGTTTAAATGTGTCTTAGATTGCTCTTGAGTGTCTCTGCCACATTTGCCATTGTCTCCTGCCACACCCTTTGAGAACCAGTGGACTGGAAAACTCTTAAGTAACCACTCTGAGAAGCCAGTACCTTGGATCCTGAACGCCTTGCGAGTCGAACCTTTTGGCTCCCGAACGCCCCAAACCCAGAAGTGACTGTTCCAGTTTGCAAACATTCTTTGGAACCCAAACGTCCAACGAGGCTTCTGATTGGCTGCAGGAGCTTCTTTCAGCCAATCAGAAGCAGCGCCTTGGTTTCCAAATGTTTTGGACTTATGGAACGGGTTCCGTTCGTCTTCCAAGGTACCAATGCACTGGGCAAAATAGACCAATGGTCTTGAGACAGTTTGAGGCATATTTTTAATTATTATTTTGTGATGTGACTTTTCGCACTGTACCCTTACTACAAAAAATAGGAGCATGGGGCGGACTCACTGTGCAGCATGCGCACTGCAGAACAGAATGGAGAGGAAACGTGTTCCTTGTGGCTGTGAGCCACCTGATAGGTTGTTGGACTTAGCTTGACAGCTGCCATTCTCTCCCCCCCTCCCTTTGGCAGCCTTCCGGCAGAGTACACATGGCATTCAGATGACTTCGGTCAAAAAACGGCGCACCCCCGATGATGAGCTGCTATACCTTCCAGTAAGTGTGGCATGCCTGCCCCCCTGTCCTTGCAGAAACCATTTGCCTCATTTGTGCCGAACCATTTCCTGGCGGGAGAAGGGGAGGAGAAAGGGGAGTGCGGTGGGGGCGGGTCACCCTGGGTGTCACCACTGAGAAGGGGGACAAAATGCTCCAACCCAGCAGCCAGTCGAACTCCAGTCCTCAGCTCTGCATCAAAACTGAGACTCAGAGCTTCAGAAGCTTTTCAGAAGCTGAGCACGCAAGCCAGCAGAGATAACAAACTCTTCATGACGGAAGGGTGGACAGAGGCATATGTAAAGCATTGGACAAGATGGGCGACTGGTCTGGTCCAGCAGCCCTGAGCATCTGTTAAGTCTCTCCCTCCCTCTCGTCTGTGCTCAGGTGCGAGGCCGGGAGACTTATGAGATGTTACTGAAGATTAAGGAGTCTCTGGAGCTGATGCAGTACCTCCCCCAGCACACCATTGAGACGTACCGGCAGCAGCAGCAACAACAACAGCAACACCAGCACCTGCTGCAGAAACAGTGAGTATTCAGAAGCCAATTTGCAGATTGCCCCAAAAGCACCTGGGCCGGGGGGGCTTGAGAGCAATGGAGAGGGGGAGAGAGGCCAGGGGGCTCTCCACGCGCATGAAGAGCGTCGCTCTTGGTCCGCTGCCTGCCGCTAACGCATCCCTGACCCAGGACAGCATCCCTTTGGCTTTATTAACATGGTCGGTTGATGAGCATGGCTGCTCGGATTTGCTTGTTGTTTTGTGTAGAAGTGTGTTTTGGGTGGGTGGGCGGGATTCTGGGACCAACCAGATAGCTGAGCACAAGAGTCCTCTCTCTTTGTGTGATTCCCAGGAGCTGGTTTCAGAAGCATTGCTATCTCTGACTGTGGCTAGCAGAGAGAGGTGGAATAATAATACTAATACTAATACTAATAATAATAATACTAATGCTAATAATAATAATAATAATAATAATAATGCCAATAATAATAATAATAATAATAATAATAATAATATATTTATACCCCACTCATCTGACTGGGTTTCCCCAGACACTCTGGGTGGATCCCAACAGATTATTATTATTATTATTATTATTAATAATAATAATAATAAAGCTATAAAACACCAGACATAAAAAACTTCCCTAAACAGGGCTGCCTTCAGATGTCTTCTAAAAGTCAGATAGTTGTTTATTTCCTTGACATCTGATGGGAGGACGTTCCACAGGGCGGGTGCCACCACCAAGAAGGCCCTCTGCCTGGTTCCCTGTAACTTGGCTTCTCGCAGGGAAGGAACCGCCAGAAGGCCCTCGGCGCTGGACTTCAGTGTCCAGGCAGAATGACAGGGGTGGAGATGCTCCTTCAGGTATACTAGACCGAGGCCGTTTAGGGCTTTATAGGTCAGCACCAACACTTTGAATTGTGCTCAGAAATGTACTGGGAGCCAATGTAGGTCTTTCAAGACCGGTGTTATGTGGTCTCGGCAGCCGCTCCCATTCACCAGTCTAGCTGCTGCATTCTGGATTAATTGCAGTTTCCGGGTCACCTTCAAAGGTAGCCCCACGTAGAGCGCATTGCAGTAGTCCAAGCGAGAGATAACCAGAGTATGCACCACTCTGGCCAGACAGTCTGCAGGCAGGGAGGGTCTCATCCTGCGTACCAGATGGAGCTGGTAAACAGCTGCCCTGGACACAGAATTGACCTGCGCATCCATGGACAGCTGTGAGTCCAAAATGACTCCCAGGCTGCGCACCTGGTCCTTCAGGGGCACAGTTACCCCATTCAGGACCAGGGAGTTCCCGACACCCACTCACCCCCTGTCCCTCAAGAATAGCACTTCTGCCTTGTCAGGATTCAACCTCAATCTGTTAGCCGCCATCCATCCTCCAACCACCTCCAGGCACTCACACTTGTTTCTGCTGGAATTCGTTAAGAGGATATTTGTATTTGGGAAACTGTGAACCACCCGGGGAGTTTTATCTTTCTCAGTCCCTCGAGAGACTTTCCAGAAGCCAGCCCTCTCTTGGTACCTTCTGAACAAGAGTTCTGCAAGTTTGTTCAGGGCCTCCGTATGCATCTTTTCAGGTGGTTTGGAAGATTCCCCTTGAAGCACAGGGGTTTTCCAACAGGGGAGGGAGAAGTCTCCTCGGAAGAAGATGCATTGAAATATATGAACATTTTTCCACTTGCTGCTGCTGACAAAATTGCTTTGTGATAATTATTGTTTTTGGCTCTTCGGGTAGGCAAAGCTAGCATTTTTAAGGCTGTTTGCTTTAAAAGCAAACAAACAAACCAACCACCAGCAACCCATCCACTTAGTTAACAAACCTCCCCCTTTCCCCCAAAATCTCTTTGCAGGCATCCAATTGCAGTAGGCACATAGCAAAACTAGACTAGTCGTGCAGTTAGGTAATTCTAGGCTCTGGATTCAGTGGTCTCACTGGGTTCTCTTCTACAGATGATAATGTGTGTTGCTTCTTTGCTTGCAAGTACCTGCTATATTTGGGGCTCCATTGATGGCACCGCTAGGCTTCTACGGGATTTCAGAAATGTGAAGCTGTGAATCCTCTCTCTTTGAATAACGCAGAGACCAAGACTCTTGTAGAAAGCTGGAATGAATGCAACGGAGAGCTGTGTGTGAACACAAACACACACCTGTGCACTCAGTAGTTATACTTTCCTGAAGTTCTTTCCAAGTACTTCCCCTAATTTCCCCTTTTTAAAACAACAACAACAAACAAACTAGTGTTTTCTGGATGCTAAAGCCTTCAAGGTTCTTCCAAGGTCTCTTATCAGGACATAAGAAGAGCCTACTGGATCAGGCCAATGGCCCATCTAGTCCAGCATCCTGTTGCCTGTGGGATGGCCTGCAAGCAGGACATCAGCACGAGAGCAGCTCTCCCTTCCTTCAATCCCCATTAAGGGAGTTTGAATTATATGTATTCATTTTTGCAACTCACATTGCACAGGAAATGTTATGGCTTATCCGCACTTCCAGCTGCCCCACTGCTTCCCTCCAGGGAAACCTAATCTCCGGTGCTGAATCGGAACAAACAGCAATTGGGTTTTCTGTGGATGTCTGTTCCAATTTAGCACTAGAGAGTGGGTTTTCTGGGGCAAAGGCAAAACCACTTGGGCCCGTGCTTCCTAGGCATGGGACAAATGGGAGTGTGGCCGAGCCCTTAGTCCTGCCCAGGGGACGTTGCCTCAGGAGGACAGTGTGGCTGTGTGCTGGTCCCATGGGCTAACTGAGAGGTGAGGTCTGAGTCCAGTCCGAGGTCGAAGGTGCAGCATGGAGGCAGTCTGTAGAAGCTGAAACTGGGTCCAGGGCAGGGAGGCGGTTGAGGTCTGGAGCTCTGTCAGGAAAGCAGGACAGGGTTCAGGCAGGAGCTGACAACCAGCAACGTTGCTCCCGCAACTTGGGACTGGGGCTGGCTGGCTTTTATCTGCCCCGAGGCATAGGGCGGCCCCGATCCTCAGGTGACTCGCCTTTCCTGGCCTGGAGGTGAGCACTCCTCCTGCGCGAACTTAGTTCCCTCCCCCTCTCTGCCCTGAGCCTCTGCAGCTCAGGAGAGGCTGGAGGGTTACCAGACCCAGAGGCAACCTCAGCTTCCTCTGATGGGGCTGAGAGTGGAGCACCTGCAGGCAATGGGTCCTCCATCACCTCCGGAGCCAGAGAAGACTCAGCTGGTGCCTGCACCTGAGGATCCAGCACAGGTGAGGACCCTTCAGGCTCAAGCCCCAGCCCCGGCTCAGCTGGTTCTGGAGGCTGGGAATCCTGTGCAGGCTGGGATCCCTCAGGTTCAGCATCTGAATCCGAATCCCAGGCCATCACAGGCTGCCTGCTCTGTGCAAATGTCACTGCTTGTCAGCAGGGTTAGAAACCAAGATATGAAAGCTAGGAGCTTAATGGTACATTAAGCCTAGGTTATGGGTGCAACAACGGAATTTCTAGGCATGCTTTTTTTTTTTTTATAACAAGAATACAAAGCTGAAAAGGAATGAACTGCAGCTAAAATATTATAACAAAAAAAATTCCTTCCAGTAGCACCTTAAAGACCAACTAAGTTAGTTCTTGGTATGAGCTTTCGTGTGCATGCACACTTCTTCAGATACACTGAAACAGAAGTTTCCAGACCCTTCTATATAGTGAGAAGGTGGGGAGGGGTGTTACTCAGAAGGGTGGTGGGAATGGGTGATTGGCAGATAGCTGTGATGAGCCTGTTGACGACTCTTAACGACTGCAATAAGTCTTACAGGAAAAAGCAAGGGTCTGGAAACTTCTGTTTCAGTGTATCTGAAGAAGTGTGCATGCACACGAAAGCTCATACCAAGAACTAACTTAGTTGGTCTTTAAGGTGCTACTGGAAGGAATTTTTTTTGTTTTGACTATGACAGACCAACACGGCTACCTATCTGTAACTAAAATATTATGTTCATTTTTCGCATGGTCTGGTCCTTCCCCTGCCCACCCCCCTAATATTCTTAAGAGGGTCTCTTCTACAGTCTTCAGAGAGTAGCCGGAAGTGGGGAGGCAGAAAAAAGGTCCTCCTTTCCTGAAGTTTTAATCTAAAATATTAGGTGCCGTACTGCCCCCAAAGCTCAGAAACTGCTCGCGCTAATTAAATTCTCTGTCTCAAAATGTGCCTAGAACAATGGGAGTTTCGAACGCTGCATGTCAGGTTTCAAAATTTTGGGAAGTGAGTGTTGCACCTGTGTCTTGCCCAGTAGAGTGGATTTTGCCTGCCTTTTCTGTTGCCTGCTTTTCCTTCTGTGCATGGTTTTCTGACTTCTCTTTGCCTCAAATACCTTCATGATCTTGGTGACTCTTTGAACTGGACTATTTTCCTCATCTGAATGCACAGGACTGAGCTCCTGCAACACAAATGTTCAGGGGAGGGCAAGGAGGACAAACCCGGGTGCTACTACCATCCCGATGCCTTTAGTTAAAGATCGGTGGCTTCCCATCAAACCTTGAAAGCTTTTTCAGACGCTGCCATTTGAAGCCAGCTGAAGTTGCAGAGGATTCTCTCTGGAATTCTGCCATTGCCCTGCAGGTGCTCAGCGAGGGGAGACTTATACGGCCTTTTAAAACAGCCCACCAACAACACTGGGCTTCCTTTAATATGCAGCCAATTCTCCCCCCTCCCCACTTTGCTCACGTTCAGTCCATTAGGGATGGTTTCAGCTGGTGCAATAGAAAAAAAGAGCCTTGAAGGAACTGCAAAGGCCTTGCAGGCTTACATTGCAAACCCAGATGTCTGCAAGAGTCCCAGGTCTGCACTCTGCTTGTGCCACTGAGCTGCTTTCAAAGCCTTCTGATCTGCCAGAATAGGCCAGAATGTCCCACTGGGTCTTCGCCATTCAGAGCCCGCTGCCACCCCAAACCGTTTAGTTTGGCATTGCAGTCTGCCAAGTGCTTTGACCCCAATATGACCCCACCCACCATTTTGCAAGTCCCAGGCAAGCAGCAAAACTGGGCTGGGCTAGTATCTTGGTAGACACTATCTTTACAAGAGTCTTTAAGTCTTAAAGCCACCCCACCCCTTGGAAAATCACACCATCAACAAGGAACTGTGCATCCCTTGTTAAATATTGCAAGGCACGAGGGACATCGCTAAATAAATACTCCCAAGCTGTGCCAGACCTGCTCAGTAGTGACTTTGGACATACCGTATTTTTCACTCTATAACACGCACCCGACCATAACACGCACGTAGTTTTTAGAGGAGGAAAATCCGTAGGCATTCCCTCCATAACACGCACAGACATTTCCCCTTACTTTTTAGGAGGAAAAAAGTGAGTGTTATGGTGCAAAAAATACGGTAATTGAAACAAATAGATTTGCTGTATTGAGGTGGACTTACAAACCAGATTTCTGCCAGCATCTCCCACAGCTGGGATAACACCTCTATTCTAGAATTTCCCCACCTCAAGTCTCAGAATGTTCTGTTTTGATTGATCCGACACTTGATCCATGTTTCACATGCGGGTTGCATGTGGACAGGAATTTATGCATAAATTAATCAGCTATATCCCCTGATAGCCACAGAACAAAAGGGGTTTCTGGCTCTCACAGCAACCTGGCCTTTGCTCTGCAGGAGTCCTTTCGGAAACATCCCCCTGTGGTTTCAGATTGAGGTGATAGAGCTTCTACACTGCATGCAGAATGTCCCAGAATGGCCCCTCCGGGTGGGTCTGGTGATTGTCCTCCCCCCCCCCAATCTGAAATCCCAGAGAGCCACTCCCAGTCAGAGTCAGAGTCAGGGCCAGATTTCGGTTTGATGAGGCCCTAAGCTACTGAAGGTAATGGGGCCCTTCATATGTCTAGCTGTCCTTTGTCAGCAACAAATTGTCACTTTTTTGTGTTGAATATATTCTAGATGGTGATTTATGGACCTCATAGGTGACTAAAGCCATTTGCCCATGTTGCCGTGCAACCACTCCATGCAGAATGTAGGCACCCTATATATAGAAAGGAGCAAAGCAGGGATATTTTAGGGAGCAGGCTAGCATGCGGGGGCCATGACTTACATCATAGGAGCCTACACAACACAAAACACTGTTGCTGTATGTAGGTTTTATTTTGTTTTTTTATCTTATATTTTGGAAATGTACATCCAGGTTTTATTTCCTTTAAATTTTGGGTGGCCCCTAAGTTAGTGGGGCCCTAAGCTATAGCTTGTTTAGCTTATATGTAAATCTGGCACTGGTCAGAGTAACCAATACTGACCTGGATGGACCAGTGATCTGACTTGGAATAAGACTGATTCCTATGCTCCTAAGATCTGCTCTTTCTCTCTGATCCCATGTTCTGCCACAGTCTTTTCTTTCCTCCTCCTGTTCCTCCGGGTTCTGATCATGAAGGTATTTCTCTTTGTGGCTGCTCAGACTTGGTGATGGTTCCTTTATCTCCTCTCCTCTCTCTGGTTCCTTCCCCACAGCCTCCTCTCAGCGTGCTTCAGGAGCGAGCTTTCAGAAACGAGGAGGGAGCCCCCCAAAAGAAGCGACGCCATTCTCAGACATTCCAGCCCCACAAACCCTTCTTCCGTCTACTCATAGACCAAAGCGGGGAGGCTGTTTTTGTGTGTGTGCAGAGGTTTTGTCCAGCTCCCTTGTTGCAAGGGGGGAGTGGGAGGAAAAGGGGGGGGGCTTTAACTGAGCAAAATGGCTTGATTGAAACTGAGCAGGCAGCAAACCGCTGCAAAGGGATCAAGCTATTGCAGGAACAGCAGCTACCCTAGCTGTAGACTTAGCCATTTCCAGGTCTGGCACCACCTTGTCTTCTTGCTGCATTGTAAAATGTGGTGCTTCTGTTTTCACCCCTCAGCCTTCGGATGATTTCTTTTGAGCAGGTCTCAGTCTACAAGCATATCTTAAAGATGTGTGTTTACTTGCTAAGACAGAAGCGCAACTTACAGCCTTGAGAACTTTTGATTGTAAATCTTGTAAAGTGCTTTTAATGCTGGTCAGAGACTAGTAATGTGTATAGATTTGAGATGGCCTGTCCCTGCTGGGCAGACGGACGACACGAGCACATTGTGGATCAGATGAAACTGTTTATTTCCTACAGAGTTGGTGTTGCATTTGTACGCCGCCACTCACAACATTTCTACCTTTGTTTGCAAAAGAGATCACACAGGAACCTCTTAAGTGAGTGGGGGAATTGCTTGGCTTTTGCTGCTGTAAATCAGGCGCTCAGCTCCAAAGTTCCTGTTTTGTTCCAATTTTGTCTTCACTGCAAGGAATTGCCTCAAGTTTGTAGCAAATGATGGAACACAGCCTTACCTGCAGTTATTCACAGTCCAGCAAATCCAGCAGCCTTATGATGCTGCTGGTGGGTGGCCAGCCCAGAAATCAAGAGGGGCAGATGCATTTCATTGGTTAACCTTTTGTGGAGGGAAGGGGCATTTGGGTATTGAGACATCGCTTTGGGATCTGCTGTTCTTCCATATTTTAAAAAAAAGACTATGCAGCCTCATTGAGATTCTGTTTTTCCCCTTTTTCTTTTTTCTTTTGCTCTGTGATTTAATCAATGCCCATTTGAACTGTCTGGAGTTAAAACAGAGCAAAACAGAGGAGCGAACCCTTAGCAGATTGGTGCCACTCATGAAACAAACAAGTTCAGGTATTTTAGGATCCTGAAATCTGGACGGCGAAAATTTTGTCAGCATCCAGGCAGAGATGCAAACATTACTGAGTATTGAGACTGGCTATCAGTACTCACTGGTTGATATCCAACTAATTCGCAGAGTAGACCTGCTGAAACCAATAGTCTTAAGATACTACCCATTCTCTTCAGGGACCAGAACCCCATAATAGAAATTGTGGTTATTTTCTCCACTAGATTTCAGAGGAAAGAACAAAAATTTGCCCCATGGATATCTCCTGGTGCAAACTGGATGTTGACTTGCGATATAATCATCATCATCATCATCATAATCAAGGGAGTCATTTCTGAGTTTTGCACAGTTACACAAATACATAACATGAACTTGAGTTCCAGATGTTCCATCAGCCCCAGCCAGCATAGTCCAAAAGATCTGGTGGGCACCAGGTTGGCAAAGGCCAGCTACAGGTTCACCTGCGATTCAGACCATGTGCTTAAATAGCCAGTGAAGTACATGAGTCATGCTGGTGGGCGCAATTGTCTATGTGCTTAATGCATACATTAGATTTTTGTAGAAACACAAGCGACACCTCATGTTTTCTCCATAATCAATCAGTCCAAACCTCAGTGTGTTGTGGTTTCTTCCAGGTGTGTGTGTGTGTGTGTTATCAGTTATGCTGATTCAATGCGGTCCACCTCAACAAGCCTTGCAGGGATTGTGGTGGTCACCATGCTGACCCTGTTGGTGCATTGGGAGTGCAGTCAGGTAGCCCAGCTGGAGCTAAGCAGCTAAGGACGTGACTAGCAAACCCAAAGGAGCGCCATGTCTGCTTTGTGAGGAAGAGCAGGAAACTCTCGTAAAACTGAAGCGGAAGGGGGCCAGGTGGCACGTCCTAGTGAGAAGCTTTGGGTGGGGTTGGATGAGCAAGCTGCAGAAGATCTTGGGGCCTCCTCCTTTTTCTGCTTTGTGCTTCCTGCCCTTCTGGTTTGCACCCAAATCTTGTGACAACAGAGTGTGGGAAAGTGCCATGTGGGCACAGCCTGGCATGGAACCCAGAAAGTAGAAGTAGGTCACTTGGCTTCTGCCTCTGTTTACAAGAAATGGCTCTGTGCTGTGCGAAGTCGGCCTGTTCTGTGGAGGTGAGGAGAGCCTCCTTCTGAGGGCTCTTCCTGCCCACCACTCCTCGTGCCCCTGGCATGCCCGCCTCATCCTGGAGCCACCTCCCAGGCACCCCCAGCCCACTCCACAGACCCTCCTGCTTCTTCCAGCCAGCAGTTCCAAGAGGCAAGACATCTGCAGTTGGTTAATTGACCTCATTAAGCCCTAGGAATGGGAAAGTGCAATGAGTTGGCTCGGGGTTCAAAGTGATTCCAAGGCGTAATCTTCCTTGGGATTCATTAAGCATCATTTGATGTGGCTTGGGTTCTGCGTTCCAAATGATGTTTTGGGAAGGGAACTCTGGGAAGAACTTTCTCTCGGTGTGAGCTGTTTGACGGTGGAACAGGCTCCCTCGGGAGGTGGTGGACTCTCCTTCCTTGGAGATTTGAAAGCAGAGGTTGGGTGGTCATCTGTCCTGGATGCTTTAGCCATGATTCCTGCATTGTGGGGGGTTGGACTGGATGACCCCGGGGGTCCCTCCCAGCTACAGTTCTATGAGCTACATTCACTGGGAAACCACACACATCCTCTGGTCAGCCCTGAAAAAGGTTTCACCCTGAGCAATCTTCCTTTCACTCTTACCATCTTACTCTTCTTAATTTGTGGTGCTGGTTTTCAATAAACTTTTGCATCTTGATTTTAACTGGAGTGGCCTCCTGTCTCTCTTTTTTTCTTTTCCTTCTCCTCTCACAACAAATGGATGTGCTGTCCTTCCTGCTCTCATCACTCACTCTCCTCTCCTTTAAACATGCCCTCGTTTGACTTTACCAGCTCCCAAAAGCAACTTTTGTGTCTTGCCAAGTTTTAGACCAGGTTTGTGCAAACAATTCCATATCGGTTCGTTTTCCCTCTCATTATGGGTAGCGTGAAGATAGAGAAGGACTTAGTCAGGAGGAAATGCTAATAGGGATTGGGGAGGTGCAATTCAATTTCCATTTACAGGTGATTTTACCTAGCTTGAATTTTCTGAAACAATATGCAAACCGAAGCACAGTTATCCTTTGAAACGTACATTTCTCTGAATTTTGCAGTGCGTTAAAAGGCTGGCGAATTTTCATGACAGCGTTTAAAATAACAATAATGCACAAAATGATGTGAACCTGAATTTAAGATTGCAAAAAAAGAAAGAAAATCAGGAATGGACGTGCTCACTAGTCACAAACACACAAACACAGCCTCGCTCTTCACCCCAGAAGGGGGTCAAGCCTTTGCAAACAGGCTCAAGCAAGGGTTTTGCATGCGTTCAGTGCGCACCTTGACTTGAGGACCCAGAAACCTACCTGGACAAATAGTGGGAGGAGGTGATGGGTGCACCCTAGACCCCAGTGGAACTTCTCTTGGAAAGGGACTGCCAAACCCTTAATCTCTGGTGGGAAATGCTTACTGCATCCATCATTTCCAAGGAGTCTTCCATGGAGGGTATCAAAGGACTCTCACACTCCGCTGGTTTGGAGACAGGCAGAATCAGTTTCTTACTAATGACTCTGGGTTCCTTCTCTAGTCCCAGTTCCTGTTAGGGAAAATGTTCTCCAGTGAGAGCTGGGGAGGGCCTACTGACTCTGCCTCCTTACCATACCCTGAGGCAAACTTCTGGGAATTTGGAAAAGGGGGAGTCGTGTCAGATACACTGGCTCCCAGTACGTTTCAAAGCACAATTCAAAGTGCTGGTGTTGACCTTTAAAGCCCTAAACGGCCTCAGTCCAGTATATCTGAAAGAGCGTCTTCACCCCTGTCGTTCTGCCCGGACACTGAGGTCCAGCACCGAGGGCCTTCTGGCAGTTCCCTCCCTGCGAGAAGCCAAGTTACAGGGAACCAGGCAGAGGGCCTTCTCGGCAGTGGCACCTGCCCTGTGGAACACCCTCCCACAAGATGTCAAATAGAACAACATCTACCAGACTTTTAGAAGACATCTGAAGGCAGACCTGTTTAGGGAAGCTTTTAATGTTTGACGCACTATTGTATTTTAATATTCTGTTGGAAGCTGCCCAGAGTGGCTGGGGAAACCCAGCCAGAAGGGCGCGGTATAAATAATAAATAATAATTATTATTATATAGCTCACATGTTTCAAGTTTCTTCCTCACACCCTTAGGGGAGATGGAGGACCCCCATGGCAGAAAGGAGCATGGGGCAAAATACGCCAGATGACCGTTCTGTCGTCCAGCCTTCTGAATGATCTTAGAGGACAGGATTCTGGGAAGCCCTTCTGTAGATTCCAGGGTGGGGATGGAGCAAGGAATGTAATCTTGTGAGCAATCTGACTGCTCCTCTCCGCTGTGAATGTTGGATTCCTCTGTTCTTCTTAAGCAAATACACAGAGGAAAGCACCTCCAGAGTCTCTGTGAATACAGCATTAAGAGCATGAGAAGAGCCTGCTGGATGAGGCCAGTGTCCCGTCTAGTCTAGCATCATGTTCTCACCAGGGCCAAGCAGATGTCCCAAAGGGAAACCCGCAAGCAGGATTTGAACACAAGTCCTCTCCCTTCCTGCAGTTTCCAGCAACTGGGATTCAGAAGCATTGCTGTCCCTGACTGGGGAAGCAGAGCAGAGCCAGGATGGCTAGTAGAAATCCAATGCCTCCACAAATTTGCCTAATCCTCTTTCAAAGTCATCTAGGTTGGTGGCCATCACTCGTGCAGGAGTGAGTTCCACAGTTTGACTCTTCTTTCTGTCCTTTCTTTCACCTGTCCTAAAGATCCCAACCACAGTTGCCCTGTCGAACAACTGAGAAGGATTTGTGGCCCTGTGCTTCTTTAAAGACATGCTTTGCTTTCAGAAGTTACCATAGTCACTTCCTGACATCTCCAATGGTCTCAGGTAGCAGAGCTCTTAGGGACACGGGTGGCGCTGTGGGTTAAACCACTGTGCCACTTGGACTTGCCGATCAAAAGGTTGGCGATTTGAATCCCCGCAACGGAGTGAGCTCCCGTTGCTCGGCCCCAGCTCCTGCTAAGCTAGCAGTTCAAAAGCACGTCCAAGTGCAAGTAGATAAATAGGTACCACTCTGACAGGAAGGTAAACGGCGTTTCCATGCACTGCTCTGGTTCACCAGAAGCGGCTTAGTCCTGCTGGCCACATGACCCACAAAAACTGTCTACAGAAGCGGACAAACGCCGGCTCCCTAAAATGAGATGAGCGCCACAACCCCAGAGTTGTTCGCAACTGGACTTAATTGTCAGGGGTCCCTTTACCTTTACCTTTAGCAGAGCTCTTGCTCATTCGACCAGTCCTATGCGGTCGTTTCATAGCAAGGACTCTGTCTTGCCTTCAGCCTTTCTGTGGGTCTCTGTGCATCTACAGCCAGATGGTCTGTGCAGCTGATGTGTCTGTATGTGCACATGCACACATGGGGGATGGGTGGCAGGAGAATGCAGGGTGCACTGGAGGTAATGGGCATGGAGGGATCCCCACAACAAGGGCCAATGCACTTCTGAGCCCAAAGCAAGCAAATCACCTGTGATTCACTCTCTGAGGCTAGAGCAACAATGCCTACGGGTCACAAGGGAACATAGTTGCCCTCCCACCAAGTAGGAAAATGGGCTGAGCAGCAGGCCTGTCCTCTGCTGTGCATTTCACGGGACATCCAATGGAGCAGGATGTTGGAAGAGTCTGGACAGATAAAACAAAGTCCTTCTTCAAGCAGCACAGAGTCGGTCCCACAGGAGGCAGTGAGGGTCACCAACCTGGGTGGCTATAAAAGAGGATCAGTAAAATTCATGGAGGAGGAGAGAGGTATCAATGGCTACTGGCCGCAATGGCCATGCTCTGCCCCCACAATCAGGGGCAGTAAATGTCACTGAAATTCTACTCGATGTTGATCCAGAGCAGAGGTCCTCTGGCTGGGTTGGGACGATATGGGATTGGGGGGGGGGCAACTCCGATCTCTTGCGGGGGCGCAATTAGTGCCAGCACCGTCCGTTAAGTGTTTGGGCGTAATCTTCGACACCTCCCTCTCCATGGAGGCGCAGATTGCAGCTATAACAAAGGCGGCATTTTTTCATCTCCGCCAAGCTGAGCAGTTGGCCCCTTATCTCTCTCGCCCTGACTTAGCCACTGTGATCCACGCGACAGTCACCTCCAGACTGGATTATTGTAACTCACTCTACGTGGGGCTGCCCTTGAGATTGACCCAGAAACTCCAGCGGGTGCAGAATGCCACGGCGAGGCTCCTTATGGGGTCCTCGCTGCGAGATCACATTCACCTGGTGCTATATCAGCTGCTCTGGCTCCTGGCAGAGTACAGGATCAGGTTCAATGTGCTGGTTTTAACCTTTAAAGCCCTATACGACCTAGGACCCTCGTACCTACGGGACTACCTCTCCTTGTATCCCACGGAGGACCTTACGGTCTTCAAACAAAAACATCTTGGAGGTCCCGGGCCACAGGGAGGTTAGGCTGGCCTCAACCAGAGCCAGGGCTTTTTCAGCTGCAGCTCCGATCTGGTGGAACGCTCTGTCCCAAGAGACTAGAGCCCTGTGGGACTTGATATCTTTCTGCAGGGCCTGCAAGACAGAGCTGTTCCACCAGGTCTTTGGCCAGGGCACAGCCTGACCCCCTTCTTTGGTAATCCTTCACAGAACTCCAACCCAATGGTTGCCATCAATTTGATTTGAACTGATTTTATAATGAATTGATTTTAGAATGCTGTATTATTTTACTGTTGTTAGCCGCTCTGAGCCCGGCTTCGGCTGGGGAGGGTGGGATATAAATAAATTATTATTATTATTATTATTATTATTATTATTCCAACATATAGTTAGCAGAGTAAAAAACACGTTGCAGGATTTCCCCAAAAATAGACCAGAGGCCATTGTGTTTCATCCAGCAGAGCTTTACTGCTACTGAAGGCAAATGAGCATAATGGTCACAAATCCAAAACATTCAGGATTGGCCCTGTCCATAAGAAATCCAGATGCAGCAGGCTTAACGTAAACTTACAATAACTTATAATAAGACAAAACTTTAACACTATGTGCAGAACACCACATCAGAAGAGAGAGATAGAAAGAGAGACCCCGACTCCTTCTGGCCTCACTATTATAGTCATCATGACCTTGACAGAAGAGATAACAGGACCAGGTTAAGCCAGCTGTACTCAGCTTCTCTGAAGGAATAACCCAAACATCATGAACCTCCTGCTTCTTTCTTTTATGCAGAGAAGCTTCCAGAACCCTCTTGAATTAATTAGGACATGAAAGATCTCTACGCATCAGATCAATACTTTCTGCCCTAAGAAATGCGAATTGACAGTAAATGCTTCTGAACATCAGATGCTGGGAATGCCAGGATGAAAGAGGGCTCTCGTGCTGCAGTCCTTTCAAATGATGGGATACTGATTGTCCACTGTAAGAACAGGAGGCTGGACTGGAAGGACCACTGATCTGATCCTGCACTCCTCCTCTTCTTCCGTTCTGATGTTCTTCTTACGTTTTAATGGATGCACATGCTAATTTTCTGCTTGGAATATTGTCGCTTTGAGTCACTGTGGCCAAAAAATGGCAACTAGTAAATTTAATTAAAAGCGCTAAGGTTGTAAGGTTGGCCCTTTCCCTCTCCGTGTGGGCCTGACTTCTCCGCCCTTGTTTTCCAACCCTCTCTCAGGAACTCCATCCAGTCCCAGTCTTCCTATGGGTCCACCTCTCCTCCACTCGGCAAGATGAACAGCATGAACAAGCTGCCCTCTGTCAGCCAGCTCATCAACCCACAGCAGCGAAACGCTCTGACCCCCACCTCGATGCCCGACAGCATGGGAGCCAACAGTAAGAGGCTTCTCCCCCCCCCCATGACCCTCCTGGAGCTGGAGCTTAGGATGAGTGGGGTGGCAGAATAGTGGCCAGAGCAGAACCTCCCAAACTCTTTTGAGCCACTGCCCCCTTGGTTCAAACAAGCCATCTCCAGTGCCTGCTACCCTACCCTGCAGAAATCCTTATCTGGAATATCTCAAAAAAACAAAAACAAAACCCAAACCCAGTTAGAACTGTTTAATTTAATTAATCAATTTTGGAACCACCGGAAGAGGAGCTTGTGAGTTGACAGACCAGGCCTCCCTACCTGAAATTTGGGAAGGAGTGACTAGCTGGGGAGGGGGGAATTCAAGTCGCTTCTCATTTGAAGGTGAACCTACCTAATTTGTGGCATCCAAAGTGATAGAAAAACCGAAACAGCACTCCTGCAAAACCTGCACTTACTTGAATTTTGCAATCCAGTTCTCCGAAAGCGGAGCTGGTGCCTAAAGAGCTTTTAACCCCTCTGCCTCGCTCTTGGGGGCAAGGCCCACTCAGCACATAGGCTCTGGAGGCTCGTGTGGGGTCTCAGATGGCCCCACAAAATCTCACGAGAGCATCCCAGAGCTGGCGCACCAAGCAGGCCTTGGCCTCCCACCAAGCGAGATGGAGAGCTTAAAATCTCTACCTTGCTCAGATTTAACTTGCACACTTTCAACCAGCCAGACCTCAACTGCATATGGTTGAAACCGCCTTAGTCATTTAAATGAGAGCAAGGTGAGATCGGGCTGTATAAGAAAGGAGATGGGCTAGCTCAGGGGTGTGGAGGACAGGTTCCAGCTATTGGTGCCTCCGTTTTTGTAACTCTGGTCTCTCTTTCCTTGTTCCAGTTCCAATGATGGGGGCCCACATGGCAATGGCCGGCGACATGAACGGGCTCAGCCCGACCCAGACGTTGCCCCCCACCCTCTCCATGCCATCGACATCCCACTGCACCCCACCACCTCCCTACCCAACAGACTGCAGCATTGTCAGGTGAGTGAGCTGTAGCTGTGCAGGCTTTCCACCCCCCATGGGTGACAGCAGCATGCTTCTCTGTTCTGTGGGGTCCTTCATCTGGGGCTGCTGTGTTCAAGAAGCAGTTTGCAGGTCATGTTAGACCTGCCGAGCTACTTCAGCTGGCTTGCCGCGCTGCCTTTGCCTCCCCTTGCCGTTGCCCCCAGACCTTCTCCTACCATGCACACAAGAAGGAAATGAGGCAGAGGGGATTCCGGTGAAGAATCCCATTGTTGCATGTGATGGAATCGGATAGGGTGGCGATCTCTCCATCTGGAGAACCCTGGAATAGTAGCCAAGGGTAACTCACATCAACTGCATTTGTTGCCCTGGTTTCAGGAGAAAAGAATTAGAGTTGTAGAATTAGAGGGGACTCCACAGGTCATCTCGCCCAACGCCCTGTCAATGCAGAAATTACAGCTGAAGAATCCCTGGAAGAGGACCAACCTCTACCTAAAAACCTCCCATGAAGGGAGATAATAGAATGATAGAATTATAGAAGGGAGGCCAAGGGCATCTCCTCCACCTTCCTGCAACTCAGGAATCACAGCTGAAGAATCCCTGACAGATAACCGTCCTACCTCTGCTTAAAAACATCCAAGGAAGGGGAGTCCACCACCTTCTGAGGTCGCAGAATCATAGAATTGTAGAGTTGGAAGGGATCCCAAGGGCAACGTGGGAATCCCTGGCAGATGGCCACCCAACCATGGCTTTACAACCTCCCACGAAGGCGGGTCCAAGATACATCACAGCATTGAACCCTGCTATTTTTATCTCCAGGGCTGGCTGCTGTGGCTCTCTAAATGCACGGCTGCCTTTGAAGATGGATCAGAAGCTGCATCTACTGCAGGATGTTGCTGCTTAGCTCCTGGTGAACATCAGGAGGACCACACTAAGCACTCAAGCAGCACCTGCGCTAGCTGCCTCTTCGCTTCCAGGTCCCTCCCAAGGTGCCCTGTTGGCCAAGGTGCCATAGTATGTGGTGCCCCTCTCCCCATGGCATAGCCTAAGAACGTCAGAAGATCAGGGCAGTTGCCCATCTAGTTCAGCATCCGGGTCTCACAGTTGCCAGCCACACTTGCTGTGGGAAACCAGCATGCAGGATTTGAGCACAGGGCCCATCTCTGCTCCTGTGGTTTCCAGCATCAGAAGCATAACATAGGAAGAGTCCGCTAGATCAGGCCAGTGGCCCATCTTGCCCAGAATCCTCTTCTCACATGGTTGCTTCCAGCAGTGGAGGCAGAGCATGGCCATCGATAGCCCTCTCCTCATCTCTACGAATTTGTCCAATCATCTTTTAAAGCCCTCCAGGTTGGTAGCCTTCACTGCCTCCTGCGGCAGCAAGTTCCACAGATTAACTACGTGCTGCATGGAGAGGGAGCTGTTGCCTCTTCCTTCCACAAGGCTTGGGATAGCTGACTTCTGTGTCCCACTCAGGGGATATCACCTTCTTCCTCCCGGTGACCGAGTTTGGGGTGGGTGGCGAGGGGGGTTCCTTCCTGCTCCCACAAATCAAGGCTTTTGCGTAGCAGAGCGCCTGGTGTGGGTGACCTTCTTATCTCAACCTCTCTCTTTTTCTCTCTTTCTCTCTTCCTCTTTCCTCCTTTCCTCTTTCCTCCTCCTCCTCCTGCAGTTTCTTAGCAAGGCTGGGCTGTTCCTCCTGCGTGGATTATTTCACGGCGCAAGGGCTGACCACCATCTATCAGATTGAACACTACTCCATGGATGTAAGTAACTGCCTCGCCCTTTCGCTGCATGGTGGGGGAAAGGGGCCTTTCTTCTTGAACTCGGCACTCTGCGCTGGAGGGGAGAGGGCAAAGCTACGCTTCGGATTTAGGGGCGAGCTACATGTTACACTGCAGCTCGCCAGCCTGTGACCCAACTTTGGCAGCCCCTTCGCCATTGCAATAGTGCCCCCGGGAGAGAGGGGAACTGCAGTTGGCGAAGTGGCGTCAGAGAACGGAGGACCCAATCCTTTCCCCTGCTGACTCTTTTCCTGCTGAACTTTCTCCCTTTCAACCATCTTCTTTTAGGCCTCTCGCTGTTCCAGACCACATAAATGGGTACAAAACAGTGGTGTGGCAGTAAAAGCGGGGGGTTTTGCATGAAAGGGAGGTGGGTAGGCCCAGCTGGAAGAGCCTTGTACTGTTTGCAAGCCACAGGTCTGAAACAGACATGGTTGTCCTGAAGTCTCCTGGGGTTCCTTCTGCGCCTCCTCCCTCCCGCCGGAAGCCTTCTTGCTTTGCTGGGATTTTGGTGTTGCTTGCTTGGGGTTTGGTCTGTTGGGCTGAGGGTCTCTCCATTTTCTTACTGAATCTTCGCTTCTGAAGCTAAGCGCCGCCAAGCAAGACCCGAAGAACCCTTGAGATAGTCACCAAAAACCCCACTCACCCCCCGTTGAAAACTGTAGAAGCCTGTGTAGCTTCTTTTGGCAAGAGTGGCTGATTCTCTCTCTCTCCTCTCCTCGCCTTCCAGGATCTGGTGAGCCTCAAAATCCCAGAGCAGTTCCGCCATGCCATTTGGAAAGGCATCATGGACCACCGGCAGATCCACGACTTCTCCTCTGCCCCCCACCTCCTGCGTACCCCCGGGGCCGCCTCCGCAGTCAGCGTGGGCCCCAGCGAGACCCGCGGGGAGCGTGTCATCGACGCCGTGCGCTTCACCCTCCGCCAGACCATCTCCTTCCCTCCCCGCGACGAGTGGAGCGACTTCAACTTCGACCTGGATGCCCGCCGCAACAAGCAACAGCGCATCAAGGAGGAAGGGGAGTGAGGAGGCGGCCTGTGGCTCTCCCTCCGCCCCCTGCCCCACACCGATGGACCTCTGGGCTGTTCCTGCCTCTCCCTGCTACTCTGAGATGGTGCGGGGGGCTTCGAGAGGACAGGGGGCGGGATGTCGTGTGCTCTTCAGCGCTAGCCGCACCTGTGCTTCCGAGCTTGCAGCCTCCACGCTTTGCCGGAAGCGCAGCTGTTTTGTATTTTCTCGCAAGCCATAGCTTTCGTTTGTTGGGGAGGGGTGGGGTGGCCTTTGTGGCTTCTGCTTGGCAAGGACTGCATGTTGTAAGATGTGGTGGGTGTCTGGAGAAATACGGATTCCCCCAGTTGTGGCACTTGACCCTTTCCGCTGAACTGGACCAGCTACAGTGTGCCCCCGCGTGTGACCAGATCAAATCTTTTGTATGGATCCCTCTCTGTGTGGATCCCTTTCTCGGGTGCTTGTTTTGAGGGTTTTAAGGATTCAATGCCTTTGGGGAGGCCTCTCATCTGTGACAGCATTGCCTAGTGGTTGGAGTTTGATGAGTTCCAAGTTTGAATTATGACGGCTTAACAACACTGAGGTACGGGGTACGATGTGCATTGGACCCCATGACCAGTCTGGCCATCACATGCTTTGCATAGCAGGTTTCCTCCTGGGCAACCTTTCAGTTTTAATTTTGCTTTAGGGGGTTAGCGATGGTTTTTCGGCGGGGGTAGTCCACTTCGTTCCTTCGCCCCTGCCGATTCTTCCTTCAGCAGCAAATGCAAAGAAACTCTTGACCAGGAACCCAGACTGCCAATTCCTTAGCAGGTTCCCTTTGAGATACCAAATATGCCTGCCCGACCCCCCATTATATCTGGGCTTGCAAAATCTCCCCTTGAAGCTAGCACGTAAATACGGGGAGAGTTGCTTCTGTGTCAGATTTCACTTACCATTTCAACAAGTGGGTTATTTGAGCAAGATTTTGGATTTTTCTTAACTCCTGACCTGGGTTTCATGAATCGCCTTGCCGCATAAATGCACTCAGAGTGGCTTCTGTGGTTGGATTCCAGCAGATCTGTATTTTCCCTTCTTTCCTTCCTTTCTCCCCACCTGCCTTTCAGGAAAACTAGTTCCTGGGCCATCTGCTGTAAACTGACTGCACTAGACAAGGCACACTAGAGACCATGAATGCCCAATGGGGCAGATCTTCCTGGTGCTTTCATGCCTGTTTACTATTCTGCCATCTCATTCTACCATGCAATAGTCTTTCCCTGAGCTACTTTCCCTCTCCTCAACACATCCTTGGGCTGCAGATTTCTACTGACAAACCCACTACTGCCAAGTAAGCTCTGACTTCTTGCAGATATGGTCCTCTCATGCTCAGAATGCAGTCAAAGTACATTTTTCATGTAAACATTGTAAGTACAATTTTGTTTTATGTATAATTTTGTCATGTACTTGGTCAATCATTTATTGAGGGGTGGTTTTTTTGATAAAAAAATGTATTTCTCTTTGGGGTTTGGGGCTTTTCAGAACCACATTTTGTTTGCATTTTTTATTTTTTTATTTTTTAAAGAAAGAAACAAACCACACCATTTTATGGGAAAGGCTTATATCTGTGTAATGACTTTCAAAGTGTTTGTGATATTGACCTTGATGAATCACGATTACAGAGAGGGGGGAAGTGATTGCAAAAAAAACGCTCTCTGGGGGGGAGTGGGGAGGGGTTGAGACACCGAGGGTTGACTTCAAGAGTCCTAGATTTCAAAATAAGTTCCTTTGCTCAGTTTGAGTGGCACACATCCACAAGTTCTCCGTGACTTGCAATAAGTATTAATTGGATGAAAAGCACTCTGTTGTCAATATCATTGTAAATAAAAACAGATTACAAAAGCAATGTTGATGGTTTCTGGCATTCAAAGCGGCTGCAGGAGTCTTTCATTGTGGTTCACAACAGCAAAGCCATCTGCATTGCCCAAGGCAGTTCAGAGGAAGGACATGGCCGCCCTAGAAAACAGACTGGCTCCTCTGCACAGTTGAGGACTCTGGGGGTGCTAATAATAATAATAATAATAATAATAATAATAATAATAATAATATATTATTTATACCCTGCCCATCTGGCTGAGTTTCTCCAGCCACTCTGGGCAGCTCCCAATCAAGTGTTAAAAACAATACAGCATTAAATATTAAAAACTTCCCTAAACAGGGCTGCCTTCAGATGTCTTTTAAAGATAGGATAGCTGCTTATTTCCTTCACATCTGAAGGGAGGGCGTTCCACAGGGCGGGCGCCACTACTGAGAAGGCCCTCTGTCTGGTTCCCTGTAACCTCACTTCTCGCAATGAGGGAACCGCCAGAAGGCCCTCAGCGCTGGACTTCAGTGTGCGGGCTGAACGATGGGGGTGGAGATGCTCCTTCAGGTATACTGGACTGAGGCCGTTTAGGGCTTTAAAGGTCAGCACCAACACTTTGAATTGTGCTCAGAAACGTACTGGGAGCCAATGCAGATCTTTCAGAACTGGTGTTATGTGGTCCTGGCGGCCACTCCTGGTCACCAATCTAGTTGCCGCATTTTGGATTAATTGCACTCCCACCAGGAATTTGCAAGGCATCGTGAGGACAAGTGCCCCATCAGTGCAATGATTTTTCCTTGCAAAGAGGAACAGGCTGCCCATATCCTCCTCTTGCACCCTCCCCCTAAATATTTCCGTAGTCCTGCAGGCCAGATTTGCGGACACAATGAAACACATGCCGAGAGAGGGAAGCAGAGGGAGTCTTGTTGATAGCACAGAACTTGGTGCTTCCCAGTTTGTGGGCAGGAGTACAGCCCTGTGAGAGTTTGAAGGGCACCTGGACAAAAGAAGCTGCCAAGCCAGCTACATCCATAACTCATGAACATAGCGCAAGGGTTTCGTGCAACATAGTTTCATGGCCACTTGTTTTCTGCCAATGGACGTGAAACACTGACATCCAGGAGTAAGGATGCTTTGGGATCTACTGAGACAGTCCACACTATGGGAGCAGTTCAATTTGTGGGAATGTTGTGGGTAGCAGGAGAGGATATATTGATTAAATATTACCCTTCCTAACTCACGCTAGTGAGTTTATTCATACAGCAGAGTACATTCCCCCTTTTACACAGCTGGAAGCTAGTTGCAGATTCATTAGAATCTCTTAAGTTCT
Organism: Podarcis cretensis; assembly: GCF_951804945.1. Classification (NCBI taxonomy): domain Eukaryota; kingdom Metazoa; phylum Chordata; class Lepidosauria; order Squamata; family Lacertidae; genus Podarcis; species Podarcis cretensis. The sequence goes on from NC_137174.1 coordinate 100,784,097, forward strand.
ATTATTCCTGGTAAGACCCCTTTGATTCCCTCCTAAAAGAATAAAGAAGCTTCTTTTAAAAAAAAATTACAAAATTGTCCAGTAGCACCTTAGAGACCAACTAGGTTTGTTCTGGGTTGTTGGTCTCTAGGGTGCTACTGGATAATTATTTATTTATTTATTTATTTATTTATTTATTTATTTCAACTGCATCAGACCAACATGGCTACGTGACTGGACCTTTTGTGGGGTCTGCCAGGGTCATGCTCATCTACCTGGTCACATGCAAAAGAAGGATGTTCCAGACCAGGTGGAACAGGAAGTTCAACTGGCTGGACCAACACTCCCCTACATGTCCACTCTAGGCAAACAGGAAATGTTGTATTTGACTGCTTATGTTACATTCCACACAATTCATTCCACTACAAGGTTCTTCTTGTAGCCAGAGGCCATGACAAACTTGTAACAGTAGTATTCATAAGATAATACCAAACATCCATCCATAATATAAGTCAAGATCCAGAGACACCAATGAGCTTGAATCTTGCTTGATTTCAGATTAAACCTCTGAATCGCCACGGCAACTTATAGTGATTATATCTAACTCCCTTTTCCTGATTTCTCTTGCAGACAGTGCATAGAGGGCCCCTCTGTGTGCTACAAAGCTATTATTGTCACTCAAGAAAAACAAAAACAAAACAGCCCTAACCCTTTCTACCAGATTGCACTTCCTTGCTTGTGTGAACAAAGGTTTCAGAAAGTGATCTCTTGGGTCTTTCTATAAGGAGCAGGCCAACAGCTTGAGTGATGTCTTCCACCTGAGGTTGACCACAAATGCAATGTCTGCATACAGGAACCTTGTAGTGATCATCCAAAACTGTGATGGACATCACTTGGAAATGCAGCTCAGTAAAGGCATTTCTTAAGGAAACTGGTGAGATTTTGCCCAGATAACTGGCTCTAGAATGCTCTGATCTCAAGAGTGGATACCAAGGGGGAAAGTGGGTGTTTCTAATTAGCTTCAGGTCCCTTCTGGATTCTATCCAGAAGAGCCAATCCCTTAGCTGACACTTATTCAAGGTCAATGCAGAGCTCAGTTCTGGAGAATGATAAGTCTAAGACAGGCATGTCCAACTCCCAAGATACTGTGATCTACTGCCACTATAAAAAAACTGACAGTGATCTACCCATTGGACCTTTTTTTCTGGATAGATCAGAGTTGCTGAGCTTCTTTGGGGTAGCCTTTTGGGTGATCAATTGATCAGGATAGATCAGAGATGCCCCGTGATCATCCCACTTTTCCTTAAGATGTCCCTATTTTCATCGGAAAAATGTTGGAGGGTATGGAGTTATCCAACCCCCGAGCCATCTGAAGGCAATCCTTTATAGGGAAGTGGTGTTTTTTTTTAATGTTTTATGTTTTCTTATGTTTTATATACGTTGGAAGCTGCCCAGAGTGGCGGGGGCAACCCAGAAAGATGTATGGCGTCTAAACAGTAAAAGTATCATTATGAAATGGGACGTCCCAATTTTCATCAGAGAAATGTTGGCGGGTATGCAGTCGGCTCTTGCCTTAATTCTTGGCCACTTGGATTCTATATGATGAGCTGCTGGTATTCCTGATGGTAAAAGTACAAAGGCAGATGGGAAGTCTTTGAGAGGTTTTGTCTCCATGCATTTGTCGAACCCCTCTTGCCAGTTGAATATGTTTGTGACCATCCCGGCCTCTTGCAGAAGCAAATTCAACTCTATGCCACCAGAAGTACCTTCTCTTGATTGTCCTGGATCTGTTGGGATGTGTCCAATGGAACGGGGGCAATTGGCAGCCCCCAGCCGGCTCCAGCCCACCGGCCGGCAGCCGGGCGAACTCCGGTCTTTGGATTATCATCAAAACTGCGACCCGAGCTTCAGAAGCCGTTAGAAGCCGGGCACGCAAGCCAGCAGAGATAAGAACTCATTGCAATGGAAGGGCAGAGAGAGGCATATGTAAAGTGTATTTACAAGCATTTTATATTCAGCATCAGGACAAAGGAAAAACAGGTCTGCTCCCCTTCGTGTCCAAGCAAAAAGCTTAAGCAAAAGCTATACACAATGGAAGTTCCCAGCAGGCTGTGCTGGAAATAATAATAATAATAATAATAATAATAATAATAATAATAATTTATTATTTGTGCCCCACCCATCTGGCTGGGTTTCCCCAGCCACTCTGGGCGGCTTCCAACAAAGATGGAAAATACACTAAAATGTCACATATTAAAAACTTCCCTGAACAGGGCTGCCTTCAGATGTCTTCTGAATGTCAGGTAGTTATTTATCGCTTTGACATCTGATGGGAGGGCGTTCCACAGGGCGGGCGCCACTACCGAGAAGGCCCTCTGCCTGGTTCCCTGTAACTTGGCCTCTCGCAGGGAGGGAACCACCAGAAGGCCCTCGGCACTGGACTTCAGTGTCCAGGCAGAACGATGGGGGAGGAGACGCTCCTTCAGATATACTGGACCGAGGCCGTTTAGGGCTTTAAAGGTCAGCACCAACACTTTGAATTGTGCTCAGAAATGTACTGGGAGCCAATGTAGGTCTTTCAAGACCGGTGTTATATGGTCTCGGCGGCCGCTCCCAGTCACCAGTCTAGCTGCCGCCTTCTGGATTAGTTGTAGTTTCCGGGTCACCTTCAAAGGTAGCCCCATGTAGAGCGCATTGCAGTAGTCCAAGCGGGAGATAACCAGAGCATGCACCACTCTGGCGAGACAGTCTGCAGGCAGATAGGGTAAACAGCTGCCCTGGATACAAATTTGACCTGTGCCTCCATGGACAGCTGTGAGTCCAAAATGACTCCCAGGCTGCGCACCTGGTCCTTTAGGACCAGGGAATCCTCCACACCTGCCCACCTCCTGTCCCCCAAAAACAGTACTTCTGTCTTGTCAGAATTCAACCTCAATCTGTTAGCCGCCATCCATCCTCCAACCGCCTCCAGACACTCACACAGGACCTTCACCGCCTTCACTGGTTCTGATTTAAAAGAGAGGTAGAGCTGGGTATCATCCGCATACTGATGAACACCCAGCCCAAACCTCCTGATGATCTCTCCCAGTGGCTGCATGTAAATGTTGAAAAGCATGGGGGAGAGGACAGAACCCTGAGGCACCCCACAAGTGAGAGCCCAGGGGTCTGAACACTCATCCCCCACCACCACTTTCTGAACACGGCCCAGGAGGAAGGAGCGGAACCACTGTATGACAGTGCACCCAGCTCCCAGCCCCTCAAGACGATCCAGAAGGATGTTATGGTTGATTGTATCAAAGGCCGCTGAGAGATCCAGCAGAACTAGGAAACAACTCTCACCTTTGTCCTTAGCCCGCCGGAGATCATCAACCAGTGCGACCAAGGCAGTTTCAGTCCCATGATGAGGCCTGAATCCCGACTGGAAGGGATCCAAATGGTCTGCTTCTTCCAGGCATGCCTGGAATTGTTCAGCAACCACTTGCTCAATCACCTTGCCCAAGAATGGAAGATTTGAGACTGGTCGATAGTTGGCCATCGTGGCCGCATCTAAAGATGGTTTTTTTAAGAAGCGGTTTAATAACCGCCTCTTTCAGCGGGTCTGGGAAGGCTCCCTCACGGAGGGAAGCATTCACCACCCCACAAAGCCCATCGCCCAGTCCTTCCCGGCTAGCTTTTATAAGCCAGGATGGGCAAGGATCCAGGAGACAGGTGGTTGGTTTCACTCGTCCAAGCAGCCTGTCCACATCCTCGGAGGTAACAGGTTGGAATTGATCCCACGCAACTTGACTAGACAGGACTCCAGCACTCTCCCGCCTTGGCCCTGCTCCCACGGTGGAGTCTACTTTTTCCTGAATCTGAGCGATTTTATCTGCAAAAAACTTTGCATAATCATAGCAGGAGATCATGTGGCCCGTACCGGGCCCCGATGTCGCAGGTGGTTTCACTAAATTGTGAACCACCTGAAAAAGTTTCCTGCTGCTGTTTTCTGCAGATGCAATAGAGGCGGCGAAGAAATTCTTCTTCGCCGTCGCTATCGCCACTTGGTAGGCTCGACGTTGAGCTCTAACCTGTGTCCGGTCAGAGTTGGAATGAGTTATCCGCCACTGGCGCTCTAGCCACCTCAACGATTGTTTCATTGCCCTCAGATCCATGGAAAACCATGGGGCTGTCCAGGCTCCATGCAATCGGAGAGGGCGCTTCGGAGCCAGACAGTCAATAGCCCTGGTTAACTCCACATTCCACCAGGGAATCGGCTGAAAGGCCATCAACATGGGATAAAGCATCCCCTACCACTCTCTGGAAACCATTTGGATCCATTAATGGTGGGGGTGGACCATCCGAATTGGTACCACCTCCCTGCAGAGGGGATGGGTCACAGAGAAGTCCAGTTGCACCAGGAAGTAATCTGACCATGGCACTTCTTTCGTTTCGCTTTTACTTAGTGTCAGATCACCAACATCCATAGATGTAAACACCAGGTCCAAGGCATGTCCGCGGCTATGGGTTGGGCCAGACTTATTCAGGGACAGCCCCATGGAGGCCATGCTTTCCACGAAGTCCCGAGCGGCCCCTTGTAAGGTTGTGTCAGCATGGATGTTAAAATCCCCTAGGACAACCAAGCTGGGTGTCTCCAGGAGAACATCTGCCACGACCTGAAGCAGCTCGGGCAGGGAATCCTTGGTGCAGCGGGGAGGTCGGTACACCAAAAGGAATCCTGTACTGCCCCTATTGCCCAACTTCCAGAACATGCACTCGGAAAACTGGGTCTTCCCAATAGGACGCCTGGTGCAAACTAATGATTTCCTAAAAATCACTGCAACCCCCCCTCCCCGCCCACATGACCTGGGTTGCTGTGCATAAGAGAAACCTGGTGGACAAGGAGCGGCAAGGACAGGCCCATCTGCTTCATCCAACCAAGTCTCTGTTACACATGCCAGGTCAAGTCCTCCATCCATGATCAAGTCATGGATGGCAGTGGTCTTATGAATCATTGACCTGGCATTGCACAGCAGCACCTTCAGGTCATGTGGGTATCCCTTGCTGATTCTAGTATCCATCCGGTCAGGACCAGACCCGGAGGCAGGAATAGTCCTCAGACAACGACTAAACCTGCCTCCTCTGTAATGACATGGTCTGGTCTTAGCGTAACTCCTCCTCCTACCTGTGATCACTGAGATCGGTTGTCCCAGTGCATCCCCCCTGTGGAACTTGTCCCAGCCATCGTATTGGCTGGGGCCCACTCCCCGGCAGCCCTGACCCCTCCCCTTAAGAACAAAATAACACCTTAAAAAAACCCAAATAAAACAATACAAACAAAAAACAATAAAAATTACAAAAACATAAAATCAAACAAATTCCCAGGCCCAATAAACATCCATCCCACCCCCACCCCCACTTACAAAAAATTCAAAATAATTTTTAAAAAAACGTTTTAAAAGCACTCTGCGCCCCTCCAGCAGTAACAGCAACTGTCCTAGTGAGGCCCGTCAGGTCCCACCCTGGGCCAGGTGGTAAGTGACAGGAAGGAGCAGGGCCCTCAGACACTCACACAGGAGAGTGTCACAGACATGTGGCTTATAACAACTTCACATGCCTATTCTTTAGGTGGAATGGAACATCAATATCCTAAGAGGATCTCCCGACATTCTGCTTCAATGGATAGCCCCAAATTCTAGTGTTAGGAAAGAGAAAGACAAACTTTTCTCTGTCCGCTATCCACTGAGAGGTGGACTTCAATGCATGACTTTAGCTACCATGTCTCCCCTTGCTCTGCTTTTCTCTAAACTAAAAAACAAAAACAAAAACCAAATGTTGTAACCATTCCTCAAAGGGGAGTTGCTCCACCACCTGATTCATTTTAGTTGCCCTTTTCTGAATCTTTCCCAACTCTGCAATATCCTTTTTGGGATGAGGCAACCAGAACTGCTCACAAAACTCCAAGTCCAGTTGCACCATAGATTTGCATAACAGCATTATGATATCAGCTCCTTTATTTTCAATTCCTTTCCTGCTGATCCCTACCACGAAATCCACCTTTTTCACAGCTGCCACTCAATGAGTCAATGTTTTCATCGAGTCCAGTCTCTCATTCCTGGGCAATCACCGCCAGTTCAGACCCCATTAGCACATTTACGAAATATTTATTTATTTATTTATTTATTTATTTATTTATTTATTTATTTATTGATTGCCTTGGCATACAACACTTTCAACTTGTTTACATTGAATTGCTTTTGCCGTTTTACGGTTGGGAAACTCAGATTCAGTTTCAGATGCTTTTGGAGCTCTTCACAATCCCATTTTTGCTTTGATGACCCTGAAGGATTTAGTATCACCCAATAAACTTGACCCCCTCACTGCTTTTTCTTCACTCTAGATCATTTATGCACAAGTTTAAAAGCTCAGGTCCCAATACTGATCCTTGTAGGGCTACAGTTTTTCATCGGTGTCCCAGGAACAATCCATTTATTCCGACTCTGCTTCCTGCAATTTAGCCAGTTCCTGATCTACCAGAGGACCTCTCCTCTAGCGTGCCAAGGTCCCTTGCCCTGCAGTTCCCTATTGACCAATAAATACACAGACACAAGTATTTAGCTTAATGGACTAAAACAGACCACAACTTTACTGGCTACAGATGTGAGTGGTTTGGCTTAGGCATTGGTTGAAGCCAGACTATATCTTGACTCCTGTCCATCTGCAGGGAGTCGAACTAAGAGGGAAACCACCAAAAGGGGGAGTCCTTTGACTTACATCACGTAGGGGCACCCTGAGGCATGCCCGTTGGGTCATAGCATGGCCCTAGCCCATATCCAGGCTTCGGACAGGATCCACACCCCTGGATCCCTTTAATAGGATGCCCTTATTGAGAAGGGGCAGGCGGAGGCTACAACCTTCCCTCCATTAAATAAAGGCTTACCCAATGCCTTGTCCCATGACTGCTAATCTGATTCAGGAGGATTACTTATATTGCTGTTAATCCAGAATATGTGTGTGTGTTTCTGTGTGTGTGTGTGTGTGTGTGTGTGTGTGTGTGTGTGTGTCTAACTCTCAAAAGCTTGAGGAACACCATGGGTGCTCCTGCAGAACAGTTCCTAATCTTCTGAAGACTTGCTTTGTTGAAATACCTTTCCCGCTCGCCTCTCCTTATCAGCAGGCAACATCTTCTGTTGGACCATCTTTCATTTCCCATCATGCTTTGCCCTTCCGTGACCAACCTGCCAAGCTGGCACTCCTTTCTCCCACAAGCGGTGCCCATGCTGGCTTCCCTGAGAGGAAGAACAGGTACATCAGAACTTTATTGTCCCAGAGCCAAACACCACACCAAGTTCCTGCTTAAGTTCCTCAGGCCTGAACTTCTTGGGAACCAACCAACATTTCCATGAAGCAAGAGATGCTCTTGAGAAATGGGGGTAAGGGGTGGAAATGCAGCAGAGCTTTAGGGAGTCGTTCATGCCCCGGGTGTGATGTTCTTGTAGCCAACGCTCCAGGAAAGGCTATGTTGGGACAGCAACTCCCTGGGTGTGGCTGGCAAACTTACCTCCATCACCAGCTTAGCTTTCAGCACATCTTCCAGAAGAGCTGAAAGGATCCAACTGCTAAAATTTTGTAACTCACCAACCCTTAGCATATTTTTATGTATGGTATATATTTGATTATTCAACATCAACTTTGTTGGACTGGTCATGTTGTGCGGATGCCTGATGATCGTCTTCCAAAGCAAGTACTCTATTCCAAACTTAAAAATGGAAAGTGTATTGCTGGTGGTCAACAAAAGAGGTTTAAAGACTGTCTCAAGGCAAATCTTTAAAAAATGTAGTATAAACACCAACAATTGGGAGTTCAAAATTACTCCCCGGCTGCGCACCTGCTCCTTCTGGGGCACAGTTACCCCATTCAGGCCCAGGGAGCCCTCCTGTCCCCCCAAAAACAGTACTTCTGTCTTGTCAGGATTCAACCTTAATCCATTAGCCACCATCCATCCTCCAACCGCCTCCAGACACTCACACAGGACCTTCACCACCTTCACTGGTTCTGATTTTAAAGAGAGGTAGAGCTGGGTATCATCCACATACTGATGAACACCCAGCCCAAAACCTCTGGTGATTTCTCCCAGCAGCTTCATATAGATACTAAAAAGCATGGGAGAGATGATGGAACCCTGAGGTAGATGACCCTTGTGGACCCTTCCAAATTTGTGATTCTATGAATCTATGATTCTTATGTCTATGCAATCAAACTGTTTGGGTTGTGGTGTCTGTGGATCACTGCCTCTGACTGTGGAAGCAGAGTGTAGCCTCCTCCATCCTGGCTAGTGACCATTGACAAATGTCTCTTCCACAAAGCTGGAGTCCAGCAACATCTGGCAGGTCAGAAGTTCCTTATTCCTGATCTTCGGTTTACTTTTTGGAGAAACTTATAGACAGGAGTATGGTCAAATCAGGGGATGCGGGTGGCGCTGTGGGTTAAACCACAGAGCCTAGGGCTTGCCGATCAGAAGGTCGGCAGTTCGAATCCCGTGACGGGGTGAGCTCCCGTTGCTCAGTCCCAGCTCCTGCCAACCTAGCAGTTCGAAAGCACGTCAAAGTGCAAGTAGATAAATAGGTACCGCTCCGGCAGGAAGGTAAACGGCATTTCCGTGCGCTGCTGTGGTTCGCCAGAAGCAGCTTAGTCATGCTGGCCACATGACCCGGAAGCTGTAAGCTGGCTCCCTCGGCCAGTAAAGCGAGATGAGCGCCGCAACCTCAGAGTCGGTCATGACTGGACAGAATGGTCAGGGGTCACTTTACCTTTTTATGGTCAAATCAACAGCTCTGCAACAATATTATCTATTCCTCAGTAAAAAGGTAAATGGTCAGGACCTCCTGACCATTAGGTCTAGTCATGGATGACTCTGGGGTTGTGGCGCTCACCTCGCTTTACTGGCCAAAGGAGCCGGCGTACAGCTTCCGGGTCATGTGGCCAGCATGACTAAACCGCTTCCGGCGAACCAGAGCAGCACACAGAAACACCGTTTACCTTCCCGCCAGAGCGGTACCTATTTGTCTACTTGCACTTGGACGTGCTTTCGAACTGCTAGGTTGGCAGGAGCAAGGTAAAAAGGTAAAGGTACCCCTGCCCGTACGGGCCAGTCTTGACAGACTCTGGGGTTGTGCGCCCATCTCACTTAAGAGGCCAGGGGCCAGCGCTGTCCGGAGACACTTCCGGGTCACGTGGCCAGCGTGACATCGCTGCTCTGGCCAGAGCCAGAGCCAGAGCCGCACACGGAAACGTCGTTTACCTTCCCGCTGGTAAGCGGTCCCTATTTATCTACTTGCACCCGGAGGTGCTTTCGAACTGCTAGGTTGGCAGGCGCTGGGACCGAGCAGCGGGAGCGCACCCCGCCGCAGGGATTCGAACCGCCGACCTTTCGATCGGCAAGCCCTAGGTGCTGAGGCTTTAACCCACAGCGCCACCTGCGTCCCCTAGGAGCAAGGTAGCGAGAAGCAAAAACAGAACACCATCAAAATACATATTTTATTTGGAAATGAATAAATGCATGAGCAAAAACAGTGCCTTTCCAACGCTCTTCAAAAATTGGGGTAGACTTTCCCTCAGGGAGGGAGAAAGATAAGTTAATTAAAATAGGCACTCAAAGGGTGAAGGATGTTAAAGCACACACACACACACACACGTGTGTGAGCATGCCTGGGAGTGCATCTAATGGATCTATTTTTATAAATATGTTGGAGATATTTGCCAGCTCTCCCGCACTTACCTGGGCACAAGTGCCTTGGGATGGAAGTGCTGGGGGTACCAGGTTGGCAATGTTTGCTGAGTAGGATGGCGCATTGTGTTTGGTCTCAAGTGACCTTAGCATTCATTCACAATTTTATCTGCATGCCGCTTTTCAATGCACACAAAACACTCCAAATGACTAGCAACAAAGTAAACAGGAAACTGGTGCAAGAAGACAACAAGGTGATAGCAAACATAACAACGCACAAAAAAGAAACATTTCAGTCCCATAAATATAACAAGATTGCATGCATAATATCCAACACCCAACAGCAAAAATAACAAGGGAACTTGACGGTTTCTGCTTGGTCCTAGAAACCCCCACTTCCACGATGTTGATCAGAGTCCCTCTCCTGCAGCAGCTTGGAAGCCTTCCAAAGGCAAAGGGTAGGGAGAAGGTAGAAACACCTCTCTCATATTGTGCAGCTTAGCCTTGGGAGGTGGATGCTTGGGTGGACCAGTGGTCATGATCCCTGGGTGATTGTCAGTGCCCGGCTCCTATCCATTTCAAAGGGGCTCTTGCTGCAAAGCATCCCATTGCACCGGTTCTGGGCCATCATCTTTGGCATCCGAGAAGTATCCAAATAGCCCCAAAACAAATTTGTGGTCCTTCTGGCCATGTCTTCCCAACCCAATCAATGAGTGGTCTTTTCTAGAATCAAAACTGTAGAGTTGAAAAGGATCCCCCAAGGGTAATCTACTCCAACCCCCTACAATGCAGGAATCTCGGCCAAAGTGTGTCTGACAGATGACCATCCAGCCTCTGTTGGAAAAGCTCCGATGAAGGAGCGTTCACCACCTTCTGAAGGCGTCCGTTCCACTGTCGATCAGCTCTTACTGTCAGAAACTTCTTCCTGATGTTTAGTTAGATTCTTTTTTCTCATAAATTGAAGCCATTGGTTCAAGTCCTACCCTCTGGAGCAGGAGAAAACAAGCTTGTTCCCTCTTTCATGTGACAGCCCTTGAGATATTTGAAGATGGCTATTGTATCTCCTCTTCTCCAGGCTAAACATGCCCAGCTCCTTAAGAGCTGTTCGACAGTGGAATTTGCTGCCAAGGAGTGTGGTGGAGTCTCCTTCTTTGGAGGTCTTTAAGCAGAGGCTTGACAACCATATGTCAGGAGTGCTCTGATGGTGTTTCCTGCTTGGCAGGGGGTTGGACTCGATGGCCCTTGTGGTCTCTTCCAACTCTATGATTCTAAGTGCTCCTTGTAAGGCTTAATTTCCAGACCCTTGATCATCTTGGTTGCCCTCCTCTGCCCACCTTCCAGCTTGTCAACATCCTTCTTAAATGGGGCACCCAGAACTGGACACAGGACTTGAGGTGTGGCCTGACCAAGGCAGAATAGAGCGGGACTGTTACTTCCCTTGATTGGGTTGCTAGACTTCAATTGATGCAGCCTAGAAGACCATGAGTTGTCGTGTTGTTGTTGTTTTTGCTGATGTGTCACCCCATTCAGCTGCTTTGACTCTGAATCTCCTGCATCACACTATTGGCTCATGCTAAGGTTCTACTAAGACTCTTGGCCCCTTTCAACCCATATTTCTGTCAAGCCAGGTGTCTCTCATCCTATATCTGTGCATCTGGTTATTCTATCCACCATCTGAAGAAACTCTATGTTCCTGTGTTCCTGACACCACTAACTACGCCTGCACAGAAGTCAAAATGGCAGTCAGCAATGGTGCCAAGAACTACCATTCCCTTCGGCAGCTGTGACTCATAACCAAAAAATTGTGCTGAACTACAGAACATTGGGGAGGGGGGCAGAATAGACACCCTTCCCCCAAAGGGGGTAATATTGCTTCATAAGGCCTTGCACCACAAACCGATTTGACCCCACCACGCTCATCTGCTGGAGGATGCTGATTAAGCCGAAACAGTTTTGCCAGAGGGGAAAGCTGGCTAATTAAAAGCAAAACTAAACACATTGACATCCCCTTTGATTCTTTGGCATCTGCCAGTAAAGCAATTTGCATCTTGCGGACTCAAATAACCTTTCCCGCAAGAACCTTTCTCCAAGAACAGGGAGTCGTCGTGACGCACGAGGTCCCAGGGGCGTGAAGTCAAAAGTTGTGGGTGACTTGAAAATAATAAAAACCCTTTTCAGACAAAGGAGCTTGAACTGAACTCAACGCTCCCTAAATTTCCAGGTGGACCTAAGCATTTCTCTCCTCGTAGTGATTTTGCAAGCTTCCAGGTGTCACAGAGTGTCTTCCCTACTCTGAGAAGATCTGCCATGTTTGGGTGTTGGCTTGCTCTCCAAAGCTGGAGGTGGTTTGGGAAAGTTCTCACCTTGCTTAGTTATACCCATGGATAAAAATGCCATTATATAGATTATGCCACCTAGTCTTGTCCCAGATACGCTGAATTAATTTTGCTGGGTGTAAGATCATAGGTGGGAGAAGCTGCAACCAGACACCAGGGTGAAAAAGAGGACTTGGCTTTCTTAACCACCCCTTTGCAGTGCTGGGGAGTTAAACAAGGGGGTTAAGAATGTAAGAAGGGCCTGCAGGATCAGGCCAATGTCATATCTAGTCCGAAATCCTGTTCTGGAAATCAGCTTGTGGGAAAGCAGCAAGGAAGATCTGAGCACAACATCCCTTCCTGTGGTTTCTAGCAACTGGGATGATGATGATGATGATGATGATGAAGAGGAAGAGGAAGAGGAAGAAGAGGAAGAAGAGTTTGGATTTGATATCCCGCTTTATCACTACGCTAAGGAGTCTCCTGGGGAGTTAGTTCACCAACCAAAGGACCTCATGAGCTGTGATGCTTGGTTCCCTCACTTCCTGAGGGAGAGGAGCCCCACACAGCACCAATGACCGGGATCAATGTGCTTCTGAATAATACCATTTGCTGGAAACCAAACAGAGGGGAGAATGTTCTTGCACCCAGGTCCTGCTTGCGGACTTCCCACTGGGACAACCAGTTGACCGTGGTGCATCTGCAGCAGCACAGCCGGACGCCTTCACCTGCCCCAGCTGCAACAAAACATGTCTCTCCTGTATCGGTCTCTATAGTCACAGCAGGTGCTGTTTGACTTCACCCCCAGTGGCACATTCCTCCATTGTCTCCTGAGAAAGACAGATGCCAACCAATCATCCAGGATGCTGAAATTTTATTTCAAGATGTTGTTGTTGTTGTTGTTGTTGTTGTTGTTGTTGTTGTTGTTGTTATACTGCCCTATACCCGGAGGTTTATACCCAGGCATACTGCTGACAACATACTCTGAACCTCCAGATAACCCCATCTAGCGGTTTCATGTGGATATTAAACAACATGGGGGATAGGATTGAGCCCTGTGGAACCTCACATAGATGGTTCCACAGGGCTGAAAAGCATCCCCCAAGCAACACCCTCTGGGAACGACCATCCAAGTAGGACTGGAACCACCACAAAGCGGTGCCTCCCCGCCCTAATTCGGAGAATCGATCCAGAAGGAAACCATGGCCAATGGTATTGAAAGCCGCTGAGAGGTTGAGAAGAATTAACAGGGACACATTTCCCTCCCCCTCTCTTGACAGAGGTCGTCATGCAGGGTGACCAAAGCGGTTTCTGTGCAAAAACCAGGCCTAAACCCCAATTGAAACGGATCCAGAAAATCAGTTTCTTCCAAAAGTGCCTGGATCTGGTCTACGACACTCGCTACAGAACCTTGCCCAGGGAAGGGAGATTAGCAACTGGCTGGTAGTTTGCTAGGTTTTCTGAATCCAGATATGTGGATCTCCATATTTTTGACACTGCTTCAACTAAGGAGTTTGGGTGACTTATTTTATTTGGGGCAATGGCTTCACCTGTGTTATGTACTGAGTTGAATAGGATCCAAAAGGCAGCAGTCTGATTGGTCCTAGAACAATAGGATTCAGAAAGCAGCAGTCTGATTGGTCCTAGAACAATAGGATTCAGAATGCAGCCGTCTGATTGGTCCTAGAACAATAAGATCCAGAATGCAGCAGTCTGACTGGTCCACAGGAGCCACCCAATCCAGCTCCAGGTGGAAGGGAATCCGCAACCTGATTGGCCTACAGGAGAATCCCGGAATTAGCCAATCACGTGGGGCCCATTGTGTAAATAATGTGTATAAAGCAGACATTCTGGGGGAACTTCAATTCCTCCTCACCACTATGAGCTGAATAAAGAGCATGAAATCCACTCTCAACTCCGAGTATATTTCAACCTGGAAGGAGAATTCAAACCAGCACAGGAGGGAAGGCCTATAGGTTAGAGGTAGGGCACATTCTTTGTAGGCTGACAGTTCCATCTTCAGTTCCTGACAGCATCTCTAGGCAGCACTTGAGGAAAACACACACACACAAAAACAACCCTCCATGAAGCCCTGGCGAAGGTTGGCAATGCCAAGCAGGCTGGACCAACGATGATCCAACTTGGTGCAAGGCAGCTTCTTGCTCTCCTTCCCACCAAACCAGTCCCAGCCATCTTGTTCCATCCCTCTTCTGCCTTTGGCATGGGGCAAGAGGGATGGGAGTGGAGACCTGGCAAACGTCTGCCTAGTGCATGCCAGCTCCTGGGTTTGTTTGGCTTGATTCATAGCTTGAACTGGGTGGAGGCTGATCTTTCCCATTCTGTTCTTGGTGTCCTGGCCTTTGTTTATGTTCTTAGGGGGAAAGAAAAAGAAAAGAAAGGAAGAAAACCTGGGCGTGAAGAAGGGACGGGACCTGCCAGTTGCTTCATCCAGGTCTCCTGTGACAGCTCATGCATCTAGAAGGGGTGCCAATCATCATCGAAGACTCGTAGGTGGAGCATTTGGGAACCCCACTCACAAAAGCCTTTTAAACACATAAGCACATGTACACACACACACATACAAACACAGGCAGCCAACAATGATAGCTACGAAAACATGCTCCCTCTGCCTGCAAATGCTCACTGCTTTTCAGAACATAAGAACAGCCTACAGGATCAGGCCAAACTCCCATCTTGTCCAGCATCCTCTTCTCACAAGGACTGACCAGACGCCCCCAGGGGAAAGTTCACAAGCAGGATCCAAGCACAAGAGCAGGGGTCCCCAAACTAAGACCCGTGGGCCGGATAAGGCCCAAGGGACTCGTTTATCCAGCCCGTGGTGACCCCCGCCGCCTGCTGCCACCACCCGCTCTTACCGGCGCTGCGCTGCGCAGCACAGCTGCACACTTCCAGGTCAGAGGAGCACCAGAAATAGCTTGTGCGCATGCACAAGCATTATTTGCGCATGTGCAAGAGTTATTTCCAGTGCACATCCAGGTCGGAGGAGGCCCGTGCACATGCACACAAGCTATTTCCAGTGCTCCTCCGACCCGGAAGTGCATCGGAAATAGCGTGTGCGCACGCGTATGGGCATGCACTCCCCCACCCTCTGGCCCGCCGCACAATTGGCACTGGAGACACCGGCCCGAGGCGCAGTAGGTTTGCTGACCCCTGCACAAGAGCAACACTCTCGCTTCCTGTGGCTTCTAGCCATTGGCACTCAGAAGCCTAAAGCCCCTTAACGATGGAATACCAGTGAAAATCCACATAAACCCTAGTTTCCCCCTCAATGAACTTCTAATTCCTTGGGATGAAAACAGCAACAACTTTTTTCCGGCGGATTCCAGCTTGGGTAGTTTCCCAAGGGTGAAATGTAGATTCTGATCCTCTGAGATGCTCCAGTACAGAAAACACCGGGATATTCAATAGGGCATGGAATTAGAACTGAGTTTATCTCTTTTGCAGCCCATTTTGCACTGCTTTGAAGCAATGGCATTAAGTAAAATATTGATTGTTGAAATAACAAACATAAATAGGATAGTAGATTGAGACCATCCAATGTGAATCTGGGATGGGTTTCATAATTCTGAGACTGTCCCTGGAAAACTGGGACAATTGGGGAAGTTGGGACACTTGGAGGGTATAGAATCTTGCACTCTGGCCCATTTGAAGATTCAACACCCCCCCCCACACACACACCTGCCGCCTGCAGTCCTCCAGGTAAAACTGGAGTCTTCAGGTCAGTCCTGGAGACCTGACAACCCTCCTTCACAGCCTCACCAATGGAGGTGACCTACTGCTAAGCAAAAGCAGAGCTGCAGGTGCCCCCACATTGCAGGGGAGTTGACTGGATGTCCCTTTGGAAACACCCCCCCCCAAAAAAAAAACTCTACAATTCTATGAGTCCCTAAGCCTTATACCATCTCACCTAGGTGGGCACATACACAGGATTTGGGTAAGCAGGCAGTTGGCTGTAACCTTCCGCGTCGGGAATGCCACCACCTTTCCCACAGCTGTGCCAGGCCTAAATAGCAGCTGATCTCCTCCTCTGAGGAGGTAAAAAGACCTCTTCAAAGACAGGCAAAGGTTTTCCGTCAGCTGTGGGAGGTGAGAAGGACCACCAGGAGATAGGTGCTTAGAAAAAAATTTGGTTGTTTGCCTCAAGATTAGCACATATATTTTTGGCACAGCCAAAGAACTTGCTGAAAACTTACTGAACCTGTTTGCAGAGTGTGAAAGTCCTCTTGGCATCCTTTGGTTCCTGGGGCTGAGTTCTCAGTTGCTCAATTCCTCCACCCATTTTCACCATGCAAGAAGAGCCTTTGGATAAGGCCAAAGAAGGGCTCTTCTGGACCATCGTCCTGTTCTTGCAGTAGCCAATCAGATTCCTGTTACATAAGGAGCCCACAAGTAGGACCAGAGAACAACAAGAACAGCGCCACACCTTTTCTTCTTTGCCTTTGCTCTCATTTGTCCTCAAGCTTACTCCATCTTCCATGGGACAGCCCTTCAGATATTTGAAGATAGCTCTCAGTCTCCTCTTTTCCAGCCTAAACATACCTAACTCCCTCAACTATTCATTATAAGGCTTAGTTTCCAGACCCTTGATCATCTTGGTTGCCCTCCTTTGCACACGTTCCAGCTTGTCAACATCCTTCTTAAATGGGGCACCCAGACCTAGACACAGGACTTCAGGTGTGGCCTGACCAAGGCAGAATAGAGTGGGACTGTTACTTCCCTTGATTGGGATGCTAGACTTCCATTGATGCAGCCTAGAAGACCATGAGTTGTTGTGTTTGTTTGTTTGTTTTTGCTGATGTGTCACACCATTCAGCTGCTTTGACTCTGAATCTCCTGCTAAAAAAGCCAATGCAATTCTGGGCTGCATCAATAGGAGTATAGCATCTAGATCAAAGGAAGTAATAGTGCCACTGTATTCTGCTCTGGTCAGACCTCACCTGGAGTACTGTGTCCAGTTCAAGAAGGACACTGACAAACTGGAAGGTGTCCAGAGGAGGGCAACCAAAATGGTCAAAGGCCTGGAAACGATGCCTTATGAGGAACGGCTAAGGGAGCTGGGCATGTTTAGCCTGGAGAAGAGGAGGTTAAGGGGTGATATGATAGCCATGTTCAAATATATAAAAGGATGTCACATAGAGGAGGGAGAAAGGTTGTTTTCTGCTGCTCCAGAGAAGCGGACACGGAGCAATGGATCCAAACTACAAGAAAGAAGATTCCACCTAAACATTAGGAAGAACTTCCTGACAGTAAGAGCTGTTCGACAGTGGAATTTGCTGCCCAGGAGTGTGGTGGAGTCTCCTTCTTTGGAGGTCTTTAAGCAGAGGCTTGACAACCATATGTCAGGAGTGCTCTGATGGTGTTTCCTGCTTGGCAGGGGGTTGGACTCGATGGCCCTTGTGGTCTCTTCCAACTCTATGATTCTATGATTCTATGATCACACTATTGGCTCATGCCCAGGTTGTGTCCTACCAAGACTCTTGGCCTCTTTCAACCCATACTTCTGTCAAGCCAGGTGTCTTCCATCCTATATTTGTGCATCTGGTTATTCTGTCCATCATCTGAAGAAACTCTGTGTTCCTGTGTTCCTGACACCACTAACTATGCCTGCAAAGAAGTCAAAATGGCAGCCAGCAATGGTGCCAATAACTATCTTAAATTGTGGTGCCCAGAACTGGACCCAGCACTTCAGGTGCGGTCTGACCAAGCCAGAATGGAATGCTACTATTTCTTCCCTTGATCTGGACACTAGACTTCTGTGGATGCAGCCGAGAACAGCAATACTGGTTTTTGCTGCTGCATCACACTGTTGACTGGGGTTAAGCTTATGGTGTTGTGCCTTATGTGTCTTGTTCGTTATTAGGTACAGTGGTGCCTCGCAAGACGAAAAGAATCCATTCCGCGAGTCTCTTCGTCTAGCGGTTCTTTCGTCTTGCGAAGCAAGCCCATTGACGGCTTATCGGATTAGCGCTATTAGCTCATTTAGCAGCTTTTAGCGGCTTATCGGCTTATCAGATCAGCTGATAAGCGGCTTAGCGGCTTAGAAAAAGGGGGGGGGGAGGAAAAAACCCCCCGCAGGAACTCACAAGACATTTTCGTCTTGCGAAGCAAGCCCATAGGAAATTTGTTTTGCGAAGCGCCTCTAAAACGGAAAACTCTTTCGTCTAGCGAGTTTTCCGTCTTGCGAGGCATTCGTCTTGCGGGGCACCACTGTAATTTTTGTTAACTTGAATAATCTCAAACAATAAATAAAAAAGAAAGATTATGCACTGCATGAAGGACTTTCTTTTCTCTGCCCTGAACCTTCCAGTGTTGAGCTTCATAGGATGCCCACAGATTGTACTGCTGTGAGAAAGGGGGAAACCTTTCTCTATCACCTTTCTCCAGGCCATGCATGAAGTTCTCAAGATGTTCCTCACTTCCTGAGAAGCGTGTGTGGCTTGAGGGACCCGGGCTAAAAATTAATGGTGTCCACTGAGAAACTGAATGGGTGGGGTGGGAGAAAATCTCACACATCCTTGGAGAGAAAGGGAGAGTCTGAGGGTGATTGGCTTCAGCAGAGTTGGAGTGGGCATTCAGGGGGCAATTTTGGAAGCTGTATCCTGATGGTTGGTTGCTAGTAAGATGGCCAAGAACACCTCAGATGGGACACTTTAGGTAAATCCTCAGGCATTGATCCATCTGCCTCTTTCCCTGCCCTGCTCCTCACCTCTAAACTATGAAGTGAGTGAGCGAGAGAGCAATCTGCTTCTCAACCACCCACATCCATCTCATCAGCAGATTTTTCCCTCTGTTCCTTCTATGGTGTGCTAATCTGAAAAAGATGGGATTTCTGCAATGCGTCACCCATTGTTAGGCTCCTCTGCTTTGCCCCTGGGGACCTTACAGGTTACCAAATCTTGTGCTTCTTGGCAAAACCTTCCAGGGATATCGTACGTCTCTGTCAAAGCAGCGGAACATCTTTATGCTAAATATGGGTGTTGCAAGAGGAGACAGAGATGGAGAGAGATGCTGGAGGGGTAAATGGCTACCAGGAAGATTTGGGGCGTCACGTGGCAGAGCAGAGTCTCAAACGAAGTTGTGCTCTCCCAGTCCTGTTACAGCGATGTCGACACTGGTTTGGTCACGTCCACAGAATGGAAGAGGGCAGGATCCCCAAGGATGTGTTTTACGGGAAACAGGTTTCCAGCATCAGGCCTGTTGGCAGACCAAATCTGTGTAACAAAGATGTCTGCAAACCTGACATGAAGGCATACCTGCCAATTGTCCCAGAAGAAAGGGTGCCGCAATCTCTTGAACTGTGCTCTTGCCCCCCCCCCAGGCGTGTTTTTTCCCCAGGGTGAGATCATGGCACAGGTCACATGACTCACCCAGGAGCACATCCCAGAAGATGCATGTTCCAGTTTTCTATCTGAAAAAGTTGGACGGTATGGGAATGCCGGCAACATCCTTCCTGCTTCCATATGGGAATTCCCTTGCAGTGCCAGTCATGACCGCTGGGAGGAACACAGAGAGAAGAAATGCATGGTTCATCTGCAGCAGCCCAACCAGACGCCTGCCTCTGCCCCAGCTGCAACAAAGCATGTCTCTCCTGTATCAATCTCTACAGCCAGAGCAAGCACTGTAACTTCTCCAACGGTTTGACTTAACCCCCAAAGGTGCGCTGCTCCGTTGTCTCCTGAGACGGATGGATGCCAACATTTAAATGGGTACCAGACTTGGAAAGAGCCCCATCCGCCCATTGGAGGAGGTGGAGTTGCGAGCTTCAAAGCCCCAGCCCCCGCACAATTGGGGGGATTCCTGGCCACGTCACCCCCTGGCCAGCCAATCAGCTGGCTCAGGGGGTATGGCCTGCCCTATTTAAAGCAGGACGCGGCCGGGGATCTCCCTCTTTTCTGCCTGCCAGCTGTTCCTGCTTTTCCCACCCTCCCACCCTATAAGGTTTCCGTTCCTTGACCTTGCTATGGACCTTGGTTGGTCACCGTTGAGGGGCCTGGTAGGAATTGTTCCACTTGGCAAATTGGGGCCAGCCACTTGGTTTTCTCCTACCTCGTAGCAAATCATCACAACTTTTGGGTATTGGCGGTTAGGCATTAGTATTGTTCTGTAGATGGAAGAGGGGAGGAAGCGCCATCACCTGCCCCACATATTGAAGGGTTGTCCATAAAGGATTCCGGGGGACGTGGCCCTGTCCAAAGCCTGGGGAGGTGAGGGCCTAAGGCACGCCCCCTATTGGTGACCCCAGGGGGAGCTCCTAGCAGAACTCCCCCTACTGGTGGTTAACACTTCCCGGACTTCAAGCGGACGGGCTGAAGTCAGATATAGTCGGTTAGGTCCAATGCCTAAGCCAATACCGCTCATCCCCTGTACCCAATAATGTTGTGGACTTATTTAGCCCATTAACCTTAATAATTGTGTCATGTGTCATTATTTCCACTGGAGGCGGGAACTCGCCACACAACTAGCATCGCTGGTTCAAATTAATCACATTTCTTGACTTAAATAGTTTTAACTGGCTTTTGAATAAATGTGCGATTAACTGATCTGAAGTTTATTGCGCTATCACTTGGTGGGTAGTGCAGACCACAGTTCTGACTCTTCATAGGACATGGGGAACGGGAGAAGCGTTTATGGAACCAAGGGCTGGTGGTGGTCCAAAATGATTTGGGAACCACTGACCTAAACTGATCCAGTATAGATGGGAGTTGGAGTCCAAATAACAGACCATTTTGAGTTACAGGTAGGTAGCCGTGTTGGTCTGCCATAGTCAAAACAAAATAAAAAAATTCCTTCCAGTAGCACCTTAGAGACCAACTAATTTAGTTCTTGGTATGAACTTATCACCAAACTTAAAACCATGGAGAGACCTGGTCTGAACAAAGACATTGGATTCTTATCTCATTATACATGACAAAGCCATTTTTCACCTTCTCACCCCTTGCTTTTTCCTGTAAGACCTATTGCAGTCGTTAAGAGTCGTCAACAGGCTCATCACAGCTATCTGCCAATCACCCATTCCCACCACCCTTCTGAGTAATACCCCTCCCCACCTTCTCACTATATAGAAGGGTCTGGTGACTTCTGTTTCAGTGTATCTGAAGAAGTGTGCATGCACATGAAAGCTCATACCAAGAACTAACTTAGTTGGTCTCTAAGGTGCTACTGGAAGGAATTTTTTTATTTTGTTTTAGACCATTTTGACTATTCCTAAGATCACACACTTTGAAGCTTCATCATGCTTTAGCAGATTACTCCCTGAATCTCTTCCAGCTCCTTTATCTGGCAGGAGCATGAAAGCTTTGCTCAGTCCTGTAACTAAGGGCAGCTGCTGGTTCTCAGCTCTTTGATGCTGGCACCACATAAGTCCCAAGTTGTCAGGTGTTCAGCTGGTTTCAAGGCTTCCTGCTTCCCCCTCTCCTCCCTTGTTCCTTCCTCCACTTTTACTCAGGAGCGCAGGAGTGCAGAATGTCGGAGGGCCTGCAGAGATGGGCAGATATAAAAATGCCAGCAAGGCAGAACATCCTGATCATGACAGGATCTCACATCATGGATCTCCTGGTTGGCCACCACCCCTCTGAAGTGACAGCAGCCAGGGGGCTGCCTGCACCACACCGCCAGTGTGGTGTAGTGGTTAGGCGTGGTAGACTCGTAATCTGGTGAACCGGGTTTGATTCCCCGCTCCTCCACATGCAACTGATGGGTGACCTTGGGCCAGTCACACTTCTCTGAAGTCTCTCAGCCCCACTCACCTCACAGGGTGTTTGTTGTGGGGGAGGAAGGGAAAGGAGAATGTTAGCCGCTTTGAGATTCCTTTGGGTAATATTAATAATATTATTAATAATAAATTAATATCCCGCCCTCCCCAGTCAAAGCCGGGCTCAGAGAGGCTAACAACAGTAAAATGATACAACATTCTATAATCAGTTCATATCAGATTGATGGCAACCACTGGGCTCAAGTTTTGTGAAGAATTGCCAAAGGGGGGGGGGGGGGGGTCAGGCTGTGCCTTGGCCAAAGGCCTGGTGGAACAGCTCCGTCTTGCAAGGCCTGTGGAAAGATGTCAAGTCCCACAGGGCCCTAGTCTCTTGGGACAGAGCGTTCCACCAGATCGGAGCCACAGCCAAGAAAGCCCTGGCTCTGGTTGAGGCCAGCCTAACCTCTCTGTGGCCCGGGACCTCCAAGATGTTTTTGTTTGAAGACCGTATGGTCCTCCGTGGGACATACCAGGAGAGGCGGTGCCATAGGTACGAGGGTAGTGATAAAGCGAGATATCAAATCCAAACTCCTCCTCCTCCTCCTCCTCCTCCTCTTCTTCTTCTTCTTTGATCCCTTGCTATGAGGCATCGCTGCATTACCCTTTTCAGCAGATACAATCCCCAATCATTTGTAATGAGCTCCCTTGCCTCTGCAAAGCGCAATGGAAGGTGGGAGGGTCTTAGATCACATGCCCTGCATTGTCTTTCTTTTTATTTATTATTTAGTTATTGCACTTAAATCCCATCATTTCCCCCCAAGGAGATCAAGGGAGGTGTACATGGTTCTTCCCCTTCTCAGTTAACCCCCACAGCAACCCTGTGAGGTGGGCTAGGCTGAGAGGCTGTGACTGGTCCAGGGTCACACCCAGTGAGCTTCATGGCTCAGCAGGGACTTGAACACTGTTTTTCTGGGTCCTGGTCCAACACTCTGACCAGTACACAAACCTCTGGGTCTCTTCCTCTTCTTTTAACCCGGGTACCACCATGCACGCGCCCCTCCCGCAGGATCCTGATTTGCAAAGCCCATTCTGCAGAGTGAAGAACAGCGATGTGGAAAACCACAGTGCAAGAAAAGCAAACTAAGTAAAAAAAAAAAGTAGTCGTCAGGAAAGTAGCTTGAAGATAAAGGGGCAGAAGCGGAGGTATTCCTACTGCACCGTGCAAAGTAGCAGTACTGGGGAGGAAACAGGGTTTGAAAATCTTCCGTATAGGAAGAAGGTCCCCATTTCAATTCCCAGAGGCACCTCCAGGTGGGTCTGGTGACCCATTGCTGTCAGTTAGTGTAGGCATCACTGAACTTGATGATAAAAAGGTAAGGTGCGGCGCTCAGCTCACTTTCAGGATGAGGGAGCCGGCGTTTGTCCACAGCTTTCTGGGTCATGTGGCCAGCAGGACTAAACCGCTTCTGGCACAACGGGGCACCGTGACGGAAGCCAGAGCTCACAGAAACACTGTTTACTTTCCCACTGGAGCGGTACCTATTTATCTACTTGTGCTGGTGTGCTTTCGAACTGCTAGGTTGGCAGGAGCTGGGGCAGAGCAACGGGAGCTCACCTCGTGGTGGGGATTTGAACCATCAACCTTCTGATCAGCAAGCCCAAAGGGCTCAGTGGTTTAGACCACAGCACCAGCACTCGCTATAGAACAGCAATAAGAGCGTGTGAAAAACCACAGTGCAAGAAAAGCAAACATTTTATACTTAAGGCGGTGGGTTCTTCTTCAATGGAGGCTTTTAAGCAGAGGTCGGGTGGCCAACTGTCAGGGATGCTTGAGTTGAGATTCCTGCACTGCAGGGGGCTGGACTAGATGACCCTTGAGGTCCCTCCCTTTTATGTACTGGGTTGAATAGGATCCAAAAGGAAGCAGTCTGATTGGTCCTAGAACAATAGGATTCAGAATGGAGCAGTCTGATTGGTCTAGAACAATGCAGCAGTATGATTGGTCCGCAGGAGCCACCCAATCCAGCTCCAGGTGGAAGTGAATCTGCAACCTGATTGGCCTACAGGAGAATCCCAGAATTAGCCAATCACGTGGGGCCCATTGTGTAAATAATGTATATAAAGCAGATATTTTGGGGGAACTTTCATTCCTCACTACTATGAGCTGAATAAAGAGCATGAAATCCACACTCGACTCCGAGTATATTTCACTCCCCATTCTACAAGTCTATGATTCTGTGATTCTTCAATTGTCCCCTGTCCTTAGGACTGAGATACCCCCTTGTTTGTCCCCATGTCACCCACCCACAGAATCCCTTGGGGCAGGGCAGAGGAGCAATGGATTGCTCTGCGCTTCAAGATGGCAGGACTGGTGGAATCCAGCCTGGTGCCACCACTGTAAAAGGTAAAGGTAAAGGTACCCCTGCCCGTATGGGCCAGTCCTGACAGACTCTGGGGTTGTGCGCCCATCTCACTTAAGAGGCCAGGGGCCAGCGCTGTCCGGAGACACTTCCGGGTCACGTGGCCAGCGTGACATCGCTGCTCTGGCCAGAGCCAGAGCCAGAGCCAGAGCCAGAGCCGCACACGGAAACGCCGTTTACCTTCCCGCTGGTAAGCGGTCCCTATTTATCTACTTGCACCCAGAGGTGCTTTCGAACTGCTAGGTTGGCAGGCGCTGGGACCGAGCAGCGGGAGCACACCCCGCCGCAGGGATTCGAACCGCCGACCTTTTGATCGGCAAGCCCTAGGCGCTGAGGCTTTAACCCACAGCGCCACCTGCATCCGGTGCCACCACTGAGAAGGCTCCATTTCCCACCCAAGAGATTGGACAGGAGAGGACAAGGAGCGGCTGGGTTTCAGATGTGAACTTTGGAATAGCTCAGCGGTTCTGGCTTTTCACATTGCGTGAGGATTTGCCCCCCCCCCTCGAGGCTACCGGGGGCAAGGAAGCTGGAGATGGTGGGGGGAGATTTCACAGGAGAAATAGTTCCTGGTTAGGCTGGAAATACAAGCAGGCAGATGCTCATCTCTTGAGGAAGTGAGCAAACCTGTTTCCCTTGGCTGTGTCTCCTGCTCATCTCCTCCCACCTCCATATATATATAGGGTCACCTCATCATTCATGGTCCCACCACAGAAACAGCTTCTGTTTGGGTTAAGCAAGACACCATGAATTTTCAAGCAAAGGACTAGGTCTGCTAACATTTTTTTTTGGAAGAGCCCAGAACGTGGCCTTTGAGAAGCGAAGCTGCAACAGGCTGCGTAAAGTTGCAGCTGGTTGCAAAGCCAAGATGTGAGCCATTTGGTAGCTCAGGTTTGGCAAGGCCAATTGTAATTTTGAGCAAAGCTACAGTTTTGTGTTCTCAGATCCTGCCAGATTTAGCTTAATTAGCTGGTGGAAGAGCAAAGCTATCTTGCAAAACGTTTCACTGGCCATAAGAAAATTATTATTATGATTATTTTTCTAATGCAGGGATGCGGGTGGCGCTGTGGGTTAAACCACAGAGCCTAGGACTTGCCGATCAGAAGGTTGGCGGTTCGATTCCCCGCGATGGGGTGAGCTCCCGTTGCTCTGTCCCTGCTCCTGCCAACCTAGCAGTCAAAGAATGTCAAAGTGCAAGTAGATAAATAGGTACCACTCTGGCGGGAAGGTAAATGGCATTTCTGTGAGTTGCTCTGGTTCGCCAGAAGCGGCTTAGTCATGCTGGCCACATGACCCGGAAGCTGTACGCTGTTTCCCTTGGCCAATAAAGCGAGATGAGCGCCGCAACCCCAGAGTTGGCCACGACTGGACCTAATGGTCAGGGGTCCCTTTACCTAGGTTTTAGAAGGTGCAACTAAAGGAAAACCAAGAGATGAGTTGGCAAAGCAGGAGGGAGGACAAAGATCTTGAAAAAGCATTAGACAAGCCCTGCTGGATCAGGCCCATGGCCATGTAATCCAGCCTCTTGTTCTCACAATGGCCGACAAATAGAAACCCACAAGCAGAATTGGAGCTCAAGAGCCCTCTCCCTTCGTGTGGCTTCCAGAATCTGGTATTAGGAAGCTTTGAAAACAACATCCTGGTCAAAATGGGGCAGGGAATGTGGCCCCCAGCCTCACATAATGGCAGAATCTTCTGTCTTGGTTGCATCAGTGATTTCCCCAGATCCGAATTCGATAGTCAAGCGGCGACAGGTTGCCCTCTCACCTGCAAACTCAGCCATTTTGTTCCCAAACTCCCAAAAACATTGTGGTGTGTTTTCCCCCCTCCATCATCCACACAGTAGCTGTGCAACAAAGTTACCAAACCAGTCCGGGTCCCGCCCTGCCCCGCTCAGCCCAGGGTGGAGCTGCATTTGGGATCAGCTAGATTCCTGCAGCGCTCCGTGGCTTACCTCCCAGGGACAGATTTAATAATCCGTTGACTTCAGACTCAATGCGCTGTGCTGTAAATAAATCTTTCATCCTCTCGAGGTGTGGCAGACGGTTCGGCAGAGTTCCCAACCTCACAGCGAAGGCTCCTTTCCTCACCCCGGAGCTCTGTGGGCTGGGAGGGCGTTTTCCATCCTTGGGGCTCGATTAAGCAGAGCGCGTACCTGCACAACTGCTCATGGTCCTACGAGGCACACACACACACACACACACACACACACCGCCACCACAACACATTCCTTCTATCCACAGTATTCCTTACAGGTGCACTGTGTGCAGTAACAGTGCCACCTGCTGACTGTGGACAGAATAGCGACACAATGCCCTTCAATACAGTTCACCGTTGCTCACTTCACTCAAGGCTGGGAAAGATGGTCGTGCCACCATGATGGGCTCTCCTGCCTCTCTCCCTTTGCCAAGAACTAAGAAGAAACAATAAAAACAGAGGGGACACGTAGGTCTGTTTTCTGAATTTTGTTTATTCCTCCCAGGCTTAGACACAGCTCTGGGGATTCCTCAGCAGCTCTGAAGGACTCTGGCTAGCTCTGCGGCATGGAGGAGACAGAGGGCTGGGTGGGTGCAAATGGGTTGCCAGGTTGTGTGCAGGTTTTAAGGCAAGGGGGATGAGGAATGAGGGCTTGCGGGCTGTTTACACCAGTGATGCCAAGACCCTCTAGCCGAGAAAATGACAAGGAACTGAAGGTTGGAAAGACGATTGCAGCCACATGATGAAGAAGCTACCTGAGCTGTTGGATGCAGGTATGCAAATATGGCCAGCAGAGGGGGACACAAAGAGACAGCTTGAGAAGCACAATTCTGCTCCACCCTGCCCTCTTGTAGAAACTTCCCATCGGAAGCTGCCTTCTACTGAGTCAGGTCGTTCATCCAGCTAGCTCAGTACTGGCTACCCGGACTGGGAAAGACTCTTCTGTGTTTCAGGAAGGACTCGTTCCCAGCCCAGCCTGGACATCACCAGGAACGGACCTTCTGCATGCAAGGCAGAGGCTTTCACAACTGAACTCTGGGCTTTCTGGAGAACAGTAGAAGCAACCTGCTGGATCAGGCCCATGGCCCACCTACTTTGGAACCTGTTCTCACAGTGGCAGACCAGATGCCCAATGGGAAACCCTAAAACAGGACTCAGCCTCCTTCTCCTCCTCCCTGAATTTGTCCAATCCTCTTCTAAAGCCGTCCAGGTTGGTGTCCACCTCTGCCTCCTCATGGAGGTGAGGGCCATCAGCAGCTACTAACTTCTGAATCCCAGTTGCAGGAAACCACAGGAGGGCTATTCTTGTGCTGGAGTCCTGTTTGCAGATTTCTGGTCGGCTGCAGTGAGAACAAGAAGCTGGACTAGAAGGGCCCCTGGCAGGCAGTTCTTACGTTCTTTGTCAGTTCCATAGTTTAACTCCGGGCTGCAGGGAGAAGCGCTTTCTTCTGTCTGCCCCGAATCTTCTGAAGGTTCAGCTTCATGGGGTGTGCAAGAGCTCTCATTCATTTCACTCAGCTCACCTTAAAAAGGAAATTGTTGGAGCTGGGAAATGTTCAGCCAGAAAACGGCCAGTGAAACGATCAAGGGAGTGGAGTTTGTGGCATTTGGGACTAATTCGTTTAAAGAAAAGGTGCATAAGAGGTGAAATGATAGAGGTTTATGAAATGATGGAGAAAGTGGATTAAGAAAAGTATCTCTCCTTCTCTATTACGTTCAGTGGAGCTTGTGCAGAAGTGGAGCTTATGCAGAAGAATTTGGGTGTGTTTGTGACTCCAGATCGAAGGACCGTGTGTGTGCTAACACAAATCCACAGGTAGGAGGTTTCACTTTGAAAAGTCTTGTGAATAGCAAAGCCATCTAATGGCTTTCCTTCACGGGCTCAGTGCATTTTACGTAAAGATTCCAGTGTTATGTTTCCTCCCACCTGCGTAAGGAAAAGCTTCAGCTATGTGACAGCATCTGATGCTCCTGAACTGTTGGTTGGGATTAATTCCTCATCCACTAAGAGAGGTAAAGACAGGTGTGGCCCCTGCCTCAAACTCTTCCCTTTTACAAACTGAGTTCATATTAATTTGTAGGTTATCCATCCCATGAGATTCTGGCATAACAATCAGAAGAAACGCAAGAGGGAGAGCCTTCATTCAGCTCACGGTTACTGTATGGAACTCACTGCTGCAGGATGCCATGGGCTTTACCAAAGGATCGGATGATTCCACAGGCTCTGTAGATCTCACAACACATGACTGTGTACAAAGAGGCAGTCTGTCAAAGTGCTAGAATTGGAAGAACAAAAACAAAAGGGAAGATTCTCTCTAAATTCATTGGCAGTTGCCTTAAACCAAGTCAGACTATTGAGCCCACCTTCAAACTGCCAGCTGGTCCCATAAGGACTTAAGAAAAGCCTGCTGGATCTGATCACTGGCCCATCTAGTCCAGAATCCTGTTCTCACAACGGCCAACCAGATGCCTCAATGCATTGCCCCTGCAGCTAGTAGCCCTTGGCAAGCCCTCTCTTCCTCCAAGAATTTGTCCAGTCCTCTAGTACAGGCACGTCCAACTTCCAATAGACTGTGATCTACTCACACTATTAAAAAAAATTGGCAGTGATCTAACTATTGGATTGACCAAAGTTGTTTTTTTGGGGAGAACCTTCACCAAAGCTCTTGCGCTTTCTTTAGGGGAGGGTTGACCACAGCTGTTGAGCTTTTTTTTCCTTTTCCGTCTGGGTCAATCGATCTGGATCATGCAGTTAACCAGGATCAACCATGGACGCCCCGCAATCGACCGGTAGATCGCAATTGACCTGCCTGCTCTTGTATAGCCAGACGGGCTGGTGGCCATCTCTGCCTCCTGGTTTAACTCTGCGCTGTGTGAAGAAGTCCTTTCTGGCCTCTGGCCTGAATCTCCCAAGCTCCATCTCCATGGGATGTCCAGTGGGCCGGAGCAGAGAGTGCATTTGGGCTTTTGGGAAAGGAGTCGTTCCTTGCCAGTGGAGACACTCATAACTGAGCCCTGCCGAAATCTGGGATTAGGAGGAAGGCGTCCATGAGAAAGGAGGCAGCTTGGAGGTCTAGAGCCTCTTTCTTCCTGATGCCACTCAAAGGCGAGAGCCGGTGCTGGTCTGGGACGCTGACGGTGGTCCACGGCTGAGAGTGTGGGGTGCCAAAAAGTGCAGGGGGTCCCAAGCAGAGACTTCCAGGGATCGCCAGGAGAAGCGTGTCTCCAGGAGCTGAGGGCTGAGCCCAGCGCAGGAAGACGAGGAGGGGGAGAGAGCCTGGGATCCCCTCCAATATCCCCTGTGAAACTTGTCCGTTAATTTATACCGAGGATTTGTACAAAAATAAAGGGTTCTGCTGATAAGATTTAGAACAAATATTAAATAAATATTCTTTTTTTAAAAAAAATGGCGTGTCCGTGGCCTAGTTCATAGCTCGTCTCTGGGGTTGATGCCGGATTCAGTGGGTCCGAGGCGCTCCTGGTTCAAGGCCGCAATGACTTCGTCGGCTTTGATCCGCTCCTGGAGGGAAGGAGAGAGAGAAGAGGGAGTCAGGAAGGCCAGGGAGCGTGGAGGCTGGGTTATGAAGGAGGGTCCACCACGTCCCAAGGGATTCTGTGGCTGGGGGATGTGGTGGTGAACAAGGGGGTCTCTTGGTCCTAAGGATGGGGGGCAATCATAGAATCACAGAATCACTCCAAAATTGAGGATTGGGCCTGTTACATCTACCTCCCTGAAGCTCAGCACCGACACCCCACAGGGATGTGTGCTGAGTCCCTACCTGTAATCATTGTGCACATATGACTGTATTTCATCTGATCTATCCACTGTAATTGTTAAGTTTGCAGATGATACTACCATAATGAGTCTAATTACAGGTGGAGATGAATCAGCGTATAGGGGGGAGGTTCAAAAAGTATCTGCATGGTGCCTAGAGAATAACTTGCACCTAAATATTAGCAAGACAAAGGAGATGGTGTTGGACTTTAGGAGGAAGAGAGGGGAACTAGCCCCGTTGTATATTGGGGGTGTGTGTGTGTGTGGAGAGAGTCTCTTCCTTTAAATTCCTGGGAGTTTACCTTAGTGAAGACCTCACTTGGAAAAATAATATACTGTATTTTTCGCTCTATAGGACGCACCCAACCATAGGAGGGGGAGAACAGGAAAAAAAAAATTTCTTGTTCTCTCCCTCAAAAACAAGATGTGTTCAAGAGCAGGTGGGGGAACAGCGCAAAGGCTGCATGCAGCCTTGCCGTTGCCCCCCAAGCTTGTGGGGCTGGCGGTGGGGGGAAGCGCTGCTTTCCCCCACCGCCAACCTCAAAGATCCCTGAAGCCTTTGGAGTGCAGCTTCGGGGACAGCCTTTCAAGCCTCCGCAGAGGCTTTGCGCAGCCTTCCCAAAGCTAGAACAGCGAGACGGAGGGCTGCGCAGCGCCCCTTCTCACTGTTTTGGCTTCGGGGACAGCCTTTGAAGCCTCCACAGAGCAGTGGGGTGCCTATCATCATCAACAACATCAAAGAACTGCAGCGTTGGAAGGGACCCTGAGGCTTATCTAGTCCACCCTGCTACAACGCAGGAATTGCATGATAATAATAATGCTATAATAATAATAATAATAATTTATTATTTATACCCTGCCCATCTGGCTGGGCCTCCCCAGCCACTCTGGGCGGCTTACATAAAAACCAAAAATACAGTAAAATATCACACGTTAAAAACTTCCCTGAACAGGGCTGCCTTAAGATGTCTTCTGAATGTCAGGTAGTTGTTTTTCTCTTTGACATCTGGTGGGAGGGCGTTCCACAGGGCAGGCGCCACTACCGAGAAGGCCCTCTGCCTGGTTCCCTGTAGCTTTGCTTCTCGCAATGAGGGAACCGCCAGAAGGCCCTCGGAGCTGGACCTCAGCGTCCGGGCAGAATGATGGGGGTGGAGACGCTCCTTCAGATATACTGGACCGAGGCCGTTTAGGGCTTTAAAGGTCAGCACCAACACTTTGAATTGTGCTCGGAAACATACTGGGAGCCAATGTAGGTCTTTCAAGACCGGTGTTATATGATCTCGGCGGCCGCTCACAGTCACCAGTCTAGCTGCCGCATTCTGGATTAGTTGTAGTTTCCGAGTCTCCTTCAAAGGTAGCCCCACGTAGAGTGCATTGCAGTAGTCCAAGCGGGAGATAACCAGAGCATGCACCACTCTGGCGAGACAGTCTGCAGGCAGATAAGGTCTCAGCCTACGTACCAGATGGAGCTAGTAAACAGCTGCCCTGGACACAGATTTGACCTGTGCCTCCATGGACAGCTGTGAGTCCAAAATGACTCCCAGGCTGCGCACCTGGTCCTTCAGGGGCACAGTTACCCCATTCAGGACCAGGGAATCCTCCACACCTGCCCGCCTCCTGTCCCCCAAAAACAGTACTTCTGTCTTGTCAGGATTCAACCTCCTGACAACCTCCCTGCTACAGCAGGGATAGTGAATCGTTTGGAGAGGTCCGCTTAAATTAAAAGTGCTTAAATTTGGCTGCATTGCAGCTTTTGCAATAAGGCTGCTGTTCAAGTAGCGTTGCTATTTTCAGCCACAGACTAAGCTCAGAACTCTTCTTCTCTGCTTGCTGAAGAGCTCTGTGTGACTCAAAAGCTGGAATGTGCTTTCATCAAGTTGTGTGTTGGTCCACAACTCCCTATTGCATTCTCTTTCAAAAGACAGCTATATAGTGAAGTACATTTCGGGAGATGAGTCCTGGGTTAATTCTACAAAAAGACCACCAGGTGTCAGCAGTATCCTAATCTAAGTGAACTTCATTGGACTGGTCATGTTGTGCGGATGCCTGATGATCGTCTTCCAAAGCAACTACTCTATTCCGAACTTAAAAATGGAAAGCGTAATGCTGGTGGTTAACAAAAGAGGTTTAAATACTGTCAAGGCAAATCTTAAAAAACGCAGTAGAAACATCAACAATTGGGAAACACTGGCCTGTAAGCGCTCCAGTTGGAGAACAGCCTTTGCCAAAGGTGTCATGGACTTTGAAGACACTCGAACTCAGGACACAAGGGAGAAACGTGCTAAGAGAAAGACATGTTTGGCAAATCCACCCCGTGATCAATTCCCGCCTGGAAACCAATGTCCCTATTGTGGAAGGACGTGTGGATCCAGAATTGGCCTCCACAGTCACTTATGGACTCATTGTTTAAGGAAGTTATGAATGGGTGACATTTTAATGTATTTTTAATCTTTGTTGGAAGCCGCCCAGATGGACGGGGTACAAATAAATTATTATTATTATTATTAAAACCGTGTTTATGGAATACAATCTTACTCAGCTACGAGGGATCGCCAAAGAAGAAGAATCTAAGTGATGCCCTATCAAATACTAGCTGGATTTGACAGTACTGTAGTAATCAACTTGGTTTCCATTATGTCATGGATCAGTTTTGAAAAGGTTTGCAGATCAAAACCAGCAGCTGAATATTGTGTGCGCAATATTTATTCATTTATTTATTTCATAAAATGGACACACATCTTGATTGTAAGGGGGAAAGGATAAAGATTAAAAAAAAAAAAAGAAAATCAAGGAAAAAATTGGTTTGGGATATGAACCAGTCAAAGACCTTTCTGCTAATTCCCTTTGGATAATAGGGGAGGCATTGTAACTAAGCCAGGGCAGTATCTTTGCAGCAGATTTGTAGCTATTTAAAAAAAGAGGGAAATGAAGATAGTGAAATAAATTGCTGGCATACTAGCATCAGTTGGGTCTGACAGCTCTCTCCTTTCAATCCGGAATCATTGGATGGCCTTTCTCATCGAGTGAGAGAGCAACTGCAGGCTCTCTTCTCCCATGTAAATGTGATAACAGAAAACTCACCAGTTCCCGGTAGAGAGGGTTGAGGGTGAACCACAAGGCAACCGCACACCGCTGGCCTTTAGTCACAGCCTTCACGCCATGAGGATTCTCCCCGCCAGATGAAAAGCTGATCATGCGGCCACATTTGGGTTTGATGGAGGCCTGGGAAGCAGAGAAAGGGCAGGAAATGTTAGCGGACATTCCTCTTTCTCTTCCCAAGGGTTTGGAATCAGGAGCCTCTGATCCTGGAGTCGGCATAAGACTGTCCTGACTAGTAGTCACCGAGACCATTTAACACCGGTCTTGAAAAGACCTACACTGGCTCCCAGTACGTTTCCGAGCACAATTCAAAGTGTTGGTGCTGACCTTGAAAGCCCTAAACGGCCTCGGTCCAGTAGACTTGAAGGAGCGTCTCCACCCCCATCCTTCTGCCCGGACACTGAGGTCCAGCTCCGAGGGCCTTCTGGCGGTTCCCTCCCTGCGAGAAGCTAAGTTACAGGGAACCAGGCAGAGGGCCTTCTCGGTAGTGGCACCCACCCTGTGGAACGCCCTCCCATCAGATGTCAAAGCGATAAACAACTATGTGACTTTTAGAAGATACCTGAAGGCAGCCCTGTTTAGGGAAGCTTTTAATGTTTAATAGGTTGTTGTATTTTACTGTTTTGTTGGAAGCTGCCCAGAGTGGCTGGGGAAACCCAGCCAGATGAGCGGGGTATAAATAATAAATTATTATTATAGTCACCATGGGCCTTAAAGTCATGCAAATAGTGAAGGAAGAATGGCAGACAAAACTAATGGACTACACAGATTTAGATAAAATGGCAGGAAGGATTTGAAATCTGCAGGACCAGAGATTTACAGAAGATTGGAAGAAATATACAAACTATTTGAAGAGCAACTGTAATCAACAAATTACACTAGTAGGACTACAAGAAGTTTTGTAAGGAGAAATACATGAAAGATTGCAAAGTAGAGAAAGAATAGAGATGTTAGTTATGAGATTTAAATGTAATAGTCAAAGTAAGAAATGTACATTAAGTGAATAGACTGGAAAATTTTCAGATGTGATTGATGGAAGTCAAAAAATTGTATAAGATGTAAAAGTATGTCTAATTACTGTTCGAAATAATATGTTAAAAAAACTAATAAAAATTTATTATATATATATATATATATATATATATATATATATATATATATAGTCATTCAAATAGGTGGCCACCCCCCTACATCTTGCAGCTGGGAATTCCGCAGTTTAACACCAAAAATAAGAACTTCCTTTCATCTGTCTTGAATCCCCCACCTTTCAGGTGCGCTGGAGGATCCCCACTGGGTTTGAGTTTTATGAGAGAGGGAGGAAGATCGCCTCTCTCTGTAATCCTTCTACACCAGAGCTTGCCAAACTGTGTGTCGAGACACATCAGTGTGTCGGCTGCGGGTTTGTCATGCGAACGTTCCCTGCGCTCCTCTCTGGAAAGGGGTTAGTTCAGCCTCGGGTTTGCTAGCAAAACAGAATTACTGTGTCGTGAAATGATGCATGTCTAAAAAGCGTGTTTGGAAAGCTCTTATCTGCTCCATGCATAATCTTATTTGCCTCTGTCCCCTTGCACCGTTTTCCTAATACCCCAAAGACCCAAATGTTGTTGCCTTTCATGGTAGGAGAGCAACCTATGGTTAGCATCTGGCACAGAGTGTTAAGTTGTGGGTGAACATACCGGACGACACAGCGATTCTTCAAACAGCTCTTGTTTATTCACAGGCCAGAACAGAACTAAGCTGAAGGGTTCAGCCAGCCTGCTTATACAGAGCTCCACTAGAACGCAACAGTAACCATTTTCTGTAACTATCCAATCACTGAACGTCACTTTCAATCCCTTATTTGCATATGTGGACCTGAGTGAAAACTATCTACAGTATCCCCCTGCTGGCCCAGGGTGAGAACTTCAGTACATAACACAGAGCTCTTCCATAATGCTCCCTTCGCAATCTCCCCCTGAGATCGTTCGGAGGCCTCTGCCTTGCTGGCCCTTTCCCATCTGGCCTGGGAAAGTGGAATGTGGATTGACTCCAGCTACAAAAACTGAGGCTGGTGGACAGATTCTCGGGCTGGAGGGTTGAGAGAGCTGTTGCTGTTATTGATATTATCATTGTATCTTTAGTTTTAGATCTTATGATTTACATGGAAGTTGTTTCCACTTGGTTGTGTACTTTTTGATGTGTTTTTTTATTGTTTATGACTTCTGCTATGTTTGTAATTATGTAAATCTTGCCATGTTGTAAGCCGCCTTGAGCATAGTTTCAAACTATGGCAAGGCGGCATACAAATTAAATGCTCACCGTCACAGTCTTGGCATCCATCTCGGTGAAGATAAATTCGCCCCCTTCGAAATCGCTGTTCATGTACAGGAGGGCACTAGCAGGAGAGAAAGCGGGAAGGTTAGACTCGGCGGACGGAGCCTGGTCCCGACCTGCTCTGAAGAAAGTCCCTCTCATAGCGCTGGAAGTGGAATTTCTGTTTGTCTCATTATCAGGGTGGCCTCTGTTGTGTCTGGAAAAGTGCCGTCTAACCACAAAACTGGTAAGAAACGGTTTAGGAGGAACACTGACTGATAAAGTAAAAAAAATCTCCAGAGAAGGCACAAGAAGGATCCTCCATGTACAGTAAAAATTTGCTGACTAAAGCAACATTTCAATGTTCTAGCATTTGTCCGGTCTTTCAGGTTCCTATTGGAAGACCGGACAAACGCTAGAACATTAGCAGTGGCAAAGTTTTTATCGGTGGTTGCAAGAACCAATGATCCCTATATTCTGAACAAAATGCTTGTTTAACCTGGAGGTAGGCTGCATGAATTGTGTATTGCTTTGTAACGATTTGGTGGGTCTCTGGACCGTAATAAAGATTGATGATGATGATGATGACATTTCAAGGACTTGGTTGGATTAAGATATAGGCTTTGGTGCTGACCTTAAAAGCCCTAAACGTCCTCAAAGGCCCAGTATACCTGAAGGAGCGTCTCCACCCCCATCGTTCAGCCCGCACACTGAGGTCCAGCACAGAGGGTCTTCTGGCAGTTCACTTGCTGCAAGAAGCGAAATTACAGGGAACCAGGCAGAGGGCCTTCTCAGTGGTGACACCTGCCCTGTGGAATGCCTTCCCAACAGATGTCAAGGAAATAAACAACTATCTGAAGTTTAGAAGACATCTGAAGATCTGAAGGCAGCCCTGTTCAGGGAAGTTTTTAACATTTAATGCTGTATTGTTTTTAATCTTTTGTTGGAAGCCGCCCAGAGTGGCTGGGGAAACCCAGCCAGATGGGCAGGGTATAAATAATAAATTATTATTATTATTATTAGGCGATGGGGTGGCAGAAAGTGGTTGGGGAGCGCATGAACGGCTTAGACAGTATATATTGTTTTCCTATACAGAGAATTTCCCATGGAAATTGCGGGTTCCCAACCTACCTGTAATCTCGGAAGGTGTAAGCGGGGGGCTCTTTCCAACACTCATTGGCTTCCGGGTCCAGGAGGCAATTGTCAGCATGGATAGGGTGGCTGAGGTCATTCCTCCTCTCCTGGTGGCCTGCAGAGGGCAGAGATAAGGGAGGTTCAGCCTTGCTGGCAATCTCTCATTTCATCCTGGGTCTCACTAAATAAACGGCAACAGATTACCGTATTTTTCACTCTATAGGACGCACTTTTCCCCCTCCAAAAATGAAGGGGAAATGTGTGTGAGTCCTATGGAGTGAATGCAGGGGGGAGGCAGGCAGGAAAAGCCCCCAAAAGCTGCACACAAGCTCTGCGCGGCTCTTGCGGGCTTTTCCTCAGGAGGGAGAAGGGACTGGCGCGGCCAGTCAGTCCCTTCTCCCTCCTTGTAGAAAAGCCCACAGGAGCCGTGCGCTCCTTAAAGGGCGTGCGGCTCCTGTGGGCTCCTGTGGGAGGTGGGGGGACTGCCGTAGCCGCGTGCAGCCTCTCCCTGCCGGAGAGGTTGCACGGGGCTAAAGAAGCCATAGCCCCGCTCAGTCTCTCCAGGCTGCAGAGGTTGTGTGGGGCTATGGCAGAAGCCTCTTTAGCTGCGTACAACTTCTCCAGCTGGGAGAGGGTGTGCGGGGCTAAAGAAGCCAGAGCCATGCGCAGCCTCTCCCGGCTGGAGAGGTGCCATGCATCTATGGCAGAAGCCAAGACCCGGGCTTCCCTGGCAGCCCTGAGAAGCTCGCGGAACAGCCGGAAGGCTGTGCACCTTTCCGCTGCTCCCCAACCTCCTCTTTAGGGCTGTCGGTGGGCTTCCCCCCGCCAGCCCCAAAGAGCAGGTTGAAAGGAACCCGAAGCCTCTGGAGCATGCTCTGGAGGCTTCGGGTTGCCTTCACTGAAGCCTGGAGAGCGAGAGGGATCGGTGCGCACTGACGCCTCCTGCTCTCCAGGCTTCCAAGGTAGCCGCCTGAAAGTGACTGAACGCACCTTGAACTGCCGCTTCGCTGAAGGGACGCTGGGCAGAGAGGGGGATAATTTAATTTTCTTGTTCTCCCCCTCTAAAACAAGGTGCATCCTACGGTCGGGTGCATCCTATCGAGCGAAAAATACGGTATTTCATTGTTGCTGTGCAAACTACTTAGTCATGACTGGCCATATTTTCAGTAATGTATGTATTGTTATGCAAGGTTTCCCTTAATACACACAATTCTGTTCACCTTATTTACCTGGAGAATTGTGTCTCATTCTTCTGGAGGATTTCAGAGGACAGCTGTGCTTTGCTTTACATGTTGTTTCACAAAGCACAAAGCAGATTCCCTCCCAAGTTCATCTATTTCATTTGCTTAGTGAATGCTCACAGCGCTTCATATCTCCACAGAAATCTCCAAACGCCTTACAAATCCCGGCAAACAAGAACCAACAAATTCTTGGGGGGAAGCCACATAAATGTGTAGTGAGGAGGCGACCGCATTCGAGTCTGAACAATGCCTCTACCATGGATAATTCTGCAATTCTGCATTCTAAGTAACGTAATTCAATCGACATCTCTGAACAGCATGCAGGAGTGAGGTTCGGCAGACTGGAAAGTTTTTTGAGGCAGGCCTTACCTGACAGAGCCGTCCGGCACACCAGGTGCGTGTAGGAGAAATAGAGGGTGGAATTGAGCCTGAAGTACGACTCCACGATCCTGCGGGCTTTCTCACTGACATCGTAGAAGAGGCGGGCGCTCCCCAGGGGAACTCTCCCCTCGTAGCCAAACTGCGGGAAAACCAGAGTGCAATTGTTCCCTCGGTTCCAAATCCAGCCCACCTTCAACCAAGAATGTGGTGAGCTTCTCCTCAGGATATCTGGTGCTGTGGTGCAAAGCTCCCTCCAGCACACACACACATCCAATTTCCCAGAGTTGTTGACCTTTTTGGGGGGAGAACGGCACTGGGAAGAGGCGGAGGCTGGACGCAGTGCCTCCCGGCTTATCTGGCTGCTTCGTGCCACAGTGGCCACAGCAGATGGCGGCTTTGGGCATGGCACTGCTTTAGTGAGTGCTGTGAGCATTTACTAAGCATGGCGGAGGCGGGCAAGGGCAGCGAGCTGATGCCAGGAGGTGCCGCGTCCAGCCTCCGCCTCTTCCCTGGTGCCCTCCAGAACTTGGCGCCCTGACGCCCTGCACCACTAGCTTCTGTGGGTAAGACGGCCCTGAGAGAGAGACACAACTCAGGAAGAAGTAGCTGGTGGGTGTTTGGGGAAAACAAAGCCATGTTGCTCATGATTAACCCCCTGTTGCCTTTATGGGGCTTCTCCTACATCAGAACACAAGAAGAGCCTTGCGGGATCAGGCCAAGGGCCTACCTCTCCCAGCATCCCGTTCCCAACCAGGGGCCAACCAGTTCCCCGCAAGAAACCCAAGGGAAGTTTTGAACACAAAAGCACTTTCCCCCCTCCTTGTGGTTGCCAATAACTGGGGTTCAGAAGCATCACTGCCTCCAATTGTGGATACAGGTAGGTAGCCGTGATGGTCTGCTGTAGTCAAAAAAAACAACAACAAAAAAATCCTTCCAGTAGCACATTAGAAACCAACTAAGTTTGTTCTTGGTATGAGCTTTTGAAGTGTGCATGCACACAAAAGCTCATACCAAGAACAAACCTAGTTGGTCTCTAAGGTGCTACTGGAAGGATTTTTAAAATTTTATTTTGTTCCAATTGTGGAGGCAGAGCAGAGCCATCCTGGCTAGGAGCCACTGACAGCCCCCTTGTAAGGCATGGAGAGTCATCCTCTCCCTTTGGTAAGTTCACAGGTAAGAACTAACAAGCAGTTGATATGTTTCTATAGTCATACCTCGTGTTACATTTGCTTCATGATACGTTTTTTCAGGTTGCGTCCCGGGGCGACCCGGAAGTACCAGAAAGGGTTACTTCTGGGTTTTGCTGCTTGTGCATGCACAGACACACAAAATGATGTCATGTGCAGGTGCAGAAGCGGCAAATTGCGACCCGCGCGTATGCAGATGTGCCGCTGCGGGTTGCGTTCTATTCATGTTTCAAACGGGCCTCTGGAATGGATCCTGTTCACAGCCAGAGGTACCACTGTAGTTCTTTTATTACAGTGTCATGTTACAAGCACAAATATACAGCTCTCCACAAGGAGGACATTTGCCTACTCTAAACCCTCCTTCTGACTTCTGCAGCGCTTTAGGCATCAGTGGGGAGTTCCTCCCTCCCTCTGCCTCCTTTGCTCTCTGATAGGTCTGGACCTCTGAGTCTGTGGTGAGAGGGGGTCCCCCACACTCTCGATTGATGTCTGTTCTAGCTGTCCCCTCCCTTCTGGCTCCCTTGTCATTATCTCACAACTAGGTAATTCCTCCCTAACTTGTTCAGATTCTGTCTCTCTCTCTGCTTCTGAACACACTATGGACGGGGGGGGGGGGACGCTTCCCCCTCCAGCTCTCAAACAGAGAGAAGCTGGTCGTCATCAGACCATTCCCTGACACCTCTCCTCCACGGATCCATCTGATCCTCAATTTAAGCCATCCCGGTTGGTGGCCATCACTGTGGCAGGCAGTTCCATTGTTTAACTCTGTGCTGCTTGAAGAAGGACTTTCCTTTTATCGTCCCCGAGTTTTCCAACCGTCAGTTTCGTTGGATGTGCACAAGTTCTAGTGTTCGGAGAGAGAGAGGAAAACTTCTCCCTAACCCCTCTCTCTGTGCCATGCACAGTTTCTTAAAGTGCTATCGCAGGGGTCAACAAGGTTTATCTTGCCTGGGCCAGATCAGTCCCGCAGAGATCCCGCTGTGGGCTGGATTGCACCTGTGCCTGAGCCCACAATTTTCGGCATCTGAGCAGATGCGATTTTGGGCACCACGGAAGTGAGTCCCTGCGCCGTGCTGCTTTAGCGCAGTGCGCGAGTGGGCAGCTCGGTTTGGGGGAGGCTTGTGGGCTGGTCAAACGACCTCTGCAGGCAGCTTCCAGCCCATGGGCCTTAGGTTGCTGACCCTTGTGCTATCGTGTCGCCTCAAAGGGCTCATCCACACCGCTGTTTGCCCCACCACTTTTCCCTGGGGAAACTTGTGGCTTACTGCTGAATCGGACCAAATGGAAATTGGGTTTTATGTGGATTGCTGTTTGTTCTGATTCAGCGCTAAAGAATGAGTTTCCCCAGGAAAAGCTGCAGGGCAAATGCAGAGCCTCTCAGACCCATTCATTCTAGGCATATGTCAGGGAACTGACATCAGAGCGAGAAGCGGAGGCAGGGCTCCAGAGCGATGCCGGAGAGGGAACCAGTCTGGGGGAAGGAATTCAGTGTGACACCAATAGAGAGGAGCTGGAGGAATCGGTGTCAGGGCTCCAAGACCCTTCAACCGAAACCAGCGGAGAGAGCGCTGGCACGCCCTCGCCATCCCCTTACTTGCGCAGACGCGTTCCGCGCAGGGAACATAGGCGGAGACTTGGGGTCAAGCAGCTTTTATGCTGGAAGAGATTCAAGAAACGCCCACTGGCAGATTCTGCAAGTGACTAACAGGTCACGGAGGGCGAGCTCTAACCCTGAACATGTTTGAGCAAACCACCTAATCGAAGTGGAGGCAGTTTACGCACGAGTAACCACACAATACCATTACAGCAATCTGCCAGTGCACTTGCTGTTACTCGTGAGTAAGCAGTGGAAACATGAGCCAGACAGGAGGCGCCGGGGCAGCGGAGGCAGCTGCGGGGGCGCAGGACCTGGTGAAGAGGAACCAGGAGCTGGAACGGCATGTAGCACTGCTGATGGCACGGCTGGACGAGAGGCGCACCCAGGACGCGCAGGTGAGACCCACCCCAGTGGCAAAGAAGGTGCCCGGACTGGTACACAAGTTTGGGGGAAAACCCCAAGAATATAATGGATTCCGGACAGAAATAGAGTACGCACTGCAGCTGCAGCATGATGATTTTGCTGACGAGGCGGCGCAAGTGGCTTACATCGTGGGGCATCTTGAGGGCAGCGCGAGGGAATGGGTTAGACCCCTAATGGCCGCGCATAACCCCGCCATGAAGGACGTCCGGAAGTTTTTTCAGGCGATGGACGCTATGTATTCCAGCCAATTGGGGGAGAGTGTGACCCAACGGGAGCTGATGAGATGTAAGCAGGGGGACCTTTCCGTTAGAGACTATTGGTCCCGCTTTGCGATGCTAATACACAGGCTCGAATGGGATATGGACAGCCCGCCCATACGAATGCTGTTTGAGGAGGGGTTGTCCCCAGCCGTTAAAGATGAGCTCTCCCGCGCGCCCCGCCCGGAGACTATGGATCAGCTGACAAAATCTGCGCTGGCGATAGGCTCTCGCCAGGAAGCACGCGCTTTGGAAAGGCGGGAAGGGAGAGGGGAGCGTTGCCCTGACTACCGCATTCCTGAGATGCCAAGGCAGCCTTCCAATGACGTGGTGCCAATGGAAATTGATGGGGCGCGCGCACGCGAGGTGCCGAGCGCCCAACAAATAGTCAAAAGGGAAGCAAAGGCTGGGAGAAACTCCAAGAAATGTTTCCTCTGCCAACGGCCAGGACACTTTGCCAGGGTCTGCGCACAAAGAAAGGCTTGGCAAGGGATGGTGGGGGCCGCTGGAAATGAGGGGGAGGGGGCAGAAGACAAGGTGCAGGAAAACGCCAGCGCTTGACTGCCCACAGGGGGGCGCAGCAGCCAAGCGAGCAACTAATTGAAGTGCCCCAACCGGACCCACCCAAGGTTTCTATAGCGATAGAGGTGACGCTAGAACTCCCAAATGGGCACCCAGTCAAGGTGAAGGCAATGTTGGACTCAGGGAGCTCCTGTAATTTTTTTAGTAAGGAGTTTGCGCTGGAGCACCAGATCCACTTGCTGCCACTGGATTTCCCACTCCAAGTCACCACGATAGATGGCAGAGAGTTGCTAGGGGGAGAGGTGACACATCAAACCCCGCCTATGAGAATGAGTGTGTCCAGGCACACAGAAACCATAGCCTTTCATGTGGCCACACTGGCGGGACCCCCAATAATACTGGGGATGAGCTGGCTAGTGCTACATGATCCAGTGGTGGCGTGGCACCAACGCACGGTCACCTTCGGGTCAGCCCACTGTTTGGAACACTGTCTAGGAGGGGAGAAGCCCAGGGTGAGGTTGGCCAGAGCAGCAGCAACCACGCTGGAGCAGAAAGGGAAGGTGCCGCCACAGTACGCAGACTTACAAGAGGTCTTCAGCGAGAGGGAAGCGGACAGGCTGCCGCCACATAGGCCCTTCGACTGCCAAATCAACCTTCTCCCTGGAGCACAGCTGCCGGTGGGTAAGCTGTATGCCATGTCCGACAGAGAGATGCA
This sequence comes from Podarcis cretensis, assembly GCF_951804945.1. Lineage (NCBI taxonomy): Eukaryota > Metazoa > Chordata > Lepidosauria > Squamata > Lacertidae > Podarcis > Podarcis cretensis. Next base: position 100,826,826 of record NC_137174.1, read on the forward strand.
GGAGTTGCGAGACTTTATAGACAAGAACTTGAAAAGGGGGTTTATAAGAGAATCTAAGGCAGTGGGGGGCAGCCCTGTGTTTTTTGTGGATAAAAAACACACGGATCAGCTGAGGCTCATCGTGGACTTTCGAAGGTTAAACCTGGTATCAGAACCCGTGACCTTCCCAATGCCCAGAATTGATGATATTCTGACCAGGGTAAGGAAGGGTAAGATTTTTACCAAGCTGGACCTTAGGGGGGCCTACAATCTGATTCGAATGAGAGAGGGGGACGAATGGAAAACCACCATGTTCACCCCCCTGGGGGCCTTTGAATATTTGGTTATGCCATTTGGATTACAGTCAGGCTCTGCCTGTTTTCAAAGCTTCATGCACCATGTGCTGGGTCCCCTGCTGTACAAGAACTGCGTAGCATTTCTGGACGACGTACTGATCTATTCGGACAATGAAAAACAGCATGTCCAGGACGTCAGGGAAGTGCTGAAAAGGCTACGAGAGCACCAACTGTGGGTCAAGCTGGAAAAGTGCCAGTTTCACGCCAAGGAAGTGGAATTTCTGGGATACAGGTTGTCAGACAGAGGTCTAGCCATGGACCCCGGCAAGGTGCAGGCAGTGCTGGAATGGAAGGCTCCCAAAACCCGGAAGGATGTGCAGAGGTTCCTAGGGTTCAGCAACTTCTACCGGAAGTTCATCAAGAACTTCGCCCACTTAACCGCACCCATCACGGATTGTCTCAGTAGCAAAAAGAAGTTCGTCTGGACGGAAGGGGCCCAACGTGCCTTCGAGGGGCTAAAGCAGGCGTTCGCCTCGGAGGAACAGCTCCTGCATGTGGATCTGCAGAAACCGATGAGGCTAGAGACCGACGCGTCGGACAGAGCGCTAGGAGCGGTGTTGCTCCAGCCGGGACCGGCCCAAGACACATGGAGGCCGTGCGCCTTCTACTCAAGGAAGCTGAACGAATCGGAACAGAACTACACGGTGTACGATCGTGAACTGTTAGCTATTTATGCCGCGTTTCGCCAGTGGAGACATCTCCTGATAGGGGCTCAGCACAAGATCCAGGTTTGCACTGACCACAAGAACTTGGAATACTGGAGGACAGCGCGAGTGCTCAACCAGCGACAGATTCGGTGGGCACAGGAGTTCTCCAAGTTCTTCTTTGAGATCAAGTACGTGCCAGGGCAAGAGAACGTGAGAGCAGACGCGCTTTCACGGAAACCAGAGTACACGGAAGGAGGAAGACCACCGGACGCTCGACATGTGTTCCCTGAGGAACGATGGGTTTGTGGGGGGGCGTTGGTTGGGAAACGAGAACTAACCGAGTTGATTCGCCAGGATGAATTTGCCCAAACCAGAATCAGGGAACTAAGGGAAAATGGGAGAGACCGGGGGGACTTCGAGGTAAGGGAAGGGTTATTGTATTACAAGGGAGCAATGTATGTGCCCGGGGGGGCCTTACGGGAAAGGGTGCTCCGACAACTTCACGACAACCCCACAGCGGGACACTTTGGGCAACACAAGACCATGTTACTGGTCACTAGGGAGTTTTGGTGGCCGAAGGTGAGGGAAGATGTACGAGAGTATGTACGAGGGTGTGACCGCTGCCAAAGAGCCAAGGGGGAGCGGGCAGCCCCGGCAGGGTTACTAGAACCCTTGCCCACGCCGGGGAGACCCTGGGAGGTGGTATCAATAGATTTCATGACAGATTTGCCCAAATCCAGAGGTAAGACAGCAGTCATGGTAGTAGTAGATCTGCTAACCAAGATGTGCCATTTTATATCATGCTCTCATGCGGTGACAGCCGAGGAAACCGCACAACTGTTTGTTACTCACATCTTCAGGTTGCATGGAGATCCTTCAAGGGTTATCTCTGATCGAGGGAAACAATTTACCTCGAGGTTCTGGAGGAAGCTTATGAGCTTATTGCAGGTGGAGGTGGGATTCTCGACGGCGAGGCACCCGGAAACTAACGGGCAGGCAGAGAGGGCGAACAGCATATTGCAGCAATATCTCCGCTGTTACGTCAACGAGAGGCAGAACGACTGGGTAGATAAGCTAGCACTGGCCGAGTTTGCGTATAACAATGCGGAGCATGTGTCCACGGGGATGAGCCCATTCTTGGCTAATTATGGGTGTCACCCCAGGGCCTTTCCCGGGAGGGGGGAGGAAGAGTGGAGCGTGCCCGCCGCAGAGCAGTTCGTGGAAGAAATGGAAGCACTGCACCAGCAGCTTAAGATGAATCTGGAAAGGGCCAAGGAAGAGTACAAGAGGCAAGCGGATAAACGTCGCCGGGAAGGGGAGACCATTAGGGTGGGGGACCGGGTGTGGTTATCCACTCAAGGATTGCCCTTCAAGGGTGGGTGTAAGAAACTCCGGCCGAAGCGGCTGGGGCCTTTCGAGGTGATACACCAAGTCAACCCGGTGGCATTCAGGCTCAAGTTGCCAGACAACATGAAAATCCACCCGGTATTTCATAGGTCACTGCTCTCGCCATACCGAGGGGAGCGGAGAGTCCGGGAGGTAGGAGGAGAAGGGCTCAGACACCCACCACTGGAAGAGAAGGAACACCACCAGCAGATAATGGAGATCCTGGATTCGCGGTGGCGGGGGCGGCAGGTGGAATATCTAGTAGCGTGGGAGGGGGAGCCCGAGTCAGAAAACACGTGGGTTCCAGAAGGGGAAATAGATGGTGGGTATCTAGTGGAAGAGTTCCACAACAGGTATCCGAGGAAGCCCAAACCTCTGGGGAGATTCTGGGAGGAGCAATTTGCCACCACCGATGATGATGAGGAGGATTTTGTGGGTTTTCCAGAGTCGCCAGAGGAAGGAGGGGAGTCGTCAGGAGAGGAGGAATCAGATTGGGAAGCCCCTCCCGTCAGAAACCGGGGCGGGTGGGAAGCGGGGTTTGAGTCCTCGGACGATGACGACAGCTCCTTTCGAGGGTTCCCTGCATCGTCGGCTGAAGGTGGGGACAAGGTCACGTCACCGGGTCAGGCCGGGGGTGGAGGGGGTCCCGGGGGGGAGGTGGATGTCAGGGAACTGACATCAGAGCGAGAAGCGGAGGCAGGGCTCCAGAGCGATGCCGGAGAGGGAACCAGTCTGGGGGAAGGAATTCAGTGTGACACCAATAGAGAGGAGCTGGAGGAATCGGTGTCAGGGCTCCAAGACCCTTCAACCGAAACCAGCGGAGAGAGCGCTGGCACGCCCTCGCCATCCCCTTACTTGCGCAGACGCGTTCCGCGCAGGGAACATAGGCGGAGACTTGGGGTCAAGCAGCTTTTATGCTGGAAGAGATTCAAGAAACGCCCACTGGCAGATTCTGCAAGTGACTAACAGGTCACGGAGGGCGAGCTCTAACCCTGAACATGTTTGAGCAAACCACCTAATCGAAGTGGAGGCAGTTTACGCACGAGTAACCACACAATACCATTACAGCATAGATGTGTCCTTATTCACCCTTCCTATAAACCAAAAAGTCCCAAACACTGCAACATTTCTTCACGCCAGCGCTGAGGTCCAGCTCTGAGGGCCTTCTGGCGGTTCCCTCCCTGTGAGAAGTGAGGTTACAGGGAACCAGGCAGAGGGCCTTCTCGGTGGTGGCGCCCACCCTGTGGAATGCCCTCCCGTGAGATGCCAAGGAAATAAACAACTACCTGATTTTTAGAAGACATCTAAACGCAGCCCTGTACAGGGAAGCTTTTAATGTCTGGTGTTTTATAGTGTTTTTAATATTCTGTTGGGAGACGCCCAGAGTAGCTGGGAAGTCCCGGCCAGATGGGTGGGGTATGAGTAATAAATTATTGTTATTATATTATTATTTCTTCACTCCATTCCCTCGGCCATTTCGGCTGCCCTTCTCTGAACCTTTTCCAACTCTGCCGTATCCTTTTCGAGGCAAGGCAACCTGAACTGCGCACACCATTCTGAATGGGGTTGTGCCATAGACCTCTGCTTCTGTGCTCCTGCCCTAAACCATATGCCACTGAGCTTGGATCAGGAGCAAAAAGAGGAATCCTGAGATCCCAGGTAAGAAGAGAGTCCAGTCGACTGCAAGTTGAGCAGCAACCCTCGTACCTTGAGAGCTTTGAGGACGGTGGCCCCTTCGAACTTCTCGTTGGGTGTGTGGGGTGACGTCTTCCCCCGGTATCCATCTCCAGCCAGCAGAATTCCCTGAAGCAGAAAAAGGATATCAGGATTATTCCAATATGTTGACGCAACATTGGACTTTCCCGCTTCCAAGCTTCAAGGATGACACCAAGGGATTCCATCCACTTGGAAGGTCATTGCAAACCCCAAAGAGATTAATGGGAGATTTTGCAGGGAGCAACCAGCCTTTCCCATGGGGCGCAAACTGCAGAATGTCTAGGGCAGGTATTACTGTGAATTGTATTGCATTTATACAACTGGTGTTTTTTTTTAAAGGATATTGTGTTATGTATGGATGTTCCATTATTTTATTCCCTTGTTCTACACAGTCCTGTGGTATTTTGACACTGGGCAGTACGTCAATTTCTTCAGCAAATATTCAGAAAGCTGCTGCCACACCAATTGGCAAAGGTAGGTGGGTGTTGGGTGCCAAAACACCCACAGACCATTAGGCCAGGGAAGGCTGGCTCTGCTGCAATAATCTGCAAGCCTTAAAGCCCCACGAGACTTTTAGTCATCTGTCACAGCCAAGGCAACAAACATCCTCACTCCATGCCCCAGTTATGGACATAATAACAGAAATAATTTGCATTCCTGTGCATTCCCCCAACTTCTCTTGCACCCTGAGTCACCAGTTACTCACATTGGCGACCCGGTGCAACTCCTGACACTCGTCCTCTGTGATCACGTTGTCCAGCAGCACCCTCTGGGTCCCGTTCAGCTGCTCTGAGTTGTACACAAATTTTACATCGCTGAAGAGGAGGGGACCACCTGGGAAGAGACAGAGCGAGAGAGATGGAAAATCACTTTGCAAGAGGAGTTCGCTTTTGCTTCTCTCAACCCTCAAATACTTAGCTGGGAGCGGCTTACGCAGAGGAGCAAGACAAAGGCCATGAGCCATTCAACTGACTCGGATGCCTTTTTTGGGATTCCTGCATGGCAGGGGGTTGGACTACATGACCCCAGGGGTCCCTTCCAACTCTAACATTCTACGATTCATACAGGATTCTCAGCCATCACTGAGCCGAGCAATTTTCCTCCTCTGCAAACAATGCCAGAACACCTGTAGTTTTCAGTAACAGACCAAGATCTGAATCACACACTTCAGAACTTGATGATGATGGTGGTGGTGACGATAGGCGTTCACATGGTGAGGATCAGGCCACGAAAGCATCAGTGAAAGTCAACAGGAGGCTCAAGCACAGCTGTGGCTGGACAAGAGTTGCATTGTTGCTGGATGATGCTCTCACTGTAGCTTAAATCTAATAATAGAGTTGTAGACTTGGAAGGGGCTCCAAGAGTCATCTAGTTTAGGCCCGTTGACAGACGGCCGTCCAACCTCTGCTTAAAAACCTCCAAGGAAGGAGAGTCCACAACCTCCCGAGGAAGACTGTTTCACTGTCAAACAGCTCCTATGGTCAAAAAGTTCTTCCTGATGTTTAGCTGAAATCTCCTTTCTTGTAAGTTAAAGCTGTTGGCTCAAATTCTCTCCTCTAGAGCAGGCAAAAAGAAGCTACATATATATATATATGTATATATATATATATATATATATATAATTTTTTATTAGTTTTTTAACATATCATTTTCAACAATAATTAAACTTACTTTTATATCTTATACACTGGGAGCCAGTGTAGGTCTTTCAAGACTGGTGTTATGTGGTCTCGGCAGCCACTCCCAGTCACCAGTCTAGCTGCCGCATTCTGGATTAGTTGTAGTTTCTAGGTCACCTTCAAAGGGAGCCCCACATAGAGTACATTGCAGTAATCCAAGCAGGAGATAACCAAAGCAGGCACCACTCTGCGGGCAGGGAGGGTCTCATCTTGCGTACCAGATGGAGCTGGTAGACAGCTGCCCTGGACGCAGAATTGACCTGCGCCTCCATGGACAGCTGTGAGTCCAGAATGACTCCCAGGCTGCGCACCCGGTCCTTCAGGGGCACAGTTACCCCATTCAGGACCAGGGAGTCCTCCACACCTGCCCACAGACTGTCCACCAAAACAGTACTTCTGTCTTGTCAGGATTCAGCCTCAATCTGTTAGCCGCCATCCATCCTCCATCCGCCTCCAGACACTCACTCAGGACCTTCACTGCCTTCACTCTGGAGGATTACATCCCACACAAATCACAGAGCAAGCTTGTTTTCCAGAGGGTAGGACCTCCGAACCAATGGATTCAAATGACAAGAATGGAGATTTCAACTACACCTTAGGAAGAACTTTCTGGCAGTAAGAGCTGTTTGACAGTGGAATAGACTCCCTCGGGCGGTGGTGGAGTCTCATTCCTTGGAGGTCTGTAAACAGAGGTTGTATAACCATCTGCCATGGATGCTTTAGCTGAGATTCCTGCCTTGCAGGGGGCTGGACCAGATGATCCTCAGGGTCCCTTCCAGCTCTACAGTCCTATGATTCTATGGTTCTACTGTGCAACTCTATTATTCTATGTGCAGAATATGGGGCAGAGAGGAAGGGATACTTACAAAACCTTCCCAAAAGAATTAAAAAAGAAAACAATGGCAATTAGAACAGCAGCCAGCTGGCTTTTGTGCATTTATTTACAAGGCTGCTAAATCAGCATATTGGAGGAGAGGCTTTTCCCCGAGAAAAAACACACACCACTTTATGCCAAAATTGTTGAGTAGAGGACCTGGAACTGTAGCCAAGATCAGAGGCAGAAACAGCAGGATGGGAATCTGGGGGAAGAGGTTTGGGGCTTTCTGTTTTCCCCTCTGACTTTTCAGAAAACAGATGGGTCCACATTGCCTGAAATGCTCAGCCTGGAATCTTTCAGGAGGGAGAAAACACGCACAGACACACACAGAGAGATGAACACCCACACACACACAAAGCTAATGGACTTTTTGTACCCTGGCCAGTATAAACCATCTTCCATTTTAGCTGAACCACGTTGCCTTTTGTGCAGGGGTTGCAGATTTGGACAAAGAGCCCAGCGTGGCCTGAAATACTGATCAGTGAGGTCATGTGGGGTCTTGGGCAAAATTCTCACATAGGTGGGTGGGAAGAGGGCTGGCTTTCATCCCCAGCAGTGTTGTGGGGTATTGCTATGGTTCAGGGTATCAACAGAGTGGGATACAATCTGCAAAATGCACACAAGCAACACACACAAGGGATTCTTGACAATGCGCTTTTCCACATTCCAGAGATGCCCCGTCCTTGTAACGCCCACAGATGCAAGAGGAAGAGGACAGAGGCCTTTGTATGGAGGGGTGGGGGGCCTGAGGCAGTGGGCACTTCTCAGAGGCCAGCTCCCATGAACCTGAGAGAGGCCTCCTCACACGTAAAGCCCTGCTTATGCACGCAGTGTGTTGCTTCTCAGGTCAGTGGTTTGCAAATTGGACTGCAGCGCCCCTGGGGCGCAGTTGGGTTCCCTAGCGTGGTACAAAGAGGCAAGGAGGCAGCAGGGGGCGCTGGTGGCGCAAATGACTATCAGACTTTGAAATGCTGGTGGTCCATAGGGATGGGGAAGGTCTCTCAGGTATTGGGGGCCTAATCCTAACCCTAGCCCATATAGCTATGGTTTTCCCAGTAGTGGTTTTCCCAGTAGTGATGTATGGAAGTGAGAGCTGGACCATAAAGAAGGCTGATCGTTAAAGAATTGATGCTTTTGAATTCTGGTGCTGGAGGAGACTCTTGAGAGTCCCATGGACTGCAAGAAGATCAAACCTCTCCATTCTGAAGGAAATTAGCCTTGAGTGCTCACTGAAAGGACAGATCCTGAAGCTGAGGCTCCAAGACTCTGGCCACCTCATGAGAAGAGAAGACTCCCTGGAAAAGACCTTGATCCTGGGAAAGATGGAGGGCACAAGGAGAAGGGGACAACAGAGGACGAGATGGTGGGACAGTGTTCTCGAAGCTACCAACATGAGTTTGACCAAACTGTGGGAGGCAGTGGAAGACAGGAGTGCCTGGCGTGCTCTGGTCCAGGGGGTCACAAAGAGGCGGACACGACTAAACGACTAAACAACAACATGATTCCATGATTCTATGGTTCTTCCTTAAGCAGGTCAGCTCCACTGGGCCGGTTTTGCCACGGCTTTCAGGGCTGCAAAGGGCTCCTGAAAACCGATTCAAGCTGAGCAAAACCTCCTCATCCATACAGCGCAGCGTTTCAATGTAAAGGAAAGGCATTCCGTTAGACTCAAAGCCACTGGAAGGAAAGCAGGCAGCTCTGCTAGTCGTAGAAAGAACTCGTAAGGGAGGTCAGCCGTGAGCCAAGATGGGCTTCAGCACAGCTGGTTAACCTCCAATCATTGTCCATAATAACAGGTCTGTGTCTGGAAAGGAACCATCCCTGTGTTTTCCTGACCGCATGCGGAATCCATGGCTGGTTATTGGGTGTTTTCCGTAGCTTGGGTGGGGTCTCCGAGTGCAATCTAGCGAATCAGCCACGCACCACGGGAAACTCTGCGGGAGGGAAATGTGCGATTGTCAGAGAGAAAGAGGCCTTTGCCCTTTTCTCAGGCGCACAAAGGGGAGCGGTTGCCTCGTCCCACCAGACGGTTTGATAGCAACCAAATAAAACAGAGTAAAATAAATCTGCGAGAGGAGAAGACGAAAGGCAGGCGTTTATAGACGCTCAGCCTCCTTGCATGCCGGAATGAAAAAGCAAACCAGGTGGGAGGACGGTGGGACAGCCCTAAATCATGCTCAATTTGTCTAGGCTTGCAAAATTGCAAGGGGGGGGGGAATATAGGAAGCAGGGGGGGGGAAATAAAGAGGATGACGCTGCGGAACGTTTCTATCAAAACTGGCTTTGCTGTCACAGCAGAATTGCTCCAGAAGATGGCAAGATAAGAGCAATCTTTGGGCTTCCTGCTCCTCTGGACTTCATCTACATTACAAAGCAGCGGACGGGCTCTATCCAGGCACCACGATAAAGGGAGATCACAAACATCCAGAAGTCTTATTCACACATTACATTATATAATATAATAATAATATTGTATTACACTACATTACACTAATCCAAACCTGTAAGAAACCCATCTTTTAATGCGGCGGTCAGTGTGCTAACTTGAATAAAATATTGGGGAGGGGGGTAGGTAAGCCCCACCCCACACAACTGATCACATGGCACAGTACACACATCCTATTTGACAACAACACCCATCAACCTGGGGGTGCAGCTCCCTCAAATATTTAAGACCCCTCTGCCCCTAGGAGTTGGCTTCTATGGTGATAGCACCTTTGGAACTCCCTGCCTATTGACGTCAGGCAGCTGCACTTTTCCGAGCCTGCAAAAAACGTTTTGGTTTTGGACAAGCTGACCCAGATATCTGTAAAGCTGGTGTGTTTTTAGTATGTTGCAGGTTTTAAGTCTTTTGGAGCATTTTAACCTTTTTTACCAACAATTTTGCAGCTTCATTCCTTTCATAACCTGCTTTGAGGTTCTTCAACGGTCGAGCGGCATATAAATTTAATGAAACAATAAAAGAAACCATGGCATAGCACGAGCGGTGTGAGTTCCTAGGGAGCCGATTGCGGCTGCTTTGCTCTAGCCAAAGTTTCTCCTGCGGTCGGCAGTTGGCGGTGGACCGAATCTTACCTTCCCTGAGCTCACGGTCCAGTTTGGGCACAGTCTTCTTTCCTACTGCTTTCCCAGAGCCGTCTGCGTTGTCGCTCAGGACCCCCGAAGGAATCCTGCGGAGCAGAAGTCACAAGGAATTATGGGTGCACAGTAACGGCAGGAGACAATTCCCCGTGGCGCATTCGTTGAACACTGACATGCGAGGGGGGGGGCACATCCTGGTGGTGAAATGAGAAGGCGCTGCCCCCCAGCACAGCACACACCCTCCTAAAAGGTCCCCTCCCCATAGCTTTGATAATGGCAGGTTCCAGCAAGATCTCATGGAGCCTACAAGATTTTGCAAGATCCTGATGGAAGCCGCCCTGCAGCTTCCGCACCAGTGGTGGAGGCGAGGAAGGGTGCCCGCAGCTGTGCCCCCCCCCCTTGGTGTTTTGCCACCTGAGCTGCCTGCCTGAGCCCACCCTCATGGGTGAACCGGTCAGTTTGCATTTCTCAGTGAAGAAAGTATTGATCTGATGTGTAGGGATCTTTCCTATTCTACTTAATACAAGAGGATTCTAGAAGCTACTAGGAGCTTCTCTGTGTGAGAGCAGGCAGAAGGGTCATGGTTGTTTGGGTTATACCTTCTGGGAAGCTGGTTTGAACTGATTCTCTTATCTCTTCCAATTAAGGTCATGCTGACTATAAATATAGACCAAAGAAAACCCCGTGTTGCAAAACAGAACACTCTGAATGTCACAATAGGGTGCTCCAAGCACACCTTACTACAGTCATACCTCATGTTACGTCTGCTTCATGTTACGTTCTTTCAGGTTATGTCCCGCGGCGACCCGGAAGTACCGGAAAGGGTTACTTCCGGGTTTCACCACTCACGCATGTGCAGAAGTGCAAAATGACATCACACGCATGCACAGAAGCGGCAGATTACAACCCGCACATGCACAGACGTGCCGCTGCGGGTTGCACCCTTTTCCTGTTGTGAACGGGCCACCGGAATGGATCCCGTTTGCAACCAGAGGTACCACTGTACACAGATCAGCTTACTACACTTTTTAGTGATAGCTGATCCATGGCCATTTGATGTAGATTTGGGGTCTATTGATTTGCTGATGGAGAATTATCATTGAAACAGTTCATTATTCTGGAAGAACTGTCCTGTCTGTTGCTGTGCTCGGAGCACCCTATTGCGACGTTCGGAGCACCCATCACCTCATGTTTGTAGGATATTGACTGTGGAAAGGCCTTCTGCTTCCATTTCAGTGATGTTTGACAGTGACTTACCACTCCTACCATTCCTGTTCATGGAACATAAATTTGACTATAAATATAGGGCAGAAGGAGCCTGGGTTTTGCTTTCCTCTCTGTGTCTCTCTTCCTTCTGCTATGGTGTTCTGTTTAATACTAAACCTGAGCACAACAAAAGGAAGAGAGATAGAGTGAGGAAAGCAAAAGCCAGGCTCCTTCTGCCCTATATTTATAAATGTCATGCCACAAAAATGGCAGCCACACACAGTCATCCCCTGAAGGAAATCACCATTTGCCCTCTTCTCCCAGGCCTTGAAATACGCAACCATCTCCCAGGCAAAGGGAATCCCAAGCCCCAGGACAGCCTCCCTCCTTTCTTAACTCTTCAAAAAGGCACCACAGAACTCTTCACTTCTTCCAAAGGCTGCGTTTTTATTTCATTGAATCAGAGAATTGTAGAGTTGGAAGGGATGCCGAGGGATGCCTCCAACCCCCTACAGCGCAAGGGATGACAACTTCCAGGGGGAAAAGGGGATTTAAGATTTCCTGCTCCCTGAAGACTGGGAAGAAATTCTCCAGGTCCCCTGCATGTGTCTGTGGCTTGAATAAAAAAAGGTGGCCCATTTGTACAGAGTATTCCCCATGGATCCGTGTCTCAAATGTGGCTGCCTACCTGTGCTCATCTTGCCGAGCCCCAGAGATGCTCCAGTACGTCTGAAACGAGATGGAGATTTGTTATATTAAGTGGGGAGGGGGAGGAATTCTCTCATTTGACAAGCTGATTTATATCCTTTCTGAACATATTGCCAGACAGCTCACAGATTGCTTCCAGACTATCAGGTTAGCCTGAAATCCCCTTCCTTCATTTACCTGTTTAGCCAGAACCGAGGTGATGCTGTTGTCAAATTGACGCTTTCCAGCTGCCCTTGATATTATTATTATTATTATTATTATTATTATTATTATTATTATATTTTATTATTTGTACCCTGGCCATCTGGCTGGGTTTCCCCAGCCACTCTGGGAGGCTTCCACAGAGACCAAAAATACACTAAAATGTCACCCATTAAAAACTTCCCTGAACAGGGCTGCCTTAAGATGTCTTCTGAATGTCAGGTAGTTGTTTATCGCTTTGACATCTGATGGGAGGGCGTTCCACAGGGCGGGTGCCACTACCAAGAAGGCCCTCTGCCTGGTTCCCTGTAGCTTTGCTTCTTGCAATGAGGGAACTGCCAGAAGGCCCTCGGAGCTGGACCTCAGTTTCCGGGTAGAACAATGGGGGTGGAGACGCTCCTTCAGGTATACTGGACCGAGGCCGTTTAGGGCTTTCAAGGTCAGCACCAACACTTTGAACTGTGCTCGGAAACGTACTGGGAGCCAATGTAGGTCTTTCAAGACCGGTGTTATGTGGTCTCAGGGGCCGCCCCCAGTCACCAGTCTAGCTGCCACATTCTGGATTAGTTGTAGTTTCTGAGTCACCTTCTAAGGTAGCCCCACGTAGAGCGTGTTGCAGTAGTCCAAGCGGGAGATAACTAGAGCATGCACCACTCTGGCGAGACAGTCTGCAGGCAGATAGGGTCTCAGCCTACATACCAGATGCCCTGGACACAGATTTGACCTGTGCCTCCATGGACAGCTGTGAGTCCAAAATGACTCCCAGGCTGCGCACCTGGTCCTTCAGAGGCACAGTTACCCCATTCAGGACCAGGGAATCCTCCACACCTGCCCACCTCCTTCCCCCAAAACAGTACTTTACTTCTGTCTTGTCAGGATTCAACCTCAATCCATTAGCCGCCATCCATCCTCCAACCGAAGAGAGCATAGAAACTTCAACTGGCTGCCGAGCCCTTGCGAGAACAGCTGCCCTGGCTCCAGGTCTGTTTCTAGGCGTAGGTGTAGGGGTTTTTCAGTGGTTTTATGCGTCCCCCATTAGGGAATGCCTTGAGTCCCCCATTAGGGAAAAGGAATGGGTATAAACAAATATATTTGTGTGTGTGTGTGTGTGTGTGTGTGTGTGTGTTGATGCCAGGGAGAAGTAATATTGGCAGACTCCAGGAAAAGGGAAGCATCTAATCAAAGTTGCAGGAGCCCCTTTTCTGGCTGAAACTTGTGAGTTCAACTTACAGAAGGGCCTTGGAATATCGCTGCTAGATATTATAGCGCTGTGTTAAGTCCTGGGTGGACTCTTAATTCTGCTTCTTAAGAAAGCATTACTCCAATGGTGGTAAATGAATCCAGTTTGAAAGCACCCATAGTAAACAGGTTTCTAAAGAGGGGTTATGCAAATTCCTGGAGCCCCAGTGAACTGCCAGCTCTTCCTGTTAAATGAAACCTACGTGTTCAGAGGCAACATAAACTTTGAGCGTGAGATGATGGGGGAAATTATGAAGGGAGTGGCTGTTTCCAGAATGCCAAGCTTATGAGTTTGGGGAGGTGTTTGGCTGGGCATTCTCTGAAAGCAAATACTTTACCTGAAGGGCCCTGGGACTGATCCAGCAATGTTCTTTGCGTAGGTGACCTGGCAAACATTCCTTTCAGTGTGCAAAATGCCTCTGCAAGTCTAGATTTATCTCCTCCAGAACCCGGCATGGCACGCAAAGGGACTTGATCAAGGCATTTCAGGAAGCGCCATGGCTTGGTACAAATCTAAATCTCAACGTCTTGCCTCTGAAAGTTCATGCCTCACACTCGCTTGCACTTACCGGCTCCGTGTACAAGAAACCCAGGCCAGCTGCTCCTGTCTGCAGCAGGTACGATTCCAGCTTATGCCGCCTCAAGAATGTCACAGCTTCCTGAAATAATCAGGAGAAGGACTTAAAACCAGGCTGGTTGCAGAAAGAGCTCTCATAATTGACAATTAGTAAGAGCATTGTTTTCAAATAAATCTATAAAGAAGCTCTTTTTTTTGCTTCCAAGGTGAAAGGAAGAACTTCCTTTGAAAACAAATTCAGCAACTGCGCTGATCTCAGGCACTCAGTAGCCAGCCTCTCTTCCTGTTATTCAAATAATAATAATAATAATAATAATAATAATAATAATAATAATAATTTTTATTTATACCCCGCCCTCCCCAGCCAAGACCGGGCTCAGGGCGGCTAACACCGGATATAAAAACAATTGATTAAAATACAACTTAAAAACAAGATTAAAATACAACATTAAGATGCAGCCTCATTTCAGTAGAAACTCAAATCAAAAACTTTTGGGGGATGAAAACGTCAAATCTTCACCAAGCCCAGGGGAAGATGAGTTGAGGGCAACTGCTCTCACTGGGCTTTTTCAGATCAGTAGGGATAGGGGTTCAAGCCTCTGAAGAAACAGATCACCCTTCAAAATGACTCAATAGCCTTTACAGAGAACAAAAGAACAGGCAGGGGCATAGGAAGGAGGGCAGTGGGGGCAGTCCACCATGGGTGCCCTCACTGAGGGGGGTGACATTCGGCGTGCCAACCGCCTGCCACTCCCAAGCCTATCCTGAGCCATCAGGGGAGGGGGCAGAGCTGTGCTGCCTTGCCGGCGGCCTTCCTCCCTTCCTCCTTCATTTTGACAGCTCTGGGGAGGCTTGGGAGTCGCAGGGGGGCAGCGCACCATTGCCCCCCACTCCCAGGCTGCTTCCTGGGGGGGGGAGAGCCTCCCCTGAGCTGTCAAAAGGAAGAGGGAAGGGAGGAAGGCTGCTGGCAAAGTGGCGCGGCTCCCCCACCGCCGCCGCCCAGGAAGCAGCTTGCCATGGGCGGCTCGCTCCACCCCCCATGGGTGTCTCGCCCCCTGGGATGCTCGTCATGTGCACAGCACATGCACAGCATGTGCGCCGCTCTGGGTGACGGAGCAGCTATCTCCGCCTCTGAGAACAGGAGTTTGCAATATACAGTTCAAGATGCGGGAAACAGTGGAATTGAGGCAGCAGGGCTAGGAAGAATATGCATAGCCAGTTACATAAGGAGAGCTGATGTGCTGAAGAAGCATCGGTGTTGGCTTGGTTTGTATACCTGCAAAGGAGATTTCTGACAGCCAGCAGCCGATTCCCCGTATTGGCTTCTTACCTCTCTAGGCTTGATGCTCGCCAAGTCCACAAGCCCTTCCAAGTTGACTTCATAGTAGCTTTCGTTGTCCAAGACGTCGTCGTCATCCGGATGGAACAGGAGGTAAGACCTGGTGCACTCCAGAGCTTTGACGTAATCGCCCACTGAAAGAGTGGAGGAGAACCCTTTAGACTGGAAATTTAACTTCAACTTTGCTGCCTCCTCCGCTGAGGAGAGCTTTGGACAGGGAAATTTGCTGCTGCAACCGCAGAAGATTTTGTTTAAGCAAAAACAAAAAACCCATCAACCCCACTCTCTATTATTTTTCCTGCATGTCTGGAACTGCAAAAATGGCCGTGATGGGAGGAACCACCTAGCAGTCCAGAATTTGTGACAACCGAGTCTGCCGCATTCTCATGAATTGTACAGGTCTGAACTACAGGATGGAAGTTCAGGAGTCCAAGAAACCCCCACGCCAAATTAAGGGGATGGCATGTTTCTCCCCATCCTATTTCCAGCAGTGGTACAGTGGCTAGAGAGCTGGACTAGGACCTCAAACTCTTTTGGTTTCACTTTAGAACAAGCCACGGTTTAGTGTTGGATACAAACTCCGTGAACCATGGTTTGTTCTAAATAAAATTAGTTAAGGCAAGCCGGATCAAACAATCATTTCTAACTAGAGTGAAAAACAAACACAGTTCTCCCCTAAGTTTGTACGTAACAAGGAACTGTGGTTTGTTCTAAAGTGAAAGCTCTCCTCTTGTGTACAACTTGTCAAAATCCATTGTCAAATAAGTACATCTATATTGTTGATTTTTGAATGAGGATTTAGGTGGAGGTCTTTCTAATTTCCATGTGGGCGAAAAGTGGGAAAAAATGGCCAGTTGTTGGAAATTTCTATGGGTTTTGTTTTGTTTTTGCAAAGTTTTTTCATAATGCATATAAAACAGAGGGAACAGTGATACGTAACAACAGATGAAAATCAAAAGATGAAAGGGGAAACTGTAAAACAGACACATAGAATGAGTAGAGTAGAGACAACAAAGTCCAAGTAAAGACCACCAACATTGTCAGTTGAGTATGTAATGAAGGAATGCCAAATCATATGATAAGAGACTGGAGCGTCTAGCCCTTGTTGAAATATCAATTTATGCCTGCTTTTCTCCATTATAGCTCTATTCCAGAGTGAGTGGTACTCAAGTGCCCACTGTAAGATTTGAGGCTGTTTTTCACTGAGTTGAAATTACTATTCGAGGTGCCAATATCATACATAAGGCTAAGTCTTTTGAAAATATAGCTATATTTGGTATCATCAGAAATATTCAGTAATCTTCATTGGGGACAAGGGAAATTCTGGTTCTGGTCTATTCTGATTTGGCGCCAGCTTAACACAAGGAAGATAACTCCCTGGACCCATAATAGCTTTCGTTTTTTTGGTGGTCATCCTGTTGCTCAGGGAAACATCAGAACTGAGGCAAGAAGTCCAGAAAGCCAAGCTGTACCTCTGTAATAGGCAAATTGCAAGAAGTCATAATGGAGGGGAAGGAAGTTGTCGATGGGGGAGAGTCTCCCGGGCCGTGTCGCCAGCTCCCTCACGCACTCGTGTTGACACACCAGGACTTGCATGTAGTGATCTGTGAAGAAAGAGAAAGGGGCAAATCTCAAACAGGAGGAAGGAAGCAAAAAAACTGTTATGTACTGAAGTTCTCGCCCTGGGCCAGCAGGGGGATACTGTAGATAGTTTAGTTTTCACTCAGGTCCACATATGCAAATAAGGAATTGAAAGTGACATTCAGTGATTGAATAGCTTTAGAAAGTTGTAACTAACATTGTATAAGCAGGCTGACTGAACCCTTCAGTTCAGTTCTGTTCTGGGCCTGTGAATAAACAAGAGCTGTTTGAAGAATCGCTGTGTCGTCTGGTATGTTCACCCACAACCTAACAAAAACCTCAGCTTCCTGCAATTTAATGAGGAATAAGCAGCAACACAAGAAAAGCAACACGTTGTTTAATAAGCATTAGTTCGTTACTCAACTTCAAAACCTTCTACACTGAAGGAAAAGGATTTAGGAGAAAGTACAGGGGGCAAACTATATATTACGGTACAGGCTATAGCTAAATGCTTCATTTCAGTCTATTTCAGCTGCTTGGGTGCATGAAAATACACTAAGATCTGGCACAGAAAGTTAGAAGGGACCCCAAAGGTCATCTAGGCCAGCCCTCCTAATGCAGGAATCACAGCTGAAGAATGCTTGAGCAATGGCCATCCAGTCTCTCGCTACAAACCTCCCATGAAAGACAATCCACCACCTTCTTGGGGAGTCCAGTCCACTGTCCAACATCTCTAGATGACCCCCAGTGTACCTTCTAACATCCTATGATTCTCTTCTTCATTGGAGGGTTGGACTAGATGACCCTCAGGAGCCCCCTCCAGCTCTGTAATTCTATGCTTCTATGTAATATGGGTTTCTAGTGCAGCCTCCCCAACCTGGTGCAGGTTACGGTGGCTCTGCTCAGTCTCCTCAGTAAGTGACAGCTGTCATGGCCTGGGACTTGGGCTCGGACTCGGAACCGGAGGAGTCTCAGTCTGCACCGGATCCTTTGCCTCAGGCATCACCTGAACCAAGTCTGGGGCCTGATCCTGAAGAGTCCCAGTCTGCACAGACTGTTCCCCTGCAACAAGCACCAGCTGGGCCGAGTCAGGGGCCTGAGCCTGCCCTGGCTCCAGATGTGGGGATTCCCTCCTTGCCTCCAGCTGGGCCATCACTTACAGCTGCTCCACTACCGGTTGGGTCAGGGGAGGCTGAGGCGGCCTCTGGGTCTAGTCACCCACCGACGTCTCCCGAGCTGCAGAGACTGAGGTCTGAGAGAAGGAGAGACCTGAGTACTCGCAGGAGGAGTGCTCATCTTCAGGCAAGACAGGGAGGTGAGTCACCAGGGGATCAGGACCAGCCGCTACCCTGACAAAGATAAAAGGCTGTCGGACCCTGCCCCAGGTTGCGGGAGCAACATTGCTGTATGCCAGATCCTGCCTGATTTCCTGTACCTGTCCCTGCCTGGTTTCCTGCCTCGTATCCTGCCTTGGCCCTGACTCCTAGTGGAACCTACGGATTCTGGACTGGTCCTGGACTGTATTTCATGGGTTACCCCCGGGCCCAGCACAACAGCAATGCTCTTGAATGCCTGTTGCAGGAGGGGAGAGTAGCTCTCGCACTCAGGTCCTGCTTGTGGGTTTGCCTTTGTGGCTTCTGGCTGGCCCCATGAGAACAGGAGGGACCAATGGCCTGATCCTGCAGGCTCCGCTTATGTTCTCATATTTTGGTTGTCCACTCACATTTCATTCAATTGATGAAATGAAAAGAAGGTTAAATATAAGTGTTAAAACTTGGGAAGGGGTGGGGGGTCCCATATGCAGACTGACTTTGTATTTGTGGTCAACCTCAGCAGGAAGGCATCACTCATCATCTGCTAGCCTGCCCCTGATATAGAGACCCAAGAGATCGCTTTCTGAAACCTTTGTTCACACAAGCAAACAGGCACTCCCCAGCAGAAACGGTCCGGTTTCTTTTAAGGGACAATGATATTTCCGTAACACAGAAAGAGGCCCCTCTATGCACTCTCTGCAAAAGAAATCAGGAAAAACGAGTTAGATAAAATCGCTATAAATTGTTGTGGTGATTCGGAGGTTTAATGTGAAATCAAGCTAGATTTCAGCTTGTCTGTGTCTCTCTTACATCGCGGATGTTGGCAAATTGGATTTTCAGAAAGCAAAATAACATTAGAATTGGAACTGCCAGAGGTGCAGAAGGGAAACCGCATTTTAATGCTCAGGAACTTGTCAAAGTAGTTTTTGGGTTTTTTTAAAGATTCCCCCCCCCCCTCCATTATGGATATACAGTCAAACCTTGGTTGTCGAACATAATCTATTCCAGAAGCTCGTTTGGCTTCCGAAATGTTCAACAACCGAGGTACAGCTTCTGATTGATTGCAGGAGCTTCCTGCACTCAAGCGGAAGCGGTGTCAGACATTCGGCTTCCAAAAAAACGTTCAAAAACCAGAGAATTTACTTCCGGCTTTTCGGTTTTCGGGAGCGGGAACGTTCCAAAATGGAGGTGTTTGGGAGCCGAGGTTTGACTGTATGTTCTGAATTATTTTATTAATACTATTGCCTAATAAACAGACAGATGGGGCTCATCAGTCTGGGAAGGCAGCCCATCTAGGAGAAGGAAACCTCCGCTGCTTTGTGGGATATCCTTGGAAGAATAAAAGTCTCAGGAGTAAACTCTACACAAATCCTGAGAGTAGTCCATAAAGTGGTTGGGTGGCGTCTTGTATGTCTCCTTCGGGTAACTCCTGCGGCCAAGATGGTGCCAAAGGTCTTACTCTGCTTTCCTCTGGAGCCCATCAGCGAGACCAAGAGGGGGGTCTTGTCATCTGGACAGCCCAGGACCCTCCGGACACACTGCCTGGGCTTGAATGTCAGGGAGGTCACTTTGTCTGTTTTGTATACAGTGGTACCTCGGGTTAAGAACTTAATTCATTCTGGAGGTCTGTTCTTAACCTGAAACTGTTCGTAACCTGAAGCACCACTTTAGCTAATGGGGCCTCCCGCTGACGCTGCATCATTTCTGTTCTCATCCTGAAGCAAAATTCTTAACCCGAGGTAATATTTCTGGGTTAGCAGAGTCTGTAACCTGAAGCATATGTAACCTGAAGTGTATGCAACCCGAGGTACCACTGTGTGTGTGTGTGTATATATATTCTTTTTTATTGGTTTACACATATTGCATTACAATAAAGCCAACACCATTTTCCCCCATCCCCCTATACATTTACATTTCCTCAATCCATCGCATTATTCTTTTCTCCTTCCTCCAACTTCCCTCCGCCCCCACTCAATTTCCTCCACATTATACAATTTACAAGAATCTTTGCATCCTACAATCTTCTCAAATCATCTATATATTCTTATTATCTTTCCTTACTAATTTTTCTTCCATCCAGTACTTCACATTTTAATCTAGGTATATTAGCGTATCTTTTTTTGAGCAATATTTTGCCAAATACTCATCAAAATATTTCCAACAGGGAGGTCACTTTGGTTCTGCTAACACAGCAATATGTCTTCGCCCAAAACTTGCCAAAAACAAAATTGCCTAATACAAGTTTCTTGTGGACTTTGGTTAGAAAAAAAATAAACTTATGACCTTATGGGTAGGGAGGGATGATGATGCTCATGATGATCTGTGTTTTGTTTCCTTAAATTAAGTCCCTTCCCGTGGGCGGGGGAAAGCAACTAATGATTTTTGTCAAAGTGGCATTTTCTTCCAGCTGCAAAATGTTACGCAGAAGAGGTTGTGAGCCACCCGCCTTCTGCAGACCGTTGGTGATGGGAATCAGATGAAGTGTCGCAATCCCCCGAGCCGAAGGTCAACAACCAGCCATAATTCAAAAGGAGCTAGATAAACAGAAGGCAATGTGCGGGGCTTAAGTCACTCTCATCAAATCTCATTGATTTGCACTCAAGTAAACAGGCATGGGACTTGGGTGGTGCTGTGGAGCCTAGGACAGAGCCTAGGACTTGCCGATCAGAAGGTCGGCGGTTCGAATTCCCGCGACGGGGTGAGCTCCCATTGCTCGGTCCCTGCTCCTGCCAACCTAGCAGTTCGAAAGCACGTCAAAGTGCAAGTAGATAAATAGGTACCGCTCCGGCGGGAAGGTAAACGGCGTTTCCGTGCGCTGCTCTGGTTCTCCAGAAGCGGCTTAGTCATGCTGGCCACATGACCCGGAAGCTGTACGCCGGTTCCCTCGGCCAATAAAGCGAGATGAGCGCCGCAAGCCCAGAGTCGGCCACGACTGGACCTAATGGTCAGGGGTCCCTTTACCTTTAAACAGGCATTGGTTGGGCTGGAGAGTCACTTTTGTACTTAGTCTGCCCTCTCTTCCTCAACTCAGGTAGGGGGGGCTTTCTGAACAGCCACAGGGAGGATACATTTGTAGTCTGAACTTTGTCCCCTCTGAAATATCATGCCCCTAAACACTTAAGGGTCTTGTGTTTTAGGTAGGAGAAGGGCAAAGGAAGACTTTGCCGCGTGCCCAGGCTTCAGGGCCACTGTGACATCAATCACTTTCCCCTCCTCCCACGTTTCTGCAGGATCCCAACTCCAGAATATGAAGTGCTTGCTCTGAATTCCTTTCTACTGAACTGAAAGGCTGCCCATCAGCCAACTGGCCCCCACAGACCATCCTCCTTGCAGAGAGGAGCTTGATATCACCGCAAGACGACACACAACATACTGAGTTGAATAGGATCCAAAATACAACAGTCTGATTGGTCCCAGAACAATAGGATTCAGAATGCAGCAGTCTGGTTGGTCCTAGAACAATAGGATTCAGAATGCAGCAGTCTGATTGGTCCTAGAACAAGAGGATTCAGAATGCAGCAATCTGATTGGTCCACAGGAGCCACCCAATCCAGCTCCAGGTGGAAGTGAATCTGCAACCTGATTGGCCTACAGGAGAATCCCGGAATTAGCCAATCACGTGGGGCCCATTGTGTAAATAATGTACAGCGGTATCTCGGGTTAAGTACTTAATTCGTTCCGGAGATCCGTTCTTAACCTGAAACTGTTCTTAACCTGAAGCACCACTTTAGCTAATGGGGCCTCCTCCTGCTGCTGCTGCACAATTTCTGTTCTCATCCTGAAGCAAAGTTCTTAACCTGAAGCACTATTTCTGGGTTAGCGGAGTCTGTAACCTGAAGCGTATGTATCCTGAAGCATATGTAACCCGAGGTACCACTGTATATAAAGCAGACATTCTGGGGGAACTTCCATTCCTCCTCACCACTATGAGCTGAATAAAGAGCATGGAGTCTACTCTCAACTCTGAGTATATTTCAACAACCCTCTGTCTCTAACCTCTTCGCCCCCCACCTGTTGGGAGTGATGTGGAAGCAACAAGAAGAAAGGGCAAAATGCAAAGTGAAACAGGGAGATTAAGCCCTGCATTTCCATCTTTCCCTTGCCATCTTTCACTGCCCTAGAGCCATGCTGAGGCATCTAATCATAGCCTGCATTTTTATAAAGGCTTGATCAGGGCCTGTATTTTAAAATGAGCTTAAAGATTTTCAAATGTTCATGCCAGGCAGAAGACCAGCTGCCTAAGAACCTTGGCAAGATGTTTATTCTCCTGGACAAGGGGGGCCCCTGATTTATAGCAGAAAACAATTCTCAAAGTCGTAAAAAGGGAATTACAGGCTGACAGCCAAGGTTACACTGACCCTACATATTACAGAAGATAAAAAAAAGAGATAAACATAATTAAGAGTTGATAAATAGTAAAATAAAACCATGTGCCTCCCATTAAACTTGAGCCATATTTTCCTAAGGTTGAAAGGTCAAGAGCAGTGAAAAAGGCAACTGGCTTGGCTGGAGAAGAGGTTTTCTTTCTATCTTATTTTGAGGCTGTAAAATGTTCCTTCCTCTTTTACTTTGAAAAGGTTTATTCTTCTAAAAGGCTATCTATGTTATGTATTAAATATATTGGGTTAAATGTAATTATGCAAAGGAATTAGAAGCTAAGAAATGTTAAATCCTTATGCTAGATTCTTATTTCATATAGTTGGAAGAGATCACAGGGGCCATCAGCCACCAGCCCAGCCCCCCCTGCCAAGCAGGAAACATCATTAGAGCATACATATGGTTGTCAGGCCTTTGTTTAAAAGACCTTCAAGAGAAGGAGATCTTTCAATGATGATGTAAATTCAAGATCCTTGACATCTGTTTAAGATAAAAATTTGAGATTAAACCATTTGTTTTGGAGGGCAATAGGGCGAGGTGAGCTGGTAATTAAGGTTCCTTGTTGAGACACATGTAAGATATATTACTACTTATTTGTCATTTATAGATAGAAGAATATATAGCTTTTTGTTTCCCATAAAAGGACAAGAGGAAATGGGTGTATCTTTTGTGATTGGTTCTAGCAAACAGCCAATAGGAATTTCAACCAGGCTGATTGGACAGAGGCAGCCACAGGAGGAGCAAGGGGGCTGGATTAAGGAAATATAAGTGCTGGCCAGAATGGCAGGAGGCCAGGCCAGAGCTTGGTAACCATATACCACTGTGCCTCATATTTATTTGTCTGACAAATAAATTATTATTTTAATTTCTCTATTGCTGCGTTGAATATTTCATTCCAGCTAAGCGTTAACCACAAGCAGGGTGCTACAATGCCACCCTCGCGACTCCTCACCGCACCCTGTCTGAAGTGCCCCTGCCTTCTCCTGACTGTTTGTGTCCTTGTCTCCCTCCACCCACCCTGGAAACCCTTTTTATCCAGCTGGCACCCACAAATCGCATTGCTCCTGCCTGCCTGCCTTCTCAATGGATCGTGGCCAGCAGCCCAGCATGTCATCGTCAATTTCTACCTGAGCACACAACCACAACTAGTGCACGTTAGCAGACTTGATACGGTTATACATGCAGTTTTATTATGTTTTGTGGCGTCCCTGCAATGCACAGCGAGGGGGATAACATGGCGATGATCTAGTGAAAGTGGAATTAGGGGGAGTGGGATGAGGAGCGGGGGAGTGATCCAGAGGGACAATAAAGGAGCTGAGTGGAGGCAGATTCTCTCTTTCCTGATTCTTGGTAATGCACTAATCCCTCTGTACTTTGCAATGTTTGGGGGAGCATGTGGAAAATCAGGTTTTGCACGCCCACGGACAGCTCTCCAAATCTCCCCTTGAAGAAACAGGGGAGTGGGTTGAATTTCTGCTTGAACTGACGGTAAGGAATGGGCTGGAATGTCCTGCAATAGCCTAGCAGATGTGTTTGGCTTTTGCTTCAAGCCAGTGTTTGTACCTTAAATGTTTAGGCAGATACAGGGAGGCAGCGAGGGAGATCGAGTCGCAAGTCCATGAATCGGGAGGGCCACAAACAGGGATTGCTGACCTTGGCTCAAGGACGGGAGGGCTGCTACGCTCTGTCTGTAAGCCTTCCTGTCCCTTCAACCGGGGAAGCAGGAAGCAAGGGAAGAGAGCACAGGCACAGCTATTCTACCTTCACCCTTTCACACTACCCTTGCAGGAATTCAGCTAACAACAGCAGCAACAATGAAGCTTTCCGTTTAGCAAGCTGTGTGAAGCAAATCCGGGCTCTTGCTCTTAGTTCTAGAGCTCTTACAAAGGCTGCAGTTCAAGGAGAGGAAGAACTGGAAGCTGGACTCTCCCTGCAGCCTGATGGATTAGCCATTGCTGGATGAGGAATGGGAAGAGGCTGGTGGAAAAGCTGGCTCCTGCTTGCCTTTGGTTACCATTTGGACAAGACCAGGACAGCTGAAACTCCAAAAGTCTCCAAGAGAAGGAAAAGCATAGAATCATAGAATCATAGAGTTGGAAGAGACCACAAGGGCCATCGATTCCAACCCCCTGCCAAGCAGGAAACACCATCAGAGCACTCCTGACATATGGTTGTCAAGCCTCTGCTTAAAGACCTCCAAAGAAGGAGACTCCACCACACTCCTTGGCAGCAAATTCCACTGTCAAACAGCTCTTACTGTCAGGAAGTTCTTCCTAATGTTTAGGTGGAATCTTCTTTCTTGTAGTTTGGATCCATTGCTCCGTGCAAAGACTGCAGTCCCCCTACAAGTCCTTCTCTGCATGTTTTCAGTTAGTATCTCTTAAAGGGTAAGAGTAAGCCACTTCCGCTCTGCAGAGGAGGTGGGATTGCTGGCTTCACGACCCCACAAGGCGTGCGGCGGCTGGAGCCCAGCCCTCGCGTGATTGGGGGAATACCCGGCCGCGTCACCCCCTGGCCAGCCAATCGGCTGGCTCAGGGGACATGGCCTGCCCTATTTAAAGCAGAACGCACCCAGGGATCTCCCTCTTTGCCACCTGCCAGCTGTTCCTGCTTTTCCCACCCTCCCACCCTATAAAGTTTTCGTTCCTTGACCTTGCTATGGACCTTGGTTGGTCGCCGTTGAGAGCCCTGGTAGGAATTTTTCCACTTGGCAAATTGGCACCAGCCTACCTCGTAGCAAATCGTCACAACTTTCTGGGTATTGGCCGTTAGGCATTAGTATTGTTTTGTAGATGGAAGAGGGAAGGTAGCGCCATCACCTGCCCCACATATTGAAGGGTAGTCCAGTAAAGGATTCCGGGGGGCGTGGCCCTGTCCAAAGCCTGGGGAGGTGAGGGCCTAAGGCATGCCCTCTATTGGTGACCCCGGGGGGGGGGGGGTTCCTAGTTGATGTGCTTCAGCAGGACTCCCCCTACTGGTGGTTAACTCTTCCCGGATTGAAGCGGACGGACTGAAGTCGGATATAGTCGGTTAGGACAATGCCTAAGCCAATACCGCTCATCGCCTGTAACCAATAAAGTTGTGGCCTTATTTAGCACCTTTTCCTTAATAACTGTGTCATGTGTCTTTATTTCCACTGGGGGGGGGGGGGCTTGCCACGCGAAGAGGCTTAAACCAAACAAATGCAAATCTTCTACCTTCAGGACACTTCCTTGTGTAGCCACCACAGGACCCACACGAGCAACTCTCTCCATCTGAGGTTTCCCGCAACGGCCGTTCAGAAGCACCCCTCTCTCCAACTGCAGTGGCAGAGCAGAGCCCGTAAGGCTCGTAGCCACCAATAGCCCTCTCCTCTTCCACGCTTTTGTCTATTTTAAAGCCATCTAGGCTGGTGGCTGTCCCTGCCTCCTGTTCCAAAATTCAGGACCACTGGACATCCACAAGTGAAATCCTGACATTACCGAACATATGGACTGACAACATGAGAGCTTGCCGCCATAAAGAACTTTGGGCATGGATGTCTGCTGATGCTAGGATTTCCACAGCTCAGCAATGGAAAACCTTTTTAAAAACCACCTCCATTTGTCTTTGTCGTATAAGAACTTATGGACTTTGGCTATTGCGGGGGAAATAACACATAAACTGTCTGTTTCCAGGGCGACGAAGGATCTAGAATGCTTTTATGTCATCGGGCGAGATTTTATTTCCGATTCTTCAGACATTTGCCATCCACACCAGCTCAGGAAATGTGGAATATTATTATTTTAGTATGCTGTCTGCTATTATTGTCTGTATTATGTGCAAGGAAGTTATCTCAGTTGCGGTGCTGATCATGTCAAGGTTGTGGATTCAACCCCCACAGGGAAATGTTCCTGCAGTGCAGGGAGTTTGACTAGGGAGTTCTATGATTTTGATGATGATGATGGTCCATAAATTTATGTTCTTCATATAGTACACTGCCCTGGGATCTTTGGATGAAAGGGCAGTATATAAATCAAATATCTCAAGGGCTGTCACAGGGAAGAGGGAGCATGCTT
The DNA here is from genome assembly GCF_951804945.1 of Podarcis cretensis. Taxonomy (NCBI): domain Eukaryota; kingdom Metazoa; phylum Chordata; class Lepidosauria; order Squamata; family Lacertidae; genus Podarcis; species Podarcis cretensis. The sequence goes on from NC_137174.1 coordinate 100,853,125, forward strand.
GTATTTTCCTGCTCTGGAAGGGTGGGACTCGAACCCATGGCTTCAAGTTACAATAAAGGAGATTCCAATTCAACATTCAGAAGAACTTTCTGACAGGAAGAACTGTCGGACAGTGGAATGGACTCCCTTGGAAGGTGGTGGACTCTCCTTCGCCAGAGGTTTTTAAGCAGAGGTTGGACGGCCATCTGTCAGGGGTTCTCTGGCTGCAGTTCCGGGATTGCAAGGGGCCGAACCAGATGGCCCTTGGGGGAGGGTCCCTTCCAGTTCTACTATAGCCTGTGACCAAGAATAGAGAAAAGCAATGACAAACCTAGACAGGATCTTAAAAAGCAGAGACATCACCTTGCCAACAAAGGTCCGTATAGTTAAAACTATGGTTTTCCCAGTACTGATGTATGGGAGTAAGAACTGGACCATAAAGAAGGCTGAATGGATGCTTTTGAAATATGGTGCTGGAGGAGACTCTTGAGAGTCGAAATGGACTGCATGAAGATCAAACCTCTCCATTCTGAAGGAAATCAGCCTTGAGTGCTCACTGGAAGGGCAGATCCTGAAGCTGAGGCTCCAAGACTTTGGCCACCTCATGAGAAGAGAAGACTCCCTGGAAAAGATCCTGATGTTGGGAAAGATGGAGGCACAAGGAGAAGTGGACAACAGAGGACGAGATGGTGGGACAGTGTTCTTGAAGCTACCAGCCTGAGTCTGACCAAACTGCGGGAGGCAGTGGAAGACAGGAGTGCCTGGCGTGCTCTGGTCCAGGGGGCCACGAAGAGATGGACACAACTAAATGACTAAACAACAACAACAACAAGAATGGCGAGGGCAGCCAAACCCCTTTGTTCAAGCTCTGAGCCCCCCCTCCTCCCACGACATCTTAAAAGAACAGGGGGTGGCACAGAGAGGTCAAGGAGGGCATCTGCAGCTGAGCTGCAAAACCAACCCAAGTGGAGATGAAGAGGATGGAGGGGGCAAGCTGGCCCCCCACCTGGGAGGAAGAGGGAGGGCCCCGGTCCTGTTATTCTCAGTCAGCAGGCTCAGCCTCCTAGGAGCTCACGGCTTGCAGGAACCTGGACTGCTTCACGCTTGTGGTTTGCTCCTTTGAACGGCAGCTTTCATTTTCCATAGTAGCAGCAGCAGCCGGAGGAGAAATAAATAAACCCCAGCCCTTCTCCTGGCCCAGCTAAATAAGCCTCCTCCAGCCAAGCGGGCCTTGAACCCTCGCCAGTGTTTTCCCCCAACGGCCAATCAAGCCATTTATGATGCTCTCCATCCTTAACCCTGCTGGGCTGGTGGCCAAGGAAGAAAATGTTTCGCTCGGCAGATTTTGGATCTTCACATACTGGTGGTGTCCTCGCACAGGACCCCGGAGCGCTTGCCAGCGGCTACCTAGGGAAGGAGAGGGCTAAAGAGGCGACCTTTGCAAACAAGGCCAGCCCTTGTGACTGGCAGGCAGCACGTGGCCCTCGGATGGGCTGGGGCTCTAGCATGGAACCAGACCCACCACGGAAGCCATGCAAGATTGGATCAAGGAAGAGATAGGAGAGGAAGATGAGATGGTGTTAGGGGCAGGCAGTTGTCCTTGAACCCATATCCAGTGTGTGCATTCTCCAGCCTACTTCTAGATTACTGCAATGCATTCTGTGTGGGGCTTCCCTGGGAAGCTGCAGTTAGAGCAGAATGCTGCAGCACGATTGCTGACAGGAGTGAAGCCTTGCCTTCTCCATATAACCCCTGTGCTCAGAGAGCTCCACTGCTTGTTGATTTGCCACAGGGTCAAGTTCAAGGTCTTATTATTAGTATATAAAGCCCTTAAACTGATAGAGGATGGATGGCGGCTAACAGATTGAGGTTGAATCCTGACAAGACAGAAGTACTGTTTTGGGGGGACAGGGGGCTGGCGGGTATGGGGGATTTCCTGGTCCTGAATGGGGTAACTGTGCCCCTGAAGGACCAGGTGTGCAGCCTGGGAGTCATTTTGGACTCACAGCTCTTCATGGAGGCGCAGGTCAATTCTGTGTCCAGGGCAGCTGTCTACCAGCTCCATCTGGTACGCAGGATGAGACCCTTCCTGCCCACAGACTGTCTCGCCAGAGTGGTGCATACTCTAGTTATCTCTCACTTGGACTACTGCAATGCGCTCTATGTGGGGCTAGCTTTGAAGGTGACCTGGAAACTACAACTAATCCAGAATGCGGCAGCCAAACTGGTGACTGGGAGCAGCCGCCAAGATCACATAACACTGGTCCTGAAAGACCTACATTGGCTCCCAGTACGTTTCCGATCACAATTCAGAGTGTTGGTGCTGAGCTTTAAAGCCCTAAACGGCCTCAGCCCAATAGACCTGAAGGAGCATCTCCACCCCCATCGTTCTGCCCAGATGCTGAGGTCCAGCTCCGGGGGCCTTCTGGCGGTTCCCTCACTGCAAGAAGCGAGGTTTCAGGGAACCAGGCAGAGGGCCTTCTCGGTAGTGGCACCTGCCCTGTGGAACGCCCTCCCACCAGATGTCAAAGAGAAAAACAACTACCAGATTTTTAGAAGACATCTGAAGGCAGCCCTCTGTAGGGAAGCTTTTAATGTTTAACAGACTACTGTATTTTAATACTTTGTTGGAAGCCGCCCAGAGTGGCTGGGGAAACCCAGACAGATAGGCGGGATATAAATAATAAATTCTATTCTATTCTATTCTTAAACCCTTCAGACCAGTTAGTTCATAGGTGCTCCTCAATCATTTGAATCAGCCCACCTGGCCCTGTCACAGGGGGTTTAGAAATACCCCCTGTATTCTGCATTTGGAATAAATCAATACTTTAGCGTGGCCGCACTCGCACTCTGCAACTCCCTACCTGCGATTCCTTCGTAGAGGGTGGCCTCATAGTTCAGGTATTCATAGTCCTCAAATTTCTGCGATCCTTCACACAAGACCCGGCACTCTGTATCAGCCACGTGGTAGCCCCTCAGTGCCCTCTCCAGGAACTCAATGGCCGCGTGATACTCTTCTTTGTCGTAATGCTTCACTCCCAAAAGATAGTCCTCCTGTAATACCAAAAGAACATTAAGGACATGGAAAATACTTTAACGGTGCGCTGTGTGAAGAAGGACTCCATTTGATCTGTCCTGAATCTTCCAATACTCAGCTTCTTCAACTAGGGCCAGGGCCTTTTCAGTACTGGCCCCGACTTGGTGGAACGCTCTGTCCCAAGAGACTAGGACCCTGCGGGACTTGACATCTTTCTGCAGGGCCTCCAAGACAGAGCTGTTCCGCCTGGCCTTTGGTTTGGACTCAGTCTGACCCTTATGTTTTCCCTCCCCTTACGGTTTTGATCCATGGGCTACTTTTAAAATGAGGCTGTATTTTAAATTTCATTTTAACCTGTATTTTAAATTGGTCCCCCCCCCCCATTATGTTTTTATTGCAATTTTACTGGTGTTAGCTGCCCTGAGCCTGGCTCTGGCCAGGGAGGGCAGCGTATAAATAAAATTTATTATTATTATTATTATTATTATTATTATTAATGCTCGTTGGAGTTCTAGTGGTAGAAGAGAGGGAGCAAAACTCTATCCATTTCCTCTATGCCACACATGGTTTCATAAACCTCTATCAGGTCACCCCTTCTTCTTCCTTTCCTTAAACCAGTGGTTTTCAAGCTGTGTGCCGTGGCACCCTGGGGTGCCTTGAATGATGGTCAGGGGTGCCGTGGGCAACACTGTCCTCTCTCCCTCTTTCCTTCCCTCTGATGCCCTCTCGCATCTCTGCCTCCCAAAGGCTTGCACAGCTGTTTGTTGCAGCAGCCCTGGCTACAAGCTCCCCAGGCGAATGGTGCCTCTGGGGCTGGCCAGGGGGTGCTGGTTGCCAGGAGCTGAGGTGGCCTTGGAGTAAGCAAGCAAGTGGGCGAGGGAGCCCGGTCTGCCAGTCTGCCAGCCCTTGCTGTTGGGAATGGACAGACAAGTCCCAGGCCCCTGTGGGGCAGTGTGAAGAGGCACCTCTCCATGGGGCAGCTCAGAGACCAGGGGCAGCAGCAGCAGCTGCCCAGAGGACTCCCAAGGAGAGGGGAGAGGAGGCCGAGGGAACACTCCACAAGGGAGGGTGTTTGAAAAAGGGTGAGGGGCTGCCAGCTCTGTGGGCAAGGGGTGACCCAACTGGGCTCCTGAGCCCCACAAGGGTGCCGCAGAAAGAAGGGAGTTGGACAAGGGAGTCGTGGACCCCAAAAGGTTGAAAACCTCTGGCCAGAACTAAATAGTCCCCAGGGCTGAAGCCTTTCTGCACGGGGAAGTCACTTCACCCCCTTGATCAGTTTGGTTGCCTTTTCCTGAACCTTTTCCAACTCTACAATATCCTTATTGAGGTGAGGCAACCAGAACCCTATGCAGTACAGTGGTACCTCAGGTTACATACGCTTCAGGTTACACATGCTTCAGGTTACAGACTCCGCTAACCCAGAAATAGTACCTCAGGTTAAGTACTTTGCTTCAGGATGAGAATAGAAATTGTGCTCCGGTGGCCCGGCGGCAGTGGGAGGTCCCATTAGCTAAAGTGGTGCTTCAGGTTAAGAACAGTTTCAGGCTAAGAACGGACCTCCAGAACGAATTAAGTACTTAACCAAAGGTACCAGTACGTTTCCGAGCACAATTCAAAGTGTTGGTGCTGACCTTGAAAGCCCTAAACGGCCTCGGTCCAGTATATCTGAAGGAGCGTCTCCACCCCCATCGTTCTGCCCGGACGCTGAGGTCCAGCGCCGAGGGCCTTCTGCCGGTTCCCTCATTGCAAGAAGCAAAGCTACAGGGAACCAGGCAGAGGGCCTTCTCGGTGGTGGCTCCCACCCTGTGGAACGCCCTCCCACCAGATGTCAAAGAGATAAACAACTACCTGACATTCAGAAGACATCTGAAGGCAGCCCTGTTCAGGGAAGTTTTTAATGTGTGACATCTTAGTGTATTTTTGGTCTCTGTGGAAGCCGCCCAGAGTGGCTGGGGAAACCCAGCCAGATGGGCGGGGTACAAATAATAAATTATTATTATTATTATTATTATTATTATTATTATTACCACTGTATTTCAAATGTGGTTGCACCATAGTTTTGTATAAAGGCATTATGATACCGGCAGCTTCATTTTCAGCCTCTTTCCTGAAGATCCATGCCATGAAAGAATAAGCCTTAGGAGCAAGATGTCACTGACGGAGACCACCAAAGAGGGGGACCCCCAAAATGCAAGTGAGACAGTGCCAGAAGTCCAGAGAATCCACGGCTCAGTGGCAGATGACCTATTTTCTGAGCCAAAGACCCCATTCTGCATCCTCAGAGAGGCAAGGCAGAAACTCCTTGAGATCTTGAGACCTGCTACTGGTCAGTATTGGTCACCAGCCTCTTAGATGCAGGGCACATTCGGGGGGGGGGGCATCCATTTCTCTTCACTCCCTAGACCAAGATGATGTCCTCCACATATTTTGGACCACAACAAGTATCCGCCTTGGCCAACACAGCTGATGGGGACATCTCAAGATGTGCTGGGGCCTCCAGAGAGCATTGGGTTCACCTTACTGAAACTCTTTGAGCCTCCCATGTCAACCCACCAAGATTTTGCCCAACCAGGATCCCACCAGATTTGCTCCGCATGTTATTTCTGGTGGCATTTTAGTGGTTGTTCTGTTTCAGATCCGTAAAGCGGCCCAATTTCACTCTTTGGCAACGTTACCATGTGCGGTCGGGCCTCTCGGTCAATCAGGTCCACCTTCCCCGCCGAGGTCCTGTAATTCTCCAGGTCTTGCTGAACCTCCATGTGCTCCGGGTTCGCCAGGAAGAAGGTGTGGGCTGCATCAGCTGCCTTGTCCAACTGGTTGAGCTGCAAAGGAAAGGAAAAGAAAGAGGCTCTGAGGCAGCTTGCAAAGTGTTCTGAGGTTTTCTACAAACAAGTAGTGCATAAGTTTTATGACATAAAGAAGAAAGAAAGAAAGAAAGAAAGAAAGAAAGAAAGAAAGAAAGAAAGAAAGAAGAGTGTGTCTGCTCCACAGCAGATCCCAGAGGGTTGGTTTATTTATTTACACGAGGCCAAAATGAAGTACGGACGCAGGTGGCGCTGTGGGTTAAAGCCTCAGCGCCTAGGACTTGCCGATCGAAAGGTCGGCGGTTCGAATCCCTGCGGCGGGGTGCGCTCCCGCTGCTCGGTCCCAGCGCCTGCCAACCTAGCAGTTCGAAAGGACCTCCGGGTGCAAGTAGATAAATAGGGACCGCTTACCAGCGGGAAGGTAAACGGTGTTTCCGTGTGCGGCTCTGGCTCGCCAGAGCAGCGATGTCACGCTGGCCACGTGACCCGGAAGTGTCTCCGGACAGCGCTGGCCCCTGGCCTCTTAAGTGAGATGGGCGCACAACCCCAGAGTCTGTCAAGACTGGCCCGTACGGGCAGGGGTACCTTTACCTTTACCTTTAAAATGAAGTACAACGAAAACACCATGGGTGGGATTCAAGCAAGTTTTACTCAAAGTAGACCCAACAGAATGAATGAACATAACTAAAGACTCTTATGCACAGTACTTTTATAGCAGTATTATAGCATTTTAACCAGTCATCATTTATTATTACAGTTGTTGTTGTTGTTGTTGTTGTTGTTGTTGTTGTTGTTGTTATTGTTGTTGTTATATTTATATATTGCCCTTCCTCTGAAGATCACAGGGTGGTTTACAGCCACATGACCCTCAAGTGACTACAGTGGAACTAGAGTTACCCCCAAGCAGACTTGAAATTTATGGCATGCTGCACACTGAAATATAATTATATGAAAGTGAAATACCAGTGGGATTTGACTCCTAGTAAGTTGGCAAAAATGTATAGGACAAGTTCAAATACCTGTTGGAAATGTAAAGAAAAAGAAGGGACCTTTTATCATATGTGGTGGACTTGTCTGGTAATAAAAGCTTTCTGGGAGATGGTATATAATGAAATAAAAAAAAAAAAAAGTTTTGTTAAGAAACCAGAAGCATTTTTATTAGGAATTACAGATACCAACATTCCAAAGGAGCAGAAAAGGCATTTCATGTATGGAACAACAGGGGAAAATTTAGAAGTTATTTAGGAGACCACTGTAAGCAGATGGAAACATTGGCAGAATTTTGAGCTCACTTATAGTGTAAAAATTACCATGGAAGTTAGTTTATGGAAGAATATGCATTTCTAAATGTTCAAAACGGGAACCCATGGAGGGGGTGGGGGGAAGTCCTGAGATTTGGAGGAATCTCTGTATATTTGGATTTTTATAACTTTGTATTTGTAAAACCAAATGAAAATGATTTCAAAAAGAAAACAGAATTACCCCCGAGCTAGGTGTCCCAGGGCCTCCAGACACACTGCCCTGGGAGGTCACATTGGTGCTACTAACACACCGGTTTGAATTCACCCCTGGAGGTGCACTCCATTGTCTCGTGAGACAGACAGATGCCAACAATTCTGTGTTGTGGTAATTCCCAGACTGGATTTAAAAAAAAAAAAAAAAAAATTATTAAGAATTCCTACATAACAATTTATCAAAAACATATCATCCTCAACCCCCCCCCCTATTTTTTCCTCCCCCCTTCCCCAAACCAGAAACTCAACCTCCCACCCACCCATCTCAGACTTCCATCAGCTCCTCTCTCTGGTTTTTCAGCACATGTTAATCTCTGCATATTATAAAATTGTAAAGATCCTTAATTTATCTATCTATATGTTTAAAATAATAAATTTGTGTATGATTATTCAAAACCTGCCAAGGAGTCCAGTTCATTTTGTTGTTTCTTTAAGTACTTTGTAAAAGGTTCCCATTCTTCTTTAAAGTCACAGTTGTCCTTATAACGCAGTTTGTGTGTCAGCTTCACCAATTCCATATAATCCATCAGTTTCCCTTGCCACAGTTCTTTGGTCGGGATTTCCTCATTCTTCCATCCTTGTGCTATTAAGACTCTCGCTGCCGTTGTCGCGTACATGAAAATGTTCTTCAATTTCCTTGGCAGATCTTTTCCTACAATCCCTAACAAAAATGCTTCAGGTGGTAATTCCCAGACTGGACTACTGCAATGCGCTCTACATGGTTCTGCCCTTGAAGACGACTCGGAAAGGTCAATTGGTCCAAAATGCAACAGCCGGATCCCTGGCTGGGGTTCCAGTGAGATCTCATATAGCCCCCTTTTGAAAAACAGCTGCATTGGCTGCCAGTTCATTTCCAGGCACATTGGTGCCCAAAGCCCTTATCCGCTCGGTTTTCTTTACCTTGGCCTTCTGACACTTGAGGTGCAAGTTTTCAGAGCCCACCTTGTTTTTATGGTTGTAAGTCTTTAAAAAAAACACACGACCAAAATGGTTTTTCATATTGTGTTTTAATGTTATAACCCACCCAGGACCTCACATCAGAGGGTGGGAAATAAACAAATGGGAAGGGGCAGTGCCAGAGCGAATGTGGCAAGCGGCGCAGATTCGCTCACAACCTGTGGGCCACGGAGGTGTCCCTGAAAATGTGTTGCTTTTCGGAAACGGGAAGCAACTGCCAGAACTCATAAAATGGGCTGTTTGCTTAACTGGCAGCGAGAGGCGTCTTGCCTTGTACTGTACATGCAGTTCAGCAGAGCTCTGGGAAAACAGTGGATTAAAAAAAAACAGGGGTACACATCCCAACGTTGGGCTCGAACCCACAACCTGAGATGAAGGGCCGTGATTCTGCACCAAATCATCTGCTTTGCATGCAAACGGCATAACTGTCAAGCGTCCCTTATTTGGAGGGACAGTCCCTCATTCCAGCGCCATATCCCACTGTCCCTTATTGATGGATGCCCCTTAAATTTCCCGGGTTTCAAAGGAAGCAGCTCCTCTCCCTCCCTCCCTGCCGGCCAGGGAGGAGGGAGGCTCCAACCGTGTTGCTTGGCTGTCCGGCCTGCCCCCCCCTCCAGCCTCCTCTCACAAGCCTCAGCCTCTGGGAGCCCCTCCCCGTTGGGACGGGCGGGAGCCTTGGGCCTTTCCGCTGCCATCCTCCTCGCGGCCGCCAAACTGAGCGTCTGTGCCTGGGGCCTCCCCTCTACCCGTCACCGCTGCTCCCGCTAGGCCGTACTGTGGCTGTGCCGCCGAAGGACCCGGATGAGATGGGCAGCCTGGCATGGCCTATGAATTGCTGAGGAGCCTTGAGAGGAGAGCGAGGGCAACCAGAGAAAGCAGTTCAGAGAGAGGAGGAAGAGGAGGAGGCGCAGGCGCGGGCAGGTGTTCCAAGGGCTACAAGGGAAGGACCGCAAGCATAGATTTGTAGTGGTAGACTAGCATAGATGGTTTGATCTGCGGGTTTACTTCAGGCACTATCCCCCCCCCCACTCCTCCCACCCCACCTGATGGAATTGGGAGCTGCAGATGGAGCATGAGATAAAAGATACAGAATTGCAGCAGCATCTTCGTAGCTTGGACTTCATTTTGCACGAAAAGTGGTCGCTGCTTGTAGTTATTTAATTGCAGTGTTTCATCAGCTGGTGTCTTGAGCATCAACCTCTGGAACGAAGGGCTAAAAACCGGCGCTGCTCTCCAAAATTATCTGGTCCCTTTTAACTTCGTATTTCAGCTGGTTTACTAAAATCCCTTATTTTGGCTGCTGATCCCTTATTTTCAAGGCTGCTGGTCCCTTATTTTCACATCTGTAAGTTGACAGCTATGGCAAATGGTCCTTCTGATTTCAGTCCCAGGCATTTCCAGAGCCCTTGTCCCAAACCCTGGAAGGCTGCTGCCAGTCAGAGTGGACAGAACTGAGTTAGATGGGCCAATGGGTCCAACTCCGTACAAGGCAGCTTCCTGTGTTCCGCAACCTCTTGAAACTTGGAGAAAGCTGGAGGTTTTTCCGGCAGCAGCACTTAAGAAGGAATGTGGCAGCGAGATCTGCTAAGAGCACCCTGGTGGTTATCAATTACGCACTTGCTTCCCTTCCTCGCTTGCAATGCGAACTTCGTGTTCTGTGCTGAGCACGTCCAGGCAGGGCTCTGCGAGGCCAGGAAAGAAACCCACCCAGAGCTGAGCACGGCTACCCCACCTTGTACCTCCAGGGCGCAAACGTGCCATTTCTCCCTCCCGCTCGAAAACCTCAGCCCCTTTCCTTGACTCGCCTGAGCGCCTGGCATTTTTGGAGACCGCTTCAAACAACGCTTTAAGACTTCTCATCCTGGAAAGCGTCCAAGAGAGAAGTACCCAGAAGCAGGGAGGGGGAGATGTGGGGAGGGGGCTTTGGGCCAGAGGTCAATGATTCCGAAAAGCCTGCGTGGAAGGAGCATCCTGCAGCACATTTCTGCAAAGGGTCCTGAAGGCTGGGATCTCTCTGCTCAGAATGCATCATTTGCTCTGCCTGGTACCCTTACTCTAACATTTACATTTTGCACACACATTCATTCACACTCACACACAAACACACCCTTCACCCAGGTGTGTGCAAGCCCACCAAGGGAAGACTGCATCTGAAGAAGTGGTCTCTTGTCTACACCAGCTGAAGTCATAACAGCTTTGTCTGCCTTTCAAAAGCCAAACAATCCTTCCCTGGGTTTGCTGCTGCAGCCCAGCCGGGCTCCCCCTCTGGAAATCACATTCTCCCGTTTGTTTTATTACATTTGCTTTCGGTACGTAATTGCTCGCTGCTCTGGGAGTCCTCTTGGAAGCAGAACGGAAACACGGAGAACATGAAAATGAAATTATCTCATCAGCCAGCTCCAACGTACACACAGCTGACAGCTCCCAAACTCAAGGCTCCATTCGGCTCTTTGAAGAGCCTTGAGGGAAGAAGATGCTCAGCAGGTATGCAGGCACCTTAGAGACCTAGGTGTGGGCCACACCCTACAACATTTCGAGTGCTATTTACTGCTTCCACTGGGACATCTGGCTGATCCCTATGAGAACAGGACGTCGGACTGCAGGGGCCATTGGCCTGATCCTGCAAGCCAATAACATATTTGTGGGGGCCAAGGACCCCAAACGTTGATGGGCATTGCCAGGTTTGATGAGGCCTCAGCTCCTGAAGGTAATGGGGCCCTTTCTATGTCCAGCTGTCCTTTGTCAACAACAAATTGCCGCTGTTTTTTGTGTGGAATATATGCTAGGTGGTCATTTATGGACCTAATAGGCATCTCAAGCCATTTGCACATAACAAAATATGTATTTTATCAAAGTAATTGTTGAACTGAAATACAATCAAGAAGAAATTAATAGTAAAATACAATTAAGAAGAAGTATATTAATAGTAAAATAATTATTAAGCTCTAACTTAAAATGATTTTTCATTCATAACAAACTTAATAATGCAAACACATTGGCATTTGGCAACAACAAAAGTTCCTTTAGAAACAGACTCATAATCTAGTTCTAGAAACTTGCTATAACAAAGACTGATAATCTAGTTTCTAGAAACTTGCTGTAACAAGAAATAATAATAGTTGATATTTTCAAATGGTGTCTGTGCACCATTGTGATTGATTATTTAGGGCAGGGCTTATTGGGGGCCCTCCAATATTTTATTCAAGTTGGCCCCCCTGTCCTGCAGAGGACTTCTCATGTTCCTATGTACATAGGCAAATAACTACCTGGAGAAAGGTTAGCATGAAGTTTGCTGTTTTCCCTTGGGAATGAATTTTCCTTGGAGGAGGCACAGATACTGGTTGACGTAACAGGTCTCACAAACAAGGGCAAGGGGCTGGATTTGCTTTGCATTAGACAGCAGGCAGGTTTGATTCCCTCGACTGTTTGGGCCTCTCTGGGGAGGTCCTTTTGAGCAGTGGCATTAATAGCCAGAAACCATAGGCTTTGCCACTTCCACCAACCATCCCATCGGCAGCCATGACTGGCAGGGGTTTAATCAATGTGAGCTCATCATATAGAACATGGGTCAGCAAACTAAGGGCCGCGGGCCGGATCAGGCCCAATTGCCTTCTAGATCCGGCCCATGGACGGCCAGGGAATCCAGGCAGCCAGCATAGCGCATGTGCACAATAGTTTTTGTGACTCAGCCAGGCTTGGGGGTCAAAAGTGAGGTGGGCGGCTGTTCGAGACAAGCCCCTTCTCCATCTATCACACACACGCAGCAATCTTTTCTTCCAGGTTGGGGGTGGGGAAGAAGGAAAAGGAGGCACAGTTCGGATTTCCACCATGGAGCTGCCGGCAACTGACCTCAGGAAGGGCAGTTGTGGTGGCAGGGGCTTGGAGGCACCTCGGGAGCAACGCCCACCAGTGTCTGTGGTGGCAGTGCTCCCTGCCAGAGGAAGTGGGGAGTGCCTGGGCAGCTGCACCCCGAACCAGTTCTATGCTCTGCTGGGGAGGCTGCTCATTAGCCACACGGTGCGAGCCATGGAAAGGTGAAGGAATGATCGCCGGGTGTGGAGCACACTTCCACCTGCAGACAGGCCTCAGCTATCTGAACATCATGCCCTCTATCTAACCTTAGCTCTCTTAGTGGTCTGCTGTGCCCTGTCTGTGACCTTTGTCTCCTTCGTCATACATTGTGCAAGGGGAAAATGACACGGTGGAAACAGGTGCCAAAATAACTTTGTACCTCCCCTCGATTTCAGGATTGGAAGATGTGTAAAGGTCACAGTCCAAAATGTATCTGACTGGTTTTGCATATTGTGCTAATAAAAGGAGCCTCTACAGAGTTAGCCGGCAGCTTGTCTTGGCGCATGCATGTCAGCTCACTTCCGCATAGCTCACCTGCATCCAACCTCCTGTCGTCCTCCGTTATTCCTACAGAAAGGTAAACAGTCGTCGCCGCCTCGTCTTCCCTCACTTGGGGAAAAGAACGTTTTTGCTTGAGTGGCACCAGCCTGACTTAGCTTAGCCAATGGCTTTTCCCTTCACCCACACATGTGCACCTGCTCTCCAGGGCTGACAGGAATGGCGCACTTACCTCAGCCCCCCACCCCGCCTTACAAGAGAAATAATAACTGTCAATGTGTAAAACGTAAAGGAAGCAGCGTGGGTGTATGAGAGAACCCCCCTCCCTAAAAATTTCCTTTCCTGCCATTTGACTCCATTGGTTCTTCCCCTCTGGAGTAGCAGAAAACAAACCTGTCCACCACCCCTGCTTTACTAGGAATTTTAAGTTTGAGTAACTGTGCTGGAGGTTTTTTTTACTTGAAAAGTTTGAGGGCAGGCACAGAATGTGACAGTTCCATCTGGAAAATGGAATTAATCTTGGGTCGGGGTAGAATTAATGAAACCCATAAATACCAAGGAAGGAAGGAGACATTTTTCTCCAGCGCTCCCCAAAGAACCTCGAAATGTTGTCGGAATGTGGTCCCAGTGCCTGGGCTTTAATATCTTCAGAATTGTTTTAGCAGAAGCTGGATCCTGTCTTAGAGCAGCCACAGCTGCAGCATGCCAGACATTTCAGAGGCCATCACAACAAGGAGCAGACCTCAAAGATGCTTTGCTGCTTAATTGAATCACCACCCCGTTATTTTGTTTTGGAAGAAATAAACAGGGTTTTAGGGCCTTTGAGGGAGGACAAGAAGAGAGAGGGAGAGAGAGGGAGAGAGAGAGAGAGAGAGAGAGAGAGAGAGAGAGGGAGGGAGCTCTTCTCACTGTGAGTGCAGGAACAACTCTCCCCTCCTGCAGTTTCCAGTAACTGAAATTCGGGTACATTGCTGCCTCAAACTGTGGAGGCAGAGGAATAATAATAATAATAATAACCTAGACAGCATCTTAAAAAGCAGAGACATCACCTTGCCGACAAAGGTCCGTATAGTTAAAGCCATGGTTTCCCCAGTAGTGATGTATGGAAGTGAGAGCTGGACCATAAAGAAGGCTGATCGCCGAAGAATTGATGCTTTTGAATTATGGTGCTGGAGGAGACTCTTGAGAGTCCCATGGACTGGAAGAAGATCTAACCTCTCCATTTTGAAGGAAATCAGTCCTGAGTGCTCACTGGAAGGACAGATCCTGAAGCTGAGGCTCCAAGACTTGGGTCACCTCCTAAGCAGAGAAGACTCCCTGGAAAAGAACCTGATGTTGGGAAAGATGGAGGGCACAAGGAGAAGGGGACGACAGAGGATAAGATGGTTGGACAGTGTTCTCAAAGCTACCAGCATGAGTTTGACCAAACTGCGGGAGGCAGTGGAAGTGAGGAGGGCCTGGCGTGCTCTGGTCCATGGGGTCACGAAGAGGCGGACATGACTAAACGACTAAACAACAACAGACAATGCTGAGCAAGACGGACCAACAGGCCTGAGTCAGTAGAAAATGCCTTCCTTTGTTTCTAGGGAGGCTCTCAAAACCGCTTCAAGCTGTCCCTGCACAGGGATTTTGCAGACCATTCAGAAAATAGAAATTCCTAACGCATCAGCTCTCCCTGGGACAGAAGGCCAAGGCATTTAGAATCCTAGCATCCAGGGAGGAATTTGGACAGGGAGATAATTTTGGAAGCATCCCTTCCAAGTCACAGGATGACTTGAGGCAGAAACCCACTTCCCTGGAAGCCCACCTTGCCACCTGGGGCTGCTAATCCATCGCAGGCAGGGGTCCCATCCCGCCTACAAGGGATGGCGTTGGACCTGGCAATATGCCAGAGGCATCAGCAAGGATTCTGGCCAGGACTCAAACCGCAAAGGCTGCTCCTGGAACCAAAACACTCCTTCTCCTCCCCGCAGCCGTCGCTCGGTAATGATGACCAAATAGACTGCTTTCATTTCCTGAGAGCCTGGATTCAATTATGCCACTCAGCTTGCTGCGATAAATCAGAATCTGTTTGAGTGGGTGGGTGGGATGGAGACGGGAGATTTGGAGGTAACTCCAAGGCAAGGACTTCCCTATTTCTGGACGGATGCGCAATCCGTGAGCCCAAAGCAGAATGCTGCTGCCATCTGGACATCGCAAGCCCACTAAAATAAAACAATGAAATCTCAGGCGTCGTAAAACAATCAAGTAACACTATTTGCAATAAAACAAAACTTTGAAACAAACAAAACAAAGGCTCTCCTCCCAGAGAAGAGCCGGCTGATTAAAGGCCAGTTGATCAGTAATGCTATGACCACATGAAGCACAAAGCAAATAGAAAAAGACCTGAGGCGGAAGCTGGACTTAAAGTTTCAGGGGACCTTTCCTTGGCAGGACTTAAGGTCTGAGTAATGTTATGAGAATTCTAAGGTCTCAAATATAAATGCATAAATGCACACATATCTAAATGCATAAATGCACAGATATCTAAATACTGTATATAAACCAAGTGTCTGAATCCTGAAGCCATGTTGACTCTCCCAATGACCCAATCATATATCAAGAGGCAGTGAGTTCCAGAGTTCCACTAAATGACTGAGTTCTTACAAATGCGGAATGGGTGTTTTGTGACCTGTAGTTGTGCTGATTTCACCAATCGAAGCGGTCAAGAGGGCACATTTGGGGTAAGGCAATCTCATTGGTAAATTGGTCCCAAGTTGTCAAGGGCTTTGTATACTTGTTGTTGTTTAGTCGTTTAGTCGTGTCCGACTCTTTGTGACCCCCTGGACCAGAGCACGCCAGGCACTCCTGTCTTCCACTGCCTCCCGCAGTTTGGTCAAACTCATGCTGGTAGCTTCGAGAACACAGTCCAAACATCTCGTCCTCTGTCGTCCCCTTCTCCTTGTGCTCTCCGTCCTTCCCAACATCAGGGTCTTTTCCAGGGAGTCTTCTTTTCTCATGAGGTGGCCAAAGTCTTGGAGCCTCAGCTTCACGATCTGTCCTTCCAGTGAGCACTCAGGGCTGATTTCCTTCAGAATGGATGCGTTTGATCTTCTTTCAGTCCATGGGACTCTCAAGAGTCTCCTCAAGCACCATAATTCAAAAGCATCAATTCTACGGCGATCAGCCTTCTTTATGGTCCAGCTCTCACTTCCATACATCACTACTGGGAAGACCATGGCTTTAACTATACGGACCTTTGTTGGCAAGGTGATGTCTCTGCTTTTTAAGACGCTGTCTAGGTTTGCCATCGCCTTTCTCCCAAGGAGCAGGCGTCTTTTAATTTTGTGGCTGCTGTCACCATCTGCAGTGATCATGGAGCCCAAGAAAGTAAAATCTCTCACTGCCTCCATTTCTTCTCCTTCTATTTGCCAGGAGGTGATGGGCCCAGTGGCCATGATCTTCGTTTTTTTGATGTTGAGCTTCAGACCATATTTTGCGCTCTCCTCTTTCACCCTCATTAAAAGGTTCTTTAATTCCTCCTCACTTTCTGCCATCAAGGTTGTGTCATCTGCATATCTGAGGTTGTTGATATTTCTTCCGGCAATCTTAATTCCGGCTTGGGATTCATCCAGCCCAGCCTTTCGCATGATGAATTCTGCATATAAGTTAAATAAGCAGGGAGGCAAAATACAGCCTTGCCGTACTCCTTTCCCAATTTTGAACCAATCAGTTGTTCCATATCCAGTTCTAACTGTAGCTTCTTGTCCCACATAGAGATTTCTCAGGAGACAGATGAGGTGATCAGGCACTCCCATTTCTTTAAGAACTTGCCATAGTTTGCTGTGGTCGACACAGTCAACGGCTTTTGCATAGTCAATGAAGCAAAAGTAGATGTCTTTCTGGAACTCTCTAGCTTTCTCCATAATCCAGCGCATGTTTGTAATTTGGTCTCTGGTTCCTCTGCCTCTGTATACTAGTGAAAGGTAAAAAGGTAAAGGAGCCCTGGACGGTTAAGTCCAGTCAAAGGAGACTATGGGGTTGCAGCACTCATCTCGCTTTCAGGCCAAGGGAGCCGGTGTTTGTCCACAGACAGCTTTCCAGGTCCTGTGGTGCAACAGGACACTGTGATGGAAACCAGAGCCCATGGAAAAGCTGTTTACCTTCCCACCACAGTGGTACCTATTTATCTACTTGTGCTGGTATGCTTTTGAACTGCTAGGTTGGCAGGAGCTGGGACAGAGCAATGGGAGCTCACCTCATCGACCTTCCGATCGGCAAGCCCAAGAGCTCAGTGGTTCAGACCACAGCACCACCTACGTCCCTTGTATACTAGTAGTAACACCTTGAGCCTCCAAGGGAAATTTCTCCCACAAAATCTGCAGACAATTAATTTCATAGGGTGGCCCAGACTTCTCGTAGCAAAGAGGCAGAAGAAATTATCTCTGCCCATTTTCTCCACACCTTGGGGAGTTTTATAAACCTCTCTCATGCTTCTCCCTTTAAATATTTTTTTCCCAAATGAAAAAGTTCTCATTCTTCATCGTTTTCCTTGCAGAGAAAATTCTCCAGCTAATCTGGCTGTGCTTTCCTCTGCACTTCCAGTTCCATGGGCATTCTTTGTGAGACAGGGGCGATGGTTTTTGAGGTTTTCAACATTCTTCTGAAAGGCACCAAACTATGACAGCCCTCACCCCACCCCTGCCAAAATTGTGCCATGACATTTTGAGAAATGGCCTGCAACAAACCTCTGGGGGAAAATGTGTCTCCAATTACCCCCACGCTACAAATCTGAAAAAAAAATAGGAACAGCCTAGGAAAAAGATGTTGTTTTCGAAACCAGGGATCTGTCAGAATCCAGAAGTCAGTAGATGACATGGTGCAATGGAAACATCTCTCCCCATTTAGTGAATTATTCTACCAAGTAGTGTGGTCTCTTCTCAGAAAGCTCACATCCGGCCATGTGCAATCATGCGTTTTCTGCTAGCCCACACTGCAAAGCCACAGTGCGGAAGGCAAGTGTGGGCATGGGACGTTGCCGGGTGCCCACGCTGCTATAAACTCAGAATGCCGAGGTGCATTCAGATGGGCAACTCAACCGGGGAATATGGCCGAATCCTGGCTGCAAAATTCAGAGTAGGTGAATTCTTGCCCTGGAGAGGGAAACTTTGCCAAAGAAAGCAAAGCTGGTGAGTAGCTGACCCCTCTGGTTTGGTTGAAAAGAATGAATGTGAAGTTTTGTGGGACCGTCCAAAAGGCCCATCAAAGCCCCTGTCCTGTTTCCAAGAGCAGCTATTAGCTATGCTTCTTGCATTGCAGGGGGGCTGGACTAAATGGCCCTAAGGGTCCCTTCCCACTCTACAATTAATTGATTCTACATTTCTATGATTCTACAATCCAGGCCCCAAAACCGGATCAATCCACTCCACCTGTTCTTTGTTCCCAGCACCTGGTGCTCTGAAGGACACTGTCTCAGAAGATGATGGGATAGGAAGAGCCCTGCCTTGGGATCAAGGCAAGGTTTTTGTTTCACTGGAAATGGGTTAAACCACAGAGCCTAGGGCTTGCCGATAAGAAGGTCGGCGGTTCGCATCCCCGCGATGGGGTGAGCTCCCATTGCTCGGTCCCTGCTCCTGCCAACCTAGCAGTTTGAAAGCACGTCAAAGTGCAAGTAGATAAATAGGTACCGCTCCAGCGGGAAGGTAAACGGCGTTTCCGTGCACTGCTCTGGTTCACCAGAAGTGGCTTAGTCATGCTGGCCACATGACCCGGAAGCTGTACGTCAGCTCCCTCGGCCAGTAAAGTGAGATGAGCGCCACAACCCCAGAGTCGGCCACGACTGGACCTAATGGTCAGGGGTCCCTTTACCTTTACCTTTATTCAAGGGTTTGGCAAATGGCCCATCTTGGGGGAAAATATCTCATAAGCTAAAAGGATCCGCAGTATCTAACTTGTGGACAGCCAATGAATAACATCGTCCGCAACTGGACCTATTGGCCAGAGGTCCCTTTACCTTTACTAATCTGTTATTATCCTTTCTATATCCCATTGTTGCAACCCACCCTTCTAGTGGCCGAGCAATCTCACACAGAAATAAATGATTAATCCTCCTTCCTGCGTGGAAAGCAAAGCAGCCAGAATCTGCACTGGGATTCCCAGCAGCTGCCATTCAGAGGCATTTACTGCCTCTGACATGGGAGGCAGAACGTAAAACCTTCAGGGTCTGCAGCCACAGACAGCATTATCTTCCACAAATTTGTTCAATCCCCAATTCAATGGATTGTAACCAGGGGAGAGTTGTAAATGCATCTTGGTCTGATCCTGGAAAGCAAATTAATTTTGGGGCATGGCCTTCTAAACCATCTGCTTGATGTTCCTCCAAGGGGCAGCTGTCCTCCCTCCTGCTTCCCACAAAGCAGCCCAGAAAGGGGCCAAAATTAGCTCTGCAAACAGCCGGCTGGAGCCAGTCGGAGAAGACGGAGCTTGCTTAAGGTGCCTCGAAATGCCAGCACCACCTCCAGGTGGAATCTTCTTGTGCCCAGAACTGGAAGGGTGCCCACTATCCTACGAATGAATTTATTCCTTCTCTCCAGCAGAGCCAGCCTTTGCCTGCAATGCCATCTCATAGATTCTCTGTTATGTACTGAGTTGAATAGGATCCAAAATGCAGCAGTCTGATTGGTCCTAGAACAATAGGATTCAGAATGCAGCAGTCTGATTGGTCCTAGAACAATAGGATTCAGAATGCAGCAGTCTGATTGGTCCTAGAATGATGCAGCAGTATGATTGGTCCGCAGGAGCCAACCAATCCAGCTCCAGGTAAAAGTGAATCCGCAACCTGATTGGCCTACAGGAGAATCCCAGAATTAACCAATCACGAGTGGCCCATTGTGTAAATAATGTATATACAGCAGACATTCTGGGGGATATTGTGGAGGAACATTCATTCCTCGCTACTATGAGCTGAATAAAGAGCATGATATCCACTCTCGGCTCCAAGTATATTTCATTGGTGACAAAGGTGGGATCCCGGTGAGCTGAGCGCCACACACAGCACTGCAGCACAGCCACCTGCCGCACCGCTGTCTCGAACCGTGTATCCAGGCTTCAGCTCCGGGACCCAAGGAACTCAGAATGGCAAGTGACAGCAGCTTCTCGCTATTCAACCCAGAATCAGGAGACTGGGAAGCGTACGCCTCCCATTTCACCTTTCTTCTAGAAGCCAAAGGGGTCACCAACGACACCAAGAAGAGGGCAATGTTCTTCAGTGTCTACAGAGAGGAGATGTTCAAAATCGCCCAGGCTCTCCTTGCACCTGAAGACGTCACTACTGTTCCTTACAAAACAATAATGGAAGGGGCACTTCTCTCCGCAGCCCTGGGTGGTGGCTCTTCAAAATGCCTTCTACACAAAGCGGCAAGCCCCTGGGGAAACCATAACTGCGTTTGTGACCTCTCTCTGCCAAGCTGCCCGGTTCTGCAACTTCTCAGAGTTGGAGAACATGCTTCGTGACCGCCTTGTTGGTGGCCTGAAGGATGAGAAGCTGCAACGAGGCCTCTACGCCAAGAAGGACCTAACGTTCCAGGTTGCTCTGGAGGAGGCCCTGGCAACAGAAGCTGTTGAGAGGTGTATATAAAGCAGATATTGTGGGGGAACATTCATTCCTCGCTACTATGAGCTGAATAAAGAGCATGAAATCCACTCTCGACTCTGAGTATATTTCATTCTCCTTCCCCCTCCACCAGCCCCATGTCTCCTACAGCCCGAAGGACGCTCAATAGGAGTTCTAGCCCTGGAGGGCTCAGCAGGTTCTGTTTAGGATTTCAGTTTCTTGTTCCTGGCTCTCCGAGCGGATGCTGAAAACTCACAGAAGATTACAAACTATGCACGGCCTGGAGAAAGCAGACAGAGAATATTTATTTATCCCTCTCTCTCAACACTAGAACCCATTGGCAGCCAATACTACTAAATGCTAGAAGATTCTGGGCATATTTTAAAAAAGGAATTCTTATTGTGGATCATAGGAAAACGATGAAACTCGCTCCCAGAAAATAATACTAATAATAATATTAATATTAATATTAATAATAATAATAATAATAATAATAACAACAAATTTTATTTATGCCCTGTCCTCTCCAACCAGAGCCGGGCTCAGGGTGGCTAACACCAGTAAAATTGCAATAAAAACATAACGGGGGAGGGACCAATTTAAAATACTGGTTAAAATGCAATTTAAAATGCAGCCTCATTTTAAAAGTAGCCCATAGATCAAAACCATAAGGGGAGGGAAACCTAAGGATCAGACTGAGTCCAAACCAAAGGCCAGGCGGAACAGCTCTGTCTTGCAGGCCCTGCAGAAAGATGTCAAGTCCTGCAGGGCCCTGGTCTTTTGAGACAGAGCGTTCCACCAAGTCGGGGCCAGTGCTGAAAAGGCCCTGGCCCTGGTTGAGACCATTATAACCACCTTGCGACTCAGGACCTCCAGAATGTTGTCATTTGTGGACCTTAAGCTCCTCTGCGGGGCATAACAGGAGAGGCGGTCCCGTAGGTACGTGGGTCCTAGTGTTCTTGTGTTTGGCTGCTGCTTACAGGTTTCCAACCAGAGCGTCTGGGGGCCACTGAAAGAATGGGATGCTGGACTAGATTGGACATTGGTCTGAGTCATTATTATTATTATTATTATTATTATTATTATTATTATTATTATTTGTACCCAGCCCATCTGGACTGGGTTGTTCAGAAACTCTGGGTGGCTTCCAGCATATTGTTGTTGTTTAGTCGTTTACTCGTGTCCGACTCTCATGACCCCCTGGACCAGAGCACGTCAGGCACTCCTGTCTTCCACTGCCTCCCACAGTTTGGTCAAACTCATGCTGGTAGCTTCGAGAACACTGTCCCACCATCTCGTCCTCTGTCGTCCCCTTCTCCTTGTGCCCTCCATCTTTCCCAACATCAGGGTCTTTTCCAGGGAGTCTTCTCTTCTCATGAGGTGGCCAAAGTCTAGGAGCCTCAGGTTCAGGATCTGTCCTTCCAGTGAGCACTCAGGGCTGATTTCCTTCAGAATGCATAGGTTGGATCTTCTTGCAGTCCATGGGACTCTCAAGAGTCTCCTCCAGCACCAGAATTCAAAAGCATCAATTATTCCACGATCACCCTTCTTTATGGTCCAGCTCTCGCTTCCAAACATCACTACTGGGAAAACCACGGCTTTTACTATATGGACCTCTGTTGGCAAGGTGTTGTCTCTGCTTTTTAAGATGCTGTCTAGATTTGTCATTGCTTTTCTCCCAAGAAGCAGGCATCTTTTAATTTCGTGACTGCTGTCACCATCGACAGTGATCATGGAACCCAAGAAAGTAAAATCTCTCACTGCCTCCATTTCTTCCCCTTCTATTTGCCAGGAGGTGATGGGAGCAGTGGCCATGATCTTCGTTTTTTTGTGGAAACATAATAAAATATTGAACATTAACAACTTCCCTATCCAGGACTGCCTTCAGATGCCTCCTAAAGATTGTAACTCATCTCATTTACATCTGATGGAAGGGCGTTCTTATGTTCTTATGATCATAGGAGTTTATAAAATTAAGCATGGCATTGGGAAAAGCGGATAGTGAAGTTTTCCTCCCTCTCTCACAACCTGAGAACTTGTGGACACCCAATGAAGCCGAAGATTCAGGACAGGAAACATTTCTTCACGCAGCACAGAGTTGAACGATGGAACTCTCTCCCACTGGAAGCAGTGGTGCCCGTCGACGATTAAGGCTAATTCATGGTGGCTTTGGCATTGCAGTTTCCAGGGCCTCCCCCCTCTCCGCTGCTCTCGCCAGAATTCCTCCTCCATCCATCTCCTTTCCAAGGGCTCCAGCATCGCTCAAATAAATGGTCCTTTGTTGCCTTGCCTGTCCACGCCTGAGGGCTCCTTTGACAGGCAAGCGTTCCTCCTCTGGCAAAGAGCTGTTTGTGGAGATGCGGAAATGCTCCATAAAGGGAGAAGTCGTGTAGGGTCATGTCTGGGGATGTCGTTGCCTCCCTTTGAATGCCGGCCAGCAGCCCTGGTTTCCGACATCTGCACTTCCTGCCTGACAAGGGCCTGACTTTGCTCGGGGTCCCAAGGGGGCCAGGAGGGCTGGCTTTTTCCCTGGCCCTAAAAAGAGCTTTCTATAGAGAGAAAAAGCTGTCATGGAAACTGAAATAGACTCGGAATCGAGAGTGGATTTCATGCTTTTTATTCAGCTCATAGTGGTGAGGAATGGAGGTTCCCCCAGAATGTCTGCTTTATACACATTATTTACACAATGGTGGGAAGGAGAGCAAGAAGCTGCCTTGCACCAAGTTGGATCATCATTGGTCCAGCCTGCTTGGCATTGCCAACCTTCGCCAGGGCTTCATGGAGGGTTGTTTTTGTGTGTGTGTGTTTTCCTCAAGCGCTGCCTAGAGATGCTGTCAGGAACTGAAGATGGAACTCTCTGCCTACAAAGCATGTGCTCTACCTCTAACCTATAGGCCTTCCCTCCTGTGCTGGTTTGAATTCTCCTTCCAGGTTGAAATAGACTCGGAGTCGAGAGTGGATTCCATGCTCTTTATTCAGCTCATAGTGGTGAGGAGGAATGGAGGATCCCCCAGAATGTCTGCTTTATATACATTATTTACACAATGGGCCCCACGTGATTGGCTAATTCCGGGATTCTCCTGTAGGCCAATCAGGCTGCAGATTCACTTCCACCTGGAGTTGGATTGGGTGGCTCCTGTGGACCAATCAGACTGCTGCATTCTGGATCCTATTGTTCTAGGGCCAATCAGACTGCTGCATTCTGGATCCTATTGTTCTGGGACCAAACAGATTGCTGCATTCTGGATCCTATTGTTCTGAGACCAGTCAGACTGCTGCATTCTGAATCCTATTGTTCTAGGACCAATCAGACTGCTGCCTTTTGGATCCTATTCAACTCAGTACATAACAGAAATGACAAAGATTGGGATGGAAGAATTTTCCGACAGTGAGAACTGTTCAGAAAGTGGTGGACTCTCCTTCGTTGGAGGCTTCAAAGCAGAGGTTGGGTCTGTCAAGGATTTTTCAGGGATTCCTGCAAGGCTGGGGGCTGGACTAGAAGACCTTGGGGATCCCTTCCCACTATGATTCCATGAGAGCCACTAGATTCCTCCATGAACGAATGGCCTTCTTGCTCTGATGGGCAAGAGTTGCTTCTCTAAACAAGGTACTGTTTTCATGCCTTTGGCCCTTTCTGGGCTTATTCAGGGCTGCTTTTGCCATTTTTAAAGTCACTTCTGGGTTGGTGAACTTTCCCCTGATATATGCATTTCTGCATACACATTTTGGCTGGAGAATGGCACCTGGAGAAGTGCAGATTTTGAAAGACAGTTACATTTCGGTTTGTGTATTGTTTTAGGAAATGAGATCGGGGTACATTGCCATGAAGATATTATTATTATTATTATTATTATTATTATTATTATTATTATTAACCACCACTTCATCCATAGATCTCAGGTGGTTCACAAGATAAAGGTACAAGATAAAAGACACAAAATACATAATAAAAACAAAAACAAGAACAAACCAAAAGAATAACCACTTCCCCAACCCCCTACCACAAACACATTTTAAAGGGTATAGGATGTTAATCGTCCCAAGACCTGGCTGAACAGGAATGTTTTTTTCTGGCATCTAAAGGTGCATAATGTAAACTGAACCAGATTTCTCCTCTCCTCACCAGCAACAAAGTGGCCTTTGCTCAAGACTATTTCTTTTCCCCGCTAAAAACGATGACGTCCCCTGCTGAACTTTCCAAAAAGAGCACCAATAGCCCAGAGTCGACTCCTTTGCAGTCTGTTAAAGAGCTCCTTAAATCCAGATACACAGTCAAAAAACATGTTATGCTCATTCTTGGGCGTAATGCAAAACACATATTCAGAGCGCCTTCCAGGAAGAAAAGCCATTTATCTTTCTCAGGATGCCTCTGCCCAACAGTTCACTGTAAACAAGTGCAAAGTGATGCAGAAATTAAATAAATCTAAATTTCACATGTACACTCACGGGGTCCAAAATGGCAGCGACTGCCCAGAAATGAGACCTGGGGGGGTCATAAGGGGTTAGCTCAATGAAGACTTTGATCCAGTCTGCAGCAGCGGGGAGGAAAAGCAAACTCCATGCTAAGAATCATTAGGAAAGGAATTGAAAGTAACCCTACTGATATCATAATGCCTTTGTAGTTGTCGTTTAGTCGTGTCCGACTCTTCGTGACCCCATGGACCAGAGAACGCCAGGCACTCCTGTCCTCCACTGCCCCCCGCAGCTTGGTCAGACTCATGCTGGTAACCTCGAAAACACTATCCAACCATCTCGTCCTCTGTCGCCCCCTTCTCCTTGTGCCCTCCATCTTTCCCAAAATCAGGGTCTTTTCCAGGGAGTCTTCTCTTCTCCTGAGGTGGCCAAAGTACTGGAGCCTCAGCTTCACGATCTGTCCTTCCAGTGAGCACTCAGGGCTCCATGATCACTGCAGATGGGGACAGCAGCCACGAAATTAAAAGATTCCTGCTTCTTGGGAGAAAAGCAATGACAAACCTAGACAGCATCTTAAAAAGCAGAGACATCACCCTGCCAACAAAGGTCCATATAGTTAAAGCTATGGTTTTCCCAGTAGTGATGTACGGAAGTGAGAGCTGGACCATAAAGAAGGGTGATCACCGAAGAATGGATGCTTTTGAATTATGGTGCTGGAGGAGACTCTTGAGAGTCCCATGGACTGCAAGAAGATCAAACCTATCCATTCTTAAGGAAATTAACCCTGAGTGCTCACTGGAAGGACAGATCGTGAAGCTGAGGCTCCAAGACTTTGTCCACCTCATGAGAAGAGAAGACTCCCTGGAAAAGACCCTGATGTTGGGAAAGATGGAGGGCGCAAGGAGAAGGGGACGACAGAGGACGAGATGGTGGGACAGTGGGGACTAAACAACAACAACATTGTGTGAGCGCATTTTGAATCCTGTGTACAGTTCTGGTCGCCTTGCCTCAAAATGTGGGATGTGATTGTTGAATGGTTACTTTAAATGTAAAGGTTCATCATTGTTCCACCTAATGTGTATGTCTTTAAGGGGCCAGAGCAAGGGCCAGAGCAAGATAACGAGACCCAGCTTTACAGCTGTGAAACATAGCAGGTGCTGCTGAGTTGCATTGATTAAGGTGTGTCAGCATTTGCATGTAGTATATAAGGAGCAGCACCTAGCTCTCCCATTACCCTGGGGGTTGGGTTGGTGGTTGGGTCTGGTTTGTTGTTAATGTATTTAGTGTATAAGGAGTTTTTGTTTTTTTGTAATTAAAACCTTCCTTAAGTTATTTTTGAGTCCCTTTCTTTTTAATGCATGATCTCCCCAGCAAGCTCTCTGCGGCGCTACCATACTGCAAATAGCCAACATCTTTGGTTATGGGCCCAGCTGCTGAGTGGATGACTGCATATTTTTGGACTCTGAGAAAGGTTTGAAAACTCCTTCTCCTGTTAGTGTAGTTTTTGTGGGTCTGGAAGATTTCCAGAATGGTTGACCGGGTTCCTGAAGCTGAGAAGGCTCTGGTCTTCCCACAGCTAACAGATGAGAACTATAGTTTATGGTCTTTTCAGGTGGAGGCGCTTTTGACCTCTAGGGAAGTATGGACCTATGTAACTGATGACCCTCCTGACCCTGTAACTAATGCTTGGTCGAAAGGAGATGCAAAAGCCAGGGCGATAATTAATTTGGCAGTCAGCGACCAGCAAGTAGTCTATATAAGGAATAAGAAAACTGCCAAAGAAATGTGGGACAGTCTTGCAGCAGTGCATATTAGAAAAGAGTCAGCGTCTGCATTGACGTTTTTCAAGCAGCTGTACCAGACGAAGTTGCAGCCTGCTGGCGATTTGGCAGCACACTTGAGACGTCTGGAGGCAATACGCGGCGAATTAATTCGAAGGGACATGGACATACCTGATATTCAGTATGTTTTTATCATTCTTTGTTCCCTTAATGAGGACTTTGATGGTATAGCTAGCCAGATATCTGCCGTTCCACCAGCACAATTAACTGTGGAAGGGGTGACGGCAAGATTAATGGGCGAGTTGGATAGAAGGGAGGCTTGTGCCATAAGCACTCCTATTTCCAGAAGTAATGAGGAACGCCATATGCAACCTTTTGGTGATGCGACTGCATTTAAAGCTGCAAAGCGTTGTTGGTTCTGCAATAAGCAAGGACATTTTGCAAAGGACTGCAGATCCAAAAGAAAGCAAAGTACTCCTAAGCCTGTTTCTGCTCGTCAGTCACGGTTGTCATCCCAGCAGCCAACATCGCACCGTAAAGACAGAAATGAGCCGCGAGCTTTTCATGCTCGGACTGCAGATCATAAAAGAATTAAAGGTGCCAAGTGGAATTCTTTTATTGTGGACTCAGGAGCTTCTCACCACGTTTGCAACAATGGAAGCTTGTTTATTTCTTTCGAAGAGGAAATTGGTAATGTACATTTAGCCAATTCACAAGTCTTGCAGTCACTTGGCAGAGGTACTGTTAAACTTGACTCTTTAAACATAACAATAGCGAACTGCATTTACTGCCCATCAGTGGACAATTTATTATCAGTAAGGTGTTTTGCTCGTCAAGGCATAAGTGTGCGTTTCTTAAATTCAATGTGTGAGTTTTTTGAGGGGAACAAACGTCTATTGTATGCCCGGGACTCTGATGGTTTATATAGACTGTATTTTCGCACCTACTCCCAATCGCCTATAAATTGCAGAGCAGCACAGTCAAGCCAGGGGTTGAGGAATGTAAGGCCACATTCTGGGTGTGTCCATGAGGCGCACAGAATTCTGGGACACTTGAATTTTGCTGATGTAATTAGGACGAAGAATATTGTTAATGGCCTCAACTTAAAACCATGTAAATTCTTTATGCAATGTCTATCTTGTTGCAAGAATAAGATTAAGGTTGCACGCAAGGGTAGGTGCTCAGATAGGAAAGTAACTGAGCCATTTGAGCGTGTACATTGTGACTTAGTTGGGCCACTCCCACCATCATTAGGAGGTTCAAAGTACTGGCTCACTCTCATAGACCAGTATAGTAGATATTGTTGGACTTATGCAATAGCTGAGAAGTCCCAAGCATTTGAGAAGTACAAAGTTTTTTGCAACTGGGTAAAAACGCACTTTAACAAACCAATTAAGAACCTGTTTTCTGACCGGGGTGGGGAATTTGTTTCCGAGGATTTTGAGAATTTCCTGGAAGCGCAGGGGACTACTCATGAGTTATCTTGCCCCCGAAGTCCCTGGCAAAATGGGCTTGTTGAGGTTGTGCAGCGTGACCTGCAGGCAGGGGTTAAAACTTATCTGCACGATGCTAATCTGCCCAAAGACTTTTGGGCTGAAGCGCTTAATGCATTTTGTTATGTTAGAAATCGCAGTTATCATTCTGGTTTAGATGTCACCCCCTATGAGAAGCTGTTTAAAAAAACGCCCTAATCTGAAATACCTACGCATTTGGGGTTCAGATGTAACTATGCATTATCCCGCTAAGCAAAAATTGGGTGAGCGTAGTGTTCAGGGAAAATTAATGGGCTACCAGCAGGGGGCGTACAGAATTTACATACCAGCAACTGGCAAATTTCATATTACCAGAAGCATGATACAAACTGTAAATTGGAATGGAGTTGCTGTTTTCCAAGATACTGACGGTATAGATAGTACTGAGGAAGAAGAGGAAGAAGCAGCAGCAGCAGCAGGAAATGGTGCTTCTGAATTAATGGAAAAAGACGAAAAGCCTGTTGAATCTGATAATTTGCTTGGTGATTTAAAGTCACAGGCACCCGAGGGGAGGTTAGATTCTCTTGAGTTTTCTGACCATGAGCTTAGCCTACAGGCACCTCTTCAGTCTGACAATGATGATTTACAACCTGAAACTAGTGGTTCACTTAGTCCCATTAAGTCTGAGGAGTCTGACTCTCCTTCTGGACTAAGACGTTCAGATAGAAAGAGGCAGAAGCCACAACGTTTTGCAGATGAACATTTTAATACTGTGTATGCGGTTTTTGAGCCAAAAAGCTACAATGATGTTCAGAATTTACCTAAGCACCAAGCTGTAAATTGGTATAAAGCTATGAACTCCGAGATAGCTTCTTTAAAAGAGCATAACACTTGGTCTCTTGTACCACAAACCCCAGATATGAGACTTATTGATTCAAAATGGGTTTATAGAGTTAAAATGAATGACAAAAATGAAGTTGTAAGGTACAAGGCAAGATTAGTTGCTAGGGGTTTTCAACAAATTCCAGGCGAAGATTATGATTTGTGTTATTCACCAAGTGTAAAATATGAAACAGTTAAGCTTTTGTTAAAAGATGCATCACAACGTGGACACTCTGTTTACCACCTAGATATAAAAACTGCCTATTTGTTTGCAGATTTAAAAGAACAAATTTTTATGCGTGTCCCTGAAGGCATAGACGCCGCTGAAGGTTTGGTATGCAAATTAAATAAATCCCTTTATGGTCTGCACCAAAGTGGAAGGAATTGGCACCAAACTTTAGCAAAAGAATTGCTGGATATTGGTTTTTCACAAGGAAAGGCAGACAACTGTGTGTTTATAAAGGAAGGGGCAAACTCTGTAACAAAGATATGTGTGTATGTAGATGACGTGTTAATTTCTACAAAAACTAAACAGGAATATGAAGAGGTAGTTTCACAGTTACAGAAGAAATTTGATGTGGTGGAATTAGGCATAGCTAAAAATTACTTATCCATGCAAATTGAGAAAGGCAAAAATGGATCTTTTCTGGTTCATCAAACTGCAAAAATTGATGACCTTGTTGAAATGCTACGTTTAGAAAATGCAAATGGGAAGGAAACGCCTATGGTGTGTGGTTTCACCTTTACAGGTGAAGATAAGCCATTCCCTAACAAAACTTTGTATCGTTCTGCTATAGGCAAGCTAAATTTCATTCAAAGAATCTCAAGACCAGATATAACTTATGCTTTTCACTTTCTGGCAAAATTTGTGGAAAAGCCTACTACACAATGTTTCTCTGCTCTTAAGAGAGTGGTAATGTACCTTAAACATACCAAACATTATAGGTTGCAGTTTACGTCAAGTATTGACAAAGGTTTTGAAATTTTCTGCGATGCATCTCATGCAGTGGAACAAAAGAATTGCAGGGGTGTGTCTGGTATGGTGTTTTGTTATAACGGTTGTCCATTTGAATGGAAGTCCCAGACACAAACCATTATTTGTCTCTCCACAACAGAGAGTGAATTATGTGCATGCGTTCAGGCCACTCGTGATGTAGAATGGTATCTGCAAGTATTTGCAGACCTACAGATGCAAGTAACGCTACCAGTAAAAGTTTACCTTGATTCCCAGAGCGGACTCGCTATCCTGTGTTCAGAGACCAATATGCAGCGCACTAGAGTCTTAAGATTACGTTTGCAGTTTGTAAAGAAACTAATTGCTGACGAAATGATTGTATTTGAATATGTCCCAGGTGATAATCAAATTGCGGACATTTTTACAAAAGCACTTCCAAAGGTTACACATGAAAAACATGTACAAAGTATGCTTTATGTTTTTGTTCCACAATGATGAACCGCAGGGGAAATGTTGAATGGTTACTTTAAATGTAAAGGTTCATCATTGTTCCACCTAATGTGTATGTCTTTAAGGGGCCAGAGCAAGGGCCAGAGCAAGATAACGAGACCCAGCTTTACAGCTGTGAAACATAGCAGGTGCTGCTGAGTTGCATTGATTAAGGTGTGTCAGCATTTGCATGTAGTATATAAGGAGCAGCACCTAGCTCTCCCATTACCCTGGGGGTTGGGTTGGTGGTTGGGTCTGGTTTGTTGTTAATGTATTTAGTGTATAAGGAGTTTTTGTTTTTTTTTTGTAATTAAAACCTTCCTTAAGTTATTTTTGAGTCCCTTTCTTTTTAATGCATGATCTCCCCAGCAAGCTCTCTGCGGCGCTACCATACTGCAAATAGCCAACAGTGATACATAAGTAGCAGTCAAGTACAACATTCCTTGTTTTCCTAGAGTGGACATGTGGGGGAATGTTTGGTCCAGCCAGTTGAAAACTTCCTGTTTCCTCCTGGCTGGGACATACTTCCTTTGCATGTGACTAGAGGTGGGCGTGGGGACGCAGGTGGCGCTGTGGGTTAAAGCCTCAGCACCTAGGACTTGCCAATCGAAAGGTCGGCGGTTCGAATCCCTGCGGCGGGGTACGCCCCCGCTGCTCGGTCCCAGCGCCTGCCAACCTAGCAGTTCGAAAGCACCTCCGGGTGCAAGTAGATAAATAGGGACCGCTTACCAGCGGGAAGGTAAACGGTGTTTCCGTGTGCGGCTCTGGCTCGCCAGAGCTGCGATGTCACGCTGGCCACGTGATCCGGAAGTGTCTCCGGACAGCGCTGGCCCCTGGCCTCTTAAGTGAGATGGGCGCACAACCCCAGAGTCTGTCAAGACTGGCCCGTACGGGCAGGGGTACCTTTACCTTTACCTTTAGAGGTGGGCGTGACCTTACCTGTCCAGGTAACAAAAGGACAAAGCAGGCTGCCACACACTCTCTCTTTGACTTCTTCTGTCATTGGAGCAGCTTTTTAGCTAGAAATGTTCAGCCAACAGAGGACACTGGGATTATTCCCCCATATGGGATAGCTCAGGGGCCAGAAAACTTTTTCAGCAGGAGGCCGGTCCACTGTCCCTCAGACCTTGTGGGGAGCCGGACTATATTTTGAAAAAAGAAAATGAACGAATTTCTATGCTCCACAAATAACCCAGAGATGCGTTTTGAATAAAAGCACACATTCTGCTCATGCAAAAACACCAGGTAGGCCCCACAAATAACCCAGAAATGCATTTTCAATAAAAGGACACATTCTACTCATGTAAAAACACGCTGATTCCTGGACCGTCCACAGGCCAGATTTAGAAGGTGATTGGGCTGGATCCGGCCCCCGGGTCTTAGTTTGCCTACCCATGGGATAGATCCACATGTATATACTTTGCAACTAAGTCTGCCTTTAAAGGAACTTACTAGGAACCTAATAGCGGGAGGCTTACACAAGCCTGCAATCAGCTGTGCATTTAAAAGGGGAATGTAAAACTCTGCTTAGTTAAGGAACTTGCTAGCGCAACTTAGAAAGGGTATTATTAAACAATATATCCTCTCCTGCCTCCCTGAACATTCCCTCAAAAAGGGCATTGTTGGGTTGGGAAAGGTTCAGAAACAGGCAAAGAAAGTGATTAAGAAGGTATAGAGACTTCCTTGGAAAGAAAGGTGGCAACATTTGAGTCTTTTCAGTTGAGAGAACAGAAGGAGAAGCGGTGACAGGATAGACATTTATAAAATCATGCTTGGCATTGAGAAAGTGGACAGAGGAAAGTTTTTCTTCTTATCACTAGAACGGGGGAACATCTAATGAAGCTGAATGCTGGAAGATTTAGGACCAAAGAACATGATCCCAACCTCTCAGTGGATGTGGATTCATTGCCAACTGAATAGCTTTGGTCTGCACCCAAGATTTGGCTCTTTCGCTAACTAGTCTCGACTGCGCCTGATGCCCAGGCCCTCGAATGTGAGCCTCATGTCCCGAAGCCAGGAATGACGACACCAGGAAACCTTCCTTGGCTTTCCCCAGCTGTTCTGGTGGCTCAGGACAAAGAAGGGGCTAGCCAGCTTGGCTCGAGAGGGGCTAATGCGAGAAAGCTGGTCCTATAAATGTCCATGACCTCATCCCACCAGAAGAAAAATCAGGAGGGAACGCAGAGCTGGTAATTCTCAGCAGAGGGGGAAACAAATGCTGTCACAGCAACGTTGGCTCAAGGCAAATCTAAAAGAAATGTAGTATAAACACTGACAACTGGGAAACACTGGCCTGCGAGCGCTCCAGTTGGAGAACAGCCTTGACCAAAAGTGTAATGGACAGTGCTGGATTTACGTATAAACTAAATAAGCTACAGCTTAGGGCCCCACTCTCTTGCCCCCCCCCAAAAAAAATTCACTATTAATATACTTCTTCTTGATTGTATTTCAGTTCAACAATTACTTTGATAAAATACATATTTTGTTACGTGCAAATGGCTTTAGATACCTATGAGGTCCATAAATGACCATATAGCATATATTCAACACAAAAAACAGTGACAATTTGTTGTTGACAAAGGACAGCTGGACATATCAAGGGCCCCATTACTTTCAGTAGCTTAAGGCCTCATGAAAACTAAATCCAGCCCTGGTCATGGATTTTGAAGACGCTCAAACTCAGGACGAAAGGGAGAAACGTGCTAAGAGGACGGCACGCTTGGCAAACCCTCACCAGGATCAACTCCCGCCTGGAAACCTATGTCTCCACTGTGGAAGGACATGTGGAGAATTGGCCTTCACAGTCACTTATGGACTCACTGTTCAGATTGTGTTCATGAAGACCATCTTACTTGGCTATGAGAGATCGGAGGAGGAGACTTCTGGTGCTGTGCCCATCCCTATGCTTAACTGGAAATTATCTGAAACTGTGAATTTGCAGTGCCGGACCTCAAGCTCACAAGCAGGGGAGTGGACTACCAAGGCCTACGAGCCAGAATGGCTGTGCTCTGCCTCCGCAGTTGAAGCAGCAGTGCCTCTGAATCCGAATTGCTAGAAACCACTGGAGGGAAGAGTTACTCTTGCGCTCACGTCTTGCTTGCGGGTTTCCCTTTGGCTATCTGGGTGGCCACTGAGAGGACAGGATGCTGGGCTAGAGAGAACATTGGTCAGATCCAGTAGGCTCTCCTGATGTTCTTAACATAGCCATCATACTGTACTGTTTTTAATATTCAGTTGGAAGCCGCCCAGAGTGGCTGGGGAAACCCAGCCAGATGGGCGGGGTATAAATAATAAATTATTATTATTATTATTATTATTATTATTATTATTATTATTATTATCATGGCTATTAGCTCTTGCTAGCCGTATCCCCCAGGAATTTGCCCAATCCTCTCTTAAAACCATGCAAGCTGGGGGCCTTGGGGGGAAGGCAAGCAGCCCTGCTCTCCCAGGAGGACATCTACCTTATTTCCCTTGGTGCACTTGAGCCTAGAAGGTCCCAGGAGTTCTCATTCCACTTTGGCCAGGGCCTCCCTGGGTGGTCTAAGGCAGACTGACGTCTGTCATCCTCCCCTTTTTCTGCAACATGTGGGGTGGAAATTTCCAAATATTAAGTTTTCCCACAATTTTTTTCTTTCCATTTCTAAATATATATATATATGAAATGTTTCATAACCTTGGTTAGCAACAGGACGAGGATTCTGGGTTTTGAACGGGATGCATCTGTGTGGGGAAATTAATTTGGGGGCAAATTAACTCCAGATTCCTTTGGGATGACCTGCGTCTGAAAGAGACGGACTGAAGAATTTGGAGCAATTTGGACGTGGAACAAATTGCCTTGCCTGTGAAACTGAAATCCAGGCAATTTCTAAATTTGCAATATAAATGAGCACATGCTGTTTCCATGCAAATGTCTGTCCTCATTTTGGCTGTTGCATCTCCTGTTTCAAGGGGATGCCTTAGGGTCACCCTGAGATGCACTACAAAAGGTGGAGGACAATTGTTCCAATCCATGTGCAGACCAATGGCCTGAATGCTACTGGCTAGTGTCTTCATCAGTGTGGCAGTTCGCTCCACAAAAGACCTATCGATTTCCACACTGGGTTGGGCCCAGGTACCATTTGCACACGACTGGCCCCAAGTTTTTGAAGACCAAAGTTGGAATCTTCAACCAAAACACGCTCAATCAAACCTGACTCAACGCCTTGATGAATTGCAGAAGAGCCAACTGTGAGATCATCTCTCTAACCTGCTATTCATTATCTGACTTGCAGAGCATCCTGGCTTCCCTATCAGTTTATTACGGTCCAAATATTGACACCATTGAGTCGATTCCTCCCAGGCGTCCAGCATCACATTTCCAGGATTGTTCTGTGAAACAGACAAGGAACCGGCTGCTCAAAAGCAAATTGCAAGCACCTCCTGTGGTCTCTGGTCCCTGCTTGGCAACTGTGGTGCTTCACCTGCTGTTTTGGTGATGCCTTACAGACATCTTTATGGCTCTCCAGGGAGAGCAGTTTCCACGGCAGAGGGCCAAGGCCATACATGACATCCACAGGGTCTTGGCAAAAGGGGAAATCCACAAATCCTAGTGAAACGCTGTGGGAGGATGAAGAAAAGGAGAGAATATTGCAACGAGGCTGCTGTGCCTTGAGCAACGCTGACCTTTTCCAAGACTTTGAAATTTAAGCCCTTCCCTGGGACAATGGGATGCCTGTAAGGCAAAAGGCAGGCAAGCTTTATGCTGCCCCCCCCCCCCAGGGAGTTCCCCCCACACTCAGCCAACTCATTGGCACCTGTCATGACAGCCGATCCCTGCAGCCAGAAGGAAGTGCTATCATGTCTCCTTTTCAGAGCCCCTGTTGCTCCGTGTCTGTAGAATTCTTCAAAACACAGCTCCCAGCGATGCTCGGCATTTATAGCAGGGCTTTGCCTCGGCTCCAACGGAATCCTGGATTCTAAACCAAACTGGGACAATTTGGGTCGGTTTGGGATTTGGCTAGAGCAGGTGGGGGCAGTCCTGGATTGCCCCAAGTCAGATCAGATCCACAGGAACAATCCAGGACTTTCGAAAGAGGGGAGCAGTCTGGTGGTCAGGAGAAGGGGAGGAAGAGATTCAGGCCATTATCCTGTGCGGGTTTATTTATTCCCTACCCTTCTGACCTCAAATTGGTCAAGGGCTGAGGTCCTGGTTGAGTCTGCCTTGAGTCAACCCAGGTCAGAGTGGGGCCACTCCAAAGTGCCATATCAGGCCCTGAATTGGATCGGGGGGGGGGGAGCAGGAACTGCCCTTTTTTAGACAGTAGTTTGAATACTCTATAGTCAACTGTGCCCCCCCCCCCGTAATTCTCATAGGGCTCCTGTAAGAGGCTGGGATGGTCTCTGTCTTCATCTCCAGAGGCGGCTGGGGGCAGGATTCCTGCTGGCTGGGAGGTGGACACTAGACCACTTTTCATTATCCTTTTCTGCTGCACCTGGAGAACAACAGCCTGTCGAAGGAGCCAGCAGGTTTGGCCCTCTAGCCCTGCCTGTAGTTAGCAAGAACTTTGCCATAGCAATCGCTGTTTTCCAGTGGAAGCCTATATATTTTGTGGCCATGTGATTCCTGGACTATCTTCTCTACCAGTTTGCATTTCACCCACTCCCTAATAATGACCTTGGCTCCACTCGGCTGGTTCCCCCTTGTACACATTACGTGATCTTGGACTGTCTTCTGGGCTCCTGACCTCAGTTATCTTTCATTTCCTGCCCTGTCTCCTTCCACGTTGCAACTGCATTGGAGCAGTGAGCCTACAAAGACTCTCTGGGAATTCTGCAAAACACACACACACACACACACACACACACACACACACGAAATGCCTCAATCTTCAGGCATAGTGAAAGAGGAGAGAGCAAAAAAAAAATGGCCTGAAGCTCAACATCAAAAAAACTAAGATCATGGCCACTGGTCCCATCACCTCCTGGCAAATAGAAGGGGAAGAAATTGAGGCAGTGAGAGATTTTACTTTCTTGGGCTCCATGATCACTGCAGATGGTGACAGCAGTCACGAAATTAAAAGACGCCTGCTTCTTGGGAGAAAAGTAATGACAAACCTAGACAGCATCTTAAAAAGCAGAGACACCACCTTGCCGACAAAGGTCCATATAGTTAAAGTCTGTATACTGGTTTTCCCAGTAGTGGTGTATGGAGGTGAGAGCTGGACCATAAAGAAGGCTGATAGCCAAATAATTGATGTTTTTGAATTATGGTGCTGGAGGCACCAAACCGATCCATTCTGAAGGAAATCAGCCCTGAGTGCTCACTGGAAGGACAGATCGTGAAGCTGAGGCTCCAAGACTTTGGCCACCTTATGAGAAAAGAAGACTCCCTGGAAAAGACCCTGATGTTGGGAAAGATGGAGGGCACAAGGAGAAGGGGACGGCAGAGGACGAGATGGTGGGACAGTGTTCTCGAAGCTACCAGCATGAGTTTGACCAAACTGCAGGAGGCAGTGGAAGACAGGGGTGCTTGGCGTACTCTGGTCCGGGGGGTCACGAAGAGGAGGACACGACTCAACGACTAAACAAGAACAACAAGATGAGCAAGATAAACTTTGTAAGAGTTGAAATCCTATATTAAAGACCACCGAACCCTGGAGTTCTTGTATGAAAGTTTGACTCTTCCTCGTGTCGATGGTGAGCTTGGCAAGAGCTGAGAAGGCCTGGCAAACACTTTTGAGTGAATTAATCACTAGCCTGTGCTGCTACCACCCATGTATTCCCTTTGATGCACCAGAGTCCTCAACATACTCTTCAAATAAATATCTGAAGATGGGGGAAGCTTGCTTTCTCCTGCTCTGGAGGGCAGGACCCAAATCAAAGGATTCAAACGACAAGAAAGTCGATTCCCACTCAATATAGAGCCATTCAACAGGGGAAAAGACTTTCTGGGACTCTCCACCACTGGAGCTTTTAAAGGAGAGCTTGGATGGCCATCTGTCAGGGATTCTTCAGCTGCGATTGCTGCTTTGCAGGGGGTTGGACTAGATGACCCCTGGGGTTCCCTTCCAACTCTACAGTTCTATGACCTAGGAAGGTTGTGGACTCTCTTCACTGGAGGTTCTTAAACAGAGCTTGGGTGACCACCTGTTGGGGATGCTTTAGTTGAAATTCCTGCAATGCAGGGGGTTGGAATAGATTACCCTTGGAGGTCCTTTCTGTGATGGCCTGGGACTTGGGCTCAGATTCGGAACCAGAGGAGACTCAGTCTGCACCGGATCCTTTGCCTCAGGCATCATCTGAACCAAGCCTGGGGCCTGATCCTGAAGAGACCCAGTCTGCACAGGTTCCCCTGCAGCAAACACCAGCTGGGCCGAGTCCGGGGCCTGAACCTGCCCTGGCTCCAGATGCAGGGATGACCTCGTTGTCTCCAGCTGGGCCATCACTTACAGCTGCTCCACTACCGGTTGGGTCAGGGGAGGCTGAGGTGGCCTCTGGGTCTAGTAACCCACCGATGTCTCCCGATCTGCAGAGACTGAGGTCTGAGAGAAGGAGAGACCTGAGTACTCGCAGGAGGAGTGCTCGCCTTTGGGTGAGACAGGGAGGTGAGTCGCCAGGGGATCAGGACCGGCTGTTACCCCGACAGAGATAAAAGGCTGTCGGACCCTGCCCCAGGTTGCGGGAGCAACATTGCTGTTTGCTAGATCCTGCCTGAGATCCTATACCTGTCCTTGCCTGGTTCCCTGCCTCGTGTCCTGTCTTGGCCTGTTGGACTGACTCCCAGCTGAACCTTTGGATTCTGGACTGGACCTGGACCGTGGTTCTCGGGTTACCCCCAGGCCCAGCACACTTTCCACCTCTACCATTCTATAAGTTTATGCACCTTCCCCCCAGCTGCGTCCACAAAGGTCAGCGATGCCACGTCCTGTACCCTCGCAGATGTTGGGCTTCTCCTTGCTTGAGAGCAGAAGCTCCCTACAGCTCAAGTGAGAGGAGGAAGCCCAGTTTCTCTCTCCGCCTTCCACCATGCTTCCCCCATTTCTAATTTAAGCCTTCCTGTCCCTTCCTTGATCCAGCACTACTACTTTGGCAGAGACTGGGAATGAGTCATGCGGCTCAGGCTTGTGAACTCAACTCCCCCCCCCCCGCCCGCCCCCGCTCTGCACTCCCTGTTCCCAGGAGCCTGGACGAACCAGAGTCCTTTTTCAGAGGCACAAAGAGCTCTTAACAAGGCCGCCCCTTTGTCCGCCAGGCCTAGCTCTATCAGCTGTTTGCCAGGGCCAATTAAAAGGAGTCAGCCTGATGGACACAGATAATTTGCAGACTAATTAGATGCAAACTGCACAGGGGCACAGGAGCTGACTGGGTTTGAGCAGGATCCAGAGATCCCTGGACCTTTCCCTTTCTGCGCCCCAGAGAGGCAGCTTTGCACGTCCGTTTCTGCACCGTGGGAGGTGTGGGAGAGGGTGTGTGTGTTTTATTTTGTAGGAAGCAGGGCAGGGTTTGGAAAAAGATTCTGTTTCCTGACTTGCTACCCATCAGAGTAATAATAAATAATAATAATAAATTTTATTTATATCCCGCCCTCCGAAGCCGGGTTCAGAGCGGCTAAGAACAGTAAAACAATAAAACATTCTAAAATCATTCCATTATAAAATTAATTCCAATCAAATTAATGGCAACCATTGGGTTAGAAGTTTTGTGAGGATTGCCAGAGGAGGGGGGTCAGGCTGCGCCCTGACCAAAGGTCTGGTGGAACAGCTCTGTCTTGCAGGCCCTGTGGAAAGATGTCAAGTCCCGCAGGGCCCTAGTCTCTTGTGACAGAGCGTTCCACCAAGTCAGGGCCAGTACTGAAAAGGCCCTGGCTCTGGTTGAGACCAGCCTAACCTCCCTGTGGCCCAGGATCTCCAAGATCCTTTTATTTGAAGACCATATGGTCCTCCGTGGGACATACCAGGAGAGGCGGCCCGATAGGTACGAGGGTCCTAGGCCGTATAGGGCTTTAAAGGTCAAAACCAGCACCTTGAACCTGATCCTGTACTCCAGGACTGTACTGCAGCTGGTATAGCACTGGGTGAATGTGATCTCGCAGCGAGGACCCCGTAAGGAGTCTCGCCGCGGCATTCTGCACCCGCTGGAGTTTCTGGGTCAGTCTCAAGGGCAGCCCCATGTAGAGCAAGTTATAATAATCCAGTCTGGAGGTGACCGTCGTGTGGATCACAGTGGCCAGGTCAGGGCGAGAGAGGTAAGGAGCCAACTGCTTAGCTTGGCGGAGATGAAAAAATGCCGCCTTTGTTATAGCTGCTATAGTAAGGGGGACTGTGCTGGATAGGGCCCATGGCCTGACTCAGAATAAGCTGTCTCCATTCAGAGGAGAGGACTATCGATGTCTACTAGTGTTGCCAAAGAAAATGCCCATCACGTACCCCCCCTTCCCTATACATCTGCTGTGTGCTCTGCCACATGTCTCCAGGACGCACATGAAACAAGTGTCTCCTTATGTCGTCTCAAAGCACCCCCAGGCTGTGACCTTTCTTCAACATTTAAGACAGCTACTTTCACTCTGTTAAAACAAGAAAAACCTGGCTTTCTCTGTGGAACTATGTACAGTGGTACCTCAGGTTGCATACACTTCAGGTTACATACACTTCAGGTTACAGACTTAGCTAACCCAGAAATAGTACCTAGGGTTAAGAACCTTGCTTCAGGATGAGAACAGAAATTGTGCGGCAGCAGCGGGAGGCCCCATGAGCTAAAGTGGTGCTTCAGGTTAAGAACAGTTTCAGGTTATGAACGGACCTCCGGAAAGAATTAAGTACGTAACCAGAGGTACCACTGTATAAGGTAGTTTGTAAAAGTATGATTCTTGAGCCTATAGTGTGTGGGCATGCTATCTTGCATTGTGGGTGTTACGGAAATTACAGGGGGACGGACACGGACACATCTTTAAAGTTGTGAAATGTTACAAAT
This sequence comes from Podarcis cretensis, assembly GCF_951804945.1. Classification (NCBI taxonomy): domain Eukaryota; kingdom Metazoa; phylum Chordata; class Lepidosauria; order Squamata; family Lacertidae; genus Podarcis; species Podarcis cretensis. Next base: position 100,893,300 of record NC_137174.1, read on the forward strand.
GTTATGCATAAATGTATCCTTTTGACTTGACAGCTCAGGGAAGTTGCGTAGCTTTAAAAATCATATAAAATCAACTCCTTTGCCAGTTTCCTTCATTCCACCGCCAATTTGCTTCATCGGCCAAGGACTTGATGGCCCAATTCCCCAAGTTTGTTACTGGTCAGAGATTAATGAACTGGAGTGCTCTGATGGTGTTTCCTGCTTGGCATGCCCTTGTGGTCTCTTCCAACTCTATGATTCTATGATTCTATGATTCTATGATTCTATGATTCCAGATCCTGCTGAACATCTCTGTGATCATGCTGACTACCCCACAAAACCCTATTTCCAATGTCCATGCTTTGTATAAACGCTGTCTGGAACTGTGTGAAAACACGTTCGTATTCAGGAATGGGACACCTCAGTCTGCCTGACCTCACCTAGTATTGGATGTAACCCTGACACTTATCCGAGGTGCCCTGGCAGAAAGGAATGCCCTCCCCCATGCCAAAATGCAAACTTTTAAGAGGAGTTGTGTTCCTTTGGGTCCTTCACAAAGGGGGCGAGACTGTGTTGCAAAAGATAATAAAAATCAGCCTTGCTTTCCGTGTATTTCTGCCTCAGTTCATTAATCTCTGACCAGTAACAAACTTGGGGAATTGGGCCATCAAAAGGGATGCCCCTATTTTCTGCTAACAGTTACCAGTTCTGCCTCCACAGTTTCTTTTATGTGTCCTGGATCTTCCAACTTTCAGCTTCCTGGGATGTCCACAAGTTCTAACGTTAGGGGAGAAGGAGAAAACCTTCTCTCTATCCACTTGGGCCAGGCATAATTTTATAAACTCCCACCATGTTGCCTCTCAGTCTCCTTTTCTCTAAACTGAAAAGTCTTCCTGTGCTTCTGTTGGGGGGCATTGTTGAATGTTGACTATTTCTACATGCATGATTACGTGAAAACAATAAAAATAAAAATGGGGGGGGATTCTTTGCCCCCCTCTGAAAGTACACACTTCCTTGCCAGAAAGAAGTCGAAGAGAGCCGTCATCTACAGGGAACCCGGAGCCATGAATCTGACCCAGGATTTGGCTGCCCTGCAGCTGTGAGAGGAGGAGACAACATTAATTGCATTTTTCCAGCTGGAAAAATAGGCACAATTCTTGATCCCGAACCCCCGTGGTCAGCCACCCCTGCCTGGCCTCCGATCACTCTTCTCCTTGAAGAAAGCAGGGGCCTGAGAACAACAACTGCCCTTTTTCCAATCTAAACCAGATTACTCTGACCTCAGCTATACTTCCAAGGACCCCAGACACACATTCCACAACTCATTGCCCTGCACTGCCGGTTTTTCGACACAAGCTCAACAGACGCATTGTGTGAGTGGGCAATGTCCTGGAATAATTCGCGGGCAATGCCTCCCACAAGGATTAACCAGGCACTGTCATGCCAAAGTAGCAGCCAGTTTACCTACAAGATCGCCCTCCCCTACACAAATAAAATGATGGATTGATTGATTGATTGATTGGTGCCCAAAAGTCCATCTTTCACCAAAAGTCCAAGCCTGGACAAACGTCAAAAACCTCCCTGCTCTATGGCCTGAGTCCAAGACTTGCCACCCCACCGAGGTCAGCCCTGAACAATTATTAATATTTATTTATTATGCGGGTGGTGCTGTGGGTTAAACCACAGAGCCTAGGACTTGCCGATCAGAACGTTGGCGGTTCGAATCCCCATGACGGGGTGAGCTCCCATTGCTCAGTCCCTGCTCCTGCCCACCCAGTAGTTCGAAAGCACGTCAAAGTGCAAATAGATAAATAGGTACTGCTCCAGCGGGAAGGTAAACGGCGTTTCTGTGCGCTGCTCTGGTTCGCCAGAAGCAGCTTAGTCATGCTGGCCCCATGACCCGGAAGCTGTACGCCGGCTCCCTCGGCCAGTAAAGCGAGATGAGCACCGCAACCCCAGAGTCAGCCACGACTGGACCTAATGGTCAGGGGTCTCTTTACCTTTACCTATTATGGGCTCATTAGCAAAGCCCTTTAATGAGAAGTGGGTTGAGGGCCAACCTGGATAGAAGATTCCACCCTGATGCAGAATCCAAGATTATGCGTGGTTAGCATACAAAATTATAGAGGCAGAGGGGGCTCTTCTGCAAGAGGGCTTTCAAAGACCCCAAAGGGATCTGCATTCCAGGGACCCAGGAGGCCAGAAATATTGGAATTCCAAACCTGAGCAGCTGAAATTACTGGAAGGGTTTGGGCCACTCCCATTCTGATAAAAGACTCTCCTTGCAGACATTTAAAGCATTGATGTGCCAAAAGACTTGAGGGGGGGGGGCTTCTGCATTTTGTTTGATCTTTGCTATTGTCAATCAGTTATTGACAATGTACTTTTAAAAGCAGAATGGGGAGATAAAAATTCATGGAATTTTCAGAGGTGGGGTGAGTATTTACTCTTACTGCTTTAAAAGAAATTCCATGTGGAAATATGTATATTTTTCAAGGTAAAAGGAATGATTTCCCCCCAAAACCATGAGAATCCCAGTCTTGGTGGCTTCATAAGAACCCTAAAAGAGCCTGCAGGATGAGGCCAGTGGTCCATTCATTCCAGCATCCTGTTCTCACAGTGGCCAACCAGATGCTATTCATTGGCTGCCCACAAGTTAGATACTGTAGATCCTTTTAGCTTATGAGATCCCCCCCCCCCCGAGATGGGTCATTTGCCAAACCCTTGAATAAAGGTAAAGGTAAAGGGACCCCCGACCATTAGGTCCAGTCGTGGCCAACTCTGGGGTTGCGGCGCTCATCTCGTTTTACTGGCCGAGGGAGCCAGCGTACAGCTTCCAGGTCATGTGGCCAGCATGACTAAGCCACTTCTGGTGAACCAGAGCAGCGCACAGAAACGCCATTTACCTTCCCGCCGGAGCAGTACCTATTTATCTACTTGCACTTTGACGTGCTTTCAAACTGCTAGGTTGGCAGGAGCAGGGACTGAGCAACGGGAGCTCACCCCGTCACGGGGATTCGAACCGCCCACCTTCCGATCGGCAAGCCCTAGGTTCAGTGGTGTAGACCACAGTGCCACTCTTGAATATTAGCCACCAAATAATTAAGACTAAAGGTCTTCCAGAGTTTGGCAATACAGTGCTCTTCTCCACTGCACATGGTGGGGCTTACTTTTGAGTAAATATTCACAGGGTCCCTTGAATTCCAGTCATTCCACACCATGCAAAACAGCCCCTCTGTCCCCATCTAGGGGAATCCCAAAGTCTTGAGTACTGAGCTGATAATGCAGCTCTTCAGAAATGGGAAAAGTGGGGGGAGAAAAGGGGACTCGCCCACAAATTCCATTCAATAGGCAAAACAAACTATGTAATGAATTTTGTTAAAAAGGTCCCCTCACATCTGCTCAGCGTCACAAGACGGACGTTCTTGGCTGAGGTTTCGCGACTTGGCAGGGCCCCTCACATCGAAGAACCCAGGGATATAAACAAGGCATCCTGACATATAAACATCCTTGTAATTAATTACCACACGGCTTGAAATTAATTGCAGTGACCATGCCCCACTGGGGGGTCTCCCCCTTCCACCTCTCGGGGCCGAAGGGAGAGAAAGACCAACAACAGGGGTCGCCCAGCTCAGAGCCAAAAGGGAGACACAGAGTGTTCCAAAGTGTTCCAGCTCAAATATTCAAAGGAACCCATCTTTCCCAGGACATCTACCCAAATCCAGATGTATGGACTGCGACAGCTTCGGGTCTGTTCTTCATCAACCTAGGGCCTTGGAAGATTTACATGATGCAAATGATTTAGGTGAGGTATTAACAGGAAAGTGGCTAAAGTCCAGGAGAGAGACAATTCCAAATCCTTTCCAAATTCCAGTAGAGACTAAAGGCAATGTTCAAGCAGCAAAGATTTTCTTTGTGTCTACTGCAGGGAGCGACATATGGAATTCATGGCTAAAGATAAGAGAATAAGAAATAGCCTTCTGGATCAGGCCAATGGCCCATCTAGTCAAGATCCTGTTCTCACAGGGCCAAGCAGATGCTTGTGGGGAACTTGCCCAATCCACTCTAAAAGCCATCTAAACTGCTGGACATCATTGCCCCCTGTGAGACTGAGTTCATGTGGGGCTGCCTTTGAAGGTGACACTGCAACTAATCCAGGAATGCAGCAGCCAGACTGGTGACTGGGAGCGGCCACCGAAACCACATAACACCAGTCTTGAAAGACCTACATTGGCTCCCAGTACATTTAAAAGCACAATTCAAAGTGTTGGGGCTGATCTTGAAAGCCCTAAACGGCCTCGATCCAGTATCCCAGTTCCCTTGCTGTGAGGTTACAGGGAACCAAGCAGAGGACCTTCTCGGTAGTGGCACCCATCCTGTGGAACACTCTCCTGTCAGTTGTCAAGGAAATAAACAACTATTTTACTTTGAAAAGACAACTGTAGGTGGCCCTGTTTAGGGAAGTTTTCAATGTCATGTCTGATGCTGTATTGTTTTTAATATTTGATTGGAGTGGCCCAGAGTGGCTGGGGAAACCCAGTCAGATGGGTGGAGTATAAATAATAAATCATCATCATCATCATCATCATCATCATATATATATAAACCCATAAACTCATAGAACTGTAGAGCTGGAAGAGATCACGAGGGTCACCTAGTCCTAGTCCCAGCCCCTTCAATGCAGGAATCACAGCTAAAAGTTCCCTGCCAGGTTGGCTACCCTATATCTGTTGACAGACCTCCCACAAAGGAGAGTCCAATACCTTCCTTCCTTTCATTCTGGCCAGTCTTCCAACATTCAGCTACAATGAATGTCCTTGAGTCCAGTGTGATAGAAGTTGGAGGAAAATATCGCCTCCATCTTTTAATTTTGTGACTGCTGTCACTAATGCAGATGGTGACAGAAGTCATGAAATTAAAAGACGCCTGCTTCTTGTGAGGAAAGCAATGACAAACCTAGACAGCATCTTAAAAAGCAGAGACATCACCTTGCCAACAAAGGTTCATATAGTTAAAGCTATGGTTTTCCCAGTAGTGATGTATGGAAGTGAGAGCTGTACCATAAAGAAGGCTGATCGCCAAAGAATGGATGCTTTTGAATTCTGGTGCTGGAGGAGACTCTTGAGAGTCCCGTGAACTACAAGAAGATCCAACCTCTCCATTCTGAAGGAAATCAGCCCTGAGTGCTCACTGGAAGGACAGATCCTGAAGCTGAGGCTCCAAGACTTTGGCCACCTCATGAGAAGAGAAGACTCCCTGGAAAAGACGCTGATGTTAGGAAAGATGGAGGGCACAAGGAGAAGGGGACGACAGAGGAAGAGATGGTGGGACAGTGTTCTCGAAGCTACGAACTTGAGTTTGACCAAACTGCGGGATGCAGTGGAAGACAGGAGGGCCTGGCGTGCTCTGGTCCAGGGGGTCACGAAGACGCGGACACGACTAAACGACTAAACAACAACAACATCACCTCCATCACTAACATAGAACATAGCCATCGTAGCTATTAGCCATCAAGAGTGCAAGTCTCCTGCATTTTCTCTTCCAAAAGGAAACCACCCCCCAACTTGGGGGGAGGCCAGCAGGCAACAACAACTGCGGCCCACCAAGCATTTAAAGAGCAAAAAAACTCCCAGTGCAGGGAAAATTGCTGTTATCAGCAAAAGCTCTCCCAGGTACACGGGAAGGGGGAACGGTGCCGTGCGGCTGCCCAGCGAAGCTGTGTTTATGTTTGGAAGCGAAGAGTGAAAGTATGGAGACAGAAGGACCAATTACCCCATCTGGAAGCTGGCAAGAGAGGAAACCAGGCTGTAGGGGGAACAGATCAAGTTCTAAAACACTCACACTTTTTTCCACTGACTTCATTGGGCTTTGGCAAAGGCCCAGCCATTCAAGAGCAGCCTCCGTGGCCGTCCTGGGATTTTCATTGAGTAAATAAAAGAAGTCGCATTTCCAAAGGATGGGAGCTCCCTCAAAAGAACAAGAGTTTCCTCGGGAACGATCTTTCCTCTTGTATTAGACACCGTAGCGAACTTGGCGAGACCTGACACAATCTCCCGTTTTCCACCGCAGCTACCGTCAGTCTTTGGAAATGCTGGTCCCCTTGCCATCTAGCCAGGCCAGGCTTGGTGATGTCACAATGTCTAGATTAATCCACGGTCGGAAACTTTCTTTCTGCCTCCCTCTCCTCCATGGTGTGGCTTCCATCTCACACCATCTGTGGGCCTGGGGATCTGGCAGAAGGCATCCACATTCTGGAATCTCCTTTCTCTCCATCCCTGTTTTGCAGCCGCTGGAACTTGCCTTTGCCATTGCAGAGTCTGCTACCAACCGATAGGCTGACTGTCAGGCTGTCTCCTTGCATTCAACGGATTTCCAGTGGAATCCAAAGAACAGGGAATGCCTCATCATCGATGTTGTAATAAAGCGATTCCATCTCTGAATCAGGAAACATGACAAGTTACTGATGTTTATAGACTTTTGGGGAGCATTATGAGGTTGTCAAACTTTGAGATGGCGTCTTCCTATATGAAATCTTGTATCTTAAAACATGGTTTTGTGCTGATCACACTTCTGCCTGCCTGTCCAAATGCAGCTCTCCTGTCTTCCACTGCCTCCCGCAGTTTGGTCAAACTCATGCTGGTAGCTTTGAGAACACTGTCCCACCATCTCATCCTCTGTCGTCCCTTTCTCCTTGTGCCCTCCATCTTTCCCAACATCAGGGTCTTTTCCAGGGAGTCTTCTCTTCTCCTGAGGTGGCCAAAGTCTTGGAGCCTCAGCTTCAGGATCTGTCCTTCCAGTGAGCACTCAGGGCTGATTTCCTTCAGAATGGAGAGGTTTGATCTTCTTGCAGTCCATGGGACTCTCAAGAGTCTCCTCCAGCACCAGAATTCAAAAGCATCCATTCTTCAACGATCAGCCTTCTTGATGGTCCAGCTCTCGCTTCCATACATCACTACTGGGAAAACCATAGCTTTAACTACATGGACCTTTGTTGGCAAGGTGATGTCTCTGCTTTCTAAGATGCTGACTAGATTTGTCATTGCTTTTCCCCCAAGAAGCAGGCGTCTTTTAATTTCCTGACTGCTGTCACCATCTGCAGTGATCATGGAGCCCAAGAAAGTAAAATCTCTCACTGCCTCAATTTCTTCCCCTTCTATTTGCCAGGAGGTGATGGGACCAGTAACCAGCATGACAAATGTTCAATGCGGAAAAGTTTCTCCAGCTCTGCGATTCTAGACTATGCACTCTGCTATAGTTGAAGGCCGCAATGCCAAATTCTGCCCAAAGAGAGACTCTGTCGGGGTGTGTGTGTGGCATGCACCTGAATATTTGCCCTACTACTGGCTTTTGTTTTTGCTGTTTATGAGGACTTAAGAGCAGCCTTGCTCAAAGATTTAAATCTCCCACATTATTATTATTATTATTATTATTATTATTATTATTACCAGGGAACAGGCCCCATGTCATTTCTGCAAAAGTGGCCTGTTTTGTCTTTAGAGCAGCAATTTTAAGGAGAAAAGTTTGTGGGGAAGCGAAGTTAAATTCTTCAGTGCAATAAATTCCTATTTGACAGCATGCCTCGCTTTAACAATTCTTTCAGCTGTGCAACGTGTTTTATTTTGGTTGCATGTATATTGCTTTGTAACGGCTTCGGGTATCCAAATAAATAAATCACACCAGCAGCGCCTCTGAATTGAGACTGGCTTCCTCTGTGGCTTGGAAACAAAGTGAGCTCCTCCGAGCTCCTCCACAAGTGATCCTTCCTTGGCCATTCTCCCTGCTCCTTAAAGGACCCACTGAAGATCCGTGGGGTGAGGTGCGGGAGCCTTCGAAGCCTCTTGTCTGCCATTTGCAGGGCAGGTGCGAAGAGGCATTTCAGACTGAAAGAAACAGGTTTCACATTCTCACTTCCTAAAACAATTTGCTGGGAGATTCACGACAGATTAAAGAAAGTCCTTCGTAACGCAGTTAAACTATGGAACTCTCTGCCACAGGAGGCAGTGGCAACCACCAACCTGGATGGCTTTAAAAGAGGACAGGACAAATTCATGGAGGAGGAGAGGGCTATCGATGGCTCCTAGCCAGGATAGCTCTGCTCTGCTTCCATAGCGGGAGACAGCAATGCTTCTGAATACTACATGCTGGAAACCAAATAATAATAAAAATAATAAAAATAATTTATACCCCGCCCATCTGACTGGGTCTCCCCAGCCACTCTGAGCGGCTTCCAACCAAATATCAAAAACAATACAGCATCAGACACTAAAAACTTCCCTAAACAGGGCCGCCTTCAGGTGTCTTTTAAAAGTCAGATAGTTGTTTATTGCCTTGACATCTGGTGGGAGGGCATTCCACAGGGCAGGTGCCACCACTGAGAAGGCCCTCTGCCTGGTTCCCTGTAACCTCATTTCTCACAATGAGGAAACCGCCAGAAGCCCCTCAGCGCTGGACCTCAGTGTCTGGGCAGAACAATGGGGGTGGAGATGCTCCTTCAGGTCTACTGGGCGGAGGCCGTTTAGGGCTTTAAAGGTCAGCACCAACACTTTGAATTGTGCTCGGAAATGTCCTGGGAGCCAATGTAGGCCTTTCAGGACCAGTGTTATGTGGTCTTGGCGGCCGCCCCCAGTCACCAGTCTAGCTGCCACATTCTGAATTAGTTGTAGTTTTCGAGTCACCTTCAAAGGTAGCCCCACGTAGAGCGCGTTGCAGTAGTCCAAGCGGGAGATAACCAGAGCATGCACCACTCTGGCGAGACAGACAGTGGGCAGGGAAGATCTCAGCCTGCGTACCAGATGGAGCTGGTAGACAGCTGCCCTGGACACAGAATTGACCTGCACCTCCATGGACAGCTGTGAGTCCAAAATGACATGAAGGGAGTGGGGGCTCTTGTGCTTGTATCCTGTTTGCTTGTTTCTCTTTGGGGTATCTTCTTGGCCACTGTGAGAATAGAATGCTGGACCTGATGGGTCATTGGCCTGATCCAGCAGGCTCTCCTTATACAAATTGAAGCTCAGCTAGCTTTTGAAATTCAGACTGTTCTGAATTTTGCCATGCAGTCCTCCAGATAATCAGTGTGAAAATCATGGATTAGGTTACAGTGTGCATAAACAAAGGCATATATCAGTGCAAATAATGTCCCAGATGTGTTGCGTTAAGGGAGCTTGCATGGGGAAATGTGCATTTTGCACTAAAAGGCTGATGAATTTTCACGAGGCCATTAAAAAATAAGTTGCAAACCCATGTAACTCTCTTGAGAACAGGAGATTGGGAAAATGAGCAGAGGTGGGAGAGATGTCAGGGTAAGAACAGAGTCCCAAAGTACAGTGGTGCCCCGCAAGACGAACACCTCGCAAGACGGAAAACCAGCTAGACGAAAGGGTTTTCCATTTTGGAGGCGCTTCGCAAAACGAATTTCCCTATGGGCTTGCTTCGCAAGACGAAAATGTCTTGCGAGTTCCTGCGGGTTTTTTTTCCTCCCCCCCCTTTTTCTAAGCCACTAAGCCGCTTATCAGCTGATCCGCTAAAAGCCGCTAAACCGCTAATAGCGCTAATCCGCTAAGCTGTCAACGGGCTTGCTTGGCAAGACAAAGAAACCACTATACGAAGAGCCTCACAGAACGGATTAATTTCGTCTTGTGAGGCATCACTGTACCTGGTTTTGAACCACACAGGTAAAAGCTGCTTCCCTAGATAAATGACTTGGGAGCCATTTCTACTGAAATCACTGAGACTCACATCCAAGCAAGCAGACTTTTCGGAGAGCAGTGCCTGCCAACACCAGTCTCCTGGCAGCCCCTGTACCTGAGTGTCGAAGCATGAGGCTCAAGCTCAGCCCAGTTTCCAAAATCGGCAGCTCAGCGATTTGCGAAAACCAAGTCCCCTTTCCGACACATCTGGACTGCATTTGTGCAACAGCAATTTAAAAGTGCATTAAAGAGATTCATCTGCTCTCTTACCACCAGGTTTTTTCCACTCGTGGGTTTTAAAGTTTTCCAACACTATACTGAAAGTGCTTTTAAAAAACCCCCAAAACAGTGACCTTGGGAGAAGAGTTCAACTCCCCCATTCAAAAAAACATAAAAATGAAATCCAGTTTAAGATCTACTTAGACAAGCACTGGTTTTGGACAGAGAGAGGTAATTTTAGTACATTTGCACTCTTCCTCCAGTGAGCTCAGAGTTATCACCCCAGTTTTATTTTACAACAACCCTTTGAGGTTGGCAAGGCACCTGAAGTTGAAAATTGCCAGTTAGTTCCAAGCAGGGCTATTTTTCTAGAAAAAGAGGTGTCAGAACTCACCATAAACATGTCACTTGTTCTTTTACAACAGCCCACCTGAGAGGGGCTAGTATCCCCATATGGGATAGATCCACACATATCTACTTTGTAACTTAAGTCTGCCTTCAGGGATCCAACTGTGAACTGATGATGTGAGTAAACTTTTATATACTTTACACAAGATTGTCGTGTGTTTATTCTTTTAAGAGGGATATAAGGGAACTTTCCAGGAACCTAACAGTAAGAGGCTTAAACAAGCCTGCAACCAGCTATCTGCTGTGCATTTAAAAGGAGAATGTAAGACTCTGCTAAGTAAAGAAATGTGCTAGTGCAAGTTAGGAAGGATATTAATAAACAATACAGCCTCCCTGAACATTCATTCAAAGGTGGACGGGAACCCTTTGGATTGATCCTGATACAGAGCTTTTCTTTCTTCAATCGGTATAAGAAGAAACAGGAAGAGAAGCAGACTTGCCTAGGGGCAGAACCCTGCTCTGGAGGACAGGAAACATGCCTGGCCCTCTGCTAAAGGGTGCAAAGCTCAAGTTACAGGACCTCAGTGACCCGGAATGGGAAGCCAAATCGTTCCTCTGCCTTTTCCAGAGGTCAGTAACTGGATGAGGGCTCCAAGCGTCATGAGGAACAACGTTATAGTCTGTGCTCCTGCAAAGATTGTGAAACGAGGCAATGGCTTTCTGCTGAACAAAAAAAACTCTCTCCTGGGTCCCGGTTGAAATTTGAGGGCGTTCCCTCCCCAGCTGCAGCAGGACCACCTGTTCATATGACACCTCACACCTGACCGGCTCCCAGTGACCCATGCTTCTCCCACTGCCCAAGAAAGTCCCAATTTGCAAGCCTTACTGGTTGGACAGCAAGCTTTATGGTCCCAGGAACAGCAGTGTGTGTGTGTCTAAGATGGAGTTTTAAGAGTTGACTGGTGAGGTCAATGGGAACGGTGCCCAGTGTCTGTCAAAGCCAGGACACTTCATCAAAGGGCTTTTAAATGTGAGTGCAGGAGATTTCTGCCAAGCAATGTGAACATTTTTTAAATGGCAAATAGGTGGTCATATCAGCGGAGGGGGGCGGTGGAGGGAGAGGGTTGGATTTGGCCAGGCCAGTAAGCTGACGCATACCCAGATTGTATCTCAGCACATGGTGTCGCAAGTGAAATGAAGCAGGAGGCCCTGGACAAATTCTGCGGGATCCAGAGATCCTGCTGGCTGCTTCTTCATGCAGCACCTGGTTAAGGCAAGAGCATTCGCTCCCACTAACTTGGATGGCTTTAAGCATCAATGGCTACTAACCACAATGGCTTTGCTCTACCTCCCCTGTCCAGGAAATTAGTACTCTGGATGCCAATCGCTTTGAATCACAATTGGGGAGAGTGAAGTTGCTCTCAGGTCCCGCTTATGGGCTTCCCAAAATGAAAATCTGCTTGGCCACAGAGAGAACAGGGTGCATTTAAAAATGTGCATTTGAAGAGAAAATGTGCTAGAAAATGAGATCTGTATCTGTGGTTTAATCACGACAATTTACTAAGTTCTGATCCACTTAATAGGCTGGGAGGTGTGGAACAGGTGAGCTTGTTGCTGGAATTTGCAAAGGTCAAATTCCTCAAGCCCAGCCACCTTCAGGGACCTTCAAGACTTGTGTTGCGGTTGTCTTTTTGCAGGTGTGTTGTGCAATGTTTCATTGACACATTAATAATGGATTTATTCCACTTTATTGGTTGCTGTCTGGCACTTCCTCAAACTTATCATATTACTGCATTATTGCTGTCAGGAGGGGCACTTTTGCAACAAAGAATTGCAGAATTTCAGAGTTGGAATGGTCCTCTCCTCCAACTCCCTACAGCGCAGAAGACACAGCTAAGTCACATAAGGCAACAAAAGCAAGTCAAACCCTGTCCCCGGCAAAAATAAAATCAAGGTATGAAAAGGGGCGAGATTTCAGCAGGGAGTTACAGTGCATGCACTAATAGGGAATGAGGCAGCATGTCTACCCTAAAACATTTGCAGGTGCAAACAGCATGAAAAGCATGACATATAACTTTCCCAATACCACCACGAGCAAAATAAAACGAACATCTGGAGGGGCTTTCTGGCACCCTGACAGGCAGCATCCTAAGTCGAAGGAAAGAGGCTACGTGCAGATACAACGCTTGCTAGGGCCACCGGGGGGTGCTGGCAAGTCTGCTTTGCAGGGCTGCCGGGAAGGCTGGACTCCATCAGCAACAAAGCTTCATCAACTCCTCGAGTTGTCCTTTAGGAAATTTGGTGCTGGCCAAGGTATGAATCTCCTTTCCGGGCTGGTTTCCAGGATGTCAGCAACTGGAGAGAAGGGTGGACACTACATATGTTTGTCAAGGCGCAGCAAGTTAAAATGGGCAGGCCACATTTTCTTCTTTGCAAATCTGCGGATCAACATCGAAATAATCACATGTGGGTGATCCTTTATGCCTCCTCTGCGTTCGTCTTGGTCCCTGTCGCCAGAGGCTTTGAGGACAGGCAGTTGCAGCTGTTCCTCAACGCAGAGGAGATGGTTAAACTCTGTCCTTTTCCTGCTCCAACAGGATGCAGCTGTCGGGCAATGTTGTTAGGAAGGGGTTCCACTCGAACACAGCCAATCACGGCTCTTTCGCTTTCCCGAAGTCTGCAAGTGAGCTTCTGAGATCCCATGAAACGATATCTTCTCGGGGACCTAATTCTGTATTTTCGAAACTGGCCTCTGGGTCAAGGGGGATCTTCCGCGTTTGCAAATCAAGCAAGCGGACTGCATCTCCCTGCCCAGGGCACCTGCTTTCTTTCCTTTCTTCTGCCCTGCACTTGGCCATGAGGTTCATAGAATTGTGGAGTTGGAAGGGACCCTCCTTGGGTCATCTAGTCCAGCCCCACTGGTTCGTTCATGGTACTTGCGAATCCTGCCTGCCGCTCATCACTCTGGAACTGAGGCTGCTTGCGTGGCGCGCCGAATGGCGAGTTCTGCTCCTGGCAAACCAGTCATGACGACCACTGGGCTCAAACAGCTTAAACTTGGCCACATTGCACTTTCCTATGTTGTTTAGTGCGTGTATATATATATATATATATATATATACACACATTTTTATTAGTTTTTTAAACATATCATTTCCAACATTCATATAACATAACTTCTTATCTTATACAATGTTTTAGACTTCCGTCAACACCTCTGATGATTTTTCTTTCTTTATCACTTATTCTGCATTTCTAAATTTCTCTATTACTCTTAATTATCACTAACTAATAACTCTCCTCATAGTCTTTCTTGCCATATTTCAGATAGTCCTCCTTACAAAACTTCCTGCAGTCCTACAAGCATAATCTGTTCATTACAGTTACTTTTCAAATAGTTTGTAAATTTACTCCAGTCTTCTAAGAATCTCTGGTCCCGCAGGTTTCGAATCCTTCCTGTTAATTTATCCAATTCTGCATAGTCCATCAGTTTCTTCCGCCATTCTTCTTTCATTGGTAATTCTTCTTGCTTCCATTTTTGTGCCAATAATATTCTTGCCGCCGTTACTGCATATAAAAACAACTTACAATCCTGTCTATTAATATAATCTTCTACAATGTTTTGCGTACATCTTTTGATGCTATCCCTTCCGTTACTATTTTCAAGTTATCACTTCCACAGTGAAGGCATGGGATGTGAGAATTAGGGTCTGGACTCTCCCCTCAACCTACCCCTAAACAAAAACTACTCTGGTTCGTATTTGACTCAGGGCCAAGAAAGAATTCAGTTTGATATACCTCTCTCATTAGAAAAGCTCTGCAGGATCAGGCCAGGGGCCCATCTAGTCCAGCATCCCATTCTTCCAGTGGCTAGCTTGATGCTCCCAAGAGAAACCAGCAAGCAGGATTGAAACACAAGAGCAACACTCTTCCCTCTTGTGGTTCCCAGCAACTCAGAATCATTTCTGTTTCCAGCTGTGGATGCAGAGGATAGCCATCCTGGCTAGTAGCCATCGATAGCCCCCCCTCCCCCTCCATGAATTTGTCTCATCCTCTTTCAAAGCCATCCAAGTTGGCGGCCATCGCTACCTCCTCTAGAAGCACAAATCCATCATATAACTACGCCCTGTGCAAAGAAGCATTTTCTTTTGTCTGTCCCAAATCTTCCAACATTCAGTTTCTTTGGATGCTTACTACTTCTAGTGCTATGAGCAGTTGGGGCAGTGGTGCAGGAAAAACAACTTACTCCTTAACTTAAAGAAAACAAAAGAGATTATTGTGGACCTTAGGAAATGTAAATTGAATATTCAGCCACTTATTATTGAGGGGAAGTGCGTGGAACAGGTCTCGGTGTTTCGATTTATGGGAATGGAGTTGAGAGACGACCTGACCTGGGGAGAAAACACTAAAGACCTGATGAAGAGAGAACTGCAGAGGTTATATTTTGTGAGAATCCTCCAGAAAAATAATCTCTCAAGGGACCTGTTGATGGCATTTTACCATTGTACTGTTGAGAGTGTATTAACTTATGGTCTGTGTGTGTGGTTTTGGAGCTGCACAGTCAGGGGAAAAACAATGCTGTCCAGGGTTGTCAAGATTGTGGAGAGAATAATTGGGTGCACTCTTCCCACCTTGGATCAAATCTATGCTTCCAGGTGCCATAGGAAAGCTGCAGAGATAGTGCAGGATAGTGCGCATCCCGAAAATGATATCTTTCAGCTTCTGCCTTCCGGAAGAAGGTAAAGGGTAAAGGGACCCCTGACCATTAGGTCCAATCGTGGCCAACTCTGGGGTTGCGGAGCTCATCTCGCTTTATTGGCCAAGGGAGCCGGCGTACAGCTTCCAGGTCATGTGGCCAGCATGACTAAGCCGCTTCTGGCGAACCAGAACAGCGCACGGAAACACCGTTTACCTTCCCGCCAGAGCAGTACCTATTTATCTACTTGCACTTTGACGTGCTTTCGAACTGCTAGGTTGGCAGGAGCTGGGACCGAACAACGGGAGCTCACCCTGTCGTGGGGATTCAAACTGCTGACCTTCTGATTGGCAAGTCCTAGGCTCTCTGGTTTAACCCATAGCGCCACCCGCGTCCCTCTGGAAGAAGGTACAGGGTTATAAAGACTAGGACTAGCCACCTGAGAAACAGTTTCTACCCAAATGCGATTTTGTTTTTAAACGCTGTGTAAGGTAGTCTCTATGGGAGTATATTGTATTTAATTATGGGGTATCAGAGTTTTTAGGGAGCTAACCAGGCTGGGATAGCTGGGATAGCAGGCTTGTGGGTTTTGAATGTCTGATGTAGATTTTTTCAGTTTTGTCATTACGTATGGAACAATGACAAGAAAAATTATTGTATCGTATGGGAGAGGGAGGGAGGAAGATTTTTCTGTCCACAGCAGCTCCCCATCTCTGGAATGCTCTCCCAAGGAAAGTTCATCTGGCGCCTTCATTATACATGTTCCTCTTTAACCAGGCCATTGGTTGATTTGATTGACATCCTATGCCCTTTTAACATGTGCTTTTTGGGGGGACGGGGGTTATTGGGCTGTTGTTTTTATTTTGATTATATATTTTGTGGTTTTATATTTGATTTTGTTCAGTGAACCGCCTGAGACCTCTGGGTATAGGGCAATATATAAATTCAATAAAATAATAATAATAATAAAGAAGAAGAAGAAGAAGAGCAGCAGCAGCAGCAGCAGCAGCAACAACAACAACAACAACAATTTATTATTTATACCCTACCCATCTAGCTGAGTTTCCCCAGCCACTGTGGGCGGCTCCCAATCAGGTGTTAAAAACAATACAGCATTAAACATTGAAAACTTCCCTAAACAGGGCTGCCTTCAGATCTTCTAAAAGTCAGATAGTTGTTTATTGCCTTGACATCTGCTGGGAGGGCGTTCCACAGGGCAGGCGCCACCACCAAGAAGGCCCTCTGCCTGGTTCCCTGTAACCTCACTTCTCACAGGGAAGGAACCGCCAGAAGGCCCTCAGCGCTGGACCTCAGCGTTCAGGCAGAACGATGGAGGTGGAGACGCTCCTTCAGTTATACTGGGCCAAGGCCGTTTAGGGCTTTAAAGGGCAACACCAGCACTTTGAATTGTGCTCAGAAACGTACTGGGAGCCAATGCAGATCTCTCAGAACCAGTGTTATGTGATCTCGGCGGCCACTCCCAGTTACCAGTCTAGCTGCCGCATTCTGGATTAATTACAGTTTCTGGGTCACCTTCAAAGGTAGCCCCATGCAGAGTGCATTGCAGTAGTCCAAGCGGGAGAAAACCAGAACATGCACCACTCTGGTGAGACAGTCTGTGGGCAGGGAGGGTCTCAGCCTGTGTACCAGATGGAGCTGGTAGACAGCCGCCCTGGACATAATGGAAGTCACCATTGCTCTTCATACTCAGAAGAGCTTTCGTTGGTAGGTCAAGTTCTTCTTTTTTGTTGCATGAATTGAACCAGTTTTAATTAGAGTTTGAATAAATGTGCAATGAATTGTGCTATTCTCTTCCTTAGTGGGTCTTGCAAATCACTATTCTGAATGATGCTTTTTTTGTAGGGCAAGGGGCACTGGGGGTGAGTTGATGGAACCAAGAGGGGCAGTGGACCAAAAACGGTTTGGCAACCGCTGCCCTGAAGTAAAAAGCCCCAAATGTTGTAAGCTCTCCACATAGGGGGGGCTGTTCCCTCCCCTGACGTTTGGAGACCAAAATTCATCATCTGGGGTGGAGTCTGTTTCTGGGATGTCCCAACCTGGGCTCAGAACTCAGCAGGAGACTTGCCTTTGGAGGCAAGCAGTAATTCTCAGGAGCTGCAGCGCTTTTGCAAAACGCAGTACAAGCAGCAGCCCCTTCCACCAACTTCTTTGCTTTTATTGAAAAAGAAAACAAAGCCTTTAGACTTCAAGTAACTGTGATTATCCTAGTTCTAAGTTGGATTCCGACCTCAGGCAGGCTACTGCTTATACTTCACGGGTAATCTTGGATTCTGGTCCTGTGTTTAGACTACATCCATTTGGGCTCTGCATCTAGAGGCAGAGAAAGGAAGGCCAGGAACCTTTGTGGGAAAAGTTCCTGTTCGCTCCCAAGCTGCCTCTCTGTGGCTAATGAGGTAAGGAGAGAGAGAGGGAGAGAGAGCACTCACAATGCCATAAATCGGAAGGAATGCAAAGCATCTCCTGAAGGCGACTCATTAAGGCTTCAGCTACAAGCAATTCAAGGGCCTGCGGAATTGGCTAGCCCAGACCTGGCACAGCCAACATTACGTGAGCAAACACAAAACTCCAAAGCCACAATCCTGACGGTTCAGTGGAATCGACCATTCATAAGTTCCTGGTACGATGAGCCAGGAGGGAAAGGGATAGTTTGGTTGGCAACGATGAATACAGATCCGGGCTTTTCTCTGCCCAAGGAGTCAGGCTGGATGCAAAACAGGAGCCCCAACATCCTCAGTACAATAGAATCACATAACTGGAGAGTATGGGAGGGGCACCCAAAGGCCATCCAGTCCAACCCCCTGCAACGAAGCAATCGTGGCTGAAGAATCACTGACAGATTCAACCTCCAACCTCTGCTTAAAAACCTCTGATGAAGGAGAGTCCAACACCTTCTGAGGTCATGGAAACATGGAACTGTAGAGCTGTAAGGGGTCCCAAGGGGTCATCTAGTCCAACCCCCCTGCGATGCAGGAGTTGCAGCCAAGTGCGGCTGCACAAGAGCCCAGCACATCTGCGTTACTGGCCTCCCAAGCCCTTCCCTGCAGCTGTCAGAAGCAGCCGCCTTCCCTTTTATGAGCAAAGCCGATAACAGCGTCCAGGACCTCCGTGCGGCAACCGAGGGCAAATGAAACACAAACACAAGCCTTAATAGAGCTTTGCTGATGAGAAAAACTGATTTCTCGCTAATGCACAACAGGCTGGCTGTAAGCGCTCTGGAAAGCCTGCCAGGAGGAAATTTCCCTGCACGAAAATAATATCTCGCGGACTGCAAGCAATTAAGAGCCCAGTGTGCAGTTGGAGATCTTGAAGGCACGTTTTGGAGGGCAGGAGATCCCATTTCACCTAGGCGAGGAAAGCGGACAAGTGTCTGGTCCACCTTTTTACCTGCCACATACTTCTTTTGACACCAACATGTGTCATACAAAAGCTGCCACCAGCCAGCTCTTGAAGCAAGTGGGATTCCTCCTCCTCCTCCTTCTTCTTCGGCCATCACTTGTCAGACTGTCTTCCATAAACACGGTTTTAACAATGAGTCCATAAGTGACTGTGGAATCCAATTCTGG
Source organism: Podarcis cretensis (assembly GCF_951804945.1). Taxonomy (NCBI): domain Eukaryota; kingdom Metazoa; phylum Chordata; class Lepidosauria; order Squamata; family Lacertidae; genus Podarcis; species Podarcis cretensis. The sequence goes on from NC_137174.1 coordinate 100,911,812, forward strand.
ATCCATACGTCCTTCCACAGTGGGGACATTGGTTTCCAGGTAGGAGTAGATCATGGTGTGGATTTGCCAAGCGTGCCTTCCTCTTAGCACTTTTCTCCCTTGCGTCCTGAGTTCGAGTGTCTTCAAAGCCCATGACACGATCCTGCTGGATCAGGTCACTGCCCCATCTAATCCAGCACCTGTTCTCACAGTGGCTGGGGTGTAGCAAGGGGTGTGCATTGGGTGCGGTCCGCCCCAGGTGTCACTACTTAGGGGGGTGACAAAATGGTGGGTGGCACTCACCAGGGAGCCTGCAGCGCGCCCGAGCCTTGCCTTTCTCCTGGAAGTGACGCAGTGGCTTGAGCGCCCGCAGGCTCCGAGCTGCACCAAACAGTCCGCCCATTGCCTCCCCCTCAACTGTAGGGCAGCTGAGTGGTAGGAGGTAGGCAGACTCCTTGGAGGCCCCGTGGTGCCCCATGGGAAGTTGGCCCCGCTCCCCGCTCCCCGAGAGCCAGTGTGGTGTAGTGGTTAAGAGCGGTAGTCTCGTTGGTCATAACGTTATGTTTGCGGACTGGGAAAAGTTGGGGTATGAAATTCACAGCATGTAACGCCCTAAGAGAGAATATTATGAAAATGATTTATAGGTGGTACATGACCCCAGTCAAGCTTGCTAAAATCTATCACTTGCCCGATAACAAATGTTGGAAATGTATAGAAACTGAGGGTACATTATTTCACCTTTGGTGGACGTGCCCAAAGATTAAGGCTTTCTGGGAGATGATATATAATGAACTGAAAAAGGTATTTAAATATACCTTCCTTAAGAAACCAGAGGCCTTTCTCCTGGGCATAGTTGGCCAATTGGTGCCAAAGAAAGACAGAACATTTTTTATGTATGCAACAACAGCAGCAAGAATACTTATCGCAAAACATTGGAAGACACAAGATTTGCCCACCTTGGAAGAATGGCAGATGCAAGTAATAGACTATATGGAAATGGCAGAAATGACTGGCAGAATCCGAGACCTGGGAGAAGAATCGGTGGAAGAGGACTGGAAGAAGTTCAAAGACTATCTGCAGAAATACTGTAAAGTTTATGAATGTTAAAATGATGTTGGAAATGATAACAATATGGCATTAGTGACATAGTTTTGAAAAGTATGCAAAAATGTAATAGAAAAAAGGTGAAAGACTAAAGCTATATTATGTCAAAAGTAAATAATATGCTAAAGGTGTTTAAAATATAAGGAGGAAAGATCGGAGACATAATAGAATGATTCTAATAATTAGAAATGAGTTTTGAAAGAGGGTAAGGATTTGCTGTATTTGATTGGGTAAAGAGGAACACAAAAAAGGGAGGTGTGAGGAAGTCAAGAAAGAAGGTTAATTAAGTATGAATTTAAAAGTTGGAGATTTTCTTTTTCTTTTTAGATTGGTGTAAATTTATTCTTTTGTATTTTTCTTTTTTCTTTTTATGTGTATGTTCGTTTTTCTTCATTTTTGTTGTTGCTATGTGTTCTTTTTTCTGTAAAATCTTAATAAATATCTTTCTAAAAAAAAAAGAGCGGTAGTCTCGTAATCTGGTGAACCGGGTTCGCGTCTCTGCTCCTCCACATGCAGCTGCTGGGTGACCTTGGGCCAGTCACACTTCTCTGAAGTCTCTCAGCCCCACTCACCTCACAGAGTGTTTGTTGTGGGGGAGGAAGGGAAAGGAGAATGTTAGCCGCTTTGAGACTCCTGAAGGGGAGTGAAAGGCGGGATATCAAATCCAAACTCTTCTTCTCTTCTGGGTCGCCCTGCCCTGTGGGCAGACAGCCCCGCTCCTGGGCACAGGGCACACACGCCACCCAAGGTGCCTGATCAGCTTATGTTAACATATGAGAGTGCTGGAGGTGAAATAGTTAAACAGGTTACCCAATCAGAACCCAGGCGGTGGAGTCAGAGGGACTATAGAACCAGCTCTGGGAGGGGCGAAGGGAGGAATTCGTTGGGAGTTGGCTGATTGGTTGGAGTGGGAGTGAATTGGGATAGAGTCTGTGGGGAGGTTGAGTTAAAGGTAAAGGTAAAGGGACCCCTGACCATTAGGTCCAGTCGTGGCCGACTCTGGGGTTGCGGCGCTCATCTCGCTTTACTGGCCAAGGGAGCCGGCGTACAGCTTCCGGGTCATGTGGCCAGCAGGACTAAGCCGCTTCTGGCGAACCAGAGCAGCGCACGGAAACACTGTTTCCCTTCCCGCCGGAGCGGTACCTATTTATCTACTTACACTTGGACGTGTTTTTGAACTGCTAGGTTGGCAGGAGCAGGGACTGAGGAACGGGAGCTCACCCCGTTGCGGGGATTCGAACTGCCAACCTTCTGATTGGCAAGTCCTAGGCTCTGTGGTTTAACCCACAGTGCCACCTGAGTCCCAAGGTTGAGTTAGTGTAGCGAAATAAGCTGAGTCAGGAACAGTTAGGAAGTAGGAAGACAAGCAAACATCTGAGAGGTGGTCTAGTGAGTGGGAGCAGGTAGCGGAAGTTATAGGTCTGGATAGGCAACCAATGATTGTAATGGACCAATACCATTTATGAAACCACACGCTTGTTAAACTGCAATAAATGAACAGATGTTTATGTTCCAATTTAACCCTGACTGGACTCAGTATTGTACCAGGTGGGGCCTGGGTGGTGGCAGCGAGTAATAAAGTGGTGGCACAGGGATCAATAGACGTTGAAACGTCCAAGGTCTGTGCTGGTCCCGAGGGTTAACCATGCGGTGAGGTCCGAGTCCAGTCTGAGGTTGAGGGTGCAGTATGGAGGCTGTCCGTCAAAGCTGAAGGTGGGTCCAAAGCAGGGAGTCGGGTGAGGTCAGGAGATCCAGCAGAAGAGCAGGACAGGGTGCAGGCAGGAACAGGCTACCAACAATGTTGCTCCCGCAGCTTGGGACTGGGGCTGGCTGGCTTTTATCTCCTCTGAGGCATAGGGTGGCCCCAGTCCACAGGTGACTCGCCTCTCCTGGCCTGGAGGTGAGCATTCCTCTTGCAGGAACTTAGTTCCCTCTGCCTCTCTGCCCAGAGCCTCTGCAGCTCAGGGGAGGCTGGAGACTGGACCCAGAGGCCACCTCAGCTTCCTCTGATGGGGCTGAGAGTGGAGTACCTGCAGGCAATGGGTCCTCCATCACCTCCGGAGCCAGAGCAGGCTCAGCTGGTGCCTGCACCTGAGGATCCAGCACAGGTGAGGACCCTTCAGGCTCAAGCCCCAGCCCCGGCTCAGCTGGTTCTGGAGGCTGGGAATCCTGTGCAGGCTGGGATCCCTCAGGTTCAGCATCCGAATCCGAATCCCAGGCCATCAGAGGGACCCTGTGTGATCGCCACAGCTTGCTTCTTAGCCCTCTCATCCTCCATGAATTTGTCCAATCCTCTTTTAAGGCAATCTTGGTTCATGGCCATCGCTGCTTCCTGTGGGAACAGGCTCCACAGTTTTACTATGTGTTGCATGAAGAATTCATTTACTTTATCTGTCCCGAATCTTCCAGCCTTTAGCTTCATTGGATGTCCTTGAGTTACTGAGTTATGAGGAAGAGCAAACATTTCTCTGCCCATTTTCACCATGTCATGCATCATTTTATAAACGCCAATCATGTTACCCTTTGCTTGTCTTTTCTCAAAACTAAAAAGTTCCAAACGCTGCAAACTTTTCCTATAGGAGCGTCGCTCCACCCCCTTAACCATTTTGGTTCCCCTTACAGTATTTTCCCAACTCTACAATATCCTTTTTGACTTGAGGCGACCAGAAACTGTACACCGTATTCCAAATGCGCTTGCACCATAAATTTGTGTAACAAATATGAGCAGCTTTATTTTCAATTCCTTTCCTAATGATCCTTAGCATGGGATTCTCCTTTTTCATGGCCGCTGCACACTTGGTCACTATAGCAATTATCTTACTATATCACCAGAGCCTTGGAAAGGTTAGCAAAGCACAGTTTCGTGGTTTTTAAAAAAATGAAAGAAAGAGGAAGCAACACATCTCTTTGATGGCTTTGAAAAGAGGATTGGACAAATAGATTAATAGAGTATAGCCACTGAGAGACCTAATGCCTTCCTTGAACCTTTATGTTCAGAAGCAGTCTCTCCTTCCTTGGAGATTTTAAAGCAGAGTTGGGATGGGCATCTGTCATGGACGCTTTAATTGAGATTCCTGGACTAGATGGCTCTTGGGTCCCTTCCAACTCTACAGTTCCACTATTCTCACTGCTCTGAGACTGGGGTGGCCAGTAATGCATTTTTGGAGAGCTAATTCATTGCAGCTTCTCCTCTCTGTTTTTTTAAAGAACCATCTCACAGACTGGTGTCCTCTAAACACGAACCCCGCAGACACGCCCAGGATTGTACTGTTAGTCCGCAGACACGCCCAGGATTGTACTGTTAGTCATTTAGGAAACAGAATGAAGATGTGCCTGGAGATCAGATTTCAAAGTGGGAGAGACATCGGGCTTTACAAGTGGGTGTTCCCCTCTCAAAGTGTGAGAGTTGGCTGCTCTACAGCGGAGGAGCGGAGCTTGGAACTCACAAAGGTCCAGGACTCTTAAACCAGATCGATCCTGCACTGGTTCTTGTCCCAAAGCAAAGCTCTCTTTCTACTCCATCCAAGTTCCCAAAACCCCGTGAGGAAGATCTGCCTTTAGACCTCATAGCCTACACTCTCTTTGCTGCCTGGATTGGTCTTGCGTCCCTCCCCAGGTGCAGGATGGGTAGCGAAGAGGACTATGGTGGGCAGCAGTGGTGGCTGGTAAACCCTGGACCTGGTGGTTTGTGGCCAAGGAGGTCATGTAGGTGGGGCCAAGGAATCCCCATGGACGGGGCCAAGTTGTTGTGGTTTGCTTCCCACCAACTGGGATGGCTTCAAAAAAAAAAAAACACCATTAGGCAAATTCATGGAAGATGGGGTACACTCAACCACTTTGATTGGCAGAATTGGCACTACTTACAGGTGCCACGTAACACCCGTTCCACATTGGTAAGAATTCAGTCTTCAGTTCCTTTGGAACTCCCTGCCTATTGAGATCTGGCAGTAGCCTTCACTGTACTGTTTTTGGCGCCTGCTAAAAACATTCCTGTTCAGACAAGCCTACCCAGAAAGTTGAGATACTTTAATCTGTTTTAGTATCGTGATTTTTGTATTCTTTAAAGTACGGTTTGCATTTTTCTTGATTTTACTGTTTTAGCAAACCGCCTTGAGGTTTTTTAACCAGCAAGCGGTGTATGAATTTTATGAAATAAGATATAAACCAACCAATGGCTTTCAACCATGATGGCTATGTTCTGCTGTCCTTCGAGGTTCTGGAGATTGTTGTTAGTTTGCATTTGACCTCATAAATTTGACCTCTTCGTATGCAGTTTTGGCAAACAGGCACGTCCTTGCAAGCCATTTCTCTCTAGTATAATGCTTTCTGAAGCTTGCAAGCTACACACACAGTCTTTATTATTATTATTATTATTATTATTATTATTATTATCTCTCACCCCCCTGGAGATTCAAGCCCCCAAGCCTGGAGAGATCCAGGAAAACCTTGAGACTTCAGACCTCCGACCTGGAAGTCTGGCAACCCTACTGGGGGTGGAGGTTGTGGGGAGCACAGATCACTGCCCCCTTTCCTCTAGCGAGGGCAGTTTAATCTCCAGGCCAAGCGGAGAGTCTCTTACATAGGCTAGTACAACTCCCTGTTTTTTTATAGGGTTGTTTACTCCTGTCCCGCTAGCTGGAGGCCAGCTGAGTCACGCCAGGCTGCGTCACGATGCTTCTGCTCCGACGGCCGTGGGATTCCTAAAAGTGTTTTCCACTTGGGAAGGCAGAAGCCGCTGCTTATCTCGCCTCTGCAATTCAAGTTCCAATTCCTGAACCTTGGGAGGCCGAGAGTAACTCCCCAGAAATTCCTGGGGGAGAAGTGTTTCCTCCTTCCAAACTCTGACAACTCAGCTGTAGTGGAAGATCACAATGGTGTGCAATTACTCAGGAATGAGCATCATTTAAAAATGTGTGCAGAGATACATTCCACTATCCAGCTAAGGGCTTATGCAACCTTCCCAGATCTGATATTCTCCAGATGTCCTGGACTGCAATTTCTATAAGCCGTGCTGACTGGGACTAACAAATCGTGTTCCAAAAGCTCTGTCGATGGATTTGTTCAATTTCATCAAATTTAGACACCGCTCAATTGCAAAAAAACAACACCACTCAACAACCTCAAAGCTGTTTACAAAGAGAACAAAACAATAAAAATATAAATAAAAGCAACATTGAAATCAGCAGAAAACTAAGATTAAAACATACATGCCCATTCAACAGGTCTGGGCAGGCTTGTCTAAACCAGAATGTTTTTAGCAGGAGCAGAAAAGGGGACAGTGAAGATGCCTGCCTGAGATCAATAGGCAGGGAGTTCCAAAGTGTCCATGCTGCCATGCTGAAAGACGGATGCCTTCCAAAGCAGATAAAAGAAAGGAGTGCAGGAGTGAAATATAGATCCCCATTCCAGCCACATATTTCATTTGCATGTAGAAAAACTACAACTCACCATCCAACTTTTGAAATTGCTACCTTGAGATTAATATTTGATTTCCAGTCAAAAAGGGAAGAATGGAAAACCCTTCTCTTCCCTTTGAGCAGAGATGTCTTAAGGAGCTGCAATGCTGCTGGCTAGAATCTAGCTGCTAGATGAAACAAACCGGAGCCAATTCTTATCCACATTCCAGTTGCAAGCACACATGTCGATGAGCATGTCTCCAAGCCAGTTGTCATACAATGAAAACCCATTGTTTAAATGCATTCCCAAGTCCCGTAGAATCTGCATGAATCCAGGGTTTGGTGTGGGATTGCTTGGAGTGATTGCCTTGGCCCCACCATTTCTCTTGAGTCTCAGGGGTGTCCCAGGAACACGTGGTATCATAAGAAACAATGCCCCTGAGCATGTGAAGACTGCATTTGCCTTCCACCACCCCAGACTCCTGGCCATATACCGTAATCTTTGGGGATCCATCACCCATGGAATTGTCTTTTTGAACGGTTCTAAGCCAGAGAATGCCACCCCCTCATGGGGCAGTGAGTTCCAAAAGTTAACAAAGTTATAGTACTATGTGAGAGGGAGGAAGGGGACGCAGCCTTTGTTTAGCAGCAGGGCAGGATTTTCAAGTTGAGTATTCTGGGATGCCAAATGAGACCTCCGAGTACCATAAGCACAACACCAGATTTCCTGCAGTTGAAAGAGGAGAAGACCCCCCCCCCAAGGCAGAAAACCGAGAAGGCAGCACAGGAACTGGAGAAAACAGACACTCTCTGCCACCCCCACCCTTTGTCTGCATTTTGTGGGTGCCTTCTGTGGGAATGGTCAGGGTGGCAGGAGAGGATATATTGTTTATTAATATCCTTCCTAACTTGCACTAGCAAGTTCCTTTACTTTGCAGAGTTACATTCCCCTTTTTAAATGCACAGCAGATCTTCCCTCTTTCTCTTTGGCGATCCCTCGTAGCCGAATAAGATTGTCTTCCATAAACACGGTTCTAACAATGAGTCCCTAAGTGACTGTGGAGGCCAATTCTGGATCCACACGTCCTTCCACAGTGGGGACATTGGTTTCCGGGCGGGAGTTGATCACGGTGTGGATTTGCCAAGTGTGCCATCCTCCTAGCATGTTTTTCCCTTGCGTCCTGAGTTCGAGTGTCTTCAAAGCCCATAACACCTTGGGTAAATGCTGTTCTCCAATTAGAGCGCTCACAGGCCAATACTTCTCAATTGTCAATGTTTATACTACATTTTTTTAGATTTGCCTTGAGACAGTCCTTAAACCTCTTTTGTTGACACCAGCATTACGCTTTCCACTCGGAATAGAGTAGTTGCTTTGGAAGACAATAATCAGGCATCCACACAACATGACCAGTCCAACGAAGTTGATGGTGTGAGCCTCTCACTACTATACAATTCAGTCTGTCTCAGATTGAATTGTACACTCCTGGTAAATTCCCTTGAATCTCTCTTAAAAGAATAAAGACGCCACAATCTTATTCAAAGTCAATAAAAGAAGTTTACTCACATCAGTTCACAGTTGGATCCCTGAAGGCAGACTTAGTTACAAATATGTACATGTGGATCTACTCCATATGGAGGAAATAATTCCAGTGCTTCTGCTAGCTGAGAGCTAGCAGAGCAGTCCTAGCTAAAAGCTGGTCAAACAAAGAAGGAAACCAAAAAGAGAGAGGTGTGCTATGTGACTCGTCCTTTTGTTACCTGGACAGGTAAGGTCATACCCGCTTTCTATCACATGCAAAAGAGCGTCTCCACCCCCATCGTTCTGTCAGTACGCCTTTCAACCGATGTCAGCCACTGGGCTCAATAACTGGTTCTGCCCCGGCTGGGCTAGGCGACTGGAGCACTTTCAGAGATCTTCCAATCCTGGAAAACAGGTCTCAGTGCAACAGACCCACAACTGCAGAGTATAACTAATGCGGAAGTTAGCTGTGAAGCATAACTCCTTTTATTTCTAATAGCTACTGCAAACTAACAAACTACTGGATTGCATGAGTGTTAAATCTCCCACTCAGCCATCTAGTCACTACATATATAAGACTCTCTCCACACACAGAGTCAGGCAGTCAGGCAGGAGCGGAAGAGGAGAAGAGCAATTTCTGCCCCCTCCTTTCTCAAAACATCAGATCAGGAGATTCTGTCAATGGGAGGGGTGAAAATATCAACACGTTCTGCTCAACACTGAGGTCCAGCTCCGAGGGCCTTCTGGCGGTTCCCTCACTGTGAGAAGCAAGGATATCACTGTGAGTAGTGAGCCGCCCTGAGCCCAGTTCTGACCGGGGAGGGCGGGATATAAATAAAAAGTTGTTGTTGTTGTTGAGAAGCACAAAGAGATTAAAAAGCATCTGGATGCGCATTTGGAAAGGTGACTCTGATTCTAAATTTTCTCTCCTGATGTAAACTTGCTGAGCTGACCTTGCGATGCTGTTACTAAAAATCAGCATCCTTCTATATTTGCATCTGGGTCGGTATTCCCCAGATGTGCAACGATGGGCGATTCTATTTCAACCCCGAGGTTACCAATTTGTATAATGGTATGTTCTTAAGAGTGACGAAATTCTAGCCCTCATCGTTTCACCTTGCAGCGTCATCCGTTACTCAACCAAGGCAAGGTTGCTGCTAACAGCCAGCCACTCCTCAAGGACCACCTTAGCTGTAACCACCAAACTTTCCCTTTATAGAGATGTGCTTTTTATAGATGCTACTTAAAGGATCAGAAACCTACTGGGTTAAGAGGGAGCTGCTAACAGTCTCCTAAGTTTATGCAGGATAGAAGATGATTGGTAGCTCTTGAAGGCATACAAGCCAAAAAGGGTTTGGGAACCATTAATTCCTTATCTGAAAGCTCTCATTTCATTCTCCGCATACAGCTGCCATGTGTACAGTCTGCATTTCTTAGGAATGGACTAGGAGGAACAAATCTCTTAGACTGCAAGGCTAGAAATTAGCCAAAGCCGTCTCTCGGGGCTGAGCTCTAATGCATGTTTTTTCCCAGGGCCATGAAAACTTCAAAGGCGCTTTATGAAGCACATTTGTAAACTAGAAGAGTTCTGGAAATAACCCTGGAAAAGAGATGATGGCTTATTAAAATAACAGGGATGCAACGTTTTAAAAACAAGCCCACGGATAACCCTGTGCTACAGGGTGAAGTTATTTTCCAGTGAATGTTTTGCAGAGCAACCGGAGCCTGTGAAGAAATGGGTCCTGAGAGGCAGGTCACTCATCGTCCAACTCCAGGGAAATTTGCGCCACAAAGATCTCATTCCCAGGCCCTGGACCGACATGGACCAGATCGATCTTTATCTACTTCTCTGTAAGCCTTTTGGCAAGCAGGCTCCTGTGTGGCTTGAGGGAAAATAGGGTCATCTCTCATAATCCGAAGGAAAAGATATTAGCCTGAGAAATGAACAAAACCAGTATTCTTGCAATATAAACCCAGAGGGTGTGACTGCCTTCAGAATAATGTAACCCGTTCTGGTCGCCTCCCCTAAAAATGGATATTGTAGAATTGGAAAAGGTTCAGAAAAGGGCAACGCAAGAGATCAAGGGGGGGGGGGAGCAAGCCCTCTATGAGGAAAGCGTGCAGCCTTTGGGACTTTTTAGTTCAGAGAAAAGGTGTGTAAGAGGCAGCAGTTCCCTTGCCGCGAGAAGCCAAGTTACAGGGAACAAGCCAGAGGGCCTTCTCGGTAGTGGCACCCGCCCTGTGGAACGTCCTCCCGCCAGATGTCAAAGAGAAAAATAACTACCAAACTTTTAGAAGACATCTGAAGGCAGCCCTGTTCAGGGAAGCTTTTAATGTTTAATAGGTTACTGTATTTTAGTGTTTTGCTAGAAGCCGCCCAGAGTGGCTGGGGAAACCCAGCCAGATGGGCGGGGTATAAATAATATATTATTATTATTATTATTATTATTATTATTATTATTATTATTACTACATGATAGAAGTTTATAAAGTGAATGTGAAATATTATAATATATAGGAGAGTGAGGGACAGTGGAGGGAAGTCACAAGGGTGTTTTAATGTTTGCAATCTAGGTTGGTGGTGTAATATGAATTTTGTTTTGTGTCTATATGTTTGTTTGTTTGTAAATATTTTTTTCTTTAAAAAGAAAAGAAAAGAAAGAAGTTTATAAAGTGATGCCCGGCATGGAGAAAACAGACAGAGATAAATTATTCTCATTCACTCATAACTTGTGGATTCAGGTCATGTAAACGAAATGACTTATTCACGCAGTGCATTGTTAACCTTTGGAACTTGCTTCCACAGGAGGCAGTGATGGTCACAAACTTGTATGGTTTTAAGGAAGGATGATGGCTCGGCTCTGCCTCCATAGTTGGAAGCAGCAAATACTTCTGAATCCCAGTTGCTGGAAATCACAGGAGTGGAGAGGGTTATTATGGTCAAATTCTCCTTGCAGGGCATCCATCTGGTTGGCTACTATGAGAACAGGACACTGAACTAGACAGTGCATTGGCCTGATTCTGCAAGCTCTTCTTACTTTCTTATGTTCTTAACTCCCTTGGCCCAGCACCTCTGTGCCTCTGCTTTTAAAAAAAAAATGCCTGACAAAATTGCAGGATTTCCAAAGCAACTTTATGTTAATAATATAAGAAAAGGTCCATGGAGGCCATTGTCCTGTTCTCACGGTGGCCAACCAGATGCCCATGGGGAGCCAGCAAGCAGGATCTGAGACCAAGAGCAATTCTCCCCTTTCCTCCTCCCAGAGGGGAGGTGTTGCGAGCGGGAGCTGTTCCCATGTCAGCAGAGGGGCGCATTTGGCTCCCTGCATCATTTCCCCATCACCTCCTGGCAAACAGAAGGGGAAGAAATGAAGGCAGTGAGAGATTTTACTTTCTTGGGCTCCATGATCACTGCAGATGGTGACAGCAGCCACGAAATTAAAAGACGCCTGCTTCTTGGGAGAAAAGCAATGACAAACCTAGACAGCATCTTAAAAAGCAGAGACATCACCTTGCCAACAAAGGTCCGTATAGTTAAAGCTATGGTTTCCCCAGTAGTGATGTATAGAAGTGAGAGTTGGACCATAAAGAAGGCTGATCGCCGAAGAATGGATGCTTTTGAATTCTGGTGCTGGAGGAGACTCTTGAGAGTCCCATGGACTGCATGAAGATCAAACCTCTCCATTCTGAAGGAAATCAGCCCTGAGTGCTAACTGGAAGGACAGATCCTGAAGCTGAGGCTCCAATACTTTGGCCACCTTATGAGAAGAGAAGACTCCCTGGAAAATACCCTGATCCTGGGAAAGATGGAGGGCACAAGGAGAAGGGGACGACAGAGGACGAGATGGTGGGACAGTGTTCTTGAAGCTACCAGCATGAGTCTGACCAAACTGCGGGAGGCAGTGGAAGACAGGAGTGCCTGGCGTGCTCTGGTCCATGGGGTCACGAAGAGGCGGACACGACCAAACAACAACAACAATCATTTTCCCGGCTGCCATGCCGCACCCATCAGGCCAGCCAATAAGGTTGGCTTGGGGGGGTCTAGGCGCATTCAAGCGGCCGCAACAGCCCCACACCTCATTCTGTTTCCTGGAGTCGCAAATTGCATTTTATTAATGGCCATATGATCAAGCATGCTGACATCAGGTTCAGCGAGGCGGCCCTGTTTAGAGATGATGCCGTTCATTTGTCTGATCAAGGAAATGATGTGTGGTTGGCCGATATCATCAGTAGCATTAGGGATTTGTTGCAGCTGGGAGGATATTTGACAGCAAACCTCTTTGGCTCGGGTGGCGGTTAGGCATTGGAATATGTAGGAAACGGAGGGGACATTTTATCATATGTGGTGGGATTGTAAGGGTATTTTAAAAAATTGGGAAATGTTATGCAACGAATTGAAGAAAATGTTCCATTTAACATTTGTTAAAAAACCTGAAGCATTTTTATTAGGGATTGTAGGGAAAGACCTGCCAAAAAAGCTGAAAAACATCTTCATGTATGCGACAATGGAGGCGAGAGTTCTAATAGCACGAGGATGGAAGACTGAAGAAACCCCAACTAAAGAATCATGGCAAGAAAAATTGATGGACTATGCAGAACTGGCAAAACTGACATACAAGATACGGGACAAGGATAACTGTGACTTTAAGGATGAAAGGGAACCCTTTACAAAGTATCTGAAGACGCAACAAAGTGAACTGGACTCCTTGGCTGGTTTTGAATAAACATTCACAAACTTTTTATTGATAATAATCAGCTAAATAGTTTGAGGATCTATACAACTTTGTAAAATGCAGAAAACAGCATTCTTAGAGAAACCAAAGACTGGAACTGAGGGAAGTCGGGGGCGGGGGCAGGTGGGTTCTGTGCGGGGAGGCAAGAAAATGGGGGGGGGGGATAAGGATGATATGTTTCTGGATAAAATGTTTTGTTTTAATTTTGAATAAAAAGTTGTTTGTTTTTTTAAAGGAATATGTGTGCTGTGTTGGAGGATTGGGTATGTGCCATCATCTACCCCTCCTCTTATGGGTATTCCGTTAAAGGAATCCAGCGGTCGTGGATCCTGTCCGATGCCCTGCTGGTGGCTAGGGCCATGGCACGACCCCCGGTGATGTCATGGGGGAGCTTCCAGTTGCATTTGCATCAACAAGCTCCTCCCACTGGTTGTTAATCTTGAAATGTCCCCCCCCCCCCCGCTGCGCGGGGAGGGGTCATATATATGTTGTTTGATCTAGTGCCTAAGCCAATACCTCTCACATGCTGTAACCAATAAAGTTGTGGCCTTCTTTAGCCCATTAACCTAAAATACATGTGTCCTTGTGTCGTATTTACCCCTACGTTCTACCCGGACACTGAGGTCCAGCACCAAGGGCCTTCTGGTGGTTCCCTCACTACAAGAAGCCAAGTTACAGGGAACCAGGCAGAGGGCCTTCTCAGTAGTGGCGCCCTCCCTGTGGAACACCCTCCCACCAGATGTCAAAGAGAACAACAACTGCCAGACTTTTAGAAGACATCTGAAGGCAGCCCTGTTTAGGGAAGCTTTTAATGTTTGATGTATTACAGTATTTTAATATTATTTTTTTAAGCCGCCCAGAGTGGCTGGGGAAGCCCAGCCAGATGGGCGGGGTATAAATAATAAATTATCATTATTATTATTATTATTACTACGTGGGTTGCGGGTCCTCAACTCACAAGTGGCTTTTTTTATAAATTATTTTTATTCAATTTTTCCAATACAAAATTTATACAAATCATACATCTTTTTTATATCCATTCTCTTTTTGACTTCCCTCAACTTGCCTGATACTCCTTCCCTTCTTAATTTCTTACACATTTCTAAAGCCTTTCTTCAATTGTTTTTATAAATTATTTCTTAGTTTTACTCATATTCTAACATTTCTTCTTACAGAGCTTCATTAAAGCTTACAAACGTTATTTGATTATCACTTAATTTATGCAAATATTCTGTAAACTTTTCCCAATCTTCTATAAATCTCTGATCTCGTCGATTTCGGATCCTTCCAGTCAGTCCATCGAGTTCTGCAAAGTCCGTCATCTTCATTCTCCATTCATCTAGTGTAGGCAACTCCTCCTGCTTCCATTTCTGAGCCATCAGTATTCTTGCTGCAGTCACTGCGTATAAAAATAACTTCTTTTCTTTCTTATTAATCTCATTCCCTGTAATACCAAGTAAAAACGCTTCTGGTTTCTTAACAAAAGTGTACTTAAACATTTTCTTCAATTCATTATATATCATTTCCCAAAAGCTTTTTACTTTCTTACACTCCCACCACATATGATAGAATGTACCCTCTTTTTCTTTACATTTCCAACATTTGTTACATCCTCTATACATCCTTGCTAACTTCACTGGTGTTACATACCATCGATACATCATTTTCATCACATTTTCTTTTATTGTTGCACATGCAGTGAATCTTAAACCTTCTTTCCATAATTTTTCCCAATCCTCCATTTGTATATTAAATCCAAAATCTTTGGCCCAGGCAATGATAACTGATTTTATCTCTTCGTCCTTTGTGTGCCACTCTAGTAATATCTTGTACATTTTTGAAAATGTACAAAATGACTCACAAGTGGCTTTCAGAGGCATTGCTACCTTCAACTGCAGAGGAAGAACACAACCACCGTGGCCAATACAATGATACCTCGGGTTACATACACTTCAGGTTACAGACGCTTCAGGTTACAGACTCCACTAACCCAGAAATAGTACCTTGGGTTAAGAACTTTGCTTCAGGATGAGAACAGAAATCGTGCTCTGGCGGCGCGGCAGCAGCAGGAGGCCCCATTAGCTAAAGTGGTACCTCAGGTTGAGAACAGTTTCAGTTAACAGTGGCGTAGCGTGGGGGGTGCAGGGGGGGCCGGCCGCACCGGGCGCAACATCTGGGGGTTAGGGTTAGGGGGCGCAAATCCACGGGTTAGGGGGCGCAAATTACTTGCCTTGCCCCGGGTGCTGACAACCCATGCTACGCCACTGTCAGTTAAGAACAGTTTCAGTTAAGAACGGACCTCCGGAACGAATTAAGTACTTAACCCGAGGAACCACTGTAGTTGGCAACTCACAGGAGTGAAAAACAACAGAGAGAGCAGATAATGCACTTTTATAAATATGTGTGTGCACTGCAAAACTCTCATTGTCCCTAAGCCGGCGGTTTGGTTAGCAATGGTTTTGTCTTTCAAAACCTCAGATTTATTCATCCCCTGCCAGGTCCCGGCTTGACCCTGTCTCCTCTAGCAAGCATCTCCCTCGCCTGTTTTGTTTTGCCCAGAGATGTTTTGGCAAGAGGCTCCTTTGCTGTGGCTCCAATGTTTCCACTCAGTCATGCGCAACACCTAAGAGCTGACATGAGCATTTCGCTCCGCCTGTTTCTGCTTGGCCCCCGTGCTCAGAGCTCAGCGCCTCGCCCGAGACGCTCCAGACAAGGGAGGCAAGAGCCTTGTGCCAACTCCCCAGTGACTCTCCCTTCCTCCCTCCCCACAGAGGGTTTTCACCTCATTAAAGATTAGAAACCCAAACACACCAAACAGAGTCAGGAAAAGAACAAGCTTGCTTACCCCCAAATGTTTGTCTGTGTTTGCACATTCCTCATGCTGAATTCCTACAATGAAGAGATGCAGAAGGGCTTTCCGAAGGAGGCACCTGCAAAAACCTCCAGACCTGGACCCCAAGATCTCTTGCCACTTCCCTCTTCGCCGTTTGTTGTTGTTGTTGAGTCGTTTAGTCGTTTCCGCCTCTTCGTGACCCCCTGGACCAGAGCACGCCAGGCACTCCTGTCTTCCACTGCCTCCCGCAGTTTGGTCAAACTTCAAGAACACTGTCCAACCTTCTCGTCCTCTGTCGTCTCCTTCTCCTAGCACCCTCCATCTTTCCCAACATCAGGGTCTTTTCCAGGGAGTCTTCTCTTCTCATGAGGTGGCCAAAGTCTTGGAGCCTCAGCTTCAGGATCTGTCCTTCCAGTGAGCACTCAGGGCTGATTTCCTTCAGAATGGAGAGGTTGGATCTTCTTGCAGTCCATGGGACTCTCAAGAGTCTCCTCCAGCACCAGAATTCAAAAGCATCCATTCTTCGGTGATCAGCTTTCTTTATGGTCCAGCTCTCACTTCCATACATCACTATAGTGGTACCTCAGGTTAAGTACCTAATTCGTTTTGGAGGTCCGTTCTTAACCTGAAGCTGTTCTTAACCTGAGGTACCACTTTAGCTAATGGGATCTCCTGCTGCTGCTGTGCCGCCAGAGCACAATTTCTGTTCTCATCCTGAAGCAAAGTTCTTAACCTGAAGCACTATTTCTGGCTTAGCGGAGTCTGTAACCTGAAGCGTATGTAACCTGAAGCATATGTAACCCAAGGTACCACTGTACTGGGAGAACCATAGCTTTAACTATACGGACCTTTGTTGGCAAGGTGCTGTCTCTGCTTTTAATGTCTCTGCTTTGCCATTTAACCATTTCAAAAACAACACCTTGCTCACAGGTAGGGAATGGACAAATGGGCTGAGATCATAAGAGGGGGGGGCCTTGATAGTTCCTCTGCCCCCAGAGGCTTGGGGGTGGTGTGCCATGAAAGGGCCTTCTCTGTGGCAGCCCCTAAGTTGTGGGACTCCCTCCCCTGAGCAGTGCACCTGCCACCTTCACTGTACAGTTTCTAGAGAATTTTTAAGATGCACCTGTTCACCCTGGCATTTGAAACTTCAGGTTACCATTTTAGAACCCACCTTATTTTTACAGTTGTGAGTTTGTTTGTTTGTTTGTTTGTTTGTTTGTTTGTTTGTTTGTTTTAAAAAAACTTTTTATATCGTGCTTTCATGCTCTAATGCGCCCAGAGACTTAGGGTGAAGGGTGGGTAATTAATTAATGTTTGGTTTCTCATTTTTCCAGTTCTCCACATTTTCACATTAGTTTGCAAAACACCAAAAGGCCTCGTGGAAATCCCTCAGCCCATC
Source organism: Podarcis cretensis (assembly GCF_951804945.1). Classification (NCBI taxonomy): domain Eukaryota; kingdom Metazoa; phylum Chordata; class Lepidosauria; order Squamata; family Lacertidae; genus Podarcis; species Podarcis cretensis. Next base: position 100,928,775 of record NC_137174.1, read on the forward strand.
AGGGGGAAAGGTGATGTATAAATATAATAATAATAATAATAACAACAACAACAACAACAACAACAACAGCCATCAACAACAACAACAACAACAACAAAAGCCATGACAACAATAGTTTCAACTAGTTTACAGATTTTTTCTAGGCAATCCTTGACTAATATTAACATTTTTGCAAAGCCATTTCCCAACATATAATGCATTTTGTATGTTACCTTTTGCTAATATGCACCCTGACACAAACGCTTTAGTTGTGAGCACATTTCCTGTTTGGAGTAGTGCATTGCAAAATTCAGAAAAATGCAAACACCAAAGGATGCCTGTGTTCCGGTTCGTGTATAGTTTCAGGAACAGAATCGAATTCTGCCCCACCCTTCCTTATGGGGTGCCTGGGCCCCCTGGAAAGTCCTATGGTAGGAAGGCCTCAGACCCCCACCCTTTGAACCTTCTGAGAGGCAAATCTGTGTCCTGGGCCTGAATCCGAGGTCTTCTGAGCATCTGCAGCTGCCCTACAATGTACCCCATCTCTATCACACACAGAAAGAGAATCATGGCTTTTAAATTAAAAGAAATTGAAATAAATAAAGGTCTTATGTATATAATAAAGGTTCATAAATGTACCAAGCAAAAACGTATATACAGTAGATATATAGTCCACATGTCTGAAGCTGCACAGGAGAGCAGCCATGGAGCCATTTTGACTCCCAGGGTGACCAGGTGTTTTCTCTGCAAGGTCAAATGGAGGAGCCTCTCCATTGCCTTTTCCTTCACAAATCCTGTCTTAAGGGTATGTCTGCGTATGAATAGGGTGAGCCTGTGACCTGGCTCAGGAACTAAGTATTTATCATTACAAAAGACTGGCCAGCCTCCCCAGGGTATCCAATCAAGTCAGCATTAACAGGTAACTTGCCAGACAGGAGGTAAACAATGCACTCAGATTTCTGTTGTAGACCACCTTTTCTGTGATGTAGGTATGATGTGGTTGGGGGGGGGGGTTTCTTGGACTCCAAGGTGGGCAATTTCAAAAGTCTATATAAAGACTTGCACACCATTCTTCTGGGTTCCTCCTCCCTCCTGCGTGTGGGGCGTGAGGACCCTGTTGCAACAGTTCAATAAAGATCAGGCTTACTAGCTGCTTTGCTTCTCAATATTCTCTGGCTGGCCTCTGTTTTTTTCCTCCGACTGATGGAGAACCTACAAAGGACTCTATAAGGGCTCTTGTGTCCCCCATAAGGGAATAAGGGCAGATTTCCGTTTGTTATAAAATTAAAGGGAGGAGAAGCTGGAGGGGGACATTTCTTCACCCTTCTTCGCCCTCCAACAGGCTGAGGCCACATTCAGCCACATTCGCCAGTCAAAGACGCTGGTTTTGCCTCCTGCCCCAAGCAGAAAATAAAAGGCCATTTCATATGCTGGGCAGCCCAGGGAGGCCCTGCGGGGAGAGGCAGGCAGCCAGGCTATTTCGACCACTGTGATCATTTAGTGGCTGACCCCAAATCCTTTAATGCCAGCCTGACGCACAGCTTGTTAAAGATTTCCTTGACATGGGGGGGGGGAGGAAAGTGAGGGGTGTTGTTTCAGATCGGTGGCACGCCTAAGAAACGCTTCTCAGATGCCTTGACCCTGCCAGTGCTGGATTTATGTACAAGCTAGGCAAGCTATAGCTTAGGTCCCTACTCTGTTGGAGGCCCCCCCAAAAATTAAAGAAAAAAACTGGATGTACATTTCCAAAATATAAGCTAAAAACAAAGAAAACCTACAAACAACAACCGTGTTTTGTGTTGTGTAGGTTCCTATGATGTAAGTAATGGGCCCCACATGCTCAATAATAATAATAATAATAATAATAATATAATATATAAATATATAATTTATAATATATAATAATAATAATAATAATAATAATAATAATAATAATAATATAAATATATAATATATAATATAATATATAAAAAAGAGAGCACAAGGTCGAACCTGCTGCAATGCAGGAATCGTTTGCATTGACCAGCCAGTCAGATCTATCACCCCCTAGGCTGTTAACATTTATTCAGCAACAATCTGTGGTTGAATGCTTGCTAATTTCACTCATCTTTCCAGGTGGTTTGGGAGCAGAATGTGTCAAGAGATACAGGGAGGAATGGGTCAGGGGAAGGCTTTCAAAATCCCCGCAGAGCACTATGCAATATCAAGGAATTGGGCTACGAACATAAGGAGAGCCTGCAGGATCAGGCCCATGGGGGCCACCTAGCCCAGCATCCTGTTCTCACAGTGGCAAACTGGATGCCCCAAAGGGGAACCCACACGCAGGATTCGAACTCAAGAGCAACACTCCCCTCCTGCAGTTTCCAGCAACTGATATTCAGAAGCATGGCTGCTTCCGACTGTGAAAGACCATCAATAGCCCTCTCTTCCTCCTCTGTGAACTTTTGCCTGATCTTCTTTCGAAGCTATCTAGGTTGGTGGCCCTTCCTGCCTCCAGTGGAAGTGAGTTCCGTAGTTTAACTACACCCCACAGTTTAAATATGATCAAGCATTTTCAAGAAGCAAGCCCCAGCACATGTAGCAATTTGCAAATGAAAGTTCCTTTGGATGTCTGGCATGTTTGCATGCTAGATGGCAGCTGTCTGGCTGATTCAGAGTTTCTGATCTTTTTCCATATGGTTGGCCAACATTCTCTGATGCCTCTAGCCAGACTGAAGCATCTTTAGTCCCTCGTGGGTTATTTTTGTCCCATATTAATTTTAACCATCCTGCACAGGGTGATATTTATCCAGGGCCGAGTCCTCTGACTGACAGCTTTGCTCAGAGAGTTTCCAGCAGGAACCGAGGCCAGCCAGAACTTCTCTCTGGCTGAACAGGATTACTCCAGAACTAAATGCCAGCAAATAGCACAGATTCCTTATTACGAAAGGAATTATGCCTTGGTTTGCTGCAACATTGTTGTCTGAGACTTGGAACAATAGGCAACACAAAGAATGGAAAGCTCTGAAATTAGTCTAGCAATTACACAGAATTTTTAAAAAGCAGAGCAAAGTTTTCCAAAGGATGGTTGTTGCACTTCAGTCTGGCTTGACATCTAGTTGGGAGCACCCCAAAAAATGTTGCCAGACAAGTGAATTGAGGGACAGTGGCTACTGCCAGGCTGCACTCAATGGGAGGAAATGTTGATGGAGACCATATGGATGCCTAGTTGAAACATGTCAAAACACCTTTCCTGTCACATGTGGCACTCCCTGCCTCAAGAAAGATTTGTTCGGTCACCTCCGAGAGAGTGTTGCATCGCCACCACTTAAAATACGTTTTTGATTCTGCAACATTTTGACCTAATTTCACTTGCCCTCTCCTTTTTAAACCCTTCATTACTTCACTCTTCCCCCAAAGAGATTTGAATGCCGTTGTTGTTGTTTAGTCGTTTTAAGGTCAGCACCAACACTTTGAATTGTGCTCAGAAATGTACTGGGAGCCAATATAGATCTCTCAGAACTGGTGTTATGTGGTCCCAGCAGCCACTCCCAGTCACCAGTCTAGCTGCCACATTTTGGATTAGATGCAGTTTCCAAGTCACCTTCAAAGGTAGCCCCACGTAGAGCACGTTGCAGTAGTCCAAGCGAGAGATAACCAGAGCATGCACCACTCTGGCGAGACAGTCTGCGGGCAGGTAGGGTCTCAGCCTGCATACCAGATGGAGCTGGTAGACAGCCACCTGCACCTCCATGGACAGCTGTGAGTCCAAAATGACTCTCAGGCTGCGCACCTGGTCCTTCTGGGGCACAGTTGCCCCATTCAGGATCAGGGAGTCCTCCACACCTGCCCGCCCCCTGACCCCCAAAACAGTACTTCTGTCTTGTCAGGATTCAACCTCAATCTGTTAGCCGCCACCCATCCTCCAACTGCCTCCAGGCACTCACACAGGACCTTCACCACCTTCACTGGTTCTGATTTAAAGGAGAGGTATAGCTGGGTGTCATCTGCATACCGATGAAAACCCAGCCCACTGGGTGTGCTTTCGAACTGCTAGGTTGGCAGGAGCCAGGACAAAGCAATGGGAGCTCACCCCGTCGTGGGGATTCGAACCGCCAACCTTCTGATCAGCAAGCCCAAGAGGCTCAGTGGTTTAGACCACAGCACCACCCGCATCCTAACTAGCAACTAATCTCCATGATGCCTTCCCCATAATTTGCCAGCTAATTCTTTTTTTAAGTGAAGATGCCTGGGATTGAACCAGGACAGTCAGCATTTGGAATATGTGCTTTTATCTATGAGTTATTGTCAATAGTTCAAATAAATGCATTTCCAAGGACTGCCACATTTCCTTTTCAGTCCCCCCCCCCCCAATGCTTTGGCTGAGATTCCTGCACTGCAGGGAGTCAGACTACATGACTCTTGAGGTCCCTCTCAACTCTACCGTTCTTTGATTCTAAGAAAAAGAATAGAAGCACATTTATTATTTCCTCTAAGGAGCTCAAGGCACCCTCCATGGTTCTCCCTCTCTCCATGCTGTCCTCAAGGCAACCCTGCGAGGGAGGTTAGGCTGAGAGACTGTGACCGGCCCACAGTTGCAAAACACGGTTTGTGGCTGAGTGGGGATTTGAACCCTGGTCTCCCACTCTGGCCACGGCACCAGGTCTACCTGCATGCAGACTGGCAAGCTTAAACAGAAACAGCAAAATGAAACGGGGCCTGATGGTAATCCGGTGAGGAATGTAAGCAGCGTGTGATTTTTAAAAGCGTGCGATCCACAGATCTCTCCTGGAGAAGCAAAATGTCAAAAGGGTGCAACCGAGGTGTGCCGGCATGTATTTCTTTGGGGAAAAGTTTGAGCAAGTTTCCAAAGGAATAGAAGAAACGTTTAACTGATAGACCTTTAAACATTCCCACATTACTTGCTCATTGCTTTTGGCCAGGCGTTCTGCTGAGTCACAGGAGGCTGCCCAAGGGAGAAGAAAAAACCTGTGAGGGACCTTCTCTAAAAATTCCCCCTGACTCAGCCTCCCTCGCCATCTCCAAGGCTGTCTTCTCCCCGATGTGTATCTTCGCTTGACACGGGGTGTCATGCCCTCAGCACTTCATGCAAGCAGCAAGCAGCAAGCAGCACAGAGCCATTGCAAAATCTGCAACGGTGTCAGTGTGGCATCAGACTGGGACCTGGGAGACCAGGGTTCAAATCCCTCCCACTCGGCCGTGAAACTTTCGCTGGGTGCCACCACAGCCTAACCAACCTCGCAGGACTGTTCTGGGGATTAAATGAGGAGGTAAAGGTAAAGGGACCCCTAACCATTAGGTCCAGTCTTGGCTGACTCTGGGGTTGCGGCGCTCATCTGGCTTTATTGGCCGAAGAAGCTGGCATACAGCTTCCGGGTCATGTGGCCAGCATGACTAAGCCGCTTCTGGCGAACCAGAGCAGCGCACAGAAACGCCGTTTACCTTCCCGCCGGAGCGGTACCTATTTATCTACTTGCACTTGGCGTGCTTTTGAACTGCTAGGTTGGCAGCAGCTGGGACCAAACAACGGGAGCTCACCCCATCGTGGGGATTCGAACCACCAACCTTCTGATTGGAAAGCCCTAGGCTCTGTAGTTTAACCCACAGTGCCACCCGCGCCCCTCAAAATGAGGAGGGGGAGAACAGTTTTCTAGAATCATGGGGGAAAGTGGGATGTGATTGCAATAAAGAACAAGGTCCAAAGGAGGCGTGTTGGCAATGGGGCAGGGTTGGCGGAGGTTTTTGAGCCAGGAGAGGAGAGGCGGCAGCCTCTAGTACACAGCATATACAGTGGTACCTCGGGTTAAGTACTTAATTGGTTCCAGAGGTCCGTACAGTGGTGCCACGCAAGACGAATGCCTCGCAAGACGAAAAACCCGCTAGACGAAAGGGTTTTCCATTTTTCGAGGCGCTTCGCAAGACGAATTTCCCTATGGGCTTGCTTCACAAGACGAAAACGTCTTGCGAGTCTTGCGATTTTTTTCGCTCCCCCCCCCTTTTTCTAAGCCGCTAAGCCGCTAATAGCCGCTTAGCCGCTTTGCCGCTAATAGCCGCTAATAGCGCTAATCCGCTAAGCCGCTAATAGGGTTGCTTCGCAAGACGAAAAACCCGCAAGACGAAGAGACTCGTGGAACGGATTTTTTCCGTCTTGCGAGGCACCACTGTACTTAACCTGAAACTGTTCTTAACCTGAAGCACCACTTTAGCTAATGGGGTCTCTTGCTGCTGCAGCGCCACTGGATTTCTGTTCTCTTCCTGAAGCAAAGTTCTTAACCTGAGGTAGTATTTCTGGGTTAGCGGAGTCTGTAACCTGAAGCATATGTAACCTGAAGCGTATGTAACCCGAGGTACCACTGTATCTCAGAAAGTCATGGCGCATAAGGAGAAAGAGACAGGGAGGGAGAAGGAAAAATGCAAGCTTAGGCTCCAGTTCTTAAAAGTTCACAGTTCTTATTGGAACCAGCTGGAAATGGTTCATGTAGCCTAATGTTTTAACTGTTTTTAATTCTGAATTGTGAATGGTTGCAACCTGCTCTGGGACCTGATGATGAAAGGTACGTTAATAATAATAATAATAATAATAATAATAATAATAATGCACATTGCCCCTTCTCCCCAGAGATCCTCATCACTTTAGTTTATCGCCTACAGACCTAGAGCCCCCAGCAGCCTTAACAAACTACAGTTCCCATGATCCTTTGGGCAGGGTGCTTTAAATGTATAGCATGCACACAGCCTGCCTGTAAGATCTGTTGAACAGTGAAACGTACTTGCTCAGGGGGTGGTGGATGAGATCACTGGATGAGACTGTTGCCCTGCAGGGGGTTGGACTAGATGACCCTTGGGGGTCCCTTCCCATCGTACAATTCTATGGTTCCACCTAAGAAACTATGCACAGAATCGCAGCCTAAGCCTACTGTGGCTTCTGGACCAGGTAAGTGCTTCAGAAATGCACAATATCTTAAACTGGCAGTGGGGAGCCTGATTTATTATGAACTGTTCCTTTCCCAAACAACCATTGGGAGCCAGCAAAGAAATGAAAGGTAACCCAGGGTTTTGTGGAGCACAAAGCACCCGCTCCCCTCTTTGAAACCCACCCCTCTCCTCCGCCAAACAAAGGAAAGCGAAAGGGCACAGATAACCAGCAGCCGGCCAGCCAGCCAGAACCCCTCCAGGGAACAATTGCTCAGGATTCACCGCAGGAAGTCCAGCCTAACCTCATTTCCTTTACGGCTTTTGGGAACTTAACCCTCAGGTTGAGATGCAGTCCAAACCCACAGCAGGATGGCCGCAGGTCACTTATAGAGAAAATAACGGCCTAATCCCTTTCCCTGCCAAGGGATCATCTGTGAAAGGAGGAGGGAGAGAGATGTCAGAAACACTACTAAAGGAAATAAGATGATCCCAGGGCAAATGCACCGTGTGGATTTTGTGAGGGGCCCAGGCTGTGGATGGCTATGTGGCCTTTATGGCCTTTTCCCCCCACAAGAGGTAATAATATTATAATAATTTTATTATTTATACCCTACCCATCTGGCTGGGTTTCCCCAGCAACTCTGGGCAGCTCCCAACAGATTAAAAACAGAATAAAACATCAAGCATTAAAAACTTCCCTAAACAGGCTGCCTGCAGATGTCTTCAAAAAGTCAGGTACCGGTAGTTGTTTATTTCCTTGATATCTGCTGGGAGGGCGTTCCACAGGGCGGGTGCCACCACCGAGAAGGCCCTCTGCTTGGTTTCCTGTAACCTCACTTCTTGCAGTGAGGGAACAGCTAGAAGGCCCTCGGAGCTGGACCTTCATGTCCGGGCTGAATGATGGGGGTGGAGATGCTCCCTCAGGTCTACTGGGCCGAAGCCGTTTAGGGCTTTCAAGGTCAGAACCAACACTTTGAATTGTGCTTGGAAACGTCCTGGGAGCCAATGTTTGGCTCCTGCTTCTAACAGTGCTTTAAAAGTAAGGATTAAGCCAACCTGGTGCTGTTCCTGAGTTCTGGACTGCAACCCCAGCCAAGCAAGCAAGATCCCCTCTCAAGGTGTCAGAATGATAAAATTAAAGAGTTGGAAGGGATCACAATAGCCATCTAGTCCAACCCCTTGTGATGCAGAATCACAGCTAAGGATCCCCTGATGGATGGCTTTCCAAACTCTGCTTACAAACCTCCATTGATGGAGGGCCCACAACCGTCCCAGGCAGTCCACATTCCACTGTCCAACAGCTCTTCGCTCTTTCCATCATTGCCTTGCAACCTGCTCTGGAGAAAGGATAGCAAGATATCAGGGCATCCTTTCATCTGACACGGAAAGAGGGAGACAGTGTCCTCAGAATGACTGAGGATATGAGAATGGCTTTTTTTCAGTTCTGGCACCTCTCAGGTGGGGAGAAGGGAAGTGTTCCGGGTGAGTTCCAGCACCTCTTTTTCTAGAAAAATAGAACTGGGTACCAGTATTAATGTTCTCACCTGATTTGGTGTTAGGGGTAGGAAAGGTGGGAATGTTCTCCAGGATACAGGTGAGAAGTCTCACCTGCAAGGAAGCCCACTGCAGGGAGCTCCTGGGGTTCAAGCAGCTGATGAAAACACAGTTTTCAGCATCCAGTTTTGGATGGTGCCAAATAGCCAGGCGGTGTAGGGGGAAAATGGCTCATCTGTGGGTGTGGTGTAGTGCAGTGTTTCCCAACCTTGGGCCTCCAGCTGTTTTTGAACTACAATTCCCATCATCCCTGACTACTGGTCTTGCTAGCTAGGGATGATGGGAGTTGTAGTCCAAAAACAGCTGGAGGCCCAAGGTTGGGAAACACTGGTGTAGTGTAGTGGTTAGAGTATTGGACTAGGAGCTAGGAGACCAGGCTTCAAATCCCTGCTTGGCCATGAAGATGACTGGCAGTAGCTCTTTGGGACTTCAGACAAGAGTTTCTCAGAGCTTGTAGAGCAGATGTTCTACCATTGAGCCTTCCCTTCCCTGTCTCTCTCTCAGCCTATTCCGCAGGGTTGTTATGAGGATAGGTATGTCACTTTGAGCACCTTGGACAAAAAGGTGGGATATATAAATATCCCCATGGAGCAGATAGGGAAGAGCACAGCTGGATGGGACAAATGTTTGAGGATAAACCAATCAATGTGGAGGGCAGTTGTCAGCTGTAGTGGAAGAGTCTTTTTCCCTCCTAAGCAAGACTTGGTGGGACAGCCAGGATGAGAGGTCTTCTCCAAGAAGATGGTGAGAACCTCAGCATGGGAGGCGGGAGGGAGAGATCTGAAGTCTCAGGGCATGAGGGCATCTCCCTTGGCTGGATATGAGTTCTCCTAGTAAGCTGCCTTAGAGTCAGACCATCTAGTTCCATATTGTCTACACTGACTGACAGCAGCTCTCCAGGGTTGCATGCAGGAGAGTCTCCCAAGGCAGATGCTCTACCCACTGAACAATGACACTTCCCTCTCTGCAAGGAAAGTGTCTCTCATGCCCCGGTGGTTCACCTACAGCAGTTTGAAGGGAAAAGCACACCTCATGTTGGTTGGAGACCCTCCCTGGAAGCAGAACTACGACAAAATCAAAGTAAATAACCATTTACGGCCCTTTCCCGATGCCTCAAAGGCAGCCAGAACCAGTTTGTATGTGTGGAAGGGTGGCTGCCGAGGGAGGAGGGTTCCAACAAGAGGGTTACTGATCCCTATAACCCAGACAGGCTCCTCAACCCTCATACCTGGATAGGTCAAAAGGTGTCACCTGCTTTGACTGTTTTAAACATTTTATTTTAAAACACTGGAACTCCCTGCCTATTAATCTCAGGCAGGCCACTTCACTGTATGCTTTCTGACACCTGCTTCAAGACATTAATGCACAAAGGAGCCTACTCAGATGTTTAGAAAGCTGATGTTATTCTTCAGCCTGTTGTTAAATTAACTTTTTGAAAGTTTTAGATTATCGTTGTTCACTTTTCTTAGCCATCATTTCATTGTTTTATCTTTTTCATAAACCACTTTGAGGTGGCTGTTATACAGTCAAGCAACCTACAAATTTTATGAAATAAAAAAGTAACAAATTTATTTGTAACTCTTCCTGGGATACATGGATTCAAATTACACACTCGGCAAGGTGGTGTCCTTGAGGGCCAGTCACTGCGTCTCAGCTTAACCTGCCTTACAGGGCTGTTGTTGTGGGGAACAAAATGAAGGGTAGGCCCTAGAAGACCTGGGTTCAAATCGCCCCCCCCCTCTGCCATGAAGCTTGCTAGGTGTCCCTGGGGGCCAGTCTCTGCCTCTCAAGATATCCTCCCTCACAGGGTTGTTGTGGGGGTTAAAGGAGGACGGGGAAAGCCATGTATCCTTATGCTCTTTGGAGAAAAGGGTAGAATATAAATGCAATACATTAACAACAGACGACAACAACAACAACGCAATGATTATCCTCCGTGCGCAAAGGTGCGCAGGTGAGGCATAGACAAGCGTGGGCTACCCTCCCTTACCTGGATGTAGGCTCTCTGGAGGAAGCTGTAAGGCACCCTGCGCTGGAAATCCGCGCGCACCTCGTCGCTGGCGACGTGTCTGGAGTCCGCCCCGGGCAGCGCTTCCCGGCGGCAGGAGCGCAGGCAGCGCGCCCGGCGGAGCAGCGCGCCGAAGAAGCGCAGGTCCCGCCGGGCAGCATCCTCGCGCGGCTCAGCGTCTTCGAGCGGCGCCTCCCGACGGCAGCGCAGCGCGCAGCCCAGGCGCGCCTCCCGCAGGCGGCGTTCGGCGCTCAGCGCTGCCTCCAAGTAGCGCACGGCGCCGGCGAAGTCTCCCTGCGAGTGCGCCTCCACGCCGGCTGCGTAGAGCGCGTCGTAGGGCGGCCCGGGCTCCGGCTCCCCGGCCCCCGACGCCCCCAGCTGCTGCGGCAGCAACAGCAGAGGCTGGAGCAGAAGGAGCAGCAGCCCGGGGGCCATCCCCGCCGCCCCGCTTTCCGGGCTGGGGTGCGCCGTCGAGGCTGGGCAGGTGGCGACGGGCGCGCCGGACGGGGCGCACGGAGGATGCTTTGCGGAGGAAGGCTGCTGAATCTGGCTGTCGAGCGACGGGCGCTCCTGGGAAGGCAGGAGGGAGGCGGCGAAGGTGGAGTCCTCCCCCTCGGGGTTTCCCCTCCGCCCGGGCCAGAGGGCCGGGAATGCCCGGGGGGAGGAGAGGCTAGCCGTCGGCGCTTCCCTCGGCTGCGAGCGGAGCAGGAGAGCCAGGAGAGCGAGCGAGAAGCCGCTGGGGGGAGCGCTCCGTCTGCAGCCCGGCCAAGCTCGCTGTCTCTCCTCCCCGGCTGGGTGCTGCGCCGGAACCGGCAGCGCTTCCAGGGCCGGGCGCGCCTCTCGCCCGGCGGGCGGCTTGCCTGCTTCGCCCTCCTCTGCTCGCCAGAGGGACTGCTTGCCTGCCTGCCTGCCTGCCTGCCCTGCTCGGCGGGGCGGAGAGAAAGAGCAGGCGGAGGAGGCTGTCCCTCGAAGGCTACCGGCGAGGAGAGAGAGGAGCCGGCCGCGCGGCTTGACCTGCGGGGGGAAGGGGGTTCCCCCCTTCGCAGTTTCTTCCCACTTTCCTCCCCCGCCCTCCCTCCTTCGGAACAGCGGGTGCTGGAGAGAGAAGGCGTCGGGAGGGCACGGCAAAGCATCATTCGTATTAATATCGTTATCATATTTCTACCGTGCCTTTTGCCGGGCCGGGACGCGAGGCGGCTCGCGCAGAGAAATCAGAACAAGCTGAAAACATAGGAAGGACAATCGTCAAAATGTACTTAGAAATAGATTTAAAATAATATCAATTGCTGGTGGTTTTTGGATTTCCTGCTCATCCGCAACCGAAAGGTCCTAGGGCACGTTTGGCAACGCAAAAAGGCCAAGTTAAAATGAGGGCCACCAATTTAGCTCAGGTAGAGAGGCTCATCTCTGGGTCCGAGCATCTTCTCTCAAGTATGTATGGTAGGAACATGTTGACACACCTTTTTGTGTTGCGGCCTGTGGAACTCCCTGGCTCAAGATTTGTTTGGCCAGCTTCAGGGCTTGCCAAAAGCACCTCATTGACTTCTGTGAGAGGCAGTGGCTGGGGCAGTTGGCCCTTTGACTGGGTCCAGAAGCACAGGACTTTTCTCACCTGATTCATTCCACCAGGACCCCATACTCTCGCCTCTGACTTTCCTGCCAGTTGAGTGGCCTTATCTTTGCACATTGCCTCAGGAGAGTGAGGGAAATTCTCAGGGATGATTCCCACCCTGGCCGGCACTTTCTTGATCTCCTGCCCTCGGGCAGAAGATATAGAAGCAGGATTAGTCGCACCAACAGGGTAAAGAACAGCTGCTATCCCTGGGCTGTTAGGCTGCTGAATGAAAAGATAACAACAGGGCAACAGACTTTTGGGTTCGGTGGGTGTGCGTCAGTAAACGAGGGGAATTAAGACTAAGAGAGTTGAGTGGGGGGGTGCTCGTGTAATCTCACTGTATACAAGTTGTGCAAGTGACAATAAAGTATTTCAGTTTCAATTGCAGTGCTATTATTTTTATTTTAAATTTCAGTCTTGAAACTGCTGTATAGTCATGTCCAGTATTCTTTATGCTGCACAGAAGCTGCAATCCTTTGCATGCTTTCCTGGGAGTAATGACCCCTTGAAGACAGGGAGATTGGATCCTGAGTACATAATTACGCCCAGAACTGAGCTCAGTTGGTTAGAGCGTGGTGCTGATAATGCCAGGGTTGCAGGTTCGATCCCTGTCTGGGACAGCTGCATATTCCTGCATTGCAGAGGTTGGACTAGATGATCCTCAGGGTCCCTCCCAACTCTGTGAATTCTGTGATTCTAAGGTCTAAGAGCAGTGGAATCCAACAAAAGCAGTTTCCTTTTGAAATTTTCTTAGGGGCAGATTTCCAAAAACAAGCTGTCTAGTCTGAGCTTCATTTATCCACATTCAAAAATGTCTCTATAATTTTTTTTTAAAAAATTCTGTTTTACAATTTAAAATACTCATTTTTACAACCTTAAAATATCAATGACTTCCCTTCCTCTCTTTCCATGGTTCATTTTACATATCATAAATCCCTGCATATCTTACAAAAACTATACCATTCAGTATTCCATCATTACATCCATCAAGACTTATTTACACTGTTGAATTTATCTTAGTGCTGCCAGCATTTTCAGCTGCACACAATTATTTCCCATATATTCAATAAACGTTTTCCAGTCTTCTCTAAACTTGTGTTCTTCTTGTTCTCTTATTCTATATGGTAAATCTGCAAGCTGAGCATATTCTGTCAGCTTAAATTGCCATTCGTCGTTAGTTGGGACCTCTCTCGTTTTCCATTTTGGGGCTAACAAAACATGGGCTGCAGTAGTGGCATGCATAAATAACATTTTTTGACACCTGGGAATTTCAGTCTGAATTATCCCCAACAAAAAGGACTCTGGTTGTTGTTTTTTTGGAAAGTACTTTTAAACATTTTTTATATCCCAATACTCTTTTACACGTCCACCACACGTGAAAGAAGGTTCCGCCCACCTCTTTGCATCTCCACATTCAAAAATGTTTGCAGCATCAGAACATAAGAAAAGCCCTGCTGTTCATTTGTGGTGGTCTTTGTTTTCATGTGTGAATGAACAACCACACCCTCGGCCAACCCCAACCTCACTCACCACCAAAGGAACACAAGTGAACAGCAGAGAACCTGCACAAGCAACGCTGACACAAAACCCCACATATATTAAGTAAAATAGAAACATTGCCACCCGACCCCACTCATCTTCCCCCCTCCACCTCCTTCCCCCTTTTCTTCCTAATGTCTCAACAAATGAAACTGATTTGTAAAAAAAAAAAGGTTATATGGAAAAAAATACGAGAGAGAGACGTTGCACACACCTTTGTAAATCAATAAAATCTTTAATAAAAATACATTAAAAAACAAAACAAAAGCCCTGCTGAGTCTGGGCAATGGCCCATCGAATCCAGGATCCTGTTCTCATAGTGGCCAAACAGATTTCTCTTCTGGGAAGCCTGTAAACAGGATTTGAGCACCAGAGCCCTCTGCCTTCCTCTGGTTTCCTACATAACTGCCTCTGACTGTGGACGGCAAAGCATAGCTATTCTGGCTAGCAACCATCAATCACCATTGATACATCAGGACTCTCCATGCACAAGGACATAGGAAAGAGACTTGCACTGAGTCACTGGCCACCAGCAACCCTTCAGGGGGAGGGGGCTTTCCCAACTCTACTGGGAGTTGCTGGAAATTCAGCCTGTGGAGTTCTCCAGCCAACAGCCCCTGCAACTGCCAGCATGCTCATCTGTCTTTTTGCAAAAATAAATAGTTCCGCTACGCTGCCAAGTCCTTCTCAACTCCCACCCCCTGCAGAGAGAATGATTTATGGCATGGAGGTGCCTCATACCACCTGGGTGGGTTTAATTAGGGAAAGCCTGTCCTTACAAGTTAACAGGGTTATGCAACAATTTTTTTTTTAAAAAAAAACACAGCTGTAGAGTATGCATTTCTTGGGGGGGGTGTTAGTATGCAGCAGGAGGAGAACATGAGCTGTCTGCGAACAGCTCTCCAATCTGACCGACTTAGTAGGGTGGGCTTGGGTGCAGTTGAGAAGCCAAGGAAAATCCCCCAGTGTCAGTCAAATAATCTGTTTCTTGGCAATTGCTCCCCTAAACCTTCCCAACTTAGAGAACATGGATCCCTGCTTCCAGGTGCCTCCCTCAGAATATGTTGAGTACATCTTGGATGGTTTTGCTTTTCTGACCTCTTTCATTTCAGTGCAGAATCTCACTCCTCTATCTAAAGGAGTTACTGATTGGCCCCCTCCAGCTTCACCACCTGGGATTAGGGCCAGCCAAACAAAAACCTCCATGAAGCATCCCATTCCAGCCTTTCTCAGCTGCCGGCACATTTCGTAGCCTCCCTTGATGTCTCCCTTTTCACCTCTGTGGAGTCTGACCTGCCAAGAAATTACTCATGGTGGAATCATCCTACAAGAAATGACCTTTTCAATTTTTCTTTTATAATTCCCCCTCCAAAAATCTCGCAACCAAATGGAACTTGCTGTGTGTGTAGAGGATCTCCCCTCATCCAGGAAGCAAACTATGAAAAATAGAGCCTTATAATGTTTTGTTCATTCAAATAATCCTCTGGAGTTTCAGGTTCTGAGCTTCCTGGTTCTGTTGCAGAGAAGTAGTGATTCAATTTATTTGCTGCTGCTCCATTTTGATTTCTGGACTCTAACATACTATAAACCCTGCTGGATGAGGCCCATCTAGTCAAGCATCATGTTCTCTGAATGGCCAAAAAGATGCCCCAGTCAGAAACCAGCAAGCAGGATTTGAGCAGAAGAGCTCTCTGCTCTCCTGTGGGTTCCAGCAACTGATGTTCTTTGCTGCTTCCCACTGTAGAGTTAGAGAAAGTTTAGAACAGGGCAGCCAAAATGATCCAGGGGGTGTCGAAGTGACCCCCCTATGGAAGAAAGGAGGTTTTGGTTTAGAAAAAAGGTGGAAGTGGACTTCCGGAGGCGGCGCGAAACGGCAATGGTGGTCCTCTTCGCGCTGTGAAGAGGGGCCCCACAGAAAAGGGTCGTCCGCTACGGCAAAGCGGAGACCCATTAAGAAAAACCACAGGCAGAGTGAGCCTGTGGCCGTGGGACTCGGCCGGCACCAGAAGCCCCCCCAGAAACGAGGAAGGAACCCCGTAAGGGGCTCCGGAGCGTGGAAGGGGGAGCGGTGCTGTGAGTTCATCGCTCTTTCTGCAGAAGTGAAGCCGCGCGGCTGCTGCCGATGAGCACCGACCTTTTTTCCTGGAACATCAGACTTCAAACTACAAACCCGTGAGTAGGGGATCCTAAAAATTTGGGACTAAAGTGATTGAAATTCGGCTAAAAGCGGGAGACGTAACCAGGAAGTCCGTCTCCTGATTGTGCTTAAAGGATCAAAGCAAAGATTTTGACAAGCTGGAAGCATTCAAAAAGGGCTGTAAAAAGCGTGGATTTTCGCGCAATAATTGAACTTTGTTTTTAATAATAATTGAAAAGAGACAATTTTGCTTTAATTTTGCTGGCTTTTGACTGGACCTTTCCTCTCCTTTGTGGATTTATAAACTGAGAAGCCCAAAGTCACGGACTGCCGGGGCAACAAAGAGCTGTCAAATTGCTGAAATGTTTTTAATTCTGAAAGTGCTACATTTGAGCGCTACAGTTTAGTTACAAACTGGGGAACTGTATCTTGCACATCTTCAAAGACTTTGTTTCAACATTGAGGAAGCTCTATAAACCAAAAGGAATTTGAAGGTTCTCTTTAAATCTGTTTTTAACTGCTGGGATTTTAATGGTGGAACAGTCCTTTCTTTCTGCTGAAGTACAAATGTACTCCCCCTAGAGGACTTTGGATTTATAATTTTCTGGGAACTGTATTTTGTTTTGACTCTTTGCTGCCTTGTTGTTTACTCTTTGGAACTGTCTTTCCCATGGGACTGTATACAACTTAACCTTGGCACGTAGTCAGGATTGGAATGAGTGGCACAGGGAAAGCAAGATTGGCTAAAACAAAAGCTAAACAACTAGTACAAACAACTTTGACTTCTCAGCCACGCAGATCTTCTGTCCCAGCTGTTCTAGTACAAGAAGAGGTAGTTGCGCAAACTGCACCAAAGGATATGGCATCTGGAGAATCTGAAACAGTTTTAAATCAAATTTTGGAACAACTGGCAATTTTAAATAAAAAGGCGGATAAGCATTCGTCCAAAATTGACCAAGCAACAGCCACTATTAGCAAACTGACTGATCAAGTTGCTCAACACACACAAGCAATTGGGAATATTCAGGAAGCAACTGTGGAAAATCGTAAATTGGCTGAGGAAGCCAATCAGAAAGCAGAGGCAGCCAATCAGAAAGTTGACACATTAAAAGTGGAGGTAAAGCCCTTGCACAAACAGATCAATGAACAGCAGGCCTACCTGGCTATGACGGAACTGAAGAATAGGGAAAATAATCTTAGGTTGAGAGCTATCCCAGAACTTGAACAGGGAGATCTGATTGGTTATTTGACATCAGAAATTACAAAGTTCTGGGGTATAGAAGAAGATAAGGACTTTAAAATTGTAACTGCTTTTAGATTGGGAAGAGTGGTGAGGAAGGACAGATCCAGAGACTGTCTGATCATCTTGAGATCTAAGCAAGAGAGAGATAAAATACTAGGCCTTCATTTTGGAAAATCACTTGTTATTCAAGGCATTAAGGCAGAAATCTACAAAGACATCCCGAAACAACTTTTGGACCTTAGAGATACTTATATAGAATTAACAAGACTACTGAGAAGCAACTCAATTCCCTTTAGGTGGGAGTTCCCTCAAGGACTATCCTTCAACTTCAAAGGAAAGAAAGTTAAAATCAAAACAGCAGAAGATCAACAAAAGTTTTTGAACGACCACGAAGAGGACCTACAGAAAGGAACAACAGGATCTTGGCCACCACCTCCACCTATACCTACACCTGCACCTACACCCTCGGGACCAGAGGACCAAAAGAAAGAGACGCCACCACAGGACTAACAGACTGATCCAGGATGTCTCTGCAGCTTCTTAGTTGGAATATAAATGGCGGAAATTCCCCAGAAAAAAGAAGAAGAATTTTTCATATATTGAAAAAAGAACAATTGGACATTATTTGCTTGCAGGAAACACATGTGACTAGGCTTCACAGAAAAGTGTTAATTAATAAAAGACTAGGCCAAGAATTTATTTCATCGGACAAAGTTAAGAAAAGAGGAGTGGTGATTTATGCAAAGGAGAGCCTGTCACCAAAACTCTTATTTAAAGACGAGCAAGGAAGAATTTTGGCAATTGAAATACAGGTCCAAGGAGAAAAGTTTTTAATATTAGGAATTTATGCGCCGAATGAGGGGAAATCAGAATTTTACAGGAAACTGCATGAGACAATTCTGGACTATCTGGACTATACCAACATCATTATGATGGGAGATATGAATGGGGTGGTCTCTACAAATATGGATAAGTCACAAAATCAAAATTTAACAAATGACGGCAGACTACCTAAAACTTTCTTTGAACTAACTGACAATATGGATTTGATTGATATATGGAGGACAAAGAACCCCTTAGGCAGAGAAGGAACTTTCTTTTCTGAAGCCCACCTGTCATGGACAAGAATCGACAAAATATGGATAACTAGAGGACTGGCACCTAAGACTAGAAAAGTGGAAATCTGCCCAAAAACCTGCTCTGACCATAATGCTATGAAAGTGGAAATGAGACTTATTCCAACCGGTTACTTCAGATGGAAAATGAAAGACACCCTATTAAGAGATCAGGAGATTGTCAAGAAGGCCCAAAAAACTTTAAAAGACTATTTTGAAATAAATTTGAATACTACGGTGGAAAAAAGAATAATCTGGGACGCAAGTAAAGCAGTTATGAGAGGGTTTTTGATACAACAGAACACAATAAAGAAAAGACTTTGGAATGAAAAAAAGGATAAGATTTTAGACAAGATAAGAGATGGTGAGAAAAAATTGAGATCAAAACCTAAATCACAGGAGGTTCTGAGAGAAATTAAATTTTACCAAGCACAATACGCTAAATTGATAAATCAAGAAGTTGAGTGGAAAATTAAACAGATGAAACAAAGATCATTTGAATCAGCGAATAAGTGTGGGAAACTGCTTGCATGGCAGTTGAAAAAGAGACAAAAATTGAACACGGTTATCAATTTAGAGATTGAAGAGAGGAATATCCAGAAACCAGAGGAAATAAGAAAGTGCTTCCAGAGATATTTCAAACAACTTTATATGCAAGGGCCGCAGGAAGAGACTGAGATAGACCATTTCCTAAAAATTAATGGACTACCAAAATTATCCCAGGAAAAGAGAACAATCCTAAATGATAAAATAACGCAACAAGAAATTGAGGGTGCCATTCAGAATATGCAACTAGGCAAATCTCCAGGACCTGATGGTCTTATCTCCAAGTATTACAAGACATTGAAAGATTTTTTGACACAACCACTAATGGAGGTCTGTAACCAGATCATGGAGGGGAAGAAGGCACCAGAATCGTGGAAAGAAGCTTTCATCACATTGATACCTAAATTGGAATCTGAAAAGACTCAACTTAAGAACTACCGTCCCATCTCACTCCTAAATGTGGATTATAAAATCTTTGCGGATATTTTGGCAAGTAGATTTTAAAAAGTGCTAAATGAAGTAATTCATAAAGATCAGGCAGGCTTTCTTCCAGGTAGACATTTGTTTGATAATACTAGGAACATTATTGACATTTTGGAACTTTTGCAAACTAATATTAACACAAAAGCAGTGTTAATTTTTATTGATGCGGAGAAGGCCTTTGACAACATTTCTTGGAGGTTTATGAAGAAAAACTTGGAAGGGATGGGAGTGGGACGGGGGTTTGAAAATGGAAGAGGCAATTTACTCAGAGCAAAAAGCTAAATTGATAGTTAACAATGTGGTGACAGAAGAGTTTAAAATTGAAAAAGGAACACGACAAGGTTGCCCCTTATCCCCTCTGTTATTTATTTCAGTCCTAGAGGTGCTTTTGAACATGATTAGGGAGGACCGGTTGGTGCAAGGAATACAGGTCGGAGTGAAACAGTATAAATTGAAAGCTTTTGCAGATGACTTGGTAATAACATTACAGGAGCCAGAATCTAGTATGAAAAGAGTTTTGGAACTGATATATGAGTTTGGTCGGGTGGCGGGATTCAAATTGAATAAGCAAAAAACTAAGGTTTTGGTAAAAAATCTGACATCTTTGGAAGCAGAAAGGTTTCAGAATGAGACAGAGTTAAATGTGGTTAAAAAAGTGAAGTACCTAGGGGTTAATTTGACTGCTAAAAAATTGAATTTATTTAAAGATAATTATGAAAAATGCTGGTCAGAAATTAAAAAGGATTTAGAAATTTGGTCAAGATTGAAACTTTCCTTGCTGGGTCGAATTGCAGCTATAAAGATGAATGTATTGCCAAAGATGTTGTTTTTGTTTCAAACTCTACAGATTGTGGACAGAGTGGAATGTTTTGGAAAATGGCAGAAATATATTTCTAAATTTATCTGGCAGGGCAAAAAGCCCCGAATAAAATTTAAAATATTAACTGATGCAAAAGAAAGAGGGGGGTTTGCCCTGCCAGATTTAAAGTTATATTATGAAGCTGCAGCTTTCTGCTGGATGAAAGATTGGTTACTTCTTGAGAACACTGATGTCCTAGATCTGGAAGGGTTTAACAATGCTTTTGGTTGGCATGCATACTTGTGATATGACAAGGTAAAGATTCATAAAATGTTCAAAAACCATATTGTCAGAAAAGCAATATTTATTGTCTGGACAAAATATAAAGACTTACTAGAAAGTAAGACCCCGAGATGGTTATCACCAATGGAGGCTAAGGCCCGGAAAAGACTCAATATGGAGGCCTGTTGGCCGAAATATTGGGAAATAATAGAAAAAATTGGAGACAAATGGAGGTTGCAGAGCTTGGAGAAATTAAAGAATAAGGTGCAAGATTGGTTACACTACGCTCAAATTCAAGAGGTTTTTATATTGGATAAAAAGATAGGATTCCAGGTGGAGAAGTCGAAATTAGAGACAGAACTGTTGGAACCAAAGACTAAGGTACTTTCGAGAATGTATAACTTGCTGCTTAAATGGAACACACAGGATGAGACTGTTAAATCAGCCATGATAAAATGGGCTCAGGATATTGGGTATAACATTATGTTTGAGGACTGGGAAAGGTTATGGACCACCGGAATAAAATTCACGGCATGTAATGCCTTGAAGGAGAATATTATGAAAATGATATACAGGTGGTACATGACCCCAGTCAAGCTTGCAAAAATATATCACCTGTCTGATAATAAATGTTGGAAATGTAGAGAGGCTGAGGGGACATTCTCTCACCTCTGGTGGACATGCCCAAAAGTGAGGGTCTTCTGGGAAATGATCTATAATGAACTAAAAAAGGTATTTAAATATACCTTCGTTAAGAAACCGGAGGCCTTCCTCTTGGGCATTGTCGGCCAGAAAGTGTCAAAGAAGGACAGAAGTTTCTTTATGTATGCGACAACAGCAGCAAGAATACTTATTGCAAAGTATTGGAAGACACAAGACTTGCCCACACTGGAAGAGTGGCAGACACAGTTGATGGATTATATGGAATTGGCTGAAATGACTGGCAGAATCCGAGACTTGGGAGAAGAAACAACGGAAGAGGACTGGAAGAAGTTTAAGGACTATTTACAAAAACAATATAAGTTGTATGAATGTTAAGTATCTGCACGATTTAGAAAATCTCAGTTCCAGCAAATAGATTTTGTAAAATAGAAAATTAAGTTATAAGTAAGAAAAGGTCGAAATTTAAGGCAACAATATGTTTAAATTTAAGGTATGAGTAACTGATAAAAATTATCTTAAATTTAGAAGTATAATATTTGGAAAGTACAAAATAAGGTATGAAACAAGGTAATAATTTGCTGATATTTTTAATATAAATAATGCAGGGTAAAGGAGATGTGAGGAAGTCCAGTTAGTTATATATAAAAAAATTGTATTGAATGGTTGGTTTTTTTCTTTTTCTTTTTCTTTTTTCTTTTTTATTTCCTTTTTTCTATATTGTTTTTTGGTGTATTTATTCTGGCTTTTTTGTGTACTATTTTTTGGTGAAGGGATCTTGTATGTATATTGTGTACTATGAAAATTTAATAAAATATTAAAAAAAAAAATAGAAAAAAGGTGGAAGTGGCATGGCGTAGGTTTCTAAAACTGTGCCTCCTTCTCTCACAACACAAGAACTCATAAACATCTTAGGAAGCTGCACGTTGGAAGATTCAGGACAGAGAAAATGAATGAATTATTCATGTAATGTAATAATGTAATGTAATGTAATGTAATGTAATGTAATGTAATGTAATGTAATGTAATATAATATAATATAATATAATATAATCATAGAGTTGGAAGATACCACAAGGGCCATCGAGTCCAACCCCCTGCCAAGCAGGAAACACCATCAGAGCACTCCTGACATATGGTTGTCAAGCCTCTGCTTAAAGACCTCCAAAGAAGGAGACTCCACCACACTCCTTGGCAGCAAATTCCACTGTCGAACAGCTCTTACTGTCAGGAAGTTCTTCCTAATGTTTAGGTGGAATCTTCTTTCTTGTAGTTTGGAGCCATTGCTCCGTGTCCGCTTCTCTGGAGCAGCAGAAAACAACCTTTCTCCCTCCTCTATGTGACATCCTTTTATATATTTGAACATGGCTATCATATCACCCCTTGACCTCCTCTTCTCCAGGCTAAACATGCCCAGCTCCCTCAGCCGTTCCTCATAAGGCATCGTTTCCAGGCCTTTGACCATTTTGTTTTTTGTTTTTTTTAATAAATGTTTATTAGCATTTTCAAAAACCACACAAAAAGAAAAATTAGACAAAAAAATAACAGAAATACAAAAATCCAAAACTTAAAAAACAATTTAAAAAACACATAAAATTTCAATTACTTATTTTCATTTAACTTGTTTCTCAGACCTCCTCACACCTCCCCTTCCTGTATTCCAATTTAAATTATTAATTCAACAAATCCTTATATCCAAACTTAAACCTCAATACTTGTACATCATTGCTCATTTTTAAACATTTTTCCTAAAGTCGACCAAAATTTCCCTTCCACGGCTTTCCCAAATTCCATACAGATAGCAAAACAAAATAAAAACAAAGCAAGTTATAGTTATGTACCCTTTGAATTCCCAGACTCCACCCACCCTTTTCCCGGTTTCAGTCCCCAACAAATGTTCATCAGTCTAATGTACTGTTTAGCCTGGAGATCTCACGTCCGAGGCTCTTAAATCTCTTTCAGTTCCTCTCAGCCGGCCTTTTTGATAGTCCTTAATGTTAGACCCCAAATCTCGGAGAGGCTCCGGCCCAACAGGATCCATATTTTTTCCAGACAGTCCTCCATGCTTAAAGATAAAGCCTATGGGGTACTCCAAATCTTGTTTTATGCTCCTTTCAAGTCCAAATGTCCCCATGGCTCCAGCTTCCACCTTGATCAAATTTATAATCCTTCGGTCTTCAGATCCCCACATAAGAGGGTCTCTCAATTTTGCACTCTCCAATTCAGGCCAGACCTTCCACCTCAAATTTTTATTCTCCTTTGTTACCTTCATGTCAGGCCACAAGTTGCAGCACTCCTTTAACATCTGCGAAGTTACAGCTCCTCCTTCCTTTTCTTCAGGGACAACATATGTCTCCTTCTCCATATTCTCGTGGCTCTCAAGTTTCTCTATCTGTCCAATTGTATAAGCTTCCTGCTTCGAGTCCTTATCAACTTCAACAATATTGTTTGCTGTTAAGACCAGAGTTGTGACGCTTGTAGCCAAAACATTGATTTCACCTTGTAACTTTCCCAAGAGAACAAATGTTCTTTCCAGTTCAGTCTGAATTTTCCCTCCTCCAGCCATTCTTGTAATGTCCCTAAACCCCCTCTAGGGGGATTTTAGTTCCTCAATGTCTTTCAGCTCAAATCCAATAATCAAGTTAGTTTGTATCAGCCCTTCCTTATTTTCAACAAATTGTAACAAATATAACCAGCAGAAGCAACAGAAACAAAGTTCTCTTTTTCCTTCTGACAGCCAATTTGACAGCTGTCAAACTTCAAAACTTCCTCAACAGGCTCTTCCGCGGGATGCTCCCGGGTCCGGGGGGGTGAAACTTCCCCAACGTTAATCTTTTATCCTCCAGTAAAATTTCTTTTAGTGTCACACCATGAAGGTTAAAGTCTTTTAGAAAAAGAAAGAAAGGTTTCTCTCGACCTTAGATAGCAGGTTCTTTGCTTTAGATTGTTTACAAAGAGGGGGGGGGCGGACTTGCTTTTTAACCCTTCCCCGCTCGTCCTAATTCAAGAAGATTTTTCTTTAAATTCCAAATTCCATATTACTCACGGGTTGTTACTTTAGAATCCAATTGTTACAAGGAAAAAGTCAGCGCTCTCCGACAATGGCTTGCGGCTTCACTCCGCAGAAGGAGCAGTTTACTCACAGCACCGCGCCGCACCCTGTCCCCGTTCCAGAGCCTTTAAAAAGGCTCCTTCGCAGCTTGGGGGGCATAAATGGTGCCCGCTGAGTCACCACGTTCACAGGCATCCACGCCTGTGATTTTTAAGGGTCCCCGTGTCGCCACCGCGGACAAGACCCGATCCTGCGGAGCCGATTCCCTCCGGAGCTCGGAGGGAATCCGCCATTAGCCGATGGCGCTAACCTGGAAGTCAGGCCTTTGACCATTTTGGTTGCCCTCCTCTGGACACGTTCCAGTTTGTCAGTGTCCTTCTTGAACTGTGGTGCCCAGAACTGGACACAGTACTCCAGGTGAGGTCTGACCAGAGCAGAATACAGTGGCACTATTACTTCCCTTGATCTAGATGCTATACTCCTATTGATGCAGCCCAGAACTGCATTGGCTTTTTTAGCTGCCACGTCACACTGTTGGCTCATGTCAAGTTTGTGGTCAACCAAGACTCCTAGATCCTTTTCACATGTACTGCTCTCAAGACAGGTGTCACCCATCTTTGTATTTGTGCCTCTAATTTTTTTTGCCCAAGTGCAATACTTTACATTTCTCCCTGTTAAAATTCATCTTATTTGTTTTGGCCCAGTTCTCTAATCTGTCAAGGTCGTTTTGAAGTGTGATCCTGTCCTCTGGGGTGTTAGCCACCCCTCCCAGTTTGGTGTCATCTGCAAATTTGATCAGGATGCCCTTGAGTCCATCATCCAAGCCGTTGATAAAGATGTTGAATAAGACCGGGCCCAAGACAGTACCCTGTGGCACCCCACTAGTCACTCTTCTCCGGGATGAAGAGGAACCATTGATGAGCACCCTTTGGGTTCGGTCAGTCAGCCAGTTACAAATCCACTGAGTGGTAGCATATAATATAATATAATATAATATAATATAATATAATATAATATAATATAATATAATATAAAATATAAAATATAAAATATAAAATATAAAATATAAAATATAAAATATAAAATATAAAATATAAAATATAATATATAATATAATATAATTAATAATTTAATATAATATAATTTAATTTAATATAATTTAATATAATATATACATTTATTTATACCCCACCCATCTGGCTGGGTTTCCCCAGCCACTCTGGGCAGCTTCCAACACGATAAAACATCAAACATTAAAAGCTTCCCTAAACAGGGCTGCCTTCAGATGTCTTCTAAAAGTCAGGTAGTTGTTTATTTCTTTGACATCTGATGGGAGGGCATTCCACAGGGCTGGTGCCACCACAGAGAAGGCTCTCTGCCTGGTTCCCTGTGACATCACATCTCTCAGTGAGGTAACCCCCAGAAGACCCTCAGAGCTGGACCTCAGTGTCCGGGCAGAACGATGGGGGTGGAGACGCTCCTTCAGGTCTACTGGGCTGAGGCTGTTTGGGGCTTTAAAGGTCAGCACCAACACTTTGAATTGTGCTCGGAAACGTACTGGGAGCCAGTGTAGGTCTTTCAAGACTGGTGTTATGTGGTCTCAGCGTAGGAGAAATGGGGCACTGTCCCACTGACCTCAGCTCTCAGCTGCCTGCCTTCTTTTTATTGGGAGTGACCCTGGCTTTCATCGTCTTCTATTCTCAGTGCTGCCCTTGCAGAACTCAGCAAGTGAAGAGGAAGAGCATGGGGGACGACACTAGACATTAGTTGCTTCCACCTGTCATGGGCTCCCTGGTGCCCCCTGCTGTTGGACTCCTCGCCTTCTGCCCTACCGGCCACTACTGTCCCAACCTCAAAGTTCAGCCTATGAGTTTGGCATTCAACTGGTTTGCGTGACTGAGTTCACTTTTCAAGAACAGGCTAAATAGAATGGCTTGGATGACCTGACACCACTAAATTACTATAATTCCAGCTCCATCAATGCACATCTTTGTGGGTGTCCAGCAATATCACAACCTCAGTTATGAGAAAGCAAAACCGCTGCTGGCTCCCACCAGATTTCTCTGTTCCAAAATGGCACCCATATAGGAGCACAAGAAGAAGGTCCCTTCTCCCAATTCAGACCAGTGGGGTCAATCGAGCGCTCTACTGTCTACACCAGGAGTCAGCAAACCTTTTCATCAGGGGGCCAGTCCACTGTCCCTCAGACCTTGTGGGGGGCTGGACTATATTTTGCAGGGGTCAGGGGTGGGGAAATGAATTAATTCCTATGCCCCACAAATAACCCAGAGATGCATTTTAAATAAAAGGGCATATTCTACTCATGTAAAAACACGCTGATTCCCAGACCATCCGTGGGCCAGATTTATAAGGCGATTGGGCCGGATCCGGCCCCCGGGCCTTAGGTTACCTACCCATGGTCTACACTGAGTGGCTAAAGCTCTCCAGTCTTTTTTCTTTTTAATAAAATGTATTTATTTGCTTGTTTGAATTAAAATTTTACAGAGATGTATCATACATAAGTCATAAAGACAAGATTCCAAAAAATCTCCTGGTCTTCTATCCTCACCTTTGTGGGTCCTGTTATTAATTCCTATCCTCCTGCACCTTCTATGATAGTCCAAATCCTTTACCTCTTCCATTGCGTCCAGAATTCAGCCTTAAGCCACAAGTGATATTCCAATCCTTCCAATGATTTTAACTGTTTACAATGGTCCTTAAGGTAAGTTATACATTTTCCCCATTCCTTGTTAAATTTTTGGTCTTACTGATTTCTGATTTTCTGGTCATTTTAGCCATTTCAGCATAGTCCAATAACTTCATCTGCCATTTTCCTCTGGTCAGGACTTTATCTTCTTTCCATCTCTGGGCCAGAAACATCCATGCAGCTGTGGTTGCATACATAAATAGTCTTTTCTGCTCCTTTGGGATTTTGGTACCTAGAATTCCTAAAAGGAAGGCTTTGGGCTTTTTAACAAAGGTTGTTTTAAACATTTCCCCCCAATTCATTATATATCATTTCCCAAAATCCTTTTACTACCTTTGCAATTCAACCACAAATGATAAAAGGTGCCTTCTTTTTCCTTACGTTTCCAGCATACATTTGAGCATGTTCTATACATGTTTGCTAATTTACTGGGGTTTCTGACAGGGGTGTGTATCAGCTGTCAGGGAACTGCCATCGGAGAGTCAGGTGGTGGAAGGGCTCAAGGAGGCTAGGAGACCCTCGGATGCTGAGGAAGGAACCAGCAGGGGGAGAGAGAGAGTTCCCGCAGAAACTCAGTCGGAGGGATGGCTCCAAGATACTTCCAGTGAGAACAGTGGAGAGGTTTCAGGACCTCCGCTGGGGACACCTACTCCGCGCAGGAAACTGTCACGCAGAGAATCCAGAAGGAGAGTTTCCGTTAAGGAACTCTTATGTTGGCGTAAATTCCGGAAGCGCCCACTGATGGATTCTGCCAGCGATTGAGGTAGCCATGCATCCATGGCTCCGCAGACTGGGAGAGTTTAGAAACTGATTGCATGAGTTGAGAACTCAACCATTTATGCACAAGCAGCCCCTTAACCCATTACATCAGCCCTACCTGGAAATTCCAGTGATCAACCCATGAGCAAGACCTCCACCATGAGATTGGAGCTGTGCTAACAGTTTTGCTTGCGCGGTCGCCAAAGGAGAGAGGTCACTGCAACTATCATGTGACAAATGAACCCCTGCAAATCCACATTTTTAAAACAGCCTTTTCAGCCTCCTGGTGTTTCCTCTCTCTGTCTCTTTTTTAAAATAGTAGCTTGGCACCCAGGAGAGCAGCCACCGCAGGTTTGCCCTGCCCCGTGGCGAGGAAGATCTGCACCTGTTGAATTTCTGTCTTCACGCACATATTAACGCTGCAGAGCCTCTGTCAGTTTGCTGTTTGCTGATAGACATTCATATGGATCTATTTGTGTCATTAGGAAAATAAATCTTCAAAGCAACATAGCAGGAGCTGGAACCAGCAGAGCTCTGCACACTGGGAGGGTTGTTTTTCATGCTTAGAATTATTCCTTTCATAGAGCCCTTGAAGGATGGAAGACGCACCGGGCAGCTGAGGACTCCACCAAGCTAATATTAGGATTGCTGATTTATAGCTGGAAGGAGCGAGCAATGCAGTGTTGCTCATATAGGGCACCACTCATGTTTTCCAGTCTCGAAATGTTGGTTGGTATGAGAAAGCAGAGAAAAGGGAATCTGGATTTGCAAGAACATAAGAAGAGCCTGCCGGATTAGGCCAATGGCACAGTTGGTTCAGCATCCTGTCTTCACAGTGGCCAAGAAGATGTCCCCATGGGAAACCTGGAAGCAGGATTTGAACACAAGAACAACTGTCCCCTCCTGCGGTTTCCAGCAGACAGTATTCAGAAGTGTTGCTGTCTTCAGTTCTGGAGGCGAAGAGGAGCCATCCTGTCTATAAGCCACTGATAGCCCTCTCCTCCACGAATTTGCCTAATAATAATGTTGTTGTTTAGTCGTTTAGCCGTGTCCGACTCTTCGTGACTCCCTGGACCAGAGCACGCCAGGCACTCCTGTCTTCCACTGCCTCCCGCAGTTTGGTCAGACTCATGTTTGTAGCTTCGAAGACACTATCCAACCATCTTGTCCTCTGTCGTCCCCTTCTCCTTGTGCCCTCCATCTTTCCCAACATCAGGGTCTTTTCCAGGGAGTCTTCTCTTCTCGTGAGGTGGCCAAAGTCTTGGAGCCTCAGCTTCAGGATCTGTCCTTCCAGTGAGCACTCAGGGCTGATTTCCTTAAGAATGGATCGGTTTGTTCTTCTTGCAGTCCATGGGACTCTCAAGAGTCTCCTCCAGCACCAGAATTCAAAAGCATCAATTCTTCGGCGATCAGCCTTCTTTATGGTCCAGCTCTCACTTCCATACATCACTACTGGGAAAACCATAGCTTTAACTATACGGACCTTTGTTGGCAAGGTGATGTCTCTACTTTTTAAGATGCTGTCTAGGTTTGTCATTGCTTTCCTCCCAAGAAGCAGGTGTCTCTTAATTTTGTGGCTGCTGTCACCATCTGCAGTGATCATGGAGCCCAAGAAAGTAAAATCTCTCACTGCCTCCATTTCTTCTCCTTCTATTTACCAGGAGGTGATGGGACCAGTGGCCATGATCTTCATTTTTTTGATGTTGAGCTTCAGACCATATTTTGTGCTCTCCTCTTTCACCCTCATTAAAAGGTTCTTTAATTCCTCCTCACTTTCTGCCATCAAGGTTGTGTCATCTGCATATCTGAGGTTGTTGATATTTCTTCCGGCAATCTTAATTCCAGCTTGGGATTCATCCAGCCCAGCCTTTTGCATGATGAAATCTGCATATAAGTTAAATAAGCAGGGAGACAAAATACAGCCTTGTCATACTCCTTTCCCAATTTTGAACCAATCAGTCGTTCCATATCCAGTTCTAACTGTAGCTTCTTGTCCCACATAGAGATTTCTCAGGAGACAGATGAGGTGATCAGGCACTCCCATTTCTTTAAGAACTTGCCATAGTTTGCTGTGGTCGACACAGTTAAAGGCTTTTGCATAGTCAATGAAGCAGAAGTAGATGTCTTTCTGGAACTCTCTAGCTTTCTCCATAATCCAGCGCATGTTTGCAATTTGGTCTCTGGTTCCTCTGCCTCTTCTAAATCCAGCTTACACTTCTGGGAGTTCTCGGTCCACATACTGCTTGAGCCTTCCTTGTAGAATTTTAAGCATAACCTTGCTAGCATGTGAAATGAGTGCAATTGTGCGGTAATTGGAGTATTCTTTAGCACTGCCCTTCTTTGGGATTGGGATGTAGACTGATCTTCTCCAATCCTCTGGCCACTGCTGAGTTTTCCAAACTTGCTGGCATATTGAGTGTAGCACCTTAACAGCACCATCTTTTAAAATTTTAAATAGTGCAGCTGGAATACCATCACTTCCTCTGGCCTTGTTATTTGCAGTGCTTTCTAAGGCCCATTTGACTTCACTCTCCAGGATGTCTGGCTCAAGGTCAGCAACCACACTACCTGGGGTGTACGAGCCATCCATATCTTTCTGGTATAAGTCCTCTGTGTATTCTTGCCACCTCTTCTTGATGTCTTCTGCTTCTGTTAGGTCCATACCACTTTTGTCCTTTATTATGGTAATCTTTGTACGAAATGTTCCTTTCATATCTCCAATTTTCTTGAACAGATCTCTGGTTCTTCCCATTCTATTGCTTTCCTCTATTTCTTTGCATTACTCGTTTAAGAAGGCCTTCTTGTCTCTCCTTGCTATTTTTTGGAAATCTGCATTCAATTTCCTGTATCTTTCTCTATCTCCCTCACATTTTGCTTGCCTTCTCTCCTCCACTATTTGTAAGCCTCATTGGACAGCCACTTTGCTTTCTTGCATTTCCTTTTCATTGGGATGGTTTTCGTTGCTGCCTCCTGTATAATGTTGAGAGCCTCCATCCATAGTTCTTCAGGCACTCTGTCCAGCAAATCTAAATCCTTAAACCTGTTCCTCACTTCCACTGTGTATTCATAAGGGATTTGATTTAGATTGTATCTTACCGGCCCAGTGGTTTTTCCTACTTTCTTCAGTTTAAGCTTGAATTTTGCTATAAAAAGCTGATGATCTGAGCCACAGTCAGCTCCAGGTCTTGTTTTTGCTGACTGTATAGAGCTTCTCCATCTTTGGCTGCAGAGAATATAATCAATCTGATTTCGATGCTGCCCAATCTGGTGATGTCCATGTGTAGAGTCGTCTCTTGTGTTGTTGGAAAAGCGTGTTTGTGATGACCAGCTTGTTCTCTTGACAGAACTCTATTAGCCTTTGCCCTGCTTCATTTTGCTCTCCAATGCCAAACTTGCCAGTTGTTCCTTTTATCTCCTGACTCCCTACTTTAGCATTCCAATCCCCTATAATGAGAGGAACATCCTTCTTTGGTGTCAATTCTATAAGGTGTTGTAAGTCTTCATAGAATTGGTCAATTTCAGTTTCTTCGGCACCAGTAGTTGGTGCATAAACTTGGATTACTGTGATGTTAAAAGGTCTGCCTTGGATTCGTATCAAGATCATTCTATCATTTTTGAGATTGCATCCCAATACAGCTTTTGCCACTCTTTTGTTGACTATGAGGGCCACTCCATTTCTTTTACGGGATTCTTGCCCACAGTAGTAGATATGATGGTCATCCGAACTGAATTTGCCCATTCCCGTCCATTTTAGTTCACTGATGCCCAGGATGTCAACATTTATTCTTGCCATTTCATTTTTGACCACATCCAACTTACCCAGGTTCATGGTTCTTACATTCCAGGTTCCTATGCAATATTTTTCTTTACAGCATTGGACTTTCCTTTCGCTTCCAGGCATATCCGCAACTGAGCGTCCTTTCGGCTTTGGCCCAGCCGCTTCATCAGCTCTGAATCTACTTGTACTTGTCCTCCGCTCTTCCCCAGTAGCATGTTGGACACCTTCCGACCTGAGGGGCTCATCTTCCAGCGTTATAACTTTTATATGCCTTTCGTCTTTGTCCATGGAGTTTTCTTGGCAGGGATACTGGAGTGGCTTGCTGGTTCCTGCTCCAGGTGGATCACGTTTGGTCAAAACTCTCCACTATGACCTGTCCATCTTGGGTGGCCCTGCACGACATAGCTCATAGCTTCTCTGAGTTCTTCAAGCCCCTTCGCCACGGCAAGGCAGTGATCCATGAAGGGGCTAATAATAATAATCCACTTTTATTTTTATTTATTTATTTTAAAAAAGATTATTTATACTTCTCAGACATATACACTTCATTGATTTTACATTCATTTTGACATCTTAAAACTTGACTTACTTCCCCCTCTCTCTGTGGTTCCTTAAATTTTTAATATTTTCTGCATATCCAAATTAACTTAACTCGCTCATTTATTTATCTTCTTCACATATATACTCTTATATAGATGCAGGTTATTACAATAATCTTGCCCGTCTTTTTATCTGTTTACAATTTATCTGCAAATATTCAGTAAACCATTTCCATTCTTTTATAAAAAGTTGGTTATATTGATTTCTTATTCTTCCAGTAAGTTTCGCCATTTCTACATATTCCAGAATTTTTTGTATCCATTCTTCTTTTGCTGGGACTTCTTCTTTCCATTTGGGGGCAAGTAACATTTTTGCCACTGTAATTACATACATGAATAAATTCCTATATTCAGGTAGGTAGCCATGTTGGTCTGACACAGTCGATATATATTGTTGTTGTTTAGTCGTTTAGTCGTGTCCGACTCTTCGTGACCCCATGGACCAGAGCACGCCAGGCACTCCTGTCTTCCACGTCGATATATATATATATATATATATATATATATATATATATTGTCCCGTATCTGAAGAAGTGTGCAGGCACACGAAACTGTGGGATGTGAAACACAAGAGCAGTCAAGTACAACATTCCTAGAGTGAACATGTTTAGACATGGGGAGGGATGTTTGTCCAGCCAGCAGGTCAACTTCCTGTTTCCTTCTGGGCTGGGACAGACTTCCTCTGCATGTGACTAGAGGTGGGCGTGGCCTCACCTGCACAGGTAATGACAAAAGCACAGGGCAGGACAGCCATCTCTCTCTCTTTGACTACATGCATCAAAGAAGCAACATCTGCTTAGCCAAAGATGGACTGTCTCCTTATGAGATAGTTTCCAGGTACAGTGGTGCCTTGCAAGACGAAATTAATCCATTCCGTGAGTCTCTTCGTCTTGCAGTTCTTTTGTCTTGCGAAGCACGGCTATTAGCGGCTTAGCGGCTTAGCGGCTATTAGCTGCTTAGCGGCTATTAACGGCTTAGCGGCTTTAAGAAAAAGGAAACAAACTCGCAAGAACTTGCAAGACGTTTCGTCTTGTGAAGCAAGCCCATAGGGAAATCCGTCTTGTGGAATGACTCAAAAAACGGAAAACTCTTTCGTCTAGCGAGTTTTTCGTCTTGCGGGGCACCACTGTATATGTTACTTTTCTAAGCTAAGTC
Source organism: Podarcis cretensis (assembly GCF_951804945.1). Taxonomy (NCBI): domain Eukaryota; kingdom Metazoa; phylum Chordata; class Lepidosauria; order Squamata; family Lacertidae; genus Podarcis; species Podarcis cretensis. The sequence goes on from NC_137174.1 coordinate 100,961,700, forward strand.
TGCCTTCTGGGATCCGATTGTGAACAGAATGGGAGTAAACTCTTTTTATACTTTTATAGAAGACTGTCTTGTGTCTTATCTTTTATGAGGGAATAAGGGGGAAATACCAGAACAGTTATTATGCCAGCTCCGAGGGTCTTCTGACAGTTCCCTCCCTGCGAGGTTACAGGGAACCAGGCAGAGGGCCTTCTCTGTGGTGGCACCCGCCCTGTGGAAAGCCCTCCCATCAGATGTCAAGGAAATAAACAACTACCTGACTTTCAGAAGACATCTGAAGGCAGCCCTGTTTAGGAAAGCTTTTAATGTTTGATGTTGTTGCTTTTTTATTATTGTTATTGGTGTTCTGTTTGGAACCACCCAGAGTGGCTGGGGAATAATTATTATTATTATTATTATTATTATTATTATTATCATCATCATCACTGGGCTAGCCTCTACCGAGTTGGGGGAGGGCACCCAGCCATGCTGGATCATCAGTGGGGCTGGTTTGTTTTTGGGTTGGGCCCATTCTTCAAGCCCAGTGAGCAGGAGTCGCAGATGAGACCGGCAAGAGGAAATTCAAAAGCTGCATGAGCAGCAGACAAGGGAGGGTGTTTGCAGGGCTGGGCTGGGCAAGTGAGGGCAAGTGAGGAAGAGGTCTCTTCTTGCTGGGAACATTTGGCAGCAGAACAGGAACAGAATGTGGTTCAGGAGTTTTTGTTGCAATCCAGATTTAGTTTTGGAGGTGCTTTACTCTAGAGTCAGAAACGGTTCCAGAAACAGCAACCCAAATGATCGAGGTGATGGAGAGACCCCTATGAAGAAAGGTTGCAGCTTTGGGCACTTTTTCGCTTAGAGAAAACCAGACCTAGCCACTGTGATCCACGCAACGGTCACCTCCAGACTGGATTTTTGTAACTCACTCTACGTGGGGCTGCCCTTGAGACTGACCCAGAAACTCCAGCGGGTGCAGAATGCCGTGGCGAGACTCCTTACGGGGTCCATGCCGCGGGATCACATTCATCCGGTGCTTTACCAGCTGCACTGGTTCCCAGTGGAGTACAGGGTCAGGTTTAAGATGCTGGTTTTAACCTTTAAAGGCCTATACGGCCTAGGACCCTCGTACCTATGGGACCCCCTCTCCTGGTATGTCCCACAGAGGAACTTACGGTCTGCAAATAAAATCATCTTGGGGTTCCCGGGCCACAGGGAGGTTAGGCTGGTCTCAACCAGAGCCAGGGCTTTCTTGGCTGTGGCTCCGATCTGGTGGAACGCTCTGTCCCAAGAGACTAGGGCCCTGCGGGACTTGACATCTTTCCACAGGGCCTGCAAGACAGAGCTGTTCCACCAGTCCTTTGGCCAGGGCACAGTCTGACCCCCTCCTTTGGTGATCCTCATAGAACTCTAGCCCAATGGTTGCCATTAATTTGATTCTGAATTGATTTTAGAATGTATTTTAATTAACTGACTGTATGATTTTATGTACACTGTGCTATTTTTACTTGTTGTTAGCCACTCTGAGCCTGGCTTCGGCTGGGGAGGGCGGGATATCAATAAAATTTTATTATTATTATTAGAGTAATAGATAGAATTAGGTTTTGCATGGAGAATGTGGAGAGAGTTTTTCTCCTCATAACACTAAAACTCATGAAGGACTTCTTCACACAGCAGAGAGTTAAACTATGGAACTCTCCTCCACAGGAGGCAGTGATGGCCACCAACCTAGATGCCTTTAAAAGAGAATTGAACAAATTTATGGAGGAGAAGAGGGCTATTGATGCAACTAGCTATTTCTAGATACCAGGTGCTGGAGGCCAAAGGAGAGGAGGGTTGCTTTTTGTGCCGGCACCAGATGTGGGTGGTTCCCTCATACAGGGTGCCCAGCTGAGTTCGAAGAGACCCTGAGGATCATCTAGTCCAACCCCCTGCAATGCGGGAATATGCAGCTGCCCCATACGGGAATCAAACCTGCAACCTTGGCGTCATCAGCACCACACTCTAACCAACTGAGCTATCCAGGCTAAGTTGTGAAGGGCTTTGACTAGTAACACCTTGAACCTGGCCCAGCGGCAAATCGGCAACCAGTGCCGATCTAGTTACATTTTGTCATTTTAAAGTAACTGTTGCAAATCATGATATACTTTTTTTAGAATCATAGAATCCTAGAGTTGGAAGAGACCACAAGGGCCATCGAGTCCAACCCCCTGCCAAGCAGGAAACACCATCAGAGCACTCCTGACATATGGTTGTCAAGCCTCTGCTTCAAGACCTCCAGAGAAGGAGACTCCATCACACTCCTTGGCAGCAAATTCCACTGTCGAACAGCTCTTACTGTCAGGAAGTTCTTCCTAATGTTTAGGTGGAATTCCTAAAAGAATAAAGACACCAAGTAATAAAGAATAAAGTAATAAAGACACCAAGAATAAAGACATAAGTAAGTAAAAGAGGTTTACTCACGCTCATCAGTTCACAGTTGGATCCGTGAAGGCAGACTTAGTTACAAAGTACTGTATCCCATATGGGGATAATCCCTTTGTTGGCTAAAAGCCAACAGAACATTTCTAGCTAAAAAGCTGCTCCAATGACTGAGGAAGTCAAAGAGAGAGAGAGTGCCCTGCCCTTTCGTTACCTGGGCAGGTAAGGTCACGCCCACCTCTAGTCACATGCAAAGGAAGTGTGCCCCAGCCCAGGAGGAAACAGGAAGTTTTTGACTGGCTGGACCAAACTGTCATGAGCTCAGCCTACACTTGAGTAGGGCCCTGGCAGAGACACATGCCCGACTGGCATGTTCTCTCCCTCCTGGTCGATCGTTGGGAGCTTCGAAAGCTTTCTTCAGCCCAAACATCACAGCAACTGATGCCAACCGACACCGGCACACTTAGGGATCCACAGAGTCTTCGCAGCCTGCTTAACAGACCTCAGCAACTCAGCATTTTGGCTAATCTACTTGATTTACATATAAACACACACGGAGCACTGCAACGTGGCTCCCTCTCTCTCTAGCATCAGACAGCAAAGAGAGAAAGAACAAAGGACAACAGTCCCACTTCACAGAACACAGGAACACAAACATCCTGTCTCCGTCACTTCCCACTCTGTGGAGTCAAAACATACACAGTCATGTGATAGACAACAATCCCATGACTGCAATCATGGAGCAGGAATTCTAACACAAACATCCAGTCCTCTCTAGGAAAACTAGGAATGTTGTACTTGACTGCTACTTATGTATCACATCCCACAGTTTCGTTAGGCTCCCACTCAAAGAAAACCGAGAAGCCTAAGCATGACCTGAAAGAGCCTGCAAGGAAAACTTAAAGAAAAGCTGTCCTTTGTTGAGCGTTATGCGCTGCGAAACTGGTTGTAGCTTCTGCCACTGGAGCTGAATGGACCTACTCTGGAAAAGCCAGTAGGAGAAGTCTCCAGCATGAAAGAATCCTCTCTCCATGCTCGCCCTTCTCCGCTCTGACCTATTAAAAATGAAAGCTTTGATGCTTTGGAGCCTCAGAAACTTGGACTGCTCTGTCACATTAAGAATCAGTACAAATAAAGTTTGGAAAGAACATCCTAAGTACACTGATGGAAGCTCAAGCAAGGTCTTGCCAATGGGACATGCCTTTGAAAGTCACCTGAATCAACCCCTTTGCCCACATGCCTTCTTTGGAAGGGTACAAAGGCAAAACTCAGCTCCACTTTGAACAGCCACCCTTCTCTCCCACATATCACAAGGCTTGAATTCAAACTCAGACGCGTTACATGGAATGCAAATGTAACATTTGGCATTCCTGGGGGAGGTGATGTGCCAAAATAGAAAATATCAGGGTAGACTAATAGAATCATAGGAACGTGAAGTTGGAAGGGACCCCATGGGTCTAACAAAACCCAAAGAGGGCTCAATAATGGTACCTTGTCATCTTGGGGAAAAAATGACAAGTGGGGTTCTGTCCCAGGCCCATAGTTGTTCAACTTGGATGACTTGGGTGAAGGCATTGAGGGGATGCTCATCAAATCTACAGGTGATACCAAACTGGGAGTGGTAGCTGCAGAAGACAGAATCAGGATTGAAAATGACCTTGCTAGATTGCAGAACTGGTGTCACGGTGTCTGGTTTATGGGTGGTCGAAGTCCTGGCCGAGGATGTTGGGACCAGGGGCAAGATGGCGGGGTGGGAGCAGGAACGAGAGTCTGGAAGCCAGGAGTCAGGAAGCCAAGGGTCCGAGAGACGGGAGTCAAGAAGCCAAGGGTCCGAGGATCAGGAAGCAAGGAGTCAAGAAGCCAAAGGCAGCAAGGCAGGAAGCATGTTGCTGTGGCAAAGAGCCAAAGGGAAGTGCTGACCTTATATCCCTTCCCGGCTCTTGCCACCAGGTGCTGTCAGTTACCAATCGGCCTCACCTGTGCGCCCGTGCCTTGCCTCTTCAGAAAAAACTTCGGAAAGCCTCAGTTCTGTGAAGCCCTACCAGTCACAGGGCCTGGCTCCTGCACGCACTCCTGACAACTGGGCTCAATCTAAGAAAATGAATTTCCAAAGTAATGCTTTAGTTGAGAGTCTTGCATTGTAGGGAGTTGGGCTGGATGACTCTCAGGGTCCCTTCCAACTTTATGATTCTATGAGTCTATGAACCCCCTGAAATGCAGGATTCACAGGTGAAGAATCTTCAACAGATGGCCATCCAACCTCTGCTTAAAAACCTCCAAGGAAGGAGTGTCCACCACCTCCAGAGGGAGACCGTTCCTCTGTTGAATAGCTCTTACTGTCAGAAAGTCCTTCCTGATGTTTAGTCGGAATCTCCTTCCTTGTAACTTGAAGCCATGGGTTTGAGTCCTATCCTCGAGAATAGGAGAAATTTAGCTTCCTCCATCTTCCATGTGACAGATCTTTAGATATTTGAAGATGGCTCTCATATCTCCTCTCGGTCTCCATTTTGCTAGGCAGTAACTCCATTATCTGTTCCTCATCAGGCTTGGTTTCCAGGCCCTTGATCATCTTAGTTCCCCTCCTCTGCACACCTTCCAGCTTGTCAATATCCTTCTTTAATTGTGGTGCCCAGAACAGGACTCCGGAGGTTTCAAAAATTTGGAAAATTTTGGGCAGTGTGGATACTCCAAAAATGAAAGAAGCCGGGTAATTGGCAACAGCTTATTATTATTATTATTATTATTATTATTATTATTAATAATAATAATAATATTTAAACCATATTGGAATTTCCTTGGAAAGGGCTAAAGGGGGGCAGGAATTACAAGGTGCCATTTTGATGCCCATAATACTGTGTGGATGCTGGTTGGCCACTGTGGGAACAGGATCCAGGACTCGATGGGACATTGGTCTGATCCAGCAGTCTTCTCTTATGTGCTTATATGTTTTCAGCCCTAAATTGCGCAGCTTTTGTCATGAGACCTAGAGCTGTGTTCCAAATCTGAGTCTATACTGCTCGGCCCCTGTGACATTTAGGAATGTGACTGTGCGTTTTTAAGGGGCAGTGAGAGACCAACGACTTAAACTCCAAAAGGAAAAGGGAAGCTGCGCTCCCAGATCTTGCCAGGTTGATTTCCTCCCGAGCTTTCATCTGCATTCCATTCACCTTGTGGAGTTTATTATTTTAGCCTCCAAACATCGCCGTTTTTGCTCTTGCCTCAAAATGCTCCTTCATCAATTATACGGTATTTTGAAAAACAAGGTTTTTGAGGCTGCTGAGCCAGTTAAAACAGGAGCGGAATTTGAATCCAAAAACACACCCTGGGACAGATGTGATATTATCTGTGGCTCCTTATCCTTGAGTTACCCTCCAGCAACAGAAGGTGGGTTACCTGGGAGTAAACAGCAATCGCTGAGCCTGGTTTGGATGAAAGGAACTCTTGATGATGAGGGCGCCAGGTAAGGAAAACGGCACGGGGGGCAGATCCTACACAAATAGGTGTGGACAGATCCCAGAGGTTTGGTTTCTCTTTTTTCTGTTCTTAAGTTCAGTGCCTCACATCAGATTGCTTTTAAAATTTTAAATAGTTTGTGTGAAAATTCACCAGAAATTTAGTGCAAATTCCTCCAAATATACCCTCCTTTTTTTGTATGCAGTTTTGCCCCATGCAAAGTATTTCGGATGTTATCAATATGCATTTATTAAATTCAGAGAAGCACAAATGTCAAAGGACAGCAGTGATTTGGTTCGCTTGCTTGTTCTGTAAGGTGCAAATTACATAGGCTCCTATTAAAATCTGAGCCTAACCAAATTTCTGCAGCTCTACAGAAAAGTGACTTTTACAGGGGACTCTTGATGAAGTAAAGTATGGTAAGGTAGAAGGCAGCTTTGGGAAGACATAATCTCTCCACCCAACCTTCCACAACCTCCAGAACTTGAACCAGGAATTTCCAGCATTAACGCTAAATACATTATTATTATTATTATTATTATTATTAGAATTAGAATTAGAATTAGAATTTAAATACTGACCTATACTTGGAAGTCTCAGGGCGATTCACAGAAAAGAGCAACACAAAAACCACAATATATATAATCAAAATAAAAACAACTCAATAACACCTCCCAACACGTTTTCAAAGGGGATAGGATGTCAATCAAATCAAACAAAGGCCTGGTTAAAGAGGAATATTTTTGTCTGGTGCCTAAAGCTGTATAATGAAGGTGACAGTCGACAGCATTCCACTGCTGGGGGGAGCCACTGCAGAAAAGGCCTTGTTCTTGCATTGGCACCCTCTGGACCTCTCAAGGAGAAGGCACACAAAGAAGGTAAATGAGCCACCATAGCCTAGGGCTGCCATGTTTTTGTGGCATCTTTGTAAATAAAAGCTCAGCAACTTTGGGGTTTTCCTAAAAAAAAAAAAATTAAAAAAAAATAGCTCAACAGCTTTTGGGGTGTCCTGGCAACCCTACCATAGCTGCTAGAGGGTCATGAAAATCAGCATCTTAAAAAGCAGAGACATCACCTTGCCAACAAAGGTCCGTATAGTTAAAGCTCTGGTTTTCCCAGTAGTGATGTATGGAAGTGAGAGCTGGACCATCAAGAAGGCTGATCGCCGAAGAATTGATGCTTTTGAATTCTGGTGCTGGAGGAGACTCTTGAGAGTCCCATGGACTGCAAGAAGATCCGACCTCTCCATCCTGAAGGAAACCAGCCCTGAGTGGTCACTGGAAGGACAGATCGTGAAGCTGAGGCTCCAATACTTTGGCCACCTCATGAGAAGAGAAGACTCCCTGGAAAAGACCCTGATGTTGGAAAGATGGAGAGCACAAGGAGAAGGGGACGACGGAGGACGAGATGGTGGGACAGAGTTCTGGAAGCTACCATCATGAGTTTGACCAAACTGCGGGAGGCAGTGGAAGACAGAAGTGCCTGGCGTGCTCTGGTCCAGGGGGTCACGAAGAGGCGGACACGACTAAACGACTAAACAACAACAACTATCTGAAACCAAGGGGGTGCATTGGTTGCCAGAGGTGACACCCCCATCTTTCCAACCCCACTACTGCTTCCACAGATGGAGACAGCAATGCTACCAAATGCCAGTTGCTGGAAGCCAAAAGAGGGGAGAGTTGCTCTTGGGCCCCAATCCTGCTTGCAGGATTCCCAAATTGGGGCATGTGGTTGGCCATTTAGAGAAGAGGATGCTGTAGCACAGGGGTTGCCAACTCTCAAGAGACTGCAATCTACTTTCAGAATTAAAAACTGGCAGTGATCTATCCCCGTTTTTGGGGGGTTCAGCTCAAAATTGTTCAGCTTTTCTTGGGAAGGAAAGCCCGTTTTTGGGAGGTTCAGCTCAAAGTTGTTGGGCTTTTTTTAGGGAGGATAAAAGCCCCATTTTAAGGGGTTTTGAAAAAAGTTTTTTTTTTGGGGGGGGAGTTCTGGTTTTTTTTTGGGGGGGGGGCGTTAAAGGCAAGGGACAAAGGGGTAAAGTTACTCACAGAAGATCAAAGTGGATCAAAGCAGCAGCACAGAGAAAGCTCTGTCTTCCCTTCCAGAGATCATACAACAGGCATGGCCAAACTTGGCCCTCCAGATGTTTATGGACTACAATTCCCATCATCCCTGACCACTGGCCCTGTTAGCTAGGGATGATGGGAGTTGTAGTCCCAAAACATCTGGAGGGCCAGGTTTAGCAGGGCGAGGGGGCAGGACAGGAGTAGGTTTTAGCGAGGGTAAGGAAAGGGAGCCAGAGATCGACTGTGATCTACCAAAACCTCGTGGGGATCTACCAATAGATCACAATTGACCTGTTGGATATCCCTGCTGTAGCAGATGGACCCCCGGCCTGATCCAGTGGGCTCTTTTCATGTTCCTACTTTCCCAAAGGTTGCAAAAGAAAGCCCCAAAATAAAGCTTTCATTTACTCTATAGTGCTTTGTACCAGGATTACTCATTAGCCCACAGTCTAATAAACACGCTCTTGTGGTCAGTCCACCACATTTGAGTAAATAAAATACAGCAACGATGTTCAAAGGCGGCTGTGATGTGCTAGTCATCTGGCCTTTCGACTTCCTACAGCAACACAATTAATCTGAGGTATGTGGAAGGTTTATTTTCAGCAACTATAAAGGGACGCTGCTTCTTTTCTGGAAGCTGTTTCTGTTAAATGAATCACCCTTCATTGGCTTCTCCCCCTTTTTATGGGGATGTTTAATACTTGGCTAGTGTCAGATGCTAAGAGATGTGTTTCTTTTGCTTCTGTGTTGCAAAGTTTGGAGAAAGGTGAATTTCAACAGACTTCCAGGTTTCAGTTTGTGTCTTGTTATGTAACCTAATGTGGGTACCCAGTGTGGAGGAGCTCACAGCATTAACACCCCGGAAGGTCTTGCTTCTCACATGGTCATAGCCTTGGCATCCAGCTTGGCTCTGTGTCTGTGGCTCAACACACACACAACTCCAGGCTTCTAGATTCAGGTATGTAGCCGTGTTGGTCTGACACATATAAATATATACACAGTGATACCTCGGGTTAAGTACTTAATTCGTTCCAGAGGTCCGTTCTTAACCTGAAAGTGTTCTTAACCTGAAGCACCACTTTAGCTAATGGGGCTTCCAGCTGCCATTGCGCCACCACAGCCCGATTTCTGTTCTAATCCTGAAGCACAGTTCTTAACCCGAGGTAATATTTCTGTGTTGGCGTAGTCTGTAACCTGAACCCAGTTGTCAGTGTTTATACTACATTTTTTTAGATTTGCCTTGAGACAGTCTTCAAACCTCTTTTGTTGACCACCAGCATTACGCTTTGGAAGACGATCATCAGAGAAACCAGAGGCCTTTCTCCTGGGCATGGTCGGCCAATTGGTGCGAAGGGAGGATAGAACTTTTTTTATTACAGATAGGTAGCCGTGTTGGTCTGCCATAGTCAAAACAAAATAAAAAAATTCCTTCCAGTAGCACCTTAAAGACCAACTAAGTTAGTTCTTGGTATGAGCTTTCATGTGCATCTGAAGAAGTGTGCATGCACACGAAAGCTCATACCAAGAACTGAGTTAGTTGGTCTTTAAGGTGCTACTGGAAGGAATTTTTTTATTTTGTTTTAACTTTTTTATGTACGCTACAACAGCAGCAAGAATACTCATCACAAAGTATTGGAAGACACAAGATCAACCCAACTGGGAAGAATGGCAGAGGAAGGTGATGGAATATATGGAATTGGCTGAGATGACTGGCAGAATCCGGGACCAAGGAGAAGAGTCGGTGGAAGAAGATTGGAAAAAATTTAAAGTATATCTTCAAAAATATTGTAAAATTAAGGATTGTTAGAAAGATGTTGGAAAAAGAAAATTATGTGGTTTTGGTAGAAATGATATAAAGGATTAAGTAAAAATGAATTGATGAAAGAGAGAACGTAAAATTACAATATATTAAAACAAATTATTAAGATAAAAACAAGGTTGGAAGGATTTGCTGAAATAATAATTTGAACTAGAATACAAAAATGGGAGGTGTGAGGAGGTCAAGGAAATAAGTAAAGGAAGAAAGTTATGTAAAGGTTTAATGATTGTATTTTTTCTGTCTTTTTTATTTTTATTTTTTATTTTTTTGTTTGTAATTTTTAAAATTCTGAATAAATATTATTAAAAAAAAAAAAGGAAGACGATCATCAGGCATCTGCACAACATGACCAGTCCAACAAAGCTGATGTTGAAGAATCATTGCTTCAACACTGGTGATCTTTGCTTCTTCCAGTACACTGGCATTAGTTCGCCTGTCTTCCCAAGTGATGTGTAAAAATTTTCGGAGACACCGTTGATGGAATCTTTTGAGGAGTTGGAGAAGGCGTTTATAAATGGACCATGTTTCACACGCATACAGTAAGGTTGGTAGTACAATAGCTGTGTAAACAAGCATTTTGGTTTCCCTGCTCAGAGGTAGGAGCGTGCCTGCATCAATGATGGTGAAACTAGCAAGGGGGTTTCTCTGCCAGCATTTTGGCTGTGATGCTGGGATTAGGGGTGGGGGAAAGAGGCAATTCTTGGCACACAGAGCCGTGGAAGTTTTTCAAAGCCCATGACCAGAGGGCGAGGGACTAAGTCATTGTAACAAACATTTCAGCTACGTTAATCCATCATCTGCTGATGGATGGAAGGAGGGTCTCATGTGGACGGAGACTTGCGCTGGGAGTGGGGAGCGAGGGGGAGGACTGTGCATTATGAATAGGAGCAAAAGTGGAAACTGGTGACTTGGAAGCGTCTACGCCTCAGCTGAGCACTCTCTGTAAGGCCTGCCTGGTTTGATTATTTAGTCACTGACGAGAACTGTGATTCCTCAGCAGCAGATATAATAATAATAATAATAATAATAATAATAATAATAATAATAATAATTTATTATTTATATCCCACCCATCTGGTTGGGCTTCCCCAGCCATCTGGGCAGCCTCCAACAAAATATTAAAATACAGTAATGCATCAAACATTAAAAGCTTCCCTAAACAGGGCTGCCTTCAGATGTCTTCTAAAAGTCTGGTAGTTGTTGTTCTCTTTGACATCTGGTTGGAGGGCGTTCCACAGGGCTGGCGCCACTACTGAAAAGGCCCTCTGCCTGGTTCCCTGTAACTTAGCTTCTCGCAGTGAGGGAACCGCCAGAAGGCCCTCGGTGCTGGACCTCAGTGTCCAGGCTGATCTATGGTGAGGAGACGCCCCTTCAGGTCTACTGGGCCGAGGCCGTTTGGGCCTTTAAAGGTCAGCACCAACACTTTGAATTATGCTTGGAAACGTACTGGGAGCCAATGTAGGTCTTTCAGGACCAGTGTTATGTGGTCTCGGTGGCCGCTCCCCGTCACCAGTCGAGCTGTCACATTCTGGATTAGTTGTAGTTTCTGGGTCACCTTCAAAGGGAGCCCCACGTAGAGCGCATTGCAGTAGTCCAAGATAAAAGAAAGGACTTCTTCCCACATTGTTAAACTATGGAACACATTCCTGCAGGAGGCAGTGCGGGCCACCAATTTGGATGGCTTGAATAAAGGATTGGCCAAATCCATGGAGGAGGATATTGATGGCCACCAGCCAGGATGCCTATGTTCTGCCTCTTCCCTGGATCCTTTTTCCTCAGGCATCACCTGAACCAAGTCTGGGGCCTGATCCTGAAGAGTCCCAGTCTGCACAGGTTCCCCTGCAACAAGCACCAGCTGGGCCGAGTCAGGGGCCTGATCCTGCCCTGGCTCCAGATGTGGGGATTCCCTCGTTGCCTCCAGCTGGGCCATCACTTGCAGCTGCTCCACTACCGGTTGGGTCAGGGGAGGCTGAGGCAGCCCCTGAGTCTAGTCACCCACCGACGTCTCCCAAGCTGCAGAGACAAAGGTCTGAGAGGAGAGACCTGAGTACTCGCAGGAGGAGTGCTCGCCTTTGGGTGAAACAGGGAGCTGAGTCGCCGGGGGATCAGGACCGGCCGCTACCCCAACAGAGGTAAAATGGTGTCGGACCCTGCCCCAGGTTGTGGAAGCAACATTGCTGTTTGCTAGATCCTGCCTGAGATCCTGTACCTGTCCTTGCCTGGTTTCCTGCCTTGGCCCTGTCAGACTGACTCCTCACGGAACCCTTGGATTTGGGACCGGACCTGGACCGCGTTTCTCGGGTTACCTCCGGGCCCAGCACACACTGGGAGAATAGGATGCTGGACTGGATGGGCTAGTGGCCTGATCCTGCAGGTCTATTCTTGTGTTCTTATGCATGTAAAATGAATGGGGGAGATGCTTGTACTTTGATTCTCTTTCTTTCTTTCTTTCTTTCTTTCTTTCTTTCTTTCTTTCTTTCTCCTGATCAGATCCCCCTCCTCCTCCACATACCCAAGAAAGCCCCTTTACTGCATGCCACATTGAGGGGTGGCGGAAAAAAAACCTGATCGAGCTGCTGAGCATCCTCCAATAGATTCCTTTTGGGTCCTTTTCTTTTCCAAAAGGCAGTCAAGTCCCTTTGCACCCAGACGCCTGATTCCAGTTACGCTTCGGAAGATGTGACCTCATGGTGTTTGTATTTGTGCTTCTCGCTCCCCTCCCCCTCCAGCCTCCCCCACCCCCAGCATCACAAAGCGACTTGTTTCAGGAAAGCCCCCCCCTCCGCCCCCCCCGCAATGTGGTCACCATGAGGTCATGCTTCTGGAACGCTGGCTACCTCCGAGCTGCTGGAGGAGATCAGCTTACGTCTCTCTCTCTCTGCATTTGAGAAGAAGCCAAAAGAAGGAGGTGCTGCAGGAGACTCACCAAGAAACAGAAAGCTTCTCTCTGCTCAAACATCATCCATTCATCCATTTATACCCCACTCAAGGCAGCTTAGAGATAAAAAATGAGAACAGCTAGAAACATGGGCAGGAGACCATCAAAAACGTGAAAGAGTCATGGCCACCAACAAGGGATTGGACTAATTCATGGAGGAGGAGAAGGAGAAGGCTTTTGGTGGCTCCTGGCCAGGGTCACGATACGCTGCCTCCAGAGTCAAAGGCAAGATGCTTGTGGGATGCTCTCCCCAGGGAGGTTTGCCCGGTGCCTTCATTATACACATTCCTTTTCAAAGCAGGCCTTGGGATGTTAATGATCTATGTCCCCTTAAAGCAGCCTTTCTCAACCTGTGGGTCCCCAGATGTTGTTGAACTACAACTCCCATCACCCTTAGCTAGAGCTCAGGGATGATGGGAGTTGTAGTCCAACAACATCTGGGGACTCACAGGTTGAGACCCACTGCAAAGTTTAAAGTATGGTTGTGTGTGTGTATGTGTGTGTGTGTGTGTGTGTGTGTGTTTTAATGTATTTCCCCCCACTTGGTTTTAATGACTACATGGGTTTTTGTTTCTCGGTTTCTTGGTTCGTTCCGTCTCTCCAAACACCCTTTGAGTTGTCTGCGGCAAGATACATCAGTCAGTAAATTTAGTAAATATTAGTCATAATCATTATCTTTTTTTCTTTTAAAAAACAATATTTATCAAATTTTCCACTTTAACAATCCAATTAAAACCACATTAAAACATACCAAATTGAAATACAATCAAAAGGACCAAGTTTTATGCCAAATTATATGTCTTTGGGTGACTTCCCATGCTCTGAAGTTCAGGGAGTGATGATCTCACATTGTACTGCATTCCTTAATTAGTCCAGATAATATAATAAAACATTCCTGATGTTGAGCGTTCGTTTATTTTTAACAGCCTCTGACTTTGTTTCGCAAGCGGATTACTCCTATGTAGTTCTGTGGGATATAAGTTTTTTCTTCTTCTTTAGTCATTTTCTGCACTGTTCTTACTAGCATTGCGAGCTCCGGTCTGCCAAGGCTGTGCTGACACCTGGTGTCCTTTCCTATTATTTCAGCATTCCCAAAAAGTGCTCAAGCAAGCAGACCCTGCAGGCATTCTGCATCGTGAGGGGCAAACTCTTCTCCACTGGGCTGTGACCTGGGCGGCAGCGTTGCAGGGCCAGTGGGGTGGGGGAAAGGGGCTGGTCCCCAAGCAGACTGTCTGAACACAGCCACTCAGAAAGAAACCAACGCAAACGAATTTTGGTAATTATAGAATCATAGAATCATAGAGTTGGAAGAGACCACAAGGGCCATTGAGTCCAACCCCCTGCCAAGCAGGAAACACCATCAGAGCACTCCTGACATATGGTTGTCAAGCCTCTGCTTAAAGACCTCCAAAGAAGGAGACTCCACCACACTCCTTGGCAGCAAATTCCACTGTCAAACAGCTCTTACTGTCAGGAAGTTCTTCCTAATGTTTAGGTGGAATCTTCTTTCTTGTAGTTTGGAACCATTGCTCCGTGTCCGCTTCTCTGGAGCAGCAGAAAACAACCTTTCTCCCTCCTCTATGTGACATCCTTTTATATATTGGAACATGGCTATCATATCACCCCTTAACCTCCTCTTCTCCAGGCTAAACATGCCCAGCTCCCTTAGCCGTTCCTCATAAGCCATCGTTTCCAGGCCTTTGACCATTTTGGTTGCCCTCCTTTGGACACGTTCCAGTTTGTCAGTGTCCTTCTTGAACTGTGGTGCCCAGAACTGGACACAGTACTCCAGGTGAGGTCTGACCAGAGCAGAATACAGTGGCACAATTATTACTTCCCTTGATCTAGATGCTATACTCCTATTGATGCAGCCCAGAATTGCATTGGCTTTTTTAGCTGCCGCGTCACACTGTTGGCTCATGTCAAGTTTGTGGTCAACCAAGACTCCTAGATCCTTATAGGGGACAGAGCTACCCAAACTAAAGAAGCAGGTTCATAGCTTGGGGGTCCTCCTGGATCCTTTGCTGTTGCTCAAGGCTCAGGTGGCCTCAGTGGCCCCGAGTGCCTTCCATCACCTTTGGCTGGTGGCCCAATACGCCCCTATCTGGACAGGGAGAGCCTAACTCCTGTTGCCTATGCTCTGATAAATTCAAGGTTAGATTACTGCAAAGTGTTCTACGTAGGGCTGCCTCTGAAGATAATTCGGAAACCTCAGCTGGTGCAGAAGTTGGCAGCCAGGTTGCTCACGGGAGCAAGACGGTTTGAGCATATTGCACCTATCCTGGTCCGACTGCACTGGTTAACAATTAGTTTCCGGGCCCAATTCAAAGTGCTGGTTTTGTGATGGACTATATGGAATTAGCGGAAATGACTGGCAGAATCCGAGACCTGGGAGAAGAGTTGGTGGAAGAAGATTGGAAGAAATTTAAAGACTACCTGAAAAAACACTGTAAAATTAATGAATGTTAAAATGATGTTGGATTGAAAATAAGTGGTATTAGCAACAAAGTTAAAAAGAGTATGCAAAAATGAATTGATAATGGGTGAAAACATAGAGTTATAATATGTTAAGATATAGAGTTAAGATAAATGAAAGAGGGTAAGGATTTGCTGATTTGATTATATTAATGGGAATACAAAAAGGGGAGGTGTGAGGAGGTCAAAGAAACAAGCTAATGAGTTTAAAGTTATAAAAAATGGATTTGTTTTAACTTTCTTTTTTCTATTTTTCTTGTTTTCTGTATTTTGTATTTTTGTCTGAGAGTTTTTTCTTTTTTTGTTTTACTATGTATTTTTGTATTTATGACTTTGTAAAATCTTAATAAATATTCTTAAAAAAAAACAAAAAACAAAGTGCTGGTTTTGACCTATAAAGCCTTAAACGGCTCAGGACCGCAATACCTCAAGGAGCGCCTCTTCCCATATGAACCTACCTCGACCCTGAAATTATCTTCTGAGGCCCTCCTTTGTGTGGCTCCTCCTCAAGAGGTCTGGAGGGTGGCAACATGAGAACGGGGCCTTCTCTGCAGTGGCTCCCCAGGGAAGTGCACCTGGTGCCTTAATTATACACCTTTAGGCGCCAGGCAAAAACATTCCTTTGTAAGCAGGCAATTGGTTGATCTGATGGACATCCTATACACTTTTAAAATGTGACTTTTTTGAGTGGGGGCACTATTTGGCTGTTGTTTTTATTTTGATTTTATATACTGTGATTATTATTATTATTTATTATTATGATTATTATTATTCCAGTTTCATAGCAGGCTTTAATATTCATTTTACATATATATATATAACACGTAGTCATCTTCATTTAGATCAATCCAGTAATATCACAAAAGATACATACAGTTTCAACTATGTGCTTCCTGCACGAACCTATCCTCTCCATGTTTCCTTTATATTAAATATCTTGCTTTACTTAACCATTGTTAGTTTATAAAAATTCTCTTTTCTGTATCACTTCCCATCATACATATTATTTACAGAAATCATTCAATGGCAACTACCGTGTTTAAGTTACAGCTATTTTTCAAATACTTTGGCGTGCTTTGGTCCAGGGGGTCACAAAGAGTCGGACACGGCTAAACGACTAAACAACAACAACAACAATTTTTCAAATGGTTTTTGAAATTATCCCATTCTAGAATGAACTCCTGCTTGGGTTTATCTTTGATTCTTTCCGAAAGGGAGGCTAATTCTGCATATTCTGTCAATTTGAGTGACCATTCAACTCTGGTAGGGAGTTTATCATTTATTGATCATTATCAATAAGCACTCTTGTGGCCGTACTGTGATTCTTTTATGTGAACCACCCTGAGACCTCTGGGTATAGGGCAGTATATAAATTCAAATAATAGTAATAATAGTAATAATAATAATCTGTATAGAAACTTATTCATGTATGTTACTACATTGGCAAGACTGTTACTTGCCCCCAAATGGAAAGAAGCAGAAATCTCAGCAAAGGAAGAATGGATACAAAAACTTCTGGAATATGCAGAAATGGCGAAACTTACCGGAAGAAGAAGAAATCAAGATAACCAACTTTTTATAAAAGAATGGAAATGGTTTATTGAATATTTGCAGATAAATTGTAAACAGATAAAAACACTGACAAAATTATTGTAATAACCTTTTGCTCTATAAGACTCACTTTTTCCCTCCTAAAAAGCAAGGGGAAATGTGTGTGCGTCTTATGGAGCGAATGCAGGCTGCGCAGCTATCCCAGAAGCCAAAACAGCAAGAGGGATCACTGCTTTCACTGCGCAGTGATCCCTCTTGCTGTTCTGGCTTCTGAGATTCAGAATATTTTTTTTCTTGTTTTCCTCCTCCAAAAACTAGGTGCGTCTTGTGGTCTGGTGTGCCTTATAGAGCAAAAAATATGGTATATACTTAGAAAGAAAATGAAACAAACAAAAAAAGAAAGAACAAAGAGAAAAAAACAAAAACAATTCCCCCCCCCAATCACATACATACCAACACACTAGACTTCCTGTCTTTCCCGTTGTATATTCCTTTTTTACAAATGAATGTACTCTTATTATTGTATATTTCTTTACATATTATCTAATACATTCCTATATCAATACGTGCTCTTAGTCTTATTTCTCAACTCAGTCTCACTCCAACGTCAATCAAATGCTAGCATAGATAGCGAACCTTAACCTGGGTCTCCAGCTGTTTTTGGACTACAACTCCCATCATCCCTAGCTAGCAGGACCAGTGGGCAGGGATGATGGGAGTTGTAGTCCAAAACAGCTGGAGACCTAAGTTTGGGGAACCCTGGAATAGATGACCCTTGAGGTTCGTTCCAACTCTATATTTCTAGGATTGCATGGCCTTGGAAGGGGGTGGAGTCTCCTTCCTTGGAGGTCTTTAAGCAGAGATTAGAATCATAGAATCATAGAGTTGGAAGAGACCACAAGGGCCATCGAGTCCAACCCCCTGCCAAGCAGGAAACACCATCAGAGCACTCCTGACATATGGTTGTCAAGCCTCTGCTTAAAGACCTCCAAAGAAGGAGACTCCACCACACTCCTTGGCAGCAAATTCCACTGTCAAACAGCTCTTACTGTCAGGAAGTTCTTCCTAATGTTTAGGTGGAATCTTCTTTCTTGTCGTTTGGATCCATTGTTCTGTGTCTGCTTCTCTGGAGCAGCAGAAAACAACCTTTCTCCCTCCTCTATGTGACATCCTTTTATATATTTGAACATGGCTATCATATCACCCCTTAACCTCCTCTTGGATGGCCATCTGCCAGGGCTTCTTTAGCTGAGATTCTTGCATTTCAGGGGAGTTGGACTAGATGACCCCAGGGGGTACCTTCCAACTGTATAATTCTGTTTTTTTATCAATTTTTTATTTGGTTTTTCAAATTAAAATTTTACAATCACATATAATAATAATTATAAATAATAATTCATTTTTATTTATACCCTGCCCTTCCCAGTTCAGAAAACCGGGCTCAGGGCAGCTAACAACAAATTTAAAACACTTAATTGATGCAACAACAAAAATAGCATAAAATACAGTATAAAACGTGAATAACAGTAAATTCAGAATTCAAAAATCAATTTGGGGGGAAATCCATCCAATATCCAACATACAACATAAAAACAAGATTCCACAGAATCTCCTGGACTTCCTTCCTCCCCTTTGTGGGTCCTAATGTTAGTCATTTCCTCCTGCATCTTCTATAACAATCCAAATCTTTTACATCTCCATTATATCTAAAATTCACCATTGAACTACAAGTGTTATTCCGACCCCCAACTCTATAATTCTGATTCCTGTGGAGTCTTGAGCCAAAGCTTCTCCGTAGAGAGTTTTTGGATCGTCTTTTTAATAAAGAAGTTGAACAGAAGACAAATATTCTCTCTCTCTCTTTCTCTGGTTCAGTAGGGTCTTTCGCACAAATTTGGCTTTATTTGGTTTCCTAACCTATCCCTAGACAAGAATTCAGGACAGGTTACAACAGAACAGAACAATTAAACCCCTGTGTTGCAAACGATTATCAGTAATATCCAAGGCAACCAAATAAACAGAAATCTTATAAATATCTGAAAGTCACAAAATGTCAGATTTATAAGATTTCTGTTTATTTGGTTTTTCATATTATTTAATGTTCCGTATATATTATATAAAGAGTTTATATTGATATTGCATTGTTGTACTTGGTCATCGTGTTGCCTTGGATATTACTACTACAATAGAACAGAGGCAGCTTCAAATGTATCACAACATTCAAGAAAAGCAAGTGGTGAACCTGTTGAATTGGAGTTATGCAAGATCCTTGTAAAATAATAATAATAGTATTATTATTATTATTAAGGGTGTGAGTTTTGGGTTTTTGTTCTTTGTGGAAATGTCGTGTTGAGGATATTTCCCCCGGCAGAGGGCGCTGAAAGCATACCTTTCTTTCCCACCTCCCTCCTTCAGG
Organism: Podarcis cretensis; assembly: GCF_951804945.1. Classification (NCBI taxonomy): domain Eukaryota; kingdom Metazoa; phylum Chordata; class Lepidosauria; order Squamata; family Lacertidae; genus Podarcis; species Podarcis cretensis. The sequence goes on from NC_137174.1 coordinate 100,980,812, forward strand.
ACTCAGTCAGTGAAGGTGTGAAGTCAGGGGCATAAGAAGCAGGGGTGGCGGGGGCAGTGTGCCCCGGGTGTCATCTCTGAGAGGGGTGACAAAATCCCCCCTGGGCACCCCCCCCCCAACAGAGGTTGGATGGCCATCTGCCAGGGATTCCTGAGCTACAATTCCTGCAATTCAGTGGATTAGACTAAATGACCTTTGGGGCATCCCTTCCGTGGGCATCCCACTGTTGAATTTGCAGTGTCCCAAGCACAGCGGAATGATGAGGAGTACGTGCCACATACTCTATATTACTTTATTCACACTTCAAAGCTGGTAGATTACAGAAAAACATCTTGCCTCTGCCGGAGCAGAGAAAGCATCCTCTCTCCTCTAAAGCACGGAGAGAACACTGGGAGAACAGTGAAAAACAGGAAAACAGTGTACGTCACATCCAGTCTCCTTTCCTTTGAGAAACTCCAACAGCAACTCTGACTGTGGAATGTAAACAATGCCTTGTGACTAGCATTTCGCTGCACAGTGAAGAAAGCAGAAACCAACATCCTCCCCCTTTCTGTGAACATCACTGGGCAGCGTGTTCGTACAATATCAGTACAAACCCAACTTCTGCACATAGGTACAGTGTTGATCCTTTGATACAATCTTGGACAATACATCAGCAGGAATTTCATTACCTGGCATATAGGACACCGTTACGAGTCCCTTCTGAATACGTTCCCTAGCATGTTGCAACTTCAATTGCAAGTGCTTCGTGCTTTGCTTACAACCTTCAGAATTCAGCAAAGCCAAACATGCTTTGTTGTCCTGGTAAACCTGGATTGGACATTTGACAGGAATTTTCATGTCTTTGCACAATTGTAACAACCATTCACAATCTTTAAGTGAATAAGACAGTGCATTCAGTTCAGCTTCACAAGTACTTAAGCTAACTGTTGTTTGCTTCTTGCATGACCAATCAAATAGACCCTGATTGTACATGTAGCAAACTCCAGACGTACTTTTCCTGTCTGTAGTGTCACTTCCAAAACTTGCATCTGCAAATATCTCAAGACCACCAGACTTCTGATTGTTAAATCTCAGTCTGTAATGCATAGTGCCTTTCAAATAGCGCGCTATGCGTTTCAGAGCTTTCCAATCCTTAACAGTAGGATTGTTGACTTGTCTGCTTAGCAAATTACAGCTAACAGCAATGTCAGGTCTTGAACATCTGGCAATGAAGTTTAGCTTGCCTAGCACACTTCTGTACAGTGTAGTGTCAGAAAATGCTTCTTCAGTGTCATCTACCTGATAACCTGTTGTCATCGGTGTGTCTACAGGGTTAGCATCCATCAGGTTTAGTTTGCTTAACACATCAGCAATTTTCCGTGACTGGTGTACTAGAATGTTACCATCTTGATCTCTCTCTATTTCCAGAGATAGGTAGTTGTTTACCTCACCAAGATCTTTCATGTCAAAGTGTTCTTTCAGTTGAGCTAGGGCGTTATTGTACATTGTGACATCTTTCCAAAAGAATAAAAGATCATAAACATAAAACAAACAATACAGCTTCTTTTGCTGTGAGTTTTGTGTGCCAACACCGTGCACTTTGTTTGAGACCATAAAGGGACTTCTTCAGAGCACAAACAAATCCCTGTTTTACCTGTACGCCATCAGGTGGAAGCATATAAAGAGATTCACCTAGAGATCCGTACAGAAAAGCTGTATTCACATCGTGGTGACTAATGTGCAGATTCTCCTCTGCAGCTAGCTTGAGCATAAGCCTAATGCTCTCATACCTCACTGTGGGTGAGTAGGTCTCATGATAGTCTTCACCTGGTACCTGTGCAAAACCTCTGGCTACCAATCTGGCTTTGTGTCTGACTATCTTGCCATTTTGATCAGTCTTCGCTTTGAAGACCCATTTGCTTCCAAGCAGTTTCATTCCTGGAACTACTGGAACTAGCTCCTATGTTTTGTTCCTTTCTAAGGAATCAAGCTCAGCCTTCATGGCATTTAACCATGGCTCAGCTTCCTTTGAATCCAAATCCTGGATTTCTTGGAAACTTGAAGGTTCAAATACCTTCTTGGAGCTTTTAACAGCTGTTACTGCTATCTTAGCAAACTCATCAGCAAATCTCTTTGGAGGTCTGCCTTTTGTGGCTCTTTGTGACCTGTGAATTAGCCTTAAGTCTTCAACACTCTCCTCTTCCTTCTTGGGAGAAAAGTGACCTATTGTGAACAATGGTTCCTCCAATTCTTGATCAGAGCTTTCAGAGGGTCGCATAGAGGCTTTCGCACTCTTGAAATCCTCTGAATCACCCGATTCAGTTTCAGACTCAGAATCAGAACCTTCATCAGTGGGTGTGGGTTGCTGTGGTTGCTTTTGACTATCCTCAGTCTCATCACTGTCATCAGGGTAACATTGGAAAATTCCCACATTCTCCCCCCACTTGGCATTGTACTCAACACTTCTTGTGAGCTTAATTGTCTTGGAGTCAGTCATCATTATTCTGTAAGAACCTTTCTGATAACCTAGAAAGATACCATGCAATCCACGCTTCCCTAATTTGGAGCTTTGTGGTGTGTGAACCCACATGTCAGAACCAAAAATTTTCATGTGTTTGATGTATGGCTTCTTGCCAAACATCTTCTCATAGGGGGTACAACCAATCGCTGAAGATAACCTGCGATTATAACTGTAAGTAAAACACGAGAGAGATTCAGCCCAATAACTCTCTGGAAGATTTGCATCATGCAGCAAGGTTTTTAACCCTTGAAGCAATGTTTGATTTGCCCTCTCGCAAAGTCCATTCTGCCATGACGAGCGAGGACTAGACAAATCGTGTTGAATTCCTTTCTCAGACAGAAAAGCTTCAAACTGCTGAGAAGTGAATTCCCCCCCCCCCCCGCGATCAGTGAAAAGAATTTTTATCTTCTTACCATGCACATTTTCCAACCAAGCACAGAATTCCTTGAACCTTGGAAAAGCCTCTGATTTCTGCTTGAGATTGTACACATAAATATACCTGGAAAATGCATCAATGAGAACCATGAAGTACCTGTTTCCACCCAAAGAGGGCGCTAGTGGTCCAACCAAATCAGCATGAACAATTTGGTATGGTTCTGTAGCTTGCCTACTAGACACCTTACCTTTCGCAGCCATTTTCACCTTGTTTGCTGCGCATGCCTTGCACTTCATGTGGTACCTGCAGGGTTTAATAGTCATACCTTCAACCAAGGCAGGCATTTTAGATACTGCCTCAAAATTCAAATGACCAAATTTTCAATGAAAATCATGAATACATCCTGCATGCAAACTTTTGTTAGAACCTGCAATGCAACAAGTTTCATCCTGCACAACATCATCATAATACAAAACATACAAACGATGAACATATTCAGCATGCAATACATAATCATTTTTCTTTGTGATGATGCACTTTTTGTTCTTAAAGGAAACGTCAATTTTCCGCTCATTCAGCTGTCCAACGCTGAGCAGATTATGTTTGGCTTCTGGTACGTAAAGCACATCTTTTATCGATAAGTCCAAACTGTGAAGAACAACAGTTCCGTAGCCTTTACTGGGGATTGTGTGGTCATCCGCCTGGTGAATTGCACCTTCCTGCGGTGTAAAAGACACGAACAGTCGCTTATCGTTGCACATGTGGTGCGTTGCAGCTGAATCAACCACGAAGAAAGATCTAGATGTCTTCTGGACCTTTGCAACCTCTGGAGTGAAGCGTGAGACCATTGCCTTGTGCTGTGTTGTCCTGGACACCGGACCTTTGCCTTTGCCTCGGCCTTTTCCACGCGATGAGCTTTCGCTGCACTGCTCTGTCTTGGCCCTGGGATATCTGCATTCCCTCTTCATATGGCCTAGACGTCCACACGAGTAGCATTTCACTGCCTTCAAAGCTTTGGTGCCATCTGGTGGTTCCACTGCACTCTGGGATGACGTCTGTGAAGACTCCCCCTTTCCCATGCAGCTATCACCCCGGCTTCATTCTGAATCATGGCAGTATCACAGGCTACTGTGAGCTGAGCAATTGGATCAGCAATCTGAGTGGCCACAGATTCCCCACTTGCCTCAGCCAGCCTTCTGCAGCTAGCCATCATGACTCTGGCATTAGCCTTCTGCGTCATCTCTGCTGCTTTAAATCATGCTGCGTCACTGCTGCAGCTGCTTTATTCCAAAAGCACTTTTAAAAGGTACTTTCGGTTTCCCCCAGCATAGGAGCTTGTTCTTTTGAGCCTTTGCCTGTGCCCAGCAAAATGGCCATAAAAGTTCAGAGTCCAGCCATAAAGCCATTAATTAGAAGCTGGCAGGCTGCCCGGAGCATGAGCACATACCTCATTAATCATCTTGACACGCAGAGCAGATACCGTCCGATCCGTCCCTCTGCATTCCGATCCTTTTGCCGGCATTCAGATGACTGCGTCTTTCTGGGCCCATAACCAGGAATGTTGAATTTGCAGTGTCCCAAGCACAGCGGAATGATGAGGAGTACGTGCCACATACTCTATATTACTTTATTTACACTTCAAAGCTGGTAGATTACAGAAAAACATCTTGCCTCTGCCAGAGCAGAGAAAGCATCCTCTCTCCTCTAAAGCACGGAGAGAACACTGGGAGAACAGTGAAAAACAGGAAAACAGTGTACGTCACATCCAGTCTCCTTTCCCGTGAGAAACTCCAACAGCAATTGACTGTGGAATGTAAACACCTGTCTCGTGACAAGCACTTTCGCTGCACAGTGAAGGAAGCAGAAACCAACAGGATGGCCATCTGCCAGGGATTCCTGAGCTACAATTCCTGCAATTCAGTGGATTAGACTAAATGACCTTTGGGGCATCCCTTACGATTCTAATAATAATTGTTGTTGTTGTTTAGTTCTTTAGTTGTGTCCGCCTCTTCGTGACCCCCTGGACCAGAGCACGCCAGGCACTCCTGTCTTCCACTGCCTCCCGCAGTTTGGTCAAACTCATGCTGGTAGCTTCGAGAACACTGTCCCATCATCTCGTCCTCTGTTGTCCCCTTCTCCTTGGGCCCTCCATCTTTCCCAACATCAGGGTCTTTTCCAGGGAGTCTTCTCTTCTCATGAGGTGGCCAAAGTATTGGAGCCTCAGCTTCAGGATCTGTCCTTCCAGTGAGCACTCAGGGCTGATTTCCTTCAGAATGGAGAGGTGTGATCTTCTTGCAGTCCATGGGACTCTCAAGAGTCTCCTCCAACGCCACAATTCAAAAGCATCAATTCTTCGATGATCAGCCTTTTTTATGGTCCAGCTCTCACTTCCATACACTAATTCTCACTAATAATAATAGTAATTATTATTATTATTATTATTTATATCCCGCCCTCCCTAGCTGAAGCCAGGCTCAGAGCGGCTAACAGCAATAAAAGTAACACAGCATTCTAAAATCCATTCATTTTAAAATAAGTTCAAAATCAAATTATCCAGTGGTACCTTGGTTCTCAAACTTAATCTGTTCCAGAAGTGCATTCCAAAATCAAGGCACACTGCTTTCCCGTAGAAAGTAATGCAAAACGTGTTGATCCATTCCAGACTTTTAAAAACAACCCCTAAAACAGCAATTGAACATGGATTTTACCATCTAACGAGGCCACTGATCCATAAAATGAAAGCAATGTACTGCACTCACACAACCAACCAATCAATCAGTCGCTGAACTGGGTTCCACACAGTCGCAAAAGCAAAACAAAAAAGAGATGCAGAAACCAAAACACGAAATAAATAGCAAAAACAGACAGACTTCAGCGTAACACTCAAAATGGAAGTGTGGCACTTAAAACAGAAGTGTAACACTCAAAATGGAGCCCGTTTGACTTCCAGAAAAGGTTCGCAAACCGGAGCACTTCCTTCTGCATTTGCAGTGTTTGGATTCCAAGTTGCCTGCTCACCAAGGCGTTTGAAAACCAAGGTAGCACTGTTCAGTGATTTTTGCCAACTCACTCCTAGAAACAGGAGGCGCGAATCAGGAGCTCATCGAAACCCAGAACGAACCACTTCATGCTTCACATCGCCCAGCTGCTTGAGGCTCCTTTGTAAGCACCCCGAGTCAAAAGAGTGATTGGGATTCTGGACCGAGCCCAGGAAAATATGTGTCATGGACAGCGCCTCAGTTTCTGATGTGTCAAAATGTGCAAGATGCCCGAGGGCAGGGCAGGGAAGCCAGAAGGAAAGTGGGTCACAGAAATGGGCATATTTCCCCCCCTGAGAAGAGCACCTTGTCTTCTTCCAGCCAAATTATCCCCCTTCAGATAGAGGCTTCCAAGACACACAGACACACACCCACCCACCCCTGAATTGTCTGATTTTTCTCCCAACCTTTCTCTGTCTCTCTCCGCTCTGGAATTTCAGGTCTGGAATGTGTTGCTTCATGTTAGGACTTGCTTAAGGAGCTGGGAAGCAACTGGGTTGGGTTCCCAGACAAGGAGAGAGAGAAAGAGAGAGACATTTTCTATGGGAGCCAAACACACGGTGACGGCCTCCTTCTTGAGAAGGGAAAACACACAAACAGATCCCGACTTGGTTTAGGGACTTCCCAACTGCTGGAAGGTGTACCAGAGAACACAAAGGAATCCACTGCGCTCCCATGGAATATTTATTGCTCATAAAAGGAAGCCACAAATCAATAAACTGAAACTGACACGGGGACAAATAGAAGAAGACGCCTTCACCCCGGTATGGCTCCCCTTTATCACATACACAGCCCAACAAGACAATGACAAAGATCCACCAACAGCACACAAATCAATATGGCTAACCTGATCCGAAACACCCACCCACCCCACTCACACACGAAAACAAAGACCACCACAACCAACCACAAATGGAGACATCACCTTGCCAACAAAGGTCTGTATAGTTAAAGCTATGGTTTTCCCAGTAGTGATGTATGGAAGTGAGAGCTGGACCATAAAAAAGGCTGATCGCCAAAGAATTTATGCTTTTCAATTCTGGTGCTGGAGGAGACTCTTGAGAGTCCCATGAACTGCAAGAAGATCAGACCTCTCCATTCTGAAGGAAATCAGCCCTGAGTGCTCACTGGAAGGACAGATCCTGAAGCTGAGGCTCCAAGACTTTGGCCACCTCATGAGAAGAGAAGTCTCCCTGGAAAAGACCCCGAAGTTGTCACAGATGGAGGGCCCAAGGAGAAGGGGACAACGGAGGACGAGATGGTTGGACAGTGTTCTTGAAGCTACCAGCATGAGTTTGACCAAACTGCGGGAGGCAGTGGAAGACAGGAGGGCCTGACGTGATCTGGTCCAGGGGGTCCCGAAGAGTCGGACACAACTAAACGACTAAACAACAACAACCGGCCAACCCCAACCTCTCTCACCAACAAACGAGCACAAGTGAACAGCAAAGAAGCTGCACAAGCAACACTGACACAAAACCGACATATTTTAAGTAAAACAGAAACATCACCGCCCGACCCCAACCCCCCCATCTTCCCCACCACCACCACTCCCCCCCCCTTTTCTTCCTTATGTCTCAGCAAATGAAACTGATTTGTAAAAATGTTACAGGGGGGGAAATACAAGAGAGAGAGATTGCACACACCTTTGTAAATCAACAAAATCTTTAATAATAATAATAAAAGGAAGCCACAGACCTCTGAAGAAGAAAGCACGGCATGTTCTTACAGCCACAGCAGAACTCCAAATGGCTGGTGGAACGGTGGAACTCATTCCCACAGGATGCAGTGATGGTACCAACCAGGATGCTTGTTGTGGTCCAAAGGAAAGCAGGGCAATGCATTACGCACCAGCTTGTCTGCAGGAGGTGCCCAAAGGAGGGGTACCAGGCGCCATCCAATCATCTTAGGATTTGTGTAGGGTTTACTCTTCAGCCTTTTATTCTCCAGGAGATATCCCACAAGGCAGGAGAGGGTCAGAGTTTTCCTTCTCCTAGATGGGTTACTTTCCCAGGTGGATGAGCCCCATCTGACCCTCACTTCCCTCTATGGGATGGGCAGAAACCACCTTCTTGACCGTTGGACCCACCCTTGGTCTTGCCACTCAATCTGTCAAAGCCTGAGTTCACATGCAGGGGAAATCACCCCCCTAACAATGCAATGCAATGCAATGCAATAAAATATAAAATAAAATAAAATAAAATAAAATAAAATAAAATAAAATAAAATAAAATAAAATAAAATAAAATAAAATAAAATAAAATAAAATAAAATACAGTGGTACCTCAGGTTAAGTACTTAATTCGTTCCGGAGGTCCGTACTTAACCTGAAACTGTTCTTAACCTGAAGCACCACTTTAGCTAATGGGGTCTCCTGCTGCCGCTGCGCCTCCGCTGCACGATTTCTGTTCTCATCCTGAAGCAAAGTTCTTAACCTGAAGCACTATTTCTGGGTTAGCGGAGTCTGTAACCTGAAGTGTATGTAACCTGAAGTGTATGTAACCCGAGGTACCACTGTAAAATAAAATAAAATAAAATAAAATAAATGTCTAATGGTACAAGTTTATAAAACCAGAGATTCATAGAATTGTAAAGGTAAAGGTAAAGGTACCCCTGCCCGTACGGGCCAGTCTTGCCAGACTCTGGGGTTGTGCGCCCATCTCACTTAAGAGGCCAGGGGCCAGCGCTGTCCGGAGACACTTCCGGGTCACGTGGCCAGCGTGACATCGCTGCTCTGGCGAGCCAGAGCCGCACACGGAAACGCCGTTTACCTTCCCGCTGGTAAGCGGTCCCTATTTATCTACTTGCACCCGGAGGTGCTTTCGAACTGCTAGGTTGGCAGGCGCTGGGACCGAGCAGCGGGAGCGCACCCCGCCGCAGGGATTCGAACCGCCGACCTTTCGATCGGCAAGCCCTAGGCGCTGAGGCTTTAACCCACAGCGCCACCTGCGTCCCCCATAGAATTGTAGAGGTCATTTAATCTAACCCCCCGCAATGCAGGAATCATTTTGCCCAACGTAGGACACAAACCCATGACCCATGGCTGCTGGACATGTGATGTGGGTAGGGGCCGGATTAAGGTTGCAATATTGGTTTTAAAAGCCAGGAATCTGGCTGCTGTCTTTTGGACCTGCTGAAGTTTCTGCATCATCTTCCATCTGGCCCAGCAAATCTCTTTCCAGCACCGGCCAAAGAAATGCCCGGATGAGGAGCCCATGAGTGGGGCAAGCAGGGCGTCGCACTCCCTGGGCTGCCCCCTCCCCCAGAGCGTGTGGTCACTCATACAATGTTGGACTTTTCCTGAGGACAAAATGTTTCCTGTGCAGTGTCCTTGGAGCAGGAAGAAACCTTTGCGGTGCATCTCCTGTTTTCCCTTTTGTTCCTCTCTGCAAGATCCACCCATCCAGGCTCCTGGAAGAGTCTTGGTGTGGTGCCAGGAAATATTAATTACCAGGGTAGTCTTCTTTGATGGTTTGGAATAACAAACACTGTAAACCATAAGGGACAGAGTTATGCAACACTGCAGGGACAGAAAGTGCCTGGCACAAGAAGAAGGCAGCGTGATCTTTCTCTGGAGGCACGGCTGGAGATCGGAGACATCGTGGCAGCCTCTGGGTCACAGGGGAGGAGGAAGAGGGGCTCAAGGAATACCATTCTGCCATGAGAATTGCTGTGTTTGGTCACTTAGAAACATAGAAATCTAGGGTTGGAAGAAACAGCAAGGGCCAATAGGACTATTATTATTTTATTACTTATTAAATTTATATACCACTGTTCACCTGAGGAACACAGGATGCCTGAAGGAGTGTCTCCACCCACATTGTTCAGCCCAGACGCTGAGGTCCAGCTCCGAGGGCCTTCTGGCAGTTCCCTCCCTGTGAGAAGCAAGGTTGCAGGGAACCAGGCAGAGGGCCTTCTTGGTGGTGGTGCCCGCCCTGTGGAACGCCCACCCATCTGATGTCAAGGAAATAAACCACTAGCTGACGTATAGAAGACATCTGAAGGCAGCCCTGTTTAAGGAAGTTTTTAATGTCTGATGTTTTATTGTATTTTTAATAATCTGTTGGGAGCTGCCCAGAGTGGCTGGGGAAACCCAGCCAGATTGGGGGTTGTTGTTGTTGTTGTTGTAATCACACGCACACATTTAAAAGACCATAGAAGGCCAAAGGCCTGTGAGAAGAGGAATGTTTTTGCCTGGTGCCTAAAGATATGCAAGGAAGGCACCAGGTGAGCCTCCCTGGGAAGAGCATCCCACAAACGGATGGGGAGCCACCACAGAAAAGGCCCCGTTCTTGTGTTATCACCTTCTGGGTTTCTGGGGGAGGAGGCACATGAAAAAAGACCTCAGATGATGATTGTGGGGTCCAGGTCAGTTTATGTGGGGAGGAATTGTGGTCCTGGGCCATTTAAGGCTTTATGGGCACTTTGAATTGGGTCCGGAAACCAATTGGCAGCCACTGCAGTCAAGTCAGGATTGGTGCAATAGGCTCAAGCCATCTGCCCCAAGGAGCAACCTCAAGAAACACACGTAACCGGCTGTGTTCTTAGATAAATAAGGTATACTATTCATAATATCAAATTATAAATTTCAACGGAAGTAACTCATAAAGTTCAACAAACGAACAAAGCAGAAGATCCCAGTGGATCAGAACATTCTTTAGTCAGTTCAATTTTCAATCAGTTTTGTGCTTGTCCATATAACCGTACTTTCTAACAGTTGCTACTTACCGAAGCTACTATTATGCCAAAAGATCCACTGACCTGTAATATCACATATGGTATGTACAGTTGTTTATGGTTTCATATTATTTTTGCTCTAAAATGTGTGAGATCATGATATTGTATTTATTTGCATTACTTAGCGCTTTAAGTACAGTGGTACCTCAGGTTACATACGCTTCAGGTTACACACTCCGCTAACCCAGAAATAGTGCTTCAGGTTCAGAACTTTGCTTCAGGATGAGAACAGAAATTGTGTATAAACTTTTTCAATATGCAGTGACTGCGGCAAGAACTTTAATGGCTCAAAAATGGAAACAAGAAGAATTACCAACATTGGAAGAATGGAGACGGAAACTGATGGATTTTGCTGAACTAGACAAACTGACAGGAAAAATTAGATATCAGAAAGATCACAAGTTCACACAGGACTGGAGAAAGTTTACGATTTATCTGGAAAATATTTGTGATGAACAGACAACGCTAGTTGGATTTAAAGAGGCTTTGTCATGAGAAAGGGTATTGTGAGAGGGATAGGAGCTGTAAAGATTAATCAACTGGCAATACAATCATAAAGGAAATGTGAAATATTCAAAATTATGAGGATTGTGGAGGGAGCGGGGGGAAGTCCAAAAGAATTTGGTATTATAGTGGATATGAATGTGTTATTTAAATCTGTAAAAGAAAATTTTTCTAAAAAATTAATAATAATAAAAAAAAGAGAACAGAAATTGTGCTCCGGTGGTGTGGCAGCAGGACGCCCCATTAGCTAAAGTGGTGCTTCAGGTTAAGAACAGTTTCAGGTTAAGTATGGACCTCCAAAACGAATTAAGTACTTAACCCGAGGTACCACTGTACTGATGAAGCCCAGGACAGCGAAACAAGGCCAATATTCCAGAAATCCTTGTCTAGACCCTGTGTAAGGATTTTGTGGAACTGTAACAGGGACGTGGGTGGCGCTGTGGGTAAAACCTCAGTGCCTAGGACCTGCCGATCTGAAGGACGGCGGTTCGAATCCCCGCAATGACGGGGTGAGCTCCTGTTGCTCGGTCCCTGCTCCTGCCAACTTAGCAGTTCGAAAGCACGTCAAAGTGCAAGTAGATAAATAGGTACCACTCCAGTGGGAAGATAAACGGTGTTTGCGTGCGCTGCTTTGGTTCGCCAGAAGCGGCTTAGTCATGCTGGCCACATGACCCAGAAGCTGTACGCCGGCTCCCTCGGCCAATAAAGCAAGAGGAGCGCCGCAACCCCAGAGTCGGTCATGACTGGACCTAATGGTCAGGGGTCCCTTTACCCCTTTACCTTTAACAACCTTTCATGTGGATTTTTTGGACTTTATGAACAGACAGATGGAACAGACACCATTACACAGATGGACCTTACACATGAACTGACTAAAGAATGATCTGATCCACTGGGTCTTCTGCTTTGTTCGTTTGTTGAACTTTATGCATTACTTCCATTGAAATTTATAATTTGATACTATGAATAGTACACCTTATTTATCTAAGAACACAGACGGTTACGTCTCGAGTGTTTATTGAGTATGCTTTACGTGACCATAGGTTTGTTTGTTGTTCTTTTGCCAAGGAGCAACCTGGCTGCTGAATTCTGCACCAGCTGAAGTTTCCAAATCATCTTCAGAGGCAGCCCTATGTGCAAAGCTTTGCAGTAATCCAGCATGGTGTCCAAGCCCTTGAAATGCAGGAATCGCAGCTAAAGCATCGCTGACACATGACCACCCTACCTCTGCTTTAAAAACCCTAAGGAAGGAAAGTCCACCAGCTTCACAGGCGTTCATTCCACTCTTGAAAGGCTCTTACCATCAGAATGTTTAGTGAGAATCCGCTTTCTTGTCAAACCAACAAGATCTTGACCTGCTCTGTGCCCGGACAATGAGAAGCCCCTCATCAAAGCAACAGTAAGTGGCTTAGGGCCCTCGTATTTATGGGACCGCCTCTCCTGGTCTGCCCCACAGAGGACCTTAAGGTCCATGAATAACCATAGTTTAGAGGTCCCAGGCCCTAAGGAAGTTAGATTATCCTCCACCAGGGCCAGGGCCTTCTCAGTGATGGCTCCAACCTGGTGGAATGCTCTGTCCCATGGAGACCAGGGCCCTGCAGGATTTAACCTCCTTCCACAGGGCCTGTAAGACAGAGCTATTTCACTTGGCTTTCAACTTGAACTTAGCCTGATCTTTTATTCCCCTTCCTTCCCTCCCCCTCCCCATTTTACGAAGATTACTCGCTCTGGGATCCCACAGCTAATTCTCCCCTTGTCTCCATGCTGGCCCAAATAGGACTAACTTAGCCAGCTAGCCCTGGTGATCATCTAATGTTTATTGGATGGATTTCCCCCCTAAATTGATTTTTGAATTCTGAATTTATTGTTATTCACGTTTTATACTGTATTTATGCTGTTTTTTGTTGCATCAATTAAGTGTTTTAAATTTGTTGTTAGCCGCCCTGAGCCGGGTTTTTGAACCGGGAAGGGCGGGGTAGAAATAAAAAATTATTATTATTATTTATTATAGTAAGTCCACTGCTACACCAACTGGTTTAGGAGAAATAAAAGATAACCCTTCCTGCAGCGCTAGATAAACTGTGGAACTCCCTCCCACAGGAAGCTGTGATGGCCATTAAATTGCATGGATGAAATGGAGGCAGTGAGAGATTTTACTTTCTTGGGCTCCATGATCACTGCAGATGGTGACAGCAGTCACGAAATTAAAAGACGCCTGCTTCTTGGGAGAAAAGCAATGACAAATCTAGACAGCATCTTAAAAAGCAGAGACATCACCTTGCCAACAAAGGTCCGTATAGTAAAAGCTATGGTTTCCCCAGTAGTGATGTATGGAAGTGAGAGCTGGACCATAAAGAAGGCTGATCGCCGAAGAATTGATGCTTTTGAATTCTGGTGCTGGAGGAGAATCTTGAGAGTCCCATGGACTGCAAGAAGATCAAACCTCTCCATTCTGAAGGAAATCAGCCCTGAGTGCTCACTGGAAGGACAGATCCTGAAGCTGAGGCTCCAAGACTTTGGCCACCTCAGGAGAAGAGAAGACTCCCTGGAAAAGACCCTGATGTTGGGAAAGATGGAGGGCACAAGGAGAAGGGGACGACAGAGGACGAGATGGTGGGACAGTGTTCTCGAAGCTACCAGCATGAGTTTGACCAAAGTGTGAAAGGCAGTGGAAGACAGAAGTGCCTGGTGTGCTCTGGTCCAGGGGGTCACGAAGAGGCGGACACGACTAGATGACTAAACAACAACAACAAAAGAGGATGGGACAGAATTCATGGCAGAGAAAGTGACCAGTGGCTTCTAGTCATGATGGCTATGGTCTGCTTCTGTGGTTCGAGGCTGTATGCCTCTTAATAACAATTCCTGGACCCCACAGGAGGGGGAGAGGGCTATGGGGGTCCAGCCTGGCTTGTGGGCTCCCCACAGACATCTGGTTGGCCACGGTGAGAACAAGATGCAAGACGATGTTTTTAACAGTCATCATTTCTATATCGGCATCTGTGCCTAAAAATAAGCACATGACAAGTTGTGCGATTGAGTCTCTTCTTCTTCTTCATTTTCTTCTTCTTCTTCTTCTTCTTCTTCTTCTTCTTCTTCTTCTTCTTCTTCCTCTTCCTCTTCCTCTTCCTCTTCCTCTTCCTCTCTCCTAGGCATTTCCTCTTCCGAAAGGACAGCCCAGTCAGAAAGAACCTGATTCATCCAGGCTTTCTCATGAGTAGATGGGTTGATGGTCATCAGAAAGAATGCCTGCATCATTGCTTCACACAGCCGCAGATGCCACCCAGGGGGGCGATTGGTGTGGTGATTGTCACCCATTGGATATGCAGAAAATATTAAAAATAAATTTTAAGGATCCGCAGAAAGAGGGGGGGGGGAGGAAGTCAACTTTCAAAACATTAAAATGACTGTAAAATAACTGGAATGTATAAAACTGAAAATCATAAATAAAATAAAAAGAAACCGTGCTCACCCAGGTCCAGTCTGACCCTCTAACCACTAGACTACACTGCCTTTCAAAATTCTAGAAATTGGATTCAGCGGAGGGCAGGAGGGGGACAAATCTTTTAAATGTTCTCAGAAAAATGTCTGCTCTGATTTCAGCTGACATCTGAATCGGCTGCCAGGGGAGCAGAGAGCTTGACTGCACTAAGGCGGACTGATGAAGCGGCTTTGCTCATCTCCAGGCGAGAGTGTCTCAACTGGGAATTCTGGGATGCATGTTCCTGTCCTTGGCCGCCCACGAAGGCTCCCTCAAGGAGCAGGGAGAGCCTGCTAAGCTTGCCAGACAAGTTCCACACCTGCTGAAGCCCAGAAGCAGAGCTGGGTAGCCTCTTCCCAGGTGTGTGTGTGTCTGTGCGCACACACAAACACACCTTCAGACACATCAAGATTCGCCCCCCAAGAAACAGCGGGTTTGGGAAGCTGAAAAAGCCTGTGAAAACCGGGAGATTTCCCCTTGTAATAGATGATCCAATATTGCCTGGAATGCAAATAAAAAGGGCAATAGCAAGAATAATGGATGAGATATGTGCTGTGATGGAACATTCTGTCTGCACAAGCGTTTCAACTGGCCAGATGGAGTGATCTGCTCTAACTTAGGGCCCCACTCTCTTGGGGGCCACCAAAAAATTTAAAGGAAAAAGAACTGGATGTACATTTCCAAAATACAGTGGTACCTCGGGTTAAGTACTTAATTTGTTCCGGAGGTCTGTTCTTAACCTGAAACTGTTCTTAACCTGAAGCACCACTTTAGCTAATGGGGCCTCCCGCTGCCGCCGTGCCGCCGGAGCACGATTTCTGTTCTCATCCTGAAGCAAAGTTCTTAACCTGAGGTACTATTTCTGGGTTAGCGGAGTCTGTAACCTGAAGCGTATGTAACCTGAAGCGTATGTAACCCAAGGTACCACTGTATAAGATAAAAAAGAAATAAAATAAAACCTACATACAGCAACGGTGTTTTGTGTTGTGTCGGCTCCTATGATGTAAGTCATGGGCCTTGCCTGCTCCCTCAAATATCCCTGGTTTGCTCCTTTCTATATATAGGGTGCCTATATTCTGCGTGGACTGGTTGCAGGGCAACATGTGCAAATGGCTTGAGATACCTATGAGGTCCATCAATTACCATATAGCATATATTCAACTAGAAAGAGCTCCATGACCTTCAGGAGCTGAGGGCCTCATCAAACCTAAATCCGGCCCGGCTCTCCCCCTGCCTTGTGCTGTTCACAGAAGCAATTTTGGGGGATATAGGAGGAGAGGGCATGGAAGCCCCATTAAGTATCTAGAGGGAATCATAGAATTTTAGAGTCGGAAGGGACCCAAGGGTCATCTAGTCCAACCCCTGCAATGAAGGAATCTCACCTAAAGCATCCATGACAGATGACTATCCAATCTCTGTTTAAATTCTTCCAATGAAGGAGAGTCTACCACCTTCCGCGGGAGTTTGTTCCACTGTCAAATATTTAGTTGGAATCTCCTTTCTTGTAACTTGAAGCCACGGGTTCGAGTCCTACCCTCCAGAGCAGGAGAAAACAAGCATGGGGCAGCCCTTCAGCTATTTGAAGATGGCTCTCCCATCTCCTCTCTGTCTCCTCTTCTCCAGGCTAAACATACCCAGTTCCTTCAAACACTCCTCATAAGGCTTGGTTTTCCAGACCTTTCCCTGTTTTGGTTGCCCTCCTCTGCACACCTCCCGGATAATCAGTATCCTGTTTAAATTGCGGTGCCCAGAACTGGACACAGTTATTTATTTATTTGGGACATAGCAACATCTTGGATCGTGTGAATTGGGTCAATTTGCCTTTAAATGCAAAGAGGGTCAAAAGTCTCCGCTTCCCTCCTGAAAGGGGCTTGAGTTTGGGAGTATGAGCAGCCTTGGCACAAATCAGTCGCTTAAGCCAAGAAAAAAAATTCCCTATAAGTTTGAATATCAATATACCGTATTTTTCGTCCTATAGGGCGCACCGGCCCATAGGACGCACCTCGTGGGTTTTTTTTGGGGGGGGGAATGAATAAAAAAATTTATTCCCCCCCCCAGCCGCGGCTGCTGCCCCAAGCCTTGCGGACACCTGCCCCAAGCACGTGGAGCCCTCCGGAGGGCTCCCCGTGCTTCGGGCGGCAAGCTGCCGCCCCAAGCCTCACACGCTCGGCGGGACCTCCTGCCGGGCGCGCAAGGCTTGCGGACACTTGCCCAAAGCACGGGGAGTCCTTGCGCACTCGGCGGGACCTCCCTGCTTTGGGCGGCAGGCTGCTGCCCGCAAGCCTTGTGAGCCCATGGGAACTCCTGCAGGGCTTGCAAGGCTTGCGGATAGCTTCCTGAAGCCTGGAGAGCGAGAGGGGTCGGTGCGCACCGATGCCTCTCGCTCTCCAGCCTTCAGCGATAGCCTGCACTTGCCCCATAGGATGCACACACATTTCCCCTTCATTTTTGGAGGGGAAAAAGTGCGTCCTATGGGGCGAAAAATACGGTACGTATCAAGACTTTGAGATTAGACCACTGAAGAAGCCTGGAAAATTATCTTGGGAGTGTGCTACCTGCAAGCCCCAGTAAAAGGGCAAATAGCGGACTCTTGATTACTTGGACTGCCAGGGTGAAACAGGTGCAAAAGGCCTTCACCCTGTCGTCTACAACTATCTGCAGTGGTACCTCTGGATGCGAACGGGATCCGTTCTGGAGCCCCGTTCTCATCCTGAAGTGAATGCAACCCGTGTCCATACGTCTGCACATGCGTGGGCCGCCGCTTCTGTGCATGCTTGTGACGTCATTTTGAGCGTCTGCGCATGCAGCAAAACCCGGAAGTAATGCACTCCGTTACTTCTGGGTCGCCGCAGAGCGCAAACCAAAAATATTCATCCCAAAGCTACTTCAACCCGAGGTATGACTGCATCTACAACTCCACTAGGAACTCTCAGCATTGTGAATAACACCGAACTTACCTTTCGTTGGTATCTTCATGAACTTATCTAAAAGACTGAGCTAAACATTTGAAAAACCTTTGAAACCAGACATTATAAGTTCATTTTAGGCTGGGTAGTTTGCAAGTCTCTGTGGCTTTGTTTAACGTTTTGCATTTTTCTCAGAAGGTTGATAACGTATGTATAATTATGGTTCTGTGTATATTAATCGCCAGTGTGTTGCATGAGTCGCACTACCCCTTGGCACACATCTGGGCAAGGGGATGATGCTGCTCAGATGATGCTGCTTGGCTGCCATCGCTGCCAAGCGGTTAGAAGAGGAGGGCGGCTTTCTGGAGCCCCCGAAACGGGTGGGTCTCTGGTCTTGTGCAGATGAGGAGCCGCTTGCCAAGAAGGGCTGGGTGGGCGCAAGAGATGCTTCTGTGGTTGCTACATCAACAAATCCCACGCACCACAGGTGTCTCCTCTGACTTGCTCATCACCCCGACAAGGCGGGCCGCTCCTCGGGACCCTTTGTGCTGGGCTGCATTCCCCAATTCCCTCAAGCTGCGTTGAGGCCTGCCTCTGTGTGTGTGTGTGCGCGCGCAAATTGCAGAAGTGGGATCGGCCAGCTCTTCTGCAAAAGGGAAGTCGGACGCGGTCTTGGCGGTGCAGGGAAGATGAAAGGCAGACTTCTGTCCAACGGCAGGCTCCTGCGGAGAGAGGGGGAGCAGGGAGAGAGTCTAGCTCTGGGAAGGCTCCTGCGTTTTCCAAAAAAAGAAAAGAAAGGAAACACACAAGGAAAGTACAGAACTGAAGAAGGGCCTTCTAGCTCAAGTCAAAGGGGGCAAACCCTTTGGTCCAGCATCCTGTTCTCACAGTGGCCAACCAGTTGTCCATGCAAAACCCACAAGCAGGATTTTTTTTATTGTAATACTTTTTAAAATTAAATTTTTCTGACACTTTCAAATAGTTTTGCTGTTTCATAAATTGACTTCCCACCCCCACTTCCACAGTGCTTCTACTCAAACCTTTTCTACTGCATTATGTCTTTTTAATAATAATAATAATAATAATAATAATAATAATAATTTTATTTGATTTTACAAATATAAAATTATAACAATACCAATTACATATCCATATTTAGAGATTTTTCCAAATCTCTAGACTTTCCACCGTCCCCTCCATGGATCCTATTCAACTGCATATTATTTCATAATCTATATTTTATGCCACTCTATTTTGTCCATAATATTTGCTGCCTTACAAGTGCTATTGCAATCCTGCCGATGTTTTCATCTGCTTACAGTTGTCTCCAAAATAAATTAGAATTTCCACCCATTCTTTTCTTGATTGAAGTGTTGGTCCTCTTTGTTCCTGAGCTTTCTACTGCATCATGTCTTTGTCTATTATAAAAAGTTTCTCTACTACACCTATTTTATCATATTTCTTCTCCTGATTTTATCTCGAATTCTGAGTGTGGTTTCATTTGACTGCTGTATTTTAAAAACATACTCCACAAACGTCCTCCATTCTTCTATGAAACAACTTGGTGAGGTAGGTTAGGCTGAGAGGCTTTGACTGACGCAAGGTCACCCAGTGAGTGTCATGACCAAGAATGGGATTCAAACCCTTGTCTCCCAGGTCCTAGACCAACACTCTGACCACTACACCACAATGGTTCTCACACCATGAGATTGGGTAGGCCAAGGAGATCATACCCTGCAACATTCCTCTGCTGAAAATAGGGACGTCCCATTCCATAATGATAATTTTACTGTTTGTACCCTACACATCTTCCGGGGTTGCCCCAGCCACTCTGGGCAGATTCCAACATATATAAAAACATAATAAAATGTTTAAAAAATTAGAAAACTTCCCTATTATGATGGCCTGGGACTCGGGCTCAGACTCGGAACCAGAGGGGTCTCAGTCTGCGCCAGATCCTTTGCCTCAGGCATCACCTGAACCAAGTGTGGGGCCTGATCCTGAAGAGCCCCAGTCTGCACAGGTTCCCCTGCAACAAACACCAGCTGGGCCGAGTCAGGGGCCTGATCCAGCCCTGGCTCCAGATGTGGGGATTCCCTCGTTGTTCCACTACCAGTTGGGTCAGGGGAGGCTGAGGTGGCCTCTGGGTCTAGTCACCCACCAACGTCTCCTGAGCTGCAGAGACTGAGGTCTGAGAGAAGGAGAGACCTGAGTACTTGCAGGAGGAGTGCTCCAATTCCAGCCAAAGGAGAACTACAGGCCTTATCTAGACTAGAACATCTCATTCTGATCAGACACTCGTTTCGTAAATTCCCATGAGTGCTGCAAAGTGGCAGCAGAAGGTCAAGAGACTTTCTCAGTAAGGAAGATATTTCTGGCTAATTGTCTGCAGATATTTCTGGCCAATTGTTCTGGCCTTCTTGTCCGCAGCAAGGGAGCTGTCTGGGGAGCAGGAACACTCTGCTCACTTTCTAGTCTGTTTCTGCAGCTTTCTAGACTTCTCTCTGTCTGGAAATCAGATTGCAGAAGTGTCTGCTGTGGTGGGCAGATTGCAGAACTGGCTACTGTGGTGGTTGGATTGGTTGCCAGTGTGGCAGCAAGAGGGGGCTCAGGAAATGATGGCAGAAGCCTTGCTGCAGAGGTTGAGGAACAGAAGGAGCAGGGATGCCACACCACCCTCACTCCACCCCCTGCAACTCGAAATGGGGCTGAGGTGGGGGAGGAATTGCTTGCTGCACACAGGAGAAGTCTCAGATCTCTGGGGTCTGCAGCCCTGAGCCAAGCTATAAACTCAGATAGCTTTAAAAGAGGATTGGACAAATTCATGGAGGGGCTACAAGTCAGGATGGCCATGTGCTGCCTCCACAGGGACCCTCGTACCTACAGGACCGCCTCTCCTGGTATGTCCCATGGAGGACCCTACGGTCTGCTAATAACAACACCCTGAAGATCCCAGGCCCCAGGGAGGTCAGACTGGCCTCAACCAAAGCCAGGGCCTTTTTGGTTGTGGCCCCAGCCTGGTGGAACACTCTCTTACAAGAGACCAGGGCCCTGCAAAATTTGACATCTTTTTGCAGAGCCTGAAAGACAGAGCTGTTCCGCCAGGCCTTTGGCCAGGGTTCATTTTCTCTTTGTATAAGAACAAGCACGAAGGAGGTTTCCCAGCTCACTCCCAGTTCCTTATAATATCAGTTGGTCCTGGCGAGTATTAACCACTTTCAATTTAACCTGAGGACTGCCATTTGTTTAATTTTAATTAAGGCATCTAGTTGGCTGCTGTGGGAACAGGATGCTGCACTTGATGGGCCATTGGCCGGATCCAGCAGGATCTTCTTAGGTTCTTAAAGGAACCAGCATCTCTTCCTCATCCCCCTGTCTTCCTTGCTAAGTCTGCTCATCGCTGCAGAAAACATGACCATGGACAGACAGGCTCCAGACCAGAGGGTTTCCCCTTTAATGATTTCTCCTCTCCTGGAAGGTGGGAAAGTCAGGCCGAAGAACTATGAAAGTCCTCAGTTGGCAGCTGGCACAGTATATACTGCAATCTGATGTCCTCCAGATGTTTTGGATGGTAACTCTCATTAGTGGGCTATGCTGGCTGGGCTGCAGTAGCCCTAGTGTCTCTTCCCTGAGATCTGTCCAGGGTTCTGAAGGACCTGTCTTGGACTCCACTCTTTTCTCCAGACCAGTGGTATTTGAGTGGGTACCATCTCTGCTCCCTGCTCTGACCCTTTGCTTCCCTTCCTGATCTGCTTCCTCCAGGCCTCACTTTGGGCTCAGCCTATCTTTCCCCCAAGGTTCAAACGTTGGGTCAGCTCCTTGCACCCTGTTTTAGAACAAGTGCTGACTAGGTCTGGTGGACTGGGACTGGTCCAACCAAATCTGATCATAAGCCATTGTAGGCTGCAGCAGCAGTGCTCAGTGCAGTTCCCTGTAGATGACCATTGGCCGCGTACCATGTCTGGTGAGGAAGGCTTCCTTTTTCCTGTCCTAATCTACTGCAAGGACATCTCATGGGCCAATTTCCTAGTCAGGCTATTTTGCAACTCTAGAGGAAGCCACCCAAAGAGTGATTTCCCAACAAAGTTTGATTTCTTTTTCTTTATTCCCTCTTCAGGTACAAGTATATATATAAAAAATAAGTAGCAAAACAGAGACATGGTTTCTTTAAAAAAAGGAAAAGGTTACATTTATTGAAAACAGTCAACACTTTATACAACATCCTCATAGATAAGCCCCCAACCCAACCCACCCTGCCAACACACAGGCACTGAAGTTTAGCCAATTAATACAGACAGGCGGGGAGAAATTTGGACTGAACCACAATCACAAACCAGGGAGGGTTAGGAGGCAGGCTTTGATTGAGAGAGAAGGAAGTAAATCCCACTGGTGTCAAGGGGGTCTACTCCCAAGTAGGCACACGCAGATCTTCAGTCTTTATCACGGTCACCCAGGGAGCTTTATGAGAGACAGGGAAGCGTCTGAAGGACTTTTCAGGTGGAAGATTATTATGTTTATAAGATGGAGCAAACTTGTTTTTCAGCTGCTCTGGAGGGGGGGGACCTGAGCCAATGGATTCAAGTTACAAGAACGGAGATTCCGACTGCACAAGGAAAGACTTTCTAAGAGCCATTCAGCAATGGAAGGTGGTGGACTCTCCTTCATTGGAGATTTTTCAGGATGGCCAATTCTATAGCTGTGATGCCTGCATTACAGGGGGTTTGGATACATGACCTTCAAGGCTCCCTCCCAACTCTACAATTCTATGATGCTGTAACTCAAACCTGGACCTGAGGCATCCATGCCCCCTTCTTGCCCTTGCCCTCAGGCAGCAAAATCTCAGAGGCCAACTCCTTAGGTCCACCCTTAGCCAAGTACCTTGGGGGAATTCAAACACGGTCATCTTCTCTGACCAGAGGCCTTCTGCCTTGCTTCTGTGCATGCAGGAAAAACAGGAGGACCGGGGCCGCTCTGGGGCCCAACTATTCCTTGGCAAAGGGGTTGGGGGGTTGGGGAGAGGAACAGAAACCCAACACATCCATGCATTCAAACGGATTCTTCAAGCAGACCCTCACTCAAGGTTTTGAAACCTCTGGCCTCCTGCGCTAGACCTGAGCCCCTTCTGCCGCTTCAGCGTCGAAATATATACAAAGGAAAAGCAGAATGAGGCAGCAGGCACATGCTTGGGTGCCCTAACATAGGAAGGGAATAAAGAGGGAATACACAAACAATATTTGGGGGGAGGTGGTGGGGCTGCCTGTCTCATACCCTCAAGGAAAGATAGATACATTTGGTGCCATTTCACAGCAGCTATGTACATGTTTGGGGCCTCCTCATCTGTCGGAAGAATGGGGACAGATTTGCC
The DNA here is from genome assembly GCF_951804945.1 of Podarcis cretensis. NCBI lineage: Eukaryota > Metazoa > Chordata > Lepidosauria > Squamata > Lacertidae > Podarcis > Podarcis cretensis. Next base: position 101,003,719 of record NC_137174.1, read on the forward strand.
CATGCGGGAACAGAAATGGCTACACATGAATGGCATCGATATAAATATACGCATTTGTTTTATGCAAGGGAGAGCAGGGCGAGGGGGCGAAGGCACATGCCCTGCTTTCCGAAGGACAATGAGAAGTCAGTGTCCCTTTGGTTTCTTAAATGCCAAGGCAATTTGCTCTGTCTCCATTCCGGGTTATACGTAATCTTTCCCGGAAGAGGGGGTGCACTTGGGGTACGGCCGGCTTGGCGGGTAGGTGGTTTCGCGGCGAGGGCAGGAGCAGCACAAGAAGCCCCCTCCCAGGATGGTCAGGGCCGCAGCTGCCCAGCCGATGAAGAGAGCGGGTCCAAATTCAAATCTGGGAGAAGAGGAGAAGGGGGAAAGAAAACCACCAATTAATCACCACCAACAATAGCTAACCATTAATTGCATTTCTCTTTCCAGTGCATGAAGATTCACCCCACTTCTTAATGATTTGCCCAACCTACAAGGACTTAAGAGAAGCCTTGGTCAAAGGTTTAAATCTCTCAGTTGAGAGATCAAATGGGTATCTGATTAACTTCTTTTTGGGGCACAGGTACACTTTACACTTCTGGAAAAGTGGCCTGTTTTAAGGGGGACAATTTTAAGGAGAAAAGTTAGAGGGTATGGTAAGTTAAATTCTTTAGGGGAGTGAGCTCTTATCTCACAGAATGCCTGGTTTAAATAATTATTTTAAATGTATGCTACAACAGCAGCTAGGATATTACTAGCCCAAAGATGGAAAGACAGCAAGATACCAACCAAAGAAGAATGGCAAGAAAAACTGATGGAGTATGTGGAAATGGCCAAGTTAACTGGAAAACTTAGAGATAAGGGCAATAAAGACTTAAAAAGACTGGAAACCATTTATCTTGTATTTACAGAAACATTGTAAGGAAGTGGACTCACTAGCAGGGTTTGAGTAATCACTTACAACCAAGGAAATAAAGATAAAAAGTAAGGTGTAAGAATTAGAAAATAGCAAAGTATAAGAGGCATTTAGAAAATTGTTAAGGTATAAAAATGATAAGAATATAAAAATATTTAACTTAAAGAATGCAATGTTAAGATATAAAAAAACAGGCAGGAGACGTTGAGGGGAGGGGAGATTGGAGAATTGCATTTATTTTTCTTTTTTAGATAATGTTATTGTGATGAATATAAAAGTGTAAAACTTAATAAAAATTATTTTTTTTTAAAAAAAAAAACAATTATACCTCAACTTGAAAATAATATTAATAAGAAATAATTATTTTAACCGTGTGATGTGTTTTATTTTGTTTTGTGTATTTTGGCTTTTTGGAACAGCTTCAGCTATACGAATAAATAACATTCCTATTCATAACTCCACATAGGTTTGTGTGCGAGGTGCCCTGGTCTCCTCGCATCCGTCTGGGACAGCTGGATATGTACAGCTATGTATGAAAGTCACTCGGGGCTTTCACAAGTGTCCTGAAAGCAGGACGAAACTTGCAGGCGTTGAGGGGCAGGTGTTGTGATTCAGTTACAAGGCATTGGTCTGATTCATCCGCTTTAATACCGTGATCATAAATGATCAGCCATGGATGAGGGAAGGTATGAAAACTTGGTCCAGCACTTCTGGCAAGAGACATTCCCTTTGGTGTGGAATGCAGACTGGGTCAAAATGGATCACTCAGTTTAGGATGAATTGATCTTAACATGCAAGATGCAAGTTGCGAAGCCACAAAACTCTCTTTGGCAGGCAGGATGTACAAAAGGAAGAGGAGGTTGTCCCTCCCTCTTGGCTGCAGTGTGATGTTTCACCTGCCTAGACCTGCCTACAGTCCCTTTTCCTCCCTCTTTCATAACACAAGGACTCAGGGACATCCAGTGAAGATGAAGGTTGGAAGTTTCAGGACAGATAAAAAGGACTTCTTCACTTCTTTCTCTCTAAATGGCCTTGGCCCAGTAGACCTGAAGGAGTGTCTTCACCCTCATTGTTCAGCCCAGACACTGAGGTCCAGCTCCGAGGGCCTTCTGGCAGTTCCCTCCCTGCGAGAAGTGAAGTTACAGGGAACCAGATAGAGGACCTTCTTGGTAGCGGCACCCGCCCTGTGGAACGCCCTCCCACCATATGTCAAGGAGATAAAGAACTACACAACTTTTAGAAGACATCTGAAGACAGCCCTGTATCAGGAGGCTTTTAATGTTTGACATTTTATGGTCTTTTTATATTTTTTAGAAGCCTCCCAGAGCGGCTGGGGAAACCCAGTCAGATGGGTGGGGTACAATAAATAAATTGTTGTTGTTGTTGTTGTTACACAGAGCATCATCATCATCATCATCATCATCATCATCATCATAATTTATTATTTGTACCCCGCCCATCTGGCTGGGTTTCCCCAGCCACTCTGGGCGGCTTCCTACAAAGTTGAAAAATACATTAAAATGTCACACATTAAAAACTTCCCTGAACAGGGCTGCCTTCAGATGTCTTCTAAATGTTAGGTACAGTGGTACCTTGGGTTAAGTACTTAATTCGTTCTGGAGGTCCATTCTTAACCTGAAACTGTTCTTAACCTGAAGCACCGCTTTAGCTAATGGGGCCTCCTGCTGCTGCCGTGCTACCAGAGCACGATTTCTGTTCTCATCCTGAAGCAAAGTTCTTAACCCGAGGTAATATAACCTGAAGCGTCTGTCACCCGAGGTACCACTGTAGTTGTTTATCTCTTTGACATCTGATGGGAGGGCGTTCCACAGGGCGGGTGCCGCTACCAAGAAGGCCCTCTACCTGGTTCCCCGTAGCTTTGCTTCTCGCAATGAGGAAACCGCCAGAAGGCCCTCGGCGCTGGACCTCAGCGTCCGGGCAGAATGATGGGGGTGGAGATGCTTCTTCAGGTCTACTGGGCCGAGGCCGTTTAGGGCTTTCAAGGTCAGCACCAACACTTTGAATTGTGCTCGGAAAGGGACTGGGAACCAATGCAGATCTTTCAAGACCAGTATTATGTTCCATAGTTAAACTATGGAACTCCCTCCCTCAGGAGGCAGTGATGTTCACCAACCAAAATGGCTTTAAAGGAGAACTAGAAAAATTCATGGAGGAGAGCGCTTTGGGTGGCTGATAGCCCCAATGGCTTGGCTCTGCCTCCACAATCAGAGGCAGAAATGCTTCTGTATCCCAGTTTGCTGGACTCCGCAATAGGGAAGAGCTGCTCTTGTGCTTGAATCCTGCTTGCTGGTTTCCCACAGGCTTCTGTTTGGCCCCATTGGGAACAGTTTGCTGGACTACAGGGGCCATTGGCCTGATCCAGCCAGCTGTTCTTATGTTCTTATGATCCCCTCCTGTGGTTCCCAGCATCTGGAACTCAGAAGCATTGCCCCCTCTTCACAGGAGCTCAGCAAATCCTGGCAAGCTTAGATGGGTTGTCCAGGGCAACACCTTTTTGCCACCTGGGTTCCAGAAGCAAACGAGAGACATCACCACACCTTTAACCAAGCCCGGTTGCATGAGGGCTGCATTTACCTGGTGTTGACAGGTGTGTAAATGTCGAAGAATTGGCGTGCGACGTCGTTTCCATACCAAGAAGTCCCCACCAAGGCGGCCAATCCTGTGAATGGAGATGAGAGAAAAAAGGCAGGCAGTGAGTCAACCATCTTGCGGTCTTCCCCTCTCTTTCCACCTCTGGTGCTTCCCATCCAGTTCCCCCTTGCCCTCGAGAAAACAACTGTCCGGGGAGAGAGAGAGATGCTACTGACCTGCAACCAGGAAGAAGATGCCTCCGATAATGGCCATCCTCATCTTCTGGACCTGGTCGTCCTCCATGCATTTCATACACTTCATTCCGATTAAGGAGATGGAGAAGGCGATGAGCCCCAAGAGGATAGAGGCCACCATCAAAGCCCGAGTTGCCTGGAGAATACCTGCAAAAGAAGACAGGGAACCACTTAATGCCAAGTCCTGCAGGACAGAGCTATGGGTGGCCACCAGCCATGATGGTGATTGCTCTGCCTCCAACACTCGGAGGCAGCAATGCTCCTGAACACCCGTTTCCAGAAGCCTCAGGAGGGCAGAGGGCTCCTCAAGGACTACCTCTCCTCATATGACTACCAACCTGGACCCTGACACCATCCTCTGAGGCCCTTCTTCATGTGCCTCCTCTGCAGGAGGTTCAGAAGGTGGCAACACCAAAACGGGGCCTTTTCTGCAGTGGCACCCATATGTGGGATGCTCTCCCCAGGGAGACTCGTCTGGTGCCTTCATTACATATCTTTAGGTGCCAGGCAAAAACATTCCTCTTCTCCCATTAGGCCTTTGGCTAATTAACGAATCTGCAGCCTTTGAAGCTGGGTGTGTGGTGGGTTATGGTTTTCATGTGTTGCCGTGGTATGCACTGTTGTGTTTTTATATTGTAACCTGCCCTGTTATTCTTGGAGGAAAGGCAATATAGAGATTGAATAAATAATAAAGTAATAGCTGTGCCCGGATCCTGCTTGTGGCCTGGGTGGCGACTGCGAAAGCAGGATGCTGGCCTCGATGCACCATTGGCCTGATCCGGAACAGGATCTTCTTATGAGTCAGACCACTGATCCATTCAGGCCACCTGGCAGCCATGCTGCAGAATAGCGTAAGAATGGGGCAAGAGCCCTGCATCTAGACTCAGCCTTGTGGCTTCGAGACCCATATTGGGCAAAAGATTCCTGGGATTCCTTGGTCCCTCCCACTTCTACGATTCTAGGATTCTATGCTTTTAAGGTCCCGTCTGCAGGCGCACCAAAGCCCATCATCCTCCTTTGCAAGAATCTCAGCAACCACCAGGAGACTTGCTGGAAACCAGCTAGACGTAGAATCATAGAACTGCAGAGTTGGCAGGGACCCAACAGGCCATTTAGTACAACCACCTGCAGTACAAGAATCACAGCCAAAGTCCCTGACCTGCCATCTGTCCACCCCCAGACTAAATTTATCACCGCCTATCGCGCCGCCACGCCATGGTGAGACTTTTCTGATTATAGTAAAATATCCCCTGGATTTTCCTCCTGATGCAATTTTAGGCTGGCACAGATAAGAAACCAGATTCAGGCAGGCAGATTAGATGTGAGATTAGATAAGGCAGGAGGGATAATACTGCAGGATGTGAGCAATTGCCCAATGTTGGAACACTGCAAGGGCAACAGGTGTTGCTCAAGACGCCGAGAGCATCTTTGAGCAAAGGGGAGATATCGTTGCCTCTCTCTGTGATGCCTTTATCATCCCATTTGCTCCACAAATTGATTCAGCATTCTGAAGGCAGATTCCTGATACTGGGGTACTTGTTTCAAATGCATCCAAGGTCCCAAGCATGTAATAATTACACAGAGAGGGAGCTGCATCTTCACAGATACTTGTCCTCAGACGTACTTGCAGAAGGGATAGCTATTAAAACAGGCCTTATATAAGTGAGTGATGTGTTCATGGCAATGTATTAAGCCATTCTAACCCTTAGGCACTACACCAGTGATGACGATGGCTTGTCACCTTAACAGCGTGATCCTTTTTTTTAAAAAAAATTAAATAATATTTATTAAGTTTTCCATATTAATGATCCAATAAAAACCACATTAAGTACATTCTGAATTGTAATACAATCCAAAAGACCAAATTTTATGCCAAATTTTATATCTTTGAGTGACTTCCCATGCTCTGAAGTTCGAGGAGTAATGATCTCACATTGTACTGCATTCTTTGGTTGGTTCAAAAATAAAACATTTCCAATGTTAATCCTTCATTTATTTTTAAATAGCCTCTGAACTCATTTAGCAAGTGGCTTAATCCTTTAACAGCGCAATCCTATCCACATGACGTACAGGTAAGCCCCACTAAATTCAATGGGGTTCACACCTAGGTATGCGAATCTAGGAATGCAGCCACCGGCTGTATTCTGATATGAGCCACCCTCTTTGAAGCCGCTGGAGCCAGGACAAATTTCCAAGTCAATGAGCTCATCACTGATGGAGGTGGATCAACCTCCTTCCCATTAGAACGAAAGCCCTGCAAAAGATACAGACTAGATCAACAGCAGTGCACCAGAAGATACGCAGGAAGCCATCCTCTCTCTCAGATTCAGACCTCTGCTTACAAAGGGTCTACGTACTCCCTCGGCCCAAACCCTGCACAGGCAGGGGAAATAGGGACCTTCTGGGATCAAAACAGAAACCAGGACGGCTTTCGTAATTCCAGGACTATCCCTGGAAAATAGAGAGACGGCTGGAGGGTACAGATGGCCTCTGGGGGTCCTTTCCAACTCTACCGTTCTATAATACTGTCATGTTAAGACAAATAAATTCCTGCCAGAATACAGCAGCAGTGAACTGGAGAAAGCAAAAAGTTCTCTTCCTCCTTCTTCCATTCTTCATTAAGAAAGTTCATGTGTATCACGGAGAGCACCAGAGGGGCTTGTTAGCCCCTCCTGCAGTTTAAGAAAAGTACTGGCTTAGCTGCTTGAGGGACTGGTCTTCTTGACCTGGTCAGCCCAATCACTCAGGCAAACCAAGAGGTTATTTTTGGAGAGGGATAGCAGCCACCTTTGGGTGTGTGCCCCCGTGAACTCTTGAATGACAGCTGTGATCCTGACAATGTACTCGGTCCCTCTCAACTCAGTGGAGCCGATTTCTGAGCAAACGTTATGGGGTGTGTGTGTAAGGGGAGCGATGTCCCACACAATTATTTTTAAAAAGCAGGGAATGCCAAACTTGTATCCGGATTCCTTGGAGCCAGACACCACCCTTTCCGAGAACAAAATTCTGCCTCTGGCCTCTTCTTCAGCTTTGGACTTGTTTGGTTCACAAGATCCGGTTAATCTTGTAAAAAGTTTTTTATTTGCTCTGTTTTTTTTGTCTTTTTGTTTAGGGTGTTGGCTCTAAGCTGCTCACTTCCAAAGATGAAAAGGCGCAATGATCCGGAGGATTTCAGCAGCTCAGACTGAACCCAGCGGGAGTCTGTTTCCACATGCACTCTGTATGCTGCTCTGAGACCTCTTTACAGGAAGGATGGGGTGCAAATGAAATCCATCGTCCTCATCCTTTGGCCAGCAGGGGGGCTTATGACCCCAGCAATGTTGTCCCTGGTATCATTATCATTATTTATATACCGCCCTATACTTGGGGGTCTCAGGGCGGTTCACAGAATACATAATAAAACATATATAATAAAAAATAGCCCCCCTCTACATTTTTTTTTAAGTGCATAGGATATTAAGCTGGGGGAGTGTGCTTGACCTCACTCTGACCCTGGACAGAAGCGTAGGGTTGTAGAGTTGGAAGGGACCCCCCCCCCCAAAAAAAAAGTTCACCTGTTCCAAACCCTTTCAATGCAAGAGCCACAGCTGAAGAAGAGGAGAGTGCTTCGGACCCTGCTAGACGGAAGGGGTTAGGTGGATGTCCACGTGAGGCCAAAAGAAGAAGGGGGGGGGGGTAAAGCTCAATTTACAAATTGACTCCTCTCCTGCCTCTTGCTTTCTGCTTTATAGCACCTTCCCACCCTTCCTTAGACTATTGAAGTAGGAATTTTTGCAGGGAAAATTCCTTCTTGACCTGAAGGTCCCTTGTTTTTTTTGCCCATCCCACATGGTAGGGGAAAAGTCGATGGGTGTTTAGGCAATTGTGTGGCATGGCGGCTTACTGCTGGCCATAAATATGGGCAGGGAAGGAAGCGGGAAGGAAAACAGCAGGTAAACCGAGGCATGATTGGGCCGTGCTTATGCCTGCTGGACTTTGCAGTTGTCCTTGCCAGGCTCATCTTTGAGGTTCGCCGAGCAAAGAGGGAGTTATTTCTTCCCTGTCCTCAACCGGGGAGTCACACCTGGTGGCTGCATTAGCTGTGCTTCCTACATAAGAACGTAATAAAAGCCCACTGGATCAGGCCATGGAACCCATCCTCTTCTCACAGTGGCCGAAGAGTTGCCTGTGGGAAACCAGGGAGCAGGATCTCTCCTCCATGGATGTGTCCAATCCTCTTTCAAAGCCATCCGACTTGGGGGCCATGACTGCCTCCAGTGGGAGGGAGTTCCATGGTTTCACTATGTGGGTTAGACTAGATGACCCATTGGGTCCCTTCCAACTCTACAATTCTCTGATTCTGTGCCAAGATAGCTCGAGGGATGTTTCCCTGCTGGAGTTAGCAAAGGCCTTCCTGCCTGCAATTCTCTTAATTTGGTTAATTAAATTCTGTTGATTTGGTTAATTGCTTGCATGCAGTTCCTCAACTTGTTATGGCTTAATGGATGTAACCTCTCCTCCACTTATGTCTGTGAGTCTTCTTTTGGTGATTTTAACCCAAGCGATTTGCAATCCAGCAGGAGGAGAAGGGAGAAAGGGGGGTGATTTTAAAGTTATCATCACCCATCACCTCCTTATGGCAGAAATGTGCCTTTCCCCTCCAGATGCCACGAGAAACATCACTGATATCAATCTAATGGCATTTTTTGAATCCCAGATGTTCCACAGACCTGAGGAACGAGAGTGAGAATGTGCAAATCTCGTTGTTGTGTTTTTAGAGCTGTGATGGGAGCGGCCTTGAAAATCGTAGAGTTGGAACGTTTCCTTTGGGGTCATCTAGTCTAACCCACCCCCTGCAGTGCAGGAATCTCAACTAAAACAGTTTTCCTATCTTTGAAGCTAAGCTTTATACTCCTTAGGAAAACAAAGAAGCAAAACACACAACCAAAATGCCTAAGAAAACCAGAACAACCACTTTTCAAGAAGGTAAGCATTATAAAAACAACAACCCAAGAAATGAGTTATGGGGCAAAACCTGCTAATTGTAGGCAAACCATCTTTTAGAAATGACTTGAGGCCAAACCTAACACTTATCACACGCATACCTAAGTCATTTGGGTGAGCAAATTGGGGACCAAATGGATGGCTTCCTATAACACCTGGGTAAACAAGGATCACCAACCCTCCAGATGACCATAAAGGAGGCTCATGCTACCTTAAGGCCACACATGACGCTGCTGGTCAGTAGCAGAGATCTCTGGAATTCTGACTTCCCAGGAAGATGTACAAAAATACCACCCACATAATAGCTACGCTTTGGCAGAAGACACGGCTGAGGGATTAAAGGCAGATCTAAAGTTCTACTAGAGAATAATAGAACTGTAGATTTGGGAAGTACTTCAAGGGGTCATCTAGACCAACCCCCCCCCCTCGGAATTCAGGGATCACAGCTAAAAAATCCCTGACAGACGGCCATCCAGCCTCTGTTTAGAAACCTCCAAGGAGAGTCCACCAGCTTCCAGTGGGGTCCATTCCACTGTCAAACAACTCTCACTGCCAGAAAGTTCTTCCAAATGTCTAGTTGTATTCTCCTTTCTTGTCACTTGAATCCCTTGGATCGGGTCCTCTCTCCCAGAGCAGCAGAAAAGGAACTTTCTCCATCTCCCATGTGTCAGCCCTTCAGATATTTGAAGATGGCTATCATATCATATGGAAGTGAGAGCTGGACCATAAAGAAGGCTGATCACCGAAGAATTGATGCTTTTGAATTCTGGTGCTGGAAGAGACTCTTGAGAGCCCCATGGACTGCAATGAAGATCAAACCTATGCATTCTGAAGGAAATCAGCCCTGAGTGCTCACTGGAAGGACAGATCCTGAAGCTGAGGCTCCAAGACTTTGGCCAGAGTCCCTGGAAAAGACCCTGATGAGAAGAGAAGACTCCCTGGAAAAGACCCTGATGTTGGGAAAGATGGAGGGCACAAGGAGAAGGGGACGACAGAGGACGAGATGGTGGGACAGTGTTCTCGAAGCTACCAGCATGAGTTTGACCAAACTGTGGGAGGCAGTGGAAGACAGGAGTGCCTGGCGTGCTCTGGTCCAGGGGGTCACGAAGAGCCGGACACGACTAAACGACTAAACAACAATCATATCACCTCTCAGTCTTCCCCAGGCCATATACGCTCAATTCCCTCAACCATTCCTCATATGGCTTGATTTTCCAAGCCCTTGATCATATTTTGTTGCCCTCCTCTGCAGCCATACGCAAGCATGATCTTAAGAGGATTGCCTTGGAGGTTCAAAAGGAGCCTGTGTATGTGGGCGATGAGAACTCACAGGAAGATTCTTCAATGGATGTGAGAGGATTTGGAAGGAGCCATAGCTTTCCAGTCAAGTCAACATGAGCCAGGAGCATAGTCAGAGATGGGAAGGCAGGTCAAAAACACCAGGGAAAGTGGAGGGGAGAAAATCAGTTTGGTTGGCATTTTAATATGAAACTAACGAACTGAAGAGCGAAAAGTTGTTCTTCTTGTTCTCTTGGAAAGCCAAGGTAAGAACCTCCTAGAAGTGCTCCAGGTGGTCTTTCTGAGGTCTCCTTGAGGTAGCCAGGCGGCCACAGGTGCTTCTGCACCTGTGGACTGCCAAATCTCTAATCGCAAAGCCCAAGACTTCAGGAGAAGGGCTGGTATTGCCCAAGGGCAGCGCAGGACGGATGAAACCAGCCAGGGATATGGAGATGTAACTGATACTGCCAGGAAGAGAGGCAAGGAGTCAGGATGAATCACGGAGCAGCCAGCTCATGTGGGAATCCCCGGCTAGAAATGTTTTTGGATGGCAACATCCATGGGGCTTTCCGGGGACTGAGCCAGATGATACGTGCAGGTGTGCATAACTAACTCCAGTCTGAAAGAAAAACACACCTGAAACACAGGGGGTGGTTTTTTTTTGGGGGGGGGGAGTTCAATTGAGAGCCCAGTGGTTGTGGAGGGAGCAGGAAGCGCTTAATGCTTTTGCCTGCCAGCGGTTTCTTCCACTAAACCCCCCCCCCCCAATTCAGACATGCATATCTTTCCCCCTGTAAGGAGAAAAGCAGATTGGAAGAGGTTTTGTATTTTACTCTAGCCCTGCCAATCACTGGAAGGTTACCTATGACAGGACAGGCTTCAGGTTGGCAAAGGTTGAGCACCCATGGACTAGACCAGGCGTAGGCAAACTCGGTCCTCCAGCTGTTTTGGGACTACAACTCCCATCATCCCTTGCTGACAGGACCAGTGGTCAGGGATGATGGGAGTTGTAGTCCCCAAACATCTGGAGGGCCGAGTTTGCCTATGCCTGGACTAGACGTTCTATTGTGTTCTGGGTGGGGTAGTCTATGCGGTAAATAATTTTAAACGGTGGAACTCACTGCCACAGGAGGAAGTGATGGCTGGCAGTCCAGAGGATTGGGGATGCCCATGAGCCAGAGGCAGCAATGCCAGTTTCTGGATACTTTCCATTGAGGCACCTGGGTGGCCACCGCTGAGAACAGGATGCCTTTGGCCTGATCCAGCAGGCTCTTAATATGTTCTTATGTGGGGGAGGGGGGAGCATCTCTTGAGCCAATAACCCTATCCCAAATCCCCACAGGAAATTCGGTTCTGCATTTTATATCTCTCCAAACGTTGCACTCAAAGGCTTTTGTAGCACAGTGTGTGACTCTTAAACTTGGAGCGCTGCACGCCCTCCTGGTTCATCAACACGTTCCCTGCCTTGCCCCAAACTTATTGTTGTCATCAGCCTGGATGTCCCAAAAAGTTATTTCTGATGTGGTAATTTTCCCTGCTGTTACCCACATCCGGCTGTTACTCCCTTTAACAGAGACTGAAGGCAGATTCCTGCTCAAAGGATAACTGCTTATAAAACATTTCTTACACAGGGCTGACTCTGGAGAGTTGCCAAAGGGAGCAGCTTCTGCAAGAAAAAGAAAAATGAACCCCCCGCCGCACCCTGACTCTGTCCCGTCAATGTTTTCCAGGCACAATTCAAAGTCTTGGTTAGAGCTGAGAAAAGCCTAAATTTCTTGTTGTGCTACCAAGAAGGAGAAAAAGCACATAGGGATGGCATTTCCAGATCAGACCGTCTTGCCTAGGACTAGGCTATAGGCAAAGAGGACCAAAATGGGGGGGGGGGTCATTCCTTAGCATTTGTCCTCTAATATCCAAAGGCCTCCTTCATCCTTCCATGGAAGAAATGTGAAATGTTTCATAGCCAAGTTAATAACAGTGGTGTAGCGTGGGGGGTGCAGGGGGGCCGGCCGCACCGGGCGCAACATCTGGGGTTAGGGCAAATCCACGGGTTAGGGGGCGCAAATTACTTGCCTTGCCCCGGGTGCTGACAACCCACGCTACGCCACTGGTTAATAAAAAGGTAAAGGGACCCCTGACCATTAGGTCCAGTCACGGATGACTCTGGGGTTGCAGCGCTTATCTCGCTTTATTGGCCGAGGGAGCCAGCGTACAGCTTCCAGGTCATGTGGCCAACAGGACTAAGCTGCTTCTGGCGAACCAGAGCAGCGCACGGAAATGCCGTTTACCTTCCCGCTGGAGCGGTACCTATTTATCTACTTGCACTTTGAGGTGCTTTCGAACTGCTAGGTTGGCAGGAGCAGGGACCGAGCAACGGGAGCTCACCCTGTCATTGCGGGGATTCGAACTGCCGACCTTCTGATTGGCAAGGCCAAGGCTCGGTGGTTTAACCCACAGTGCCACCCGCATCCCTTAGTCAAGTTAATAGTGAGTAGACAACAGAGCATCCATAAATAACAGAGCATCCATAAACAGCGCCTTCTGCTTCTACTTGGAAGTAAGTCACGTCTGACCATTTCCAGGCTGTTGCTTTTTGCAAATGGGATTCAGCCACACTCCAGCGATTTCACATGAAAGAAGAGTCTGCTGGATCAGGTCCAAGGGGGTCTGAATAATAATAATAATAATAATAATAATAATAATAATAATAATTTATTTGTACCCCACCCATCTGGCTGGGTTTCCCAGAGTGGGTGGCTTCCAACAAAGACTAAAAATACATTAAAAACCCAGCTTCCTGTTCTTGCATATGAGAAACTGGCATGCACAAGCCCATTCTCCCACAATGTGGGATTCCGAAGCATTTCCTTCTCTGACCTCAGAGGCAGTTGTGCAAGGTTGCACAATTAAAGTGAATCACTCCACTTCGCCAAAACATAATAATCAGACTTTTTTGATAAGGAAAGCAATGGCACAGGAAAGTGTGGAGTGGCAATTGCTGGATGTTGCATGACCTCAAAGCAAACAAGGCAGAACTGATGCTCAAGAAATGGTGGCATTATATTACAACAACAACAACCATAATAATAATAATAATAATAATAATAATAATAATAATAATTTATCCCCCCCCAATCTGCTGGGTTTTCCCAGCCACTCTGGGCGGCTCCCAACAGAATATTAAAAACACGATAAAACAAAAGGTGTTGCTTCCCTGAACACCTTATGCAAACAAATCAGGATATATGCTCAAGAAAGAAAGAGGTCATCTGGAAGTAGAGAGGGGGAGGAATTTGTAGAACCACAACACTGTAGAGTTGGACAAGACCTAAATGGTCATCAAGTCCAACCCACTGCAGTAAAGGTATCACAGCTTAATTAAATTCTGTTCACAATTAAACAATAGTAGTGATGCATGGAAGTGAGAGCTGGACCATAAAGAAGGCTGATCGCCGAAGAATGGATGCTTTTGAATTCTGGTGCTGGAGGAGACTCTTGAGAGTCCCATGGACTGCAAGAAGATCAAACCTCTCCATTCTGAAGGAAATCAGCCCTGAGTGCTCACTGGAAGGACAGATCCTGAAGCTGAGACTCCAATACTTTGGCCACCTCATGAGAAGAGCAGACTCCCTGGAAAAGACCCTGATGCTGGGAAAGATGGAGGGCCCAAGGAGAAGGGGACAACAGAGGACGAGATGGTGGGACAGTGTTCTCGAAGCCACCAGCATGAGTTTGATCAAACTGCGGGAGGCAGTGGAAGACAGGAGTGCCTGGCATGCTGTGGTCCATAGGGTCACAAAGAGGCGGACACAACTAAACAACAGCAAAAATTAATTTCCACTTTCTAAACCAACACAAGAACTGGAACACAGCCGTCCTTTGAAATTCACACTTCTCTGAATTTTGCAATGCCTTTCTCCAGCCAAGGAATACGTATAATAAATGCATAGGCTAGAGAATGAGATGTCCCTGTTGCCCAACCCTCCCACTCAATGATGCAGGAAATCCAGAGCAAAAACACCCCCAATATATGGCTTGCGTAGGGTGGGGGAGGCCACAATCCCTTTAGATAATTTGTTCCATTGTCAACCTTTGGCTATAGCTTACATATTTTTAATATAGTTTTTTTAAAAAACCATGAGCATATGTTAAGTGCATTATGCTATCAATAACTTTGCAGAAAAACACATGCAGAAACACAGAGATACACGCTATAGTAGTCTGTTCTGTGGGGTGATGATGGAAGGGGTTCTAAGACAATGGATAAATGCAATTGTCCTTAAGTTGCCACCACAGGGCACTGTTGGAGAGAGAGAGAGAGAGAGAGAGAGAGAGAGAGAGTGAGAGAGAGAGAGAGCTGCCCTACCCTTTTCCTGCCATGATGTTTACCACACAGCCAGGGAGCAGACCCACTACAAAGGAAAAGCTCCAGTCGAGACCCTGCCCTAAATTCCATCGCTGGCAGAGGCCAGTGGTAGAGCAAGCCTGGGAAGAGCACACAGGACGATGTTCTGGGAAGGGAGAGGAACAGGCTTGGGGTCTGGTTGCTGAACAATATAAAAGGCTTGTCATTCCACAAGGAGGTGTTGCCGGAAAGGCAAGCAGAGGCTCGCCTGGCCATCAGATTGCACAAGATGAAAGTTCCTCATGCTTGGAAGAAGATCATAGAAACACAGTGTTGTAGAGTTGGGAGGCAACCCAAGGTCATCCAGTCCAAACTTCTGCAATGAAGGAAACTCAATGAAAGCATCCCATGGCATAAGGCCACCCAATAGCTAGTTAAAAACCAGAAGAGTCCACCACCTCCCAGCGAGTCTGTTCTACGGCTGAACAGCTCGTGGCCTCAGAAAGTTCTTCCTAATGTTGAGTTTGAATTTCCTTCCTTGTCATTTGAATCCATTGGTTCGGGTCCTGCCCTCTGGAGCAGGAGGAACAAGCGACTCCATCTTCCATGGGACAGCCCTTCAGATATTTGAAGATGGCTATCGTTTTGCCTCCTCTTGTCCAGGCTAAACATCTTAGTTGTCCTCTGCACACCTTCCAGCTTGTCAACATCCTTCTTAAATTGTGGTTCCCAGAACTGGACAAAGGACTCCAGGTGTAGCCTGACTTTGGCATAATAACACAGTGCTATTACTTCACTTGATCTGGATACTAGGAAAGCAACCTAGTGGGAAGCATACCTCAAGGACCACTTCCCTTTGTATGAACCTATCCAGACCCTGAGGTCATCCCCTGCAGCCCTTCTTTGTGTGCCTCCTCCACGAGAGGTCCAGAGGGCGGCAGCATGAGGACGGGCCTTTTCTGTGGTGGCTCCATTTGTAGAATACTCTCCCCAGGGAGACTCACCTGGCACCTTCATTATACACCTTTAGGTGCCAGGCAAAAATGTTCCTCTTCCACCAGTCCTTTGAAAATGCGTTGTGGATGGGGGCATTATTGGGATGTCTTTGTTTTTATTAATATGCTGTATTTATTGTACTTTTATATTGTGAACCACCCTGAGATCTACAGATATGGGGCTGTATACAGATTTGGGGCTGCTACAGATATGGGGCTGTATACAGTCCCACTGTGCCCCATGGGCTTCTCATCGAGAGCAGAGGCAGGAGCCCACTTAAGTCAGGTTTCCTCAACCTCAGCCCTCCAGATATTTTTGGCCTACAACTCCCATGATCCCTTGCTAGCAGGACCAGTGGTCAGGGATGGTGGGAATTGTAGTCTCAAAACATCTGGAGGGCCGAGGTTGAGGAAGCCTGACTTAGGTTTTGTTCAGAGTAAAGGTAAAGGGACCCCTGACCGTTAGGTCCAGTTGCGGATGATTCTGGGGTTGTGGCGCTCATCTCGCTTTACTGGCTGAGGGAGCCAGTGTACAGCTTTCAGGTCATGTGGCCAGCATGACTAAGCGCACAGAAACGCCATTTACATTCCCACCAGAGCGGTACCTATTTATCTATTTGCACTTCGTGCTTTCGAACTGCTAGGTTGGCAGGAGCAGGGACCGGGCAATGGGAGCTCACCTCATCGCGGGGATTCGAAAGGCGACCTTCTGATCGGCAAGTCCTAGGCTCTGTGGTTTAACCTATAGCACCACCCACATCCCTTGTTCAGAGTAGGGCTACTGAAATATTAACCTCAGGACAGGGCATCAAGCTCTTTCTGCAAGCCAGGATCTCCCTCTCTCCTGCCTTTTATCAAACACTCTAGGCAATCTAAACCTCCATGATGATCCAAGAAGAGGGAGTGGTGTTGGGGCAAGAGCAGAACATGAATCACACAAGAGGGGCAAACCACACACTGCAGAAGAAGCCCAGAGCAGCATGTGGGAAGACTGACGTGCTCCACAACACCCTCCAACCCGCTCTTAGCCGCTCTTCAAATGTGGCAGAAGCTAAAATTTGGACTGGCCTGCAATTTTGGCTGCACTCAGGAGCAGTCACGTGATTGCTTTTGCTGAACTCTGCGTGGATACACCCAGATTCAACCCACAATCATGGAGCATCCATTTGGTCACACAAAACCTGACTTCAGCTAGCCATTTCCACCCCAAAAAGCAAGCATTGTGCAGTTGCAAAGTGCTAAGTATCAGGCAGAGTGAGGTCATCTAGTTACCTCTGCAGCTGTGACATAAACCAATTTGGAAATCCGGTTTGCTCAAGTTCCTGTTAAATAATTTATCATCATTTTTGCCACACCCATCTTCAAGGATCTTGGCACATCTACCAAATCCATATTCAAGCAACTAGCAAAATCCTAGTCAGAGCAAACCAGTGGCGTCTACTTCTCCTTGACTCCTTCAGTCCATTTTGGCTTGATCCATACTCCCTGGCAACACCAAAGGTCAGCGCTCAAGAAAGTGGGGAACAGAAGCATGGATCCATGCAAAAATCAGCCCATGGTTCCGGGCATTTTGTGTGTGGCTCCATCAAACGTTCACCCAATTCCATCTGCAGAAAGAAAGTGGAGCTTTCAAAGGAGCAGATCTATTCACTGCCATCTTTTCCTTCCCTGCCTTCTGCTACTTTGCCATTTTTTCCTTAATATCCCACACTTTCGACACAAATTTATGTGATGGAAGTTTATAAAGTGGCATGATAGTAGTTTATAAAATGATGCGTGGCATGGAGAGAATGGACACAGAAAAGTTTTTTTTCTCTCTCCTAACACTAGAATTCATGGACAGCAGATGAAGCAGAATGTTGGAAGATTCAGGGCATGGAAAAGAATGTCCTTCTTTACAGAATGTGTAGTTGGACTGTGGAACTCTCTCCTACAGGAGGCAGTGATGACTGCCAGCCTCAATGGCTTTTAAAAGAGGATTAGACCAGGCTTCTTCAAACTCAACCCTCCAGATGTTTGAGACTACAATTCCCATCATCCCTGACCTCTGGTCCTGCTAGCAAGGGATCATGGGAGTTGTAGGCCCAAAACATCTGGAGGGTCGAGTTTGAGAAAGCCTGGATTAGACCAATCCATGGCTTTTGATACCTACGAGCTATGGCGACTCTGCTCTGACTCCACAATTGGAGGGAGCAATCCTTCTAAATCTTCTTCTTCTTTGGCGATCCCTCGTTGCTGAGTAAGATTGTCTTCCAAAAACACGGTTTCCAAAAGTGAGTCTGTAAGTGATTGTGGAGGCCAATTCTGGATCCACATGCCCTTCCACAGTGGGCAGGAGTTAATCATGGTGAGGGTTTGCCAAGCGTGCCTTCCTCTTAGTGCATTTCTCCCTTGCGTCCTGAGTTCGAGTGTCTTCAAAGCCCAGGACACCTTTGGTCAAGGCTGTTCTCCAACTGGAGCGCTCGCAGGCCAGTGTTCCCCAGTTGTCAGTGTTTATACTACTTTTTAAAGATTTGCCTTGAAAGAGACTCACAACGTCTTTTGTTGACCACCAGCATTACACTTTCCATTTTTAAGTTCAGAATAGAGTAGTTGCTTTGGAAGACAATCATCAGGCATCCGCACAACATGACCAGTTCAACAAAGCTGATGTTAAAGAATCATTGCTTCGACACTGGGGATCTTTGCTTCTTCCAATACACTGGTATTAGTTCGCCTGTCTTCCCAAATGATGTGTAAAATGCTGAATACCAGTTACTGGGCACACTCACAAAGCATTTAAAAAGCATTCCCCAAAAGTAAAAATAGGCTCAAAACAGAGACAGCCTTTTTCCAGGGGCAGGATCCAGACTAGCCCTCATAAACAGGGAAAGGCAGGGTGTGCGTGCATTGCCAGGGTGTGGCCCCGGCATGGAGACAGGTTCTGCCTGAGAATCAGTCGTGAAGCTATGGGATGTTGGGTGGCAACACCCAGGCACAGAGAGGATGGCGGCTTACTGAGGCAAATAAACCCTGCACCCTATTAATGCTTGCAAATGATACCTTTCCTCAGACCCAGGGAGAAACTGAGTGACGATCACTTTGCAGAACTCAGATGCAATACGGGATGTCAGGGAGTGGATTTTAATTACCCTTGCATCAATGTCTCGTCCAAAGAACAGAAAAGTCATCTTGGCAGGCTGAGTTGCCATGTTCTCAGATTTCGGGGCATAAGGCAGAGGTTTCCAATGTTTTTGAGTCCACGGCTGCCTTGACCAACTACCTTCTTTCTGCAGCTCCCCTGTGGGGCTCAGGAGCCCAGTTAGGACACCCCTTGCCTGCAGAGCTGGCAGCCTCTCACCCTTTTTCGATACCCTCCCTTGTGGAGTGTGCCCTCAGCCTCCTCTCTCCTCTCTTTGGGAGTCCTCTGGGCAGCCGCTGCTGCTGCCCCTGGTCTCTGAGCTGCACCCCCCTGACCCAAAGAGAGGTGTTTCCTCACACTGCCCCACCGGACCTAGGACTTGTCTGTCCATTCCCAACATCAAGGGCTGGCAGACTATCTGGCTGGGCTCCCTCGCCCGCTTGCTTGCTTACTCGAAGGCCACCTCAGCTCCTGGCAACCAGCAACCCCTGGCCAGCGTCAGAGACACCATTCACCCGGGGAACTTGTAACCAGGGCTGCTGCAAGAAACAGCTGTGCAAGCCTTTGGGAGGCAGAGACTCAAGAGGGCATCAGAGGAAAGCGGGACAGAGGACAGTGTCACCAACAGCACCCAGAGGTGCCATGGCACGCTGGTTGAAAACCACTGGTGTAAGGGACTGTGGCTCAAACCCAAAATCTGTTCCCAAAGCAGTGTGAAACAATAAACAAAGGAAAGCATGTCTCTGAACATGGACAGAGTATATTACAGAGCCCAGATTGTGTAGCAGTTAGAGGATTGGACTAGGACCTGGCAGATCAGGTTTCAACTCCCCATTCTGCCACGAAGCTCACTGGGACATTCACGATCTCTCAGTCCAATCTACCTCACAGGGTTGTTGTGAGCATGAAACAGAGAAGGGGAGAAGTGTGTGCGCATTGCTGAATAGCACCACCGTGTATAAAGGTAAAGGTAAAGGTACCCCTGCCCGTACGGGCCAGTCTTGACAGACTCTGGGGTTGTGCGCCCATCTCACTTAAGAGGCCAGGGGCCAGCGCTGTCTGGAGACACTTCCGGGTCACGTGGCCAGCGTGACATCGCTGCTCTGGCCAGAGCCAGAGCCAGAGCCGCACACGGAAACGCCGTTTACCTTCCCGCTGGTAAGCGGTCCCTATTTATCTACTTGCACCCGGAGGTGCTTTCGAACTGCTAGGTTGGCAGGTGCTGGGACCGAGCAGCTGGAGCGCACCCCGCCGCAGGGATTCGAACCGCCGACCTTTCGATCGGCAAGCCCTAGGCGCTGAGGCTTTAACCCACAGCGCCACCTGCGTCCCTACATCACCGTGTATACATGGGATTTAAAAGCCTCAGTACCTTAGGCCAGACTTTGCAAGTACATTTTCATGGCATCATAGCATAGTAGAACTGGAAGGCACCCCAGGGGTCATCTAGCCCAACCCCTGCAAATGCAGGAATCAAAGCTATTTCCCCCTCTTCTCATTAGTCATTCAAGCCTCCGAAGTGTCCTTGCCCAATTCCCGAAGGGGAGCCACACCAGCCAGCTGCCCGGTCCAGCTGAAACTGCAGCAAATGCGACACAGGAGCTTCTGGACCTTAAATGCCTCAGAGGCCAGGGATGTGTTTGTGGGCTTGAATGCACATTGCAAGACGTACCCGAGAAGCTAGCGGGTGCATGCCAGCTAAAGCTTATGCCACCATGCATTTGTCAACCATTTTGGCTGCCACCTGACGAGTCGGCTTACCAGTTCAGGCAGAGCTCAGCAGGAAACCGTGAGGGATTTGCTGAGCGAAACAAGGTTGCTAATCAGATTGTGGCACCAGCTACAGACACAGGAGCCAGAACAGAGGTGCTTTCTGACGCCCTCAGAATAGCTGAGCAGTTTGACTCTGCTGGGAGCAGGGCTTAATTAAAGATCAGACCCAGCACCACTTTCCAGTGCCAAAGCTCAGTGCTGGGCACTGAGGGACAAACATGGAGGCAAGAATGAGCCTCTGAGGAAGTACAGAGGGTCTTTTTATGACGGAAAGGCCCTAGTCAGCCTGGACTCCGTAGCCATCTAGGATCAAGAAGGGTGCCCAGGATCATGTTGCTTCCTTCTGGGCAATGCTTACCCCCAAATCTCTTGCTTTTAAAAATGAGATTATCAGGAGAGGCTTCTGGATCAGGCCCATCTAGGCCAGCATCATGTTCTCACAGTGGCCAAACAGGTGGCTCTATTGGTGAAACCTGCGAGCTGGATTCTCCCCTCCTGCAGCTTCCAGAGATCGGCATCCCTGAGCACTTAAAAATAAAGGTAAAGGGACCCCTGACCATTAGGTCCAGTCGTGGCCGACTCTGGGGTTGCGGCGCTCGTCTCGCTTTATTGGCCGAGGGAGCCGGTGTACAGCTTCCAGGTCATGTGGCCAGCAGGACTAGGCCGCTTCTGGCGAACCAGAGCAGTGCACGGAAACGCCGTTTACCTTATTATTACTACTACTATTATTATTATTATTATTATTATTATTATTATTATTTATACCCCGCCCATCTGGCTGGGTTTTCCCAGCCACTCTGGGCGGCTTCCAACAGAATAGTAAAATACAATGACCTATTAAACACTGAAAGCTTCCCTAAACAGGGCTGCCTTCAGATGTCTTCTAAATGTCATATAGTTGTTTATTTCCTTGACATCCGACGGGAGGGTGTTCCACAGGGCGGGCGCCACCACCGAGAAGGCCCTCTGCCTGTTTCCCTGTAACCTCACGTCTCGCAGAGAGGAAACCGCCAGAAGGCCCCCGGAGCTGGACCTCAGCTCCAACACTTTGAATTGTGCTTGGAAATGTACTAGGAGCCCGCCGTGTGTCATCTGTCATTGGGACAGGGGCACGGTAGGAATTTCCCCACTTGGCTGATTGGCTGTTGCCATTTGGGTTTCGCCTGCCGCGTAGCAAATCATCACAACTTGTAAAGCTGCAGATAGGACCTGGTTCAAGGTGTTTAGGGAGGC
Source organism: Podarcis cretensis (assembly GCF_951804945.1). NCBI lineage: Eukaryota > Metazoa > Chordata > Lepidosauria > Squamata > Lacertidae > Podarcis > Podarcis cretensis. Next base: position 101,025,191 of record NC_137174.1, read on the forward strand.
AGAGCTGTGCCAATCCCTCTGTGAAGGGTATTCCTTTAAAGCAGCAGTTCTCAACCTCTGGGTCCCCAAATGTTGTTGGACTACAACTCCCATCATCCCTGAGCTCTGGCCTTGCTAGCTCGGGGTGATGGGAGTTGTAGTTCAACAACATCTGGGGACCCACAGGTTGAGAACCGCTACTTTAAAGAAATCCAAGGACTCTAATTGGTTTGGTCAACCCCCAGTAGGGGGTTGTGCCTGTGCCTGAGTCCCAGGGAGCATCTGGGTAGCGGACAGAGTCTGCTCCCAGGCTTTTGACCTTCACCAGGTGTTTACCCTTGGCTGACCTATGGTGCGCCCTGGGTCAGCGCTACCTACCGTGGGCATAGGGAGCTAGTTGAACCAGAGCCTATGCAAGCACTCACTTTTCTGTAATCAATAAAGTTGTGGCCTAAATTCTGCCAAAAAACCCAAAACCAAAATTTGAGTCAAATGTGTTTTTATTTATGGGGGAGGTCTCGGGATCTGAACACACAACCGGGAATCAGTGTGTGTGATGGGAGGAATCAGTGTGTGTGATGGGAGGTTTTTCCAACTAAACCCCCTCAAGCTCATGCTTATTCCACCCACTCAGGAGAGCTGAGCTGGCAAAAGCACACCAAAACACCCACCCCCCCACACACATACCCAAATGCGCACAACGGGAGCGATGCCCAAGCCATGACTTCTGGTTTGGAGAGATTGTGGGCACACCTTGTTCCACTTGCACACATGCTATCTATCCGCAGGCTGTTGCCTGAATGCCAGATGTGAACTCAGAGACCATTGCACCCCGCGGAGGGTGAACGGGCACCGCCTAAGTTGTGCGCCCCAATTAATTCCAGCTCTAGCAGCCACGGGACGGGGATCTGGTCGCCTTGCTGGTGCCAACAAGAAAGCCAGCCAACCGGTTCTTTCTAGGAACAGCATGAAAACACTCACAGGAAACCCTCGCCAAATTCCTGAACCCCAAACTCTGCTAATTGTGTCCACCTTTGCTAAATCGTCTCCCTCCATCCCCCAGAAACAGCGGACTGTGTTCAAGTGCACTTGCCAAGCCAGCCTCAGTATTTAATCAAATCAAATTATAGTCATTATTCTTCCCTCCCCCCTTTCTTTCCTTCCAGCTACCCAGAGGAATAAAGACTTATGTTACATGATACGGACAAGTTTGTCGTGATACAGCAGTCAGTAGCCGCTGCTGAGAAGTGGCTTCTGCATCTCAGCTGCGAGCCCTCAAGCCTTTTGGTTAACTTCCAGGATTCTTAGCAAAGTTCCCTGGGAACAAGCTTCTGTTACTAATGCTGACATCTGAACCATCGAGTTGGAAGGGACCCCCCAATGTCATCTAGTCCAACCCCACCCCCTGCAACGTATTAATCTCAGCCAAACAATCCCTGATCAATGGCCATCCAACCTCAGATTTGGAGTGCGCCTGTTTTTGGGTGAGCAAAAGGTATAAGGAAAAGCCAACATGTCAACTTCTTTCTCGTTCAGTGTCTAAAATCATCCATATTGAAACCCAGGGAAGCAGTGATATCTCATGATACTGCCTATATCTGTCTCTTTAGAGGTGAAGCAAAATCTTCAGATGTATTTGAAGTTCCTCAACATTTCAGTTTGGCTGCTCACGTTGCCAGAGGCACATTTTCGTGCGAAGGCACGATATGACAATAAGAATCAATAAACAGAAAATTTGACATTCAAATTGAAATCATAGATTCAAGGACTTGAAGAGTTGGAAGAGATCCCAAAGGACATCTAGAAGATTGATTATGCAATTGCTCTTAAAATGTGGACAGTTCAAACTTGGGCAAAACAACATTATACAGTGTTTCTTGAGGGTCTGATTCCGACAAACGTCCCTAGTGAACTCTCATGACCTATCATCTGTTACATATTGTCAAATACAAAATACCATTGCATGTCACCTCTCAAATCTTCTGAAATCAATCTCAAACATTGTCAAATTCTAAACTTCTGCCAAGGACAAATAAGTAACTTGAACTGTGAAAAACGCCACCTGCAAAGAATCCGATTTTCACATGTACACATGTCAGTTTTAGCTCCGTAAAACTCCTGTACTTTTAACAACTGCCCTCTGGAACCTCAACACACATCCCTGGTCAGGGAAGGGAGAATCACAAATAGTTCAGATGAAAAAGTAGTGTGTTTTGGAACTAGACAGATCTCATCAGAGAGGAATGAGTTACAGTATGTGAAACTCCAAAGCTGGCTACCATTAAAAAATGATCCAAAATAGATACTACATAATTACTGTCCCCACCCTTGTGAGAAGCAGCCAGAAGGATTTTCAAGTGTATCTTGAACAAAACCTACAAGAGGAATTTGCATCCCTACCAACAATTTCCTACGTGCCTTAGCGACTGTTTTCTCACTACCAGGAGTCTTTTGCAGAGAAAGGCAGACAGAACAGCTCCCACCTCCACTGAGCAGCCTTGAGAAAGCTGCCACCTGCCAGCCTCAGTTTCTCATCTGTAAAATGGGCATTGTGACGATCGACCTCACAGAGCTCTTTGTTGTGAACCAGCCTGATACTGATGTGCTAAGGCAATGGTAGCCGAGAAGACAGTCCTGTCTGTGGGGTATGGAGTGCAGTTGGGATGTGGGGACATATGGATGTATACATTTAAGATGTTTGAGCAGTAAAAGAAAGCATTCAAAAGCCAAGTGGCCTTTGAATTAGAAAAGAGCAAAGGACTTCGTTGATACTCTGGGACCTAGCAGAAGCCTGAGAAATGCCTCTGTAGCCTGAAAAAATTATTTCCCTGAGTCTGGTTAAGAAGTTTTCCCCAGGGAATGCCCAGAGGTAAAGGAATTCTGGAATAAAACCCTAAAGGTTATTAATGAAATTTTAAAAGTGAAGCTTTCAATAGACTTTGATTTCATGACAATGGGTATACTTGGAAACAGGGCTATAGGAAAGGTGACCGGTTTATCTTCAAAGCTATGATATTAGCAGGAAAGGCAACGATAGCTTTAGGTTGGAAAGATAGAGAAAAATGGACAGTAGAGGCATGGAATAGTTATTTGTTTGAATTTATTCAGTCGGACATTGTCGCAGTTATGTCACAGGAAACAATGTGGAAGGTCAAATCCACCACGGTCAGGAACAGATGGAACCCCTGTCTTCAATGGATAAAAACTACTGGAACAAAAGACGTTCGGTGGAAACTAAAGACGCTATGCCCGTGGCTGAGGATAATAGTTTAAACCCTTCCAATGGATATGGCAGGGGTGGGGGTGGGAAGGGAAGGAAAGGAAAAAATTGTACGGGAAATTTAGAATTGGAAGGAGATAATATGATGTATGTAAAAATCCCAAATTCGAATAAAACTTCAAAAAAAAAAGTTTTCCCCAGTGAAACCAAAAGTTTCCGTCTCTAAGGCTGTGTGCAACACGGAGATGCCTGCTTTTCTTGTTGAGGTGTGTAATTTGACAACTTCTAAACGTTATTCTGCCTCTTCTGTCTTGGAATTCTGAGTCCCTGTAGTGCTGATCACCAAGAAAGGCAGTTTATTGACACCACAGCCCTGGTGTGCTGAATTGAAGAGAAACCCACCAGCAGCGAAAGGAAATGTAGCAAACCACTTACTTGGAAGGCTGAGCAAAGTGTCGAAGGCTTTGCATTGCATCTGCCCTGTGCTCTGCGTGACACAGTTCATCCACAGACCTTGGTAGATGGCCTGGGCTGTCACGATGTTCTCCCCCGCATAGGCGTTAATTTTCCACTGGGGCATGGCTGTGCTGATGATCAAGCCCACCCAGCCGACGAAGGCCAGGATGAAGCCCAGCATCTGTAGACCACTGTTGGCCATCTCCTTTGCACCGGAGCTCCTGGGAAGTTTCCAAAGGCTTGGAGCTTTGGGGATCGATCAGCGCTGGAGCCCAGCTGATTCTTTGAGCAACCTTGACAGAGGAGCAAAGCGAGCTTCTGCTTGTACTTCTGCGCTTGTAATCCGAGAGATTTCAGAGCAGGTTGCTGGATGGAGGAGCTACCCAAACTAAAGTCGGCTGCACCTGTGGCTCACTATTTAAATCAGAGTCCTCGGAGAGCCCCCTAGTGGTTTCGCTTGAGTTTGCCAGCGCATCCTGACTGCTCCAAATGAAAGTTAGGAACCACCAAAAGGTTAAACCTGGGTATTTCAGGATTGCTGTGTTTTTGGTGTGGAAAATGCAGCGATTTCATCCATTGCAGCAAGATGAAAAGGAAACTTTGCTCCAGCCTCCTTGCAGAGTCAGAGTCAGCCATGTGCCTCCATTAAAGGCCACCGTAGCATGCTTCACGCGCATGGGCACATCATGCATTCCATCGCTTATGACGCCTTCATTTTGGGATCCACCCTGTTCCCTTGGTGGTTTTTACTTTTAAGGGCATAGCAGTGGCAAGGGATGAGAGATTACTGATGCTGCAAGGATACCTAATTAAAAACACTGACTCAATAGCACCTCTCTTACTATCATGTACACATTGAGTGTTGAAATCATTCGTGACTTGTGTGTTAACTTTATTGCTGTTTTGGGAGAAGACTCATCATTCTTCAGAGGTACCAATACTTCTGTAAGGGGCATCAAGGGAAGTATCAACACCTCTCTATCCTGCTTTGGGATGAACCCACCTGGAGCCCTGGGTGAAGTTCTGTGAGCCACATTTAGAGAAGGACATTGACAAGTTGGAAGGTGTGCCAAGGACAGCCAAGGTGGTTGAGGATCTGGAAACCAAGCCTTATGAGGAATGGTTGAATGAGTCAGAGGTGGAGCTAGCTGCTCCAGCACCCAGAGCAGTGAACATGCTGTAAACCCGGGGCGGAGCTAGCTGTCCGTGGGGGTGGGGCTAGCTACCCATGGGGGCAGGACAAGCGTCCCAGGGGGTGCTGCCCCAGAGCAGCACACATGCCATACACCCAGGGGGCAGGGCGAGCTGCACAGGAGGGCAATTGGCACGGCAATCGGGGCCCATTGGGGTTGATTGGCGCATCGATTGGCATCCAAGGGGTTGATCGGTGTGGTGATCAGCACCCAGGGGGGCAGCACATCGATCTGCCCAGGGGGGATTTTGTCACCCCCCTCATGGATGACACCTGGGGTGGACCGCCCCCCACTGCACCCCCTTCCTCTGCCACTGGAAGGAGTTGGGGACGTTTAGCCTGCAGAAGAGGAGACTGAAAAGGGATACGATAGCCACCTTCAAATATCTGAAGGGCCATCACGTAGAAGATGGAGCAAGTTTGTTTTCTCCTGCTCTGGAAAGGAGGACTCGAACCAATGGCTTCAAGTGACAAGAAAGGAGATTGGGACTAAACATTAGGAAGAACTTTCTGATAGGTAAAAAGTGCTGTGAACTATATCCAATGCATTTTAAACATTTTTAGCATCGGGGGGATGTGTTGAGTTTTTCTCAGCCTGTGTCCTACTATTCCAGTTTTGAGTTCAATTTTATTATGAATTGTTAGAAATTATATTTTTATTCTTTCCATTTTTGTAAACGACCCTGAAATCAATTGATATAAGGGCAGCACCCCCTTTTTAGGCCCAAACTCTCAAATAAATATGCAAGTTGGGTTGATTTGCATGTATTCTCATGTAGTAGATTAGTCATCATGACAATGAGCCAGTTGTTTTCTTTTTTTAAAAAAAAAAATGATATTTATTAAAAGTTTAAAGATTACAGAAAGAAGAAGAAAGAAAAAAAATTAAGCAAAACAAATCAATACATTACAATACACAAAAAAACAATACATCCAAAACAAAAATAAAAGCAAAACAGTTAAAAACACATCCAATTTTTCCATTTCTTTGTCTTTCATTTACTTGTTTCATCGACCTCCTCACACCTCCCTTTTTTGTATTCTAGTTATTAATTATTTCAGCAAATCCATTCTTATCTTAATTTATTTTAACCTTATCTTACCATTAATACCATATAACTTATTTGTACTTAACTCCTTATATCATTTCTACTAAAGCCATGTAATTTCATTCCAACATTTTTCTAACACTCATTAATTTTACAATATTTCTATAAATAACTTTTAAACTTTTTTCCCAATCTTCTTCCACCGTCTCTTCTCCCTGGTCTCGGATTCTGCCAGTCCTTTCTGTCAATTCCATATGGTCCATCAACCTGGTGACCTTCTGTCCAAGGCTCTTAACTCTTTTCCATGTCCCTTCTGCAGATCTTCTTCATATTTATACATATGCTTTACTATATCTTCTGCTGATCTTGTTCTTAATTTCCTTCCTTTGGCGCTGAGGAGTAGATCTCGGGGAAGCTCCAACCTAACAATGTATTTATTCCTTCTCGACAGGTCAGCCCATTCTCCGTAGTCAAAATTAAAGTCCAAAAGATATTTCAGGACATGTTTCAAAATCCCTCCAAAGCTGGAAGCCCCCACAACTCCTCCTGACCCAAATCCAAATCCCAAAAGCCAGAACATCCCTGTATAAGGGGATCTGTCCATCTTTCCTTCTCCAGTCCAAGCGAGGCTCCGATCCTCAAAATCTGACTTTCTCTAAATTCAGTCACAGAAGGCAACAACTTATATTCATCAAATTGCCTCTGTAAGGCTGGGGCTCTCTCCACTTGTATTACTTGAGGTTCAACAACCACGTCCTCCCTCGCCTTCTCCACAACTTGCCATGTCGTAGTTTCTGTATAGATGTTCACTTTTTGTCCCAAGTCAGTCACATTTTGTCCCAGATTATCAATTTTAATAATCATAACATCTGTCTTCTTATGAAGCTGATCCAATAAAGCACTTACCTTACAAAATGCAGTCACTAAAGCTTCTTCTGTCGACATTCTTACCCGTTCAAGGTCAATCCCTGATTCTCGCGGTCTTTTATCTCTGCAGCTGGGAAATTCCCTAGATCCACTCCTGTAACAGTTTCAAAGACTCCCTCTAGAGCAGTGTTTCCCAACCTTGGGCCTCCAGCTGTTGTTGGACTACAACTCCCATCATCCCTAGCTAGCAAGTCCAGTGGTCAGGGATGATGGGAATTGTAGTTCAAAAACAGCTGGAGGCCCAAGGTTGGGAAACACTGCTCTAGAGGAAATAATTTCTATTTGTATCAATCCTTTTAAACGCAGATCCAGCAACAAAATTAGTTTCAATTTTCAGTTACTTTTGCTCCTTTTTGAGCGCAGAAGGAAACAATGGAAACAATATATTTCTCTTGTTTAGTTATCTGTCCACATAGGTTTTATTCACAGTCAATGAACTTTCCCAAAATGTCACTTTTATTGGCAGCCCTTTTCCAGGTTCAAAACAGTGATAATTTATCTTTCTTCACTCTCTCTCCTGCAGGCTTAGACGATCTAAAATTTCCCCCCTCTTCTCCTGCTTCCAAGGGGGGTTTGACAATTTTAGCCGATGGAAATTTAATTCTTTACAAAAGACTTTCCAAGACTTTAGCTTGCAACCTCTTTGCTTTAGTCTATTTACAAAAAGGGGAGGTGGACTTCCTCCAGTTGTTTTCTATCCATTCAAATGCAACCTTTTTCTTTTCTTTTATGAGCCAGTGTGGTCTAAGACAAGGAGACCAGGGTTCAAATCACAGCTTGGAAATGAAGGTAGTTGAGTGATCTTTAGCCATTCGCTACCTCTCAGCCCACGGAGTTGTTGTGGAGATTAAATGAGGAAGGAAGGAAAAAACTCTCCATGCCACCTTGAACTTCTTGGAGAGAGAGAAAACTGGGATATAAATGCAAACAAACAAACAAACAAACAAACAAGGGGCCAAACTCTGTGCCAATACAGTCAATCAGGCAGAACTGGAATATTTGTGGAATGAAATGAATGCTGAGATCCAGTTTGCCATTTTTAGGTGGGAAGGTTGGGACCCTATTGTTTTCCTTGGTCCCTACAGACTTTGATTCAGATCAAGGACCATCTCCGAGTTTTAAATTTCCTGCACCTGAAATCCAGATGCAATACCTAGGTTGGCTCAAGTGTATATTGGGCTTAAATCCAGCCCTCTCCTGCCATCTATATCTCCCTTTAATTACATGTTTGCTCAAGGAGTGAGAGAGAGGCTTAAGGGGGCTGTTAGTGCCAAATGTGGGGTTCTAATCTCAGTACCATATTTCCAAAACCCCATAAATAGTTTGTGCATTGGAAAATAACTGTTTTCTTGTTCTTCTGCAGCTGCCAAGTCCCTCTGTGGTGTTTGCACTGCTCCTTAATCCTCCACCAGGTAATTCTCAGACAGTGTCCACCCTAATTGTTCTGCTGTTCCAATCAAGCGAAACCACAACTTTTGCAAAACAAGGACTCCTCTTTTATGGGAGTTCAGCTCATTGTTTTCATGTTGAGATTGCTTCATCCTGATGACTCGGTGGATTTCACCTGGGCTTCGCTGAGCCCTTGACAAAACAGGGTTGCTAAAGTGGTGCTTTACCTGTCAAGGCTGGCTTAACAACAGAGGGGATCCAATTGTGGAGAAAACAACAGCAGAAGAAGCAAACAAGACAGGCTCCATAAACAGGAGAACGGTCAAGGTCTCTTGGCTTCCACCACACGTATTGGTTTTTCTGATCCCTGGGATCGGCTGGGATGCTTCCAATATGTGCCCTTGAAGGATCAAGTGTGCAGCCTGGGAGTCATTTTGGACTCACAGCTGTCCATGGAGGCACAGGTAAATTCTGTGTCCAGGGCAGCTGCTTACCAGCTCCATCTGGTATGCAGGATGAGACCCTACCTGCTCACGGACTGTCATGCCAGAGTGGTGCATGCTCTAGTTATCTCTCGCTTGGACTACTGCAATGTGCTCTATGTAGGGCTACCTTTGAAGGTGACTTGGAAACTACAACTAATCCAGAGCATGGCTAGCTGATGCCAGGCTATGCCAGTCGAGGAGTGACTGCAGCTTGCAAACTAGACTAAGTTGGCGTGTGTGCTCCTAACCACAGGTGCCTCCTGAGACTCTAGGGACAAGGTGGAATCCAGGAGTACTCCCAGGGTTCAAAGCTGCTCCTTCAGAGGGACCACAACCCTTCACAAAACATGGGAACCACCCACTCAGAGTACCTCTGTCTTATCAGGATCCGGCCTCAGTTCACCGGCTGCCATCCAGCCCATCACTGCTTCCAGGCACTGCTGCAAGACCTTCACACCCTTTCCTGATGGAATGCAGTGAGAGCTGGGTGGCATTGACATTTTGGTGACATCATGCTCCAAATCTCTGGATGACTGCTCCCTATGGTTTCATAGAGAAGCAAAGCAAACCAAAGAGAAGAGAAGAGAAGTCAGTGGTGGGGTAGTGGTTAGAGTGCAATATGCTTGTGAAACATGGACCACTTATAAATGCCATCTCCAACTCCTCAAAAGATTCCATCAACGGTGTCTCAGAAAATTTTACGCATCACTTGGGAAGACAGGCAAACTATTATCAGTGTACTGGAAGAAGCAAAGATCACCCGTGTCAAAGCAATTATTCTTCAACATCAACTTTGTTGGACCGGTCATGTTGTGCAGATGCCTGATTATTGTCTTCTAAAGCAACTACCCTATTCCCAACTTTAAAATGGAAAGCGTAATGCTGCAGGTCAACAAAAGAGGTTTAAAGACTGTCTCAAGGCAAATCTTTTAAAATGTAGTATAAACATCAACAATTGGGAAACACTTGCCTGCAAGCGCTCCAATTGGAGAACAGCCTTGACCAAAGGTGTCATGGGCTTTGAAGACACGCAAACTCAGGACGCATGGGAGAAACATGCCAAGAGGAAGGCACGCTTGGCAAATCCACACCGTGATTAACTCCCGCCCGGAAACCAATGTCCCCACTGTGGAAGGACGTGTGGATCCAGAATTGGCCTCCACAGTCACTTACGGACTCACTTTTAAAACCGTGTTTATGGAAGACAATCTTACTCAGCTACGAGGGATCGCCAAAGAAGAAGAAGTGGTTTGAGTGTCACACTAGGATCCTGGAAACCAGGGTTTGAATTCCCCACTTGACGATGTTGCTCACTGGGTGATGTTGGGCCAGTCACTCACCCTCAGCCTAATCTACTTCATGGGGTTGTTGTACGGATTAAATAAGGAGGGGGGAGAAAACCATGAATGTCACCTGTTGACACATTTTAATCAGGCCTTAGTAACTGTGAAAACGCAATTGAAATCAAGAAGGCATGTGCATTTCAGAGGGTTGGGCTAAATGACTTTTGTGGGTCCCTTCCAATATTGTTGTTGTTTAGTTGTTTAGGGGTGTCAACCTCTTCTTGCCCCCCTGGACCAGAGCACGCCAGGCCCTCCTGTCTTCCACTGCCTCCCACAGTTTGGTCAAACTCATGCTGGTAGCTTCGAGAACACTGTCCAACCATCTCGTCCTCTGTCGTCCCCTTCTCCTTGTGCCCTCCATCTTTCCCAACATCAGGGTCTTTTCCAGGGAGTCTTCTCCTCTCATGAGGTGGCCAAAGTCTTGGAGCCTCAGCTTCACGATCTGTCCTTCCAGTAAGCACTCAGGGCTGATTTCCCTCAGAATGGAGAGGTTGGATCTTCTTGCAGTCCATGGGACTCTCAAGAGTCTCCTCCAGCACCAGAATTCAAAAGCATCAATTCTTCAGTGATCAGCCTTCTTTATGGTCCAGCTCTCACTTCCATACATCACTACTGGGGAAACCATAGCTTTAACTATACGGACCTTTGTTGGCAAGATGATGTCTCTGCTTTTTAAGATGCTGTCTAGGTTTGTCATTGCTTTTCTCCCAAGAAGCAGGCGTCTTTTAATTTCGTGGCTGCTGTCACCATTTGCAGTGATCATGGAGCCCAAGAAAGTAAAATCTCTCACTGCCTCCATTTCTTCTCCTTCTATTTGCCAGGAGGTGATGGGCCCAACATTACATTTCTATAATTCCATAACAAAAGCGCTGGGAGCCTGCAGTCGGAATTGCAACAGGGGCATGGAAGAGTAAGCGTGAGTGAGGATTGTGATGCAGATGTCCTCTTGGTTTCAATTACATCTTCACAGTTTCTAAGGCCTGGTTGAAATGTGTCAGCAGGTGAGCAAGTGCTTACCTGAGAAATTCACACATCCTCATCCCCTGGCTCATTTAAATCAAGCCACCCTTCCTGTAGGTGAAATGAGAGGATCTGTCACCCAGGAACCAGCCAAGCACCAAGTTTAAATGAGGCACCGAGAAGCTTTCTTCCTCTTCATGTCTGGCATAGCGCTGAAACTGAACCTGCTTCACAGGTAACGTTTGTCTAACCTGCTGATTCAGAAATGGGAGTAGCTCCCACTGCTATTCTCTGCACCTTCCCCTGTTGCATTTCAAATTCCTTCTAACTTGTTTTTGCAAACCGCTGTGGTATATATTTACCATACAGCGGAACAAAATAAATAAACTACATGCCTATTTTCAAGCAGTGCATATTCTTTGGCCTTATACACACCTGAATTCCCTTGATAAAAATACAAAAAAATCCATAGGTGGCTAAAGTTAATAATAATAATAATAATAATAATAATAATAATGTATTATTTGTACCCTGCCCATCTGGCTGGGTTTCCCCTGCCACTCTGGGTGGCTTCCAACAAAGATTAAAAATACACTAAGATGTCACACATTAAAAACTTCCGTTCCACCATCAAACAGCCCTTACTGTCACAAAGTTCTTCCGAATGTTTAAATATTGGAAGATCCAGTCTTGTCTCTTCCAGACCAGCTTCCTCATGAGGCCTGGTTTCCAGACCTTTGATCTCCTTCTTCTGCACATGCTCCACAGAATAATAATCATAGAATCGTAGACTTGGAAGCGTCATCAACCCCCTGCAAATGCAGGAATCACAGCTGAAGAATCCCAGACATATGGTTATCCAGTTAGAGAGTTGGACTAGGATCTGGGAGAGCAGGATTCGAATCCCAGCTGAGCTTTGAAGCTCACTGGGTGACCTTGGGCCAGTCAACAGCTCTTAGCTTTTTGGGTTTTTTAATGCTTTATTGGTTTCAAAACTGCATAACAGAAATAATCAATAGATGTTAACGACAAAATAAAGATAAGCATTCATTCATTCCTTGATTGCTGCTTGTTTTGTACCTCATTCTATACTTCAGTTTAACATGACCTCCGATCTTCCCATTATGTTCCCAAGTTAGATTCCTTGGATACACACTTGACTTTATTTTCTCCCTGTTACAGTATTTAACTTGTTTTAGATTTTTCCAAAATTGTCCTATTGCCAACAGATTGATATTTTGACAATGTTCTTTTACATAGACTCTATATATCCCACTCTCTAATAATTTTTTCATCTGTAGCATCTCGTAGCCTTGCTGATATTCTCGCCAATTCTGCATACTCTCTTAATTTGTTTTGCCAGTCTGATTTGGATGCGATAGTTTCTCCCTTCCCACCTTTTGCAGTTAAATTTCTGGCGGCAATTGCAGCATACATAAAGATTCTCGTAAACTTTTTGGAATCCTTTACCCATAACTCCTAGCAGGAATCTCTTAGCTTAACCTACATCACAGGGGTGTTGTGAGGATGAAATGGGGAGGAGGAAAACCACGCACACCAACTTGAGTTCTTGAGATCTTTGGAAGATAAATATCAACAACAACCTCTGCTAAGAAAAACCAATTCCAGTGAAGGAGAGTCCACCATTTTCGGAGGCAGTGATGAAACGAGCCCCGCTTCCCATCTCTCCCACTGAGGCAGAATAATAATAATAATAATAATAATAATAATAATAATAATATTTATTATTATTTGTACCCTGCCCATCTGGCTGGGTTTCCCCAGCCACTCTGGACGGCTTCCATAAAGACCAAAAATACACTAAGATGTCACACATTAAAAACTTCCCTTAAGATGTCTTCTGAATGTCAGGTAGTTGTTTATCGCTTTGACATCAGATGGGAGGGCATTCCACAGGGCGCCACCGCCAAGAAGGCCCTCTGCCTGGTTCCCTGTAGCTTTGCTTCTCGCAATGAGGGAATCGCCAGAAGGCCCTTGGATCTGGACCTCAGTGTCCGAGCAGAACGATGTGGGTGGAGACGCTCCTTCAGGTCTACTGGGCTGAGGCCGTTTAGGGCTTTAGAGGTCAGCACCAACACTTTGAATTGTGCTCGGAAACGGACTGGGAGCCAATGTAGGTCTTTCAAGACAGGTGTTATGTGGTCTCGGCGGCTGCTCCCAGTCACCAGTCTAGCTGCCACATTCTGGATGATGGGATGGCTGCCACCAGGTGACAGGTGAAGGGAAAAGAGGCCAGGTGGGGCTGGCCTGGTTACATCCAAGGCGGTGGGGTGAGTTCTGCCTCCCAGTCTTCATACAGGGGAAGATTTTCTCCCCCAGTTCCTAAAAGCAAGGCTCTCTGAGAGGCTCTCCAAAGTCTTTCCTCTGGGTCAGAAAAGTAGGGAATTCCGTGGAGAAATGAATGGGGTGGCAGAGCTCACAGACACCCCTATTTTTAGCTGGTCCCCCAAGGATCACACTCTCTTTCCCCTTTCCCCCTCCCTTCGCTGGCCAGGGGCCACCCGCTGCACTGAGCTCAACTCTGCTTTTCTGTTTACTTCTCCCCAGACTTTGTTGTTTGGGATAAACAGCGCTGTGGCTTTGAAGGCTGCAGGTTGGGGCAGACCCACAGCGTGTATCTGCAGACACCCAAACACACTTTGCCAGCATGAGATCAATGTTTCTGGAGGGTCTCCAGGTGAGATTATTTGTGGCTGTTGACTCATAAGCATTTGTGGTCTAGTGAGATGGGAGAGAGAGAGAGAGAGAGAGAGAGAGAGAGAGAGAGAGAGTCACATTCCCTTTTTGGAGAGGAGAGTGAAGGCAGAGAAAAAGCCACCCAAGGGCCTCCGTGTCTATGTATTGAACAAAACTGAGAGCAATAATAATAATAATAATAATAATAATAATAATAATAATTTATTTATACCCTGCCCATCTGGCTGAGTTTCCCCAGCCACTCTGGGCGGCTTCCAATTAAGTGTTAAAAACAATACAGCATTAAATATCAAACACTTCCCTAAACAGGGCTGCCTTCAGATGTCTTTTAAAGATAAGATAGCTGCTTATTTCCTTCACATCTGAAGGGAGGGTGTTTCACAAGGTGGGTGCCACCACCGAGAAGGCCCTCTTCCTGGTTCCCTGTAACCTCACTTCTCGCAGTGAGGGAACCGCCAGAAGGCCCTCGGAGCTGGACCTCAGTGTCTGGGCAGAACGATGGGGGTGGAGACGCTTCTTCAGGTATACAGGATTTGCTGCCCAATCATGTTCCACCTAAACTAAAATCCTGTTTTAATTGTTTAATTGTTCAAGCTTAACATGCCCATTAGTGGCTCAATGGGTCAGTGTGTGTGGCTGTTCACCAGAAGGTTGGTGGTTCGAGCCCACCCAGGGGCAGTAGTGAGCAGGATTCCTGCATTGTAGGGGTTGGACTAGATGGCCCTTGGTGATCCCTTTGTGCTGGGCCCAGGGGTTAACCCAAGCAATGCGGTCCAGGTCTGGTTCTGAATCCAAGGGTTCCATGAGGAGTCAGTCCGACAGGGCCAAGGTAAGACACGAGGCAGGAAACCTGGCAAGGACAGGCACAGGGTCTCAGGCAGGTTCCAGCAAACAGCAGTGTTGCGCCCACAACCTGGGGCAGGGTCTGACAGCCTTTTAATATTGTTTGGCCTTACATGGGCTCACCTCCCAGACCCTCTAAGTGTCCCCATTTTCCAGGGACATCCCTGATTTAGAGAAGCCGTCCTGGTTTCTGATTTGATCCCGGTATGTCCCGCTTTTCCTTAAGTTGTCCCTGTTTTCATTGGAGAAATGTTGGAGGGGATGGAGTTATCCAACACTCTGAAGGCAATCCTGTATAAGTGCTCTGGGCCCAGGGGTAACCCGAGAACCGTGGTCCAGGACCAGACCAGAATCCGTAGGTTCCACTAGGAGTCAGTCCAACAGGGCCAAGGCAGGACACGAGGCAGGAAACCAGGCAAGGACAGATACAGGATCTCAGGCAGGGTCTGGCATACAGCAATGTTGCTCCCGCAACCTGGGGCGGGGTCCGACAGCCTTTTATCTCTGTCAGGGTAACGGCCGGTCCTGATCCCCTGGCGACTCACCTCCCTGTCTCACCCAAAGGCAAGCACTCCTCCTCCGAGTACTCAGGTCTCTCCTTCTCTCAGACCTTTGTCTCCTCAGCTTGGGAGACATCGGTGGGTGACTAGACCCAGGGGCCGCCTCAGCCTCCCCTGACCCAACCGGTAGTGGAGCAGCTGTAAGTGATGGTCCAGCTGGAGGCAACGAGGTCATCTCCACATCTGGAGCCACATCTGGAGCCAGGGCAGGCTTCGGCCCCTGACTCAGCCCAGCTGGTGCTTGTTGCAGGGGAATCTGTGCAGACTGGGCCTCTTCAGAATCAGGCCCCAAACTTGGTTCAGATGATGCCTGAGGCAAAGGATCCGACGCAGACTGAGACTTCTCTGGCTCCGAGTCCGAGCCCGAGTCCCAGGCCATCACACCCTTCCAACTCTATAATTCCATGACTGACCCCTGATTGATTCCTGCATTGCAGGGGTTGGACTAGATGACCCTTGGTGATCCCTTCCAACTCTAAGATTCTATGATTCTATGACCCTTGCTGGAGTCCCAGCACCTCCTGTGCCTGAACCGTGCCAGCTGATCAATATGGGGACAACTGTTTAGTTTTGGTTTTCCTCTTCCCTCCTTGTCCCCTTTTCCTTGTGTGTCTTTTTAAAAAATATATTGTAACCCTGCAGGCAGAGACTGTCTTGTTTTGATTGCATGTAAGCTGCTCTTTTGGGCTGAAGTGCAGGCTGTCAATGCTCTAAAGACATAAATGTAAATGAATCAGCATCCAAGGACTTTCACTTCACTTTCCCCTGGGAAAGAGGGGTGTTTTGGTGCTGGGGGGTAACATCCCAGCCAAAGGATGCTCACGTGGTACTGTGGGCATGACCTCCAAAAACTATTCAAGCTAATTAAAAAAATGTGGTTGTTGTTGTTTTTAAAAAACCCAAATCTATTCCATTTCCCTGTACTTTTAATGAGCTGTAATGAACTTTTAATTAGCAGCATTTAGCGTTCTGTTTTGTTTTGGCTGTAGTGCTTTATGTGTGTGAGAGTGAGAGGGGATGAAGAAGCCAGGTAAGTCAAAAAACCTGATTCCTTTATGTTTGTATCACAATTTTAAAAACACAAACACCAAAACAGATGCAATGAGAAGACGGGGAGGAGAGAAATTGGACTGGATTCGGGCTTTTTATGTCAACCTGCCTAATGGGAAATTCTGGAACCAGCAGGTAAAGCAGAAGGCACGCATCTCTGAATTTTATGGTACAGTTGTGCAAGCAGCTAGAACTAATGGACATCCGATGAAGGTGACTATTGGAAAATCAAAGGACAGATAAAAGAAAGTGCTTATTTATGTAGTGTGTAATGAAACTGTGGAACTCCCTCCCACAGGAGGAAATGATGGCAACCTCTCCTCCTCCATGGATTCACCCAATCCTCTTTTAAAGCCATCTAGGTTGGTAGCCATCACTGCCTCCTGAGGGGGGGGGGAGTTCCATTGATTAACTATGTGCT
Organism: Podarcis cretensis; assembly: GCF_951804945.1. Classification (NCBI taxonomy): domain Eukaryota; kingdom Metazoa; phylum Chordata; class Lepidosauria; order Squamata; family Lacertidae; genus Podarcis; species Podarcis cretensis. The sequence goes on from NC_137174.1 coordinate 101,041,783, forward strand.
GCTTAAAGAAGGACTTTCTTTTATCTATTCCAAATCTTCCAACATTCAGCTTTATTGGTCGGATGCCCGATTATCGTCTTCCAAAGCAACTACTCTATTCCGAACTTAAAAATGGAAAGCGTAATGCCTGGTGGTTAACAAAAAGAGGTTCAAAGACTGTCTTGAGGCAAATCTAAAAAAAAAAATGTAGTATAAACACCAACAACTGGGAAACACTGGCCTGTGAGCGCTCCAGTTGGAGAACAGCCTTTCCCAAAGGTGTCATGGGCTTTGAAGACACTCGAACTCAGGACTCAAGGGAGAAACGCACTAAGAGGAAGGCACACTTGGCAAATCCACACCGTGATCAACTCCCACCCGGGAACCAATGTCCCCACTGTGGAAGGACGTGTGGATCCAGAATTGGCCTCCACAGTCATTTACGGACTCATTGCTAAAACTGTGTTTGTGGAAGACAATCTTATTTGGCTAAGAGGGATCACCAAAGAAAGAGGAAGAAGAATATCTGTTGAATTTTCCTTCTCTCTCCTCTTTGTTTCTATCTTTAGGGGAAATGATTCAGCTTCAGAAGCCTCTAATACAACTTTTCTTTTTTCTGAAAAGAGGAGCGAGCGAGCGAGCTGCGACTCAAGGAGCCAAACATAGTTGTTTTTATTTTAAAAACATCAACGCTTCAGAGTGTGTGGGTGGCAGAAACAAAGTGTTCTGAGTCAGAGCAAACACAACAGCAATTTCACGGCAAAGCTGCAATTCAGTCAGAAGGGATTGTAGCGATTAATGGGGAGGAATTAAGGCTGAAAAACAAATGGCATGTCTGGGCGAAAACTTTACACACGTGCAAAGCTCCTGGCTTCTTCAATAACACCAGACTCCGCTGCTCAGTTCAGGCCAGGAAGACATCTTTGTACGGGAGAGGATTTCTTATCCCTTTTAGGCATTATTCTCTCTCCCCTTTAGTTGTGGGCCAGCTTATTTTTAAATCATATTGTACGCATTTATTTATTGTATTTCTGTATCCATTTATCTGCATTACGGTCACATTCACAACGTGCATTGGAAGCATGTTTGAAGAGCAACATAAGTTGACAGAATACATGCGCAGCTTGCGGACTTAACATATAAGAGAACAAGAAGAACATACGTTTAGAGAAGACTGGGAAAGGTTTATTGAATATATGGGAAACAACTGTGTACAGCTGAAAATGCTGGCAGCACTAAGATAAATTCAACAGCGTAAATAAGCTTGATGGATGCAATAATGGAATACTGAATGGTATACTTTCTGTAAAATATGCAAGGATTTATGATATGTAAAATGAACCATGGGAAAAGAAGAAGGGAAGTCACTGTTATCTGAAGGATGTAAATAAGTACTTTAAATTGTAAAACAGAAAATTTAATTATATATATATATGGAAGTGTGTTTGAAGCACGCTAGCTGGGAGATCATGGGAAATGTAGTATGCAAAGGGTGCTGGGAATTCTTGTTCTGTGAGGGGTCAGCTGCGGTTCCCATGATTCTCTGAGGGAAGCCATGGCCGTTGAAAGTGCTGCTCATGTGCTTTGGGTGTGTGGTGCTGGGTGTGACCTAAGGTAATTTCTAATGCAGTTTTTGAATGGTTATTGTCCATCTGATATGTTGCGAGCCCCTTTGGTCAGTGGCGGAGCTTCATGGATCACCTTCAAAGGTAGCCCCACGTAGTGCGCATTGCAGTAGTCCAAGCGGGAGATAACTAGAGCATGCAACCACTCTGGTGAGACAGTCCGCAGGCAGGGAGGGTCTCATCCTGCATACCAGATAGAGCTGGGAGACTGCTGCCCCGGACACAGAATTGACCTGCACCTCCATGGACAGCTGTGAGTCCAGAGTGACTCCCAGGCTGTGCACCTGGTCATTCAGGGACACAGTTACCCCATTCAGGACCAGGGAGTCTGTTGTTGTTCAGTGTCTTTATAAATGACGTGGATGAAGGAATTGAGGGGATGCTCATCAAATTTGCAGATGACACCAAACTGGAAGGGGTAGCTAATGCTGCAGAAGACACAATTGGGATTCAAGATGACCTTAACAGATTGGAGAACTGGGTGCAAGCTAACAAGATGAATTTCAGCAGGGACAACTGTCAGGTTCTGCACCTAGGCAGGAAAAACCAGATGCACAAATATAGGATGAGGGACACCTGGCTTACTAGCAGTACGTGTGAAAAGGATCTTGGGGTCTTGGTGGACTGCAAGCTGAACATGAGTCAACAGTGTGATGCAGCAGCAAAAAACTATTCTAAGCTGCATCAACAGAAGTCTAGTATCCAGATCAAGGGAAGTCATTGTCCCACTCTCTTCTGCCTTGGTCAGACCACACTTGGAATCCTGGGTCCAATTCTGGGCACCACAATTTAAGAAGGATGTTGACAAGCTGGAAGGTGTGTAACCAAGGAGGGCGACCAAGATGAGCAAGGGTCTGGAAACCAAGCCATATGAGGAACGGTTGAAGGAGCTGGGTATGTTTAGCCTGGAAAAGAGGTGACGGAAAGGAGATAGGAGAGCCATCTTCAAATATCTCAAGGGCTGTCACATGGAAGAGGGAACCAGCTTGTTTTCTCCTGCTCTGGAGGGTAGGACTCGAACCCATGGCTTCAAGTTGCAAGGAAGGAGATTCCGAGTAAACATCAGGAAGGACTTTCTGATGGTAAGAGCTGTTTGTCAGTGGAAGGTGGTGGACTCTTTCCTTGGAAGTTTTTAAGCAGAGGTTGGATGGTCATCTGTCATGGCTACTTGGGCTGAGATTCCTGCATTGCAGCGGGTTCGACTAGATGACCCTTGGCTGTCCCTTCTATAATTCTATGGTTCTCCTGTGAGAGCCAGGGCAAGGCTTTCCCTGTCAGCCACTCCTGTGCCCATCCCATTGGCGTGGCCATACCTTTTGATGTCACCACTCACTGGCTGTCTGGAGGATTCAGGTGTGAGGAATTTTCGGAGGAATTCATTTCTGGGAATCCCCATAGCTCGTGCCGCATTGCATCAAGCTAAACTGCTCCGATAAAGAAACTCCTTTGACCCAGATGATGAGAGACCTATTTATTGCATTTCTAGCTAACCTTTTTCTCGGAGCTCAAAGCTAGTTCTCCTAAACTCCACATTTTATCCTCACAGAAACCCTGCAAGGTTGAGAGCGAGTGATTGGCGAGAGGTCACTCAGTAACATTCAGGTCTCTCCGGTCCGAGTCCAGTGCTCTAACCAGCTTCCAAAGTAGGTGTCAGCACCCCCCCCCCGAGGCACTGGGAGTACCTAAGAACAAACGGATGTCTGGGAGGGGTGCTGGAAATATAGAATACTATCAGACTTTGGAAAACTGTTATCACCAGATCAAACTCATCAATGTTGTGGAATTAATTAAGCTAAATGCTATTTATTGGATTTTGAATAAACATGCAACTCATTTGTTGCTGTTTTTTTAAATTTTTATTCTGTTATTATCTTTTATTTATTTATTTATTTATACCACCCTATAAAATAGGGACGCAGGTGGCGCTGTGGGTTAAAGCCTCAGCGCCTAGGACTTGCCGATCGAAAGGTCGGCGGTTTGAATCCCTGCGGTGGGGTGCGCTCCCGCTGCTCGGTCCCAGCGCCTGCCAACCTAGCAGTTCAAAAGCACCTCCGGGTGCAAGTAGATAAATAGGGACCGCTTACCAGCGGGAAGGTAAACGGCGTTTCCGTGTGCGGCTCTGGCTCGCCAGAGCAGCGATGTCACGCTGGCCACGTGACCCGGAAGTGTCTCCGGACAGCGCTGGCCCCTGGCCTCTTAAGTGAGATGGGCGCACAACCCCAGAGTCTGTCAAGACTGGCCCGTACGGGCAGGGGTACCTTTACCTTTACCTTACCACCCTATAAGGACGCGGGTGGTGCTGTGGGTTAAACCACAGAGCCTAGGGCTTGCCGATCAGAAGGTCAGCGGTTTGAATCCCCATGACGGGGTGAGCTCCCGTTGCTCGGTCTCTGCTCCTGCCAACCTAGCAGTTCAAAAGCACATTAAAGTGAAAGTAGATAAATAGGTACCGTTCCGGCGGGAAGGTAAACGGCGTTTCCGTGCGCTGCTCTGGTTCTCCAGAAGCAACTTAGTCATGCTGGCCACATGACCCGGAAGCTTTACTGTTCCCTTGGACAGTAAAGCGAGATGAGCGCCGCAACCCCAGAGTCGGCCACGACTGAACCTAATGGTCAGAGGTCCCTTTACCTTTACCTTTACCTTTACCTTTACCTTTACCTTTACCTTTACCTTTACCTTTACCACCCTATACCCATAGATCTCAGAGCGGTTCCTTAGTGGGTCATGCAGAGCCCTATTCTCAATAAGGTAGGCAGCCCCAGGGACCTGTCTTTGTAACCAAGCGGGTGGTGGCCCCCAAAAAATTGTTTGGCAACCACTGCTCTAACCACTAAACCACACTGCTCCAGCAGATTTTATTAAGCCAGTAGGTTCCCCCTCTTGCCAGCTTGCAAGCTTTCTCCCCACCCCACCCCCTCCCCAAAGCAGGATATGGCTTCACAGAATCCCAGAATCATGGAACTGTAGAGTTGGAGGGGACCCCCAGGGGTCATCTAGCCCAACCCGCTGCAAATGCAGGAATCCCAAATTTCCCTTACTGCTGGCACCTGTGCAAAGCACTTCTCTCCCCACTTCCTTGGAAACTGTTTGAGGAAGTGAAGCAGTTCCTGACTCCTTTCCCAGAACAGGAATGACGTCAGGACCGGGGAGGGTTGACCACAGATCCTGACCCACCCACAGAAACCCCGCCCCCTAAAGTGGAAGCCTACACCCCATAATGACTTCCACAGAAGCTGGTGACGCACACTTTCCATAAGAGGAAGGCTACAGTCCTGATATTCAAGTTTGCTGTGGATCGGGGCCTGATCTCACAGTGACAAACTCAGAATGAAAGCCTGGTTTTAATAATAACAACAACAACAACAACAACAACAACAACAACAACAACAACAAAAACAACAATTTATACCCCGCTCATCTGGCTGTGTTTCCCCAGCCACTCTGAGCGGCTTCCAGCAGAATATTAAAATACAATAGTCTATTAAACATTAAAAGCTTCCCTAAACAGGGCTGCCTTTAGATGTCTTCTAAAAGTCTGATAGTTGTTGTTCTCTTTGACATCTGGTGGGAGGGCGTTCCACACTGCGGGCGCCACTACCGAGAAGGCCCTCTGCCTGGTTCCCAGTAACTTAGCTTCTCGCAGGGAGGGAACTGCCAGAAGGCCCTCAGTGCTGGACCTCAGTGTGCGGGCAGAACAATGGGGTGGAGACGCTCCTTCAGGTATACTGGACCGAGGCTGTTTAGGGCTTTCAAGGTCAGCACCAACACTTTGAATTGTGCTTGGAAATGTTCTGGGAACCAATGTAGGTCTTTCAAGACTGGTGTTATGTGGTCTTGGCGGCCACCCCCAGTCACCAGTCTAGCTGCCGCATTCTGGATTAGTTACAGTTTCCGAGTCACCTTCAAAGGTAGCCCCACGTAGAGCGCATTGCAGTAGTCCAAGCGGGAGATAACTAGAGCATGCACCACTCTGATGAGACAGTTTGCAGGCAGGGAGGGTCTCAGGTTTTTAGGGCAGCTGTGGCCAACACTGCATGCTAGAATCATATAATTGTAGGGTGGGGAGGGTCATTCAGTCCAACCCCCTGCAGTGCAGGAATCTCAGCTGAAGAATCCCTGGCAGGTGGGGAGGATCTTCTCAGGACCTGCTGTCCAGGAGGACCTGCCTGCCTCAGACCAAAAGAGATTCCGCTGTCTCTCTGTTTGGGGAATGTTCCCTCCCGCCCGGCGCCAGCGCTCTCTGATTTCAAGCACCATGGGAAAACAGAATAATTCAATCTGGCCTTTGAAGCTGTGCTCTCTGCATATTTCTAACGGGGCGAGTTTTTGTTGGATTTGATCCTTGTAGGTTGTTTTGATGCTTGCTTTCATAGCACAGAATCGTGAAGTCGGAAGGGAACCCGGTGGCCATCTAGTCTGACCCGCCACAGTCATGGCTGAAGACTCCCTGGCAGATGTCCATCCAACCTCTCTTTGAAAACCTCCAATGGAGGAGAGTCCACCACCTTCTGAGGGAGTCTGTTGCAGCACTGAACAGCTCTTACCTTCAGGAAGTTCTCCCGAATGTTTAGTGGGAATCTCCTCCCTTGCAATTGGGATCCATGGTTTTGGGCCCCTTGCTCCATCTTCCATGGGACAGCCTTTGAGGTCTTCAAAGATGGCCAGCCCAACATCTCTCAGCCTTCTGCTCACAGGTCCTTAAAATATCAGTGGAAACAGCTGGTCCTGGCGAGTATTAATCGCTTTCAATTTTAACTTAAGGTTGGCCATTTGTCCAGTCTAATTTTAATTCATTTGAATTAATTTTGGGATGCATTTTAATTGTTTGTTTGTTTGGTTTTATGTATATTGTGTTTTATATGATGTTAGCCGCTCTGAACCCAGCTCTGGCAGGGGAGGGCAGGATACAAATAATATTTATTATTATTATTATTATTATTATTATTATTATTATTCTACTGGTTTTATGTATATTGTGTTTTATATGATGTTAGCCGCTCTGAACCCAGCTCTGGCAGGGGAGGGCAGGATACAAATAAAATTTATTATTATTATTATTATTATTATTATTATTATTATTCTACTGTACAGGCTAAGCATACCCGTTCGTCGTGAGGTTCGGTTTAAATCAAGCCGTCCTTCGTGTATGCAAAATGTAATCCAATACATCGGTCACCTGGGCAGGTACCATGACATTACCCAGGTAATAACCAAGCGCCAGCTTTAAATGAAGCACGAAGACCAAGAAAGTTTTCCTGTTCATTTCCAGCATCACGTTGAAACTGAACCTGATTCATTTGCTTCACCCGCTGATTCAGAAATAGGTGTGTCTCTTGCTGCTGCTGCTGCTGCTGCTGCCTGAACACACCTGCCCTTGTTGGATTTCAAGTTCTTTCTCAAGGGTTTGGATATCTCCTATGGAACCTTAGGAGGGCATCTGTTCCCCTGTCAGGGGGCTCTGGCTCTCAGGGAGTTGAATCCATTGGTTTGTGTCCTCCCCTCTGAAAACAGCCTTGCTCCCTCTTCCATGTGACAGCTCTTCAGATTTTTGAAGGGGGCTGTCTCTTCTCCAGGCTAAACATGCCCAGCTCCTTCAACCGTTCCTCATAAGGCTTGGTTTCCAGCTCCTTGATCAATTCGGTCATTCTCCTCTGCACATATTCCAGCTTGTCATCCTTCTTAAATTGTGGTATCCAGAAGTGTGCAGATATCCGGGCAGTGGGCTCCCCCCTTCCCTTGCCCTCATGCTACAGTTCCCAAACTTCAGTGGACACCACCACTACCCATGGAAAGGAAGGAAGGAAGGAAGGAAGGGGTGTTAGAGGGGGAGAGAGGTGATCTATTTGTGTGGCTGCAAATGTGGTCCGTAAGTGAAATGATGGGATCGTCTGTCTCCAGAACTTCCAAATTGTAACCTTCTTCTATGTTTTGACACCAGTACCTGAGCAAGAAGAAGCTACTGCCACCTGGTGGAAAATGCTCAGAAGACAGACATGGAGTCAATGCAAAAACCTTCACCTTGCAAGATTCTGTGCTTTAAAACCTGTTCTTTGTCCTCGCCTTCAAAGTTCCCATTCCAGCGGTACCCATGAAAGGCTAGGTTGGCCTGCACCCACCCTGGGGAATCCCTCTTCTCCCTGCTCCCCATACAACTCTGGGAGTAAGTCCCAGCGAGACTTATTTCAGCACAGGCAGGAGAGTTTTTGGTGCCTCCAGAGACTGTCACTATTCAGCAAAAGGGATGCACCAAGAATTTAGGTTTGTGGATTAAAGCGCTCTCTCGTCCTCTTGTGTAACAAATCACTTTAAAAAGAAACGGACTTCTCTGTGGTTGGGAAAGGGATGGGGAACTTTGCTTGGAAAGTATGGAAACGGTTAACAGTGAGGCGTGTAAACTCCCTCCATGCAAATCAGGTTAAATGCACCATGTCTTATAAATAAAAGAGAACAAATTGTCAATGAAGTCTGTCCTCTGGGACAGCCTTGTGAAGTTTCAATAGATGTGACACCTGGAGGAATCCCTCCATTGAGAAATTAGGAGAGCCAGGGCTAATCCAGCCCAGCATCTGGTATTCAGAGTGGCCAACCAAATACCCCAAAGGGAAATCTGCAAGCAGGATCCGAGCCCAAGTGCTCTCTCCCTTCCTGCAGTTTCCAGCAGCTGGCATTCAGGAACATTTGCTGCCTCTAACCTTGGAGACAGAACAGGACCATCCCGCCTAGTAGCTATCAATAGTCCTCCCCTCTGCTCCATGAATTGTTCAGTCCTCTTTCAAATCCATCCCACTTGGTGGCCATCACTGCCTCCTGGGACCATCGTTCAGCCCGGACACTGAGGTCCAGCTCTGAGGGCCTTCTGGCGGTTCCCTCTCTGCGAGATGTGAGGTTACAGGGAACCAGACAGAGGGCCTTCTCGGTGGTGGCACCTGCCCTGCAGAACACCCTCCCATCAGATGTCAAGGAGATAAACAGCTATCTGACTTTTAGAAGACATCTGAAGGCAGCCCTGTTTAGGGAAGTTTTTTAATGTTTCATCGCATTATTATTATTATTATTATTATTATTATTATTATCATTTACACAGGATCAGGCCCTCCTGGTTTTGGCAACATCTTATTCCAAACTAAACTTTGTGCCTGCATATATATTCCAGGAAGAACAGCCTTTACCAATATATATATATTGCAGGAGAACAGCCTTTACCAAAGGTGTCATGGGCTTTGAAGACAGTCGAACTCAGGATGCAAGGGAGAAACGTGCTAAGAGGAAGGCATGCTTGGCAAACCCTCACCAGGATCAACTCCTGCCTGGAAACCAATGTCCCCACTGTGGAAGGATGTGTGGATCCAGAATTGGCCTCCACAGTCACTTACGGACTCATTGTTAAAACTGTGTTCATGGGAGACAATCTTACTCAGCTACGAGTGTTTGCCAAAGAAAGAAGAGTCCAGGAAGGTGTGATTTACTGCTGACCTGGTATAACTAGTTCTGGTAGCTGCCTTTGCCAGGAGTGAATCCCACCCCCAGTCAATCCAGTTTTAAGCTTCCTGATTCCAAGAAAATCAGGTGATGAATCAGAGGAAGTTGCCTGGCTTTGCAGATGTGCTCAAGCAGCTGCTGCTCAGAAAAGCCTCTCCTCCTCTAACTTCAGGTGGATTCAGGTGCTCCTACAAGGGGCAGGAAAACACTTTGTTAGGCAACCTCAGTTCAAAAACTTCAAGCGCTTGTCTGTTCCACTGTCAAACATCTCTTACCCTTAGAAAGTTCTTCCTAATGTTCAGTTGAAATCTCATTTCTCGCCATTTGAATCCTCCTAATCTGAATAGATTTTCTCTTGTGGCCTTTAGGTAGCGTTTCCTTGCAATTCTTCCATGTGGGTCATTGGCTCTTGTGGTCCCTTGATCTGCACAGGGCTGGCAGCTGATTTAGCTTACTGCTTTGGGCATGTGCTTGGACAAGAGCAGGGCCAGCAGCTTCTATCAGTATCCCGGGCCATTGGGCATTCGCACACAGCACAGTTAAGCTATGGAACTCTCTGCCACAGGGGGCAGTGATGGCCACTAACTTGGGTGACTTTAAAGAGGGATTGGACTAATCCATGGTGAGAAAAGGCTATTCACGGCCTAGGACCCTCGTACCTACAGGACCGCCTCTCCTGGTATGCCCCACGGAGGACCTTAAGGTCCATAAATAGCAACACCCTAGACGTCCCAGGCCCTAAGGAAGTTAGATTAGCCTCAACCAGAGCCAGGGCCTTTTCAACACTGGCCCCAACTTGGTGGAACGCTCTGCCTCATGAGACCAGGGCCCTGCAGGATCTGATTTCTTTCCGCAGGGCCTGTAAGACAAAGTTGTTCCGCCTGGCCTTCGGCTTGGAGTCAATTCGATTCCCTCCCCCTCTCTCCCCCCTTTCTCCTCCTGTGAAGAGGCTGCATCTTAATGTTTTAATGTTGTGTTTTAATCTTGTTTTTCAAGTTGTATTTTAATCAACTTATTTTTATTATTGGTTGTTAGCCGCCCTGAGCCTGGTCTTGGCTGGGGAGGGTGGGGTATAAATAAAAATTATTATTATTATTATTATTATTATTATTATTATTATTATTATTATATTATTATTATTATTATTATTATTATTATTATTATTATTATCAACGCCTACTAGCCACAATGTGTAGGAGTAACTAAGAAGGGGTAAATTTCCTTCATCAGCAAGAATCACTCCCATGGATGTGTGGGATGTAACATGACAAAAGCAGTCAAATGCAACATTTCCTGTTTTCCCAGAGTAGACACATGGGGGAATGTTGCCCCAGCCAGGAGACCTTCCTGTGTGTGACCAGGTGTGACCCTGGGAGACCCCATGAAAGGGCTAGTCACACAGCCATCTTCCTCTTTGGCCTTTTTTGCTCTTTTGCCACTTTGAGCTCTCTTTCTCTTTGTTATTTTGGCTTTGCGGTTTATCTTAGGTATTTCACAACTACACCCCCGGGCTAGATAATCACTTCACAGATTTACCTTTCCCACTCCAGGTGTATTGTTTTTCCCCCACACAGGCATATCTCTCTGATCCCACCTCAAGCGTATAGATATTATCCTACCACTTGCCTACCACTTTTGTGGTGACAGGTGTTGTTATCCTACCACGGACGTATTTTATTTATCCCACCTCTGCCACCAATTTTGTGGCGATCACACACAGGGCCCCCGGATGTTTGACGGTCTATTGACCCTGTGCCACCACTGCGATTGCTTTTTCTGCTGCCACCTCCCTGTTTCTCAGGGGGACACACAGAGTCCAGACTGTTGTTAACATAAACAAATAATCAAGTTTATTTTTAAATGCAGGAACAAGCTTATGGTTACAGTTATTTTTTCTTGGCAGTTTCTTAATCTTAGTTTCTTACCGACCTATATGTCCTAACAATTTCAAATTGATTATTCCAACTGTCTATCTGACTCCACCTAACAATTCCTCTCACTCTCTCACAATACAACTCGACCAACCCACTGCCTATTCCTCCCTCTTCCTTCTCCAATGCCCAAACCTCAACTGACTTTCAAAACCTCCCACTCTAACTTTTACTCCTCCCTTGCATTCCCACTGGCCAATCACATCACACTCATTTAACCCTTTCCTTATGACCCACCTGGGAGGCAAACGCCACAACCATCTTGATGCTTTTGCTGTCTGCTGGCTCTCAGCCAGCAGCACACGGGCTCACTCCTGACAAAAGGACGAACCCAGACTTTTCTCTGTATCTGTAACCACAAGGTAAAGCCTGACTTCAGGATCACACAGAGGACTGAACGTGAGCAAACCTTATCATTACTTTAGAAGATTACTGTGTCATTATTGTTTTAAGAGGGAACAAAAGCGGATTTACCAGGAACAAGTCCAATCTGGACTAGCCACACTGGATTGCTTAACTCAAGTGATTCTCATGTATCCAATCAATTAGTTTCCTGCAATATACAAGGGAATGTGCTCTGCTACCACCTCATTAGCCTGAGTGTGGAAGGATAATATTAATCAATATATCCTTTCCAATGCCCTCAACATTCCCACAGAATGAGCTAATCACAGGTGCAAGGTCAGCCAAGCCACTTGCTATGATAATGGCCCAGTGGCCCAACTATATCTGTGATTAATACTTGTCAGCTCAGTAATGTCTGTCAGTTCGTCTGCCTGTTGGTTAGCCAGTTGGTGTTACTTGTTCGGTATTATGACTTGAATTGCTGAACTTATTTAGAGAAGCAGAGATATTTTATACTTGCATGCATCTGCAAAAGCCTACCTATCTGTATTCCTGAGCCTTATCTTCTTTCCCTGCTTCTGTGTGGGGACTGGTAAAGGTAAAGGTAAAGGTAAAGGTAAAGGTAAAGGTAAAGGTAAAGGGACCCCTGAATGTTAGGTCCAGTTGTAGGTGACTCTGAGGTTGCGGCGCTCATCTCGCTTTACTGGCCGAGGGAGCCAGCGTACAGCTTCCAGGTCATGTGGCCAGCAGGACTAAGCCGCTTCTGGCGAACCAGAGCAGCGCACGGAAACGGCATTTACCTTCCCACCGGAGTGGTACTTATTTATCTACTTGCACTATGACGTGCTTTCGAACTGCTAGGTGGGCAGGAGCAGGGACTGAGCAAAGAGAGCTCACCCCGATGTGGGGATTCGAACCGCCGACCTTCTGATTGGCAAGCCCTAGGCTCTGTGGTTTAGACCACAGCGCCACCTGCATCCCATGGTGACTGGTACTGGAAGCAATTTCCACTATGTGAGGATCTCACCTGAGATTCCAGCACAATGGCTATGCTCTGACCACACGGTCGGAGGCAACGATGCCTCTGAATACCTGTTGCTCTTGTGCCCGAATCCTGCTTGCGGGTTTCCCACTGGAGCATCTGGTTAGCCACTGTAAGAACAGGATGCCGGACTACATGGACCAGTGGCCTGATCCAGCAAGCTCCTCTTTCATTCTGCCCTTGGACTAGGCTAGGACTACCTTCTGCTCTGTATTTCTCTGGCCTAGATGATCCTTCGGGTCCCTTCCAACTTTGCAATTCTATAATTCTTTCTCAAACCACCAAAATCTTCCAGGCGCGTTTGTGGACCCTGCACTGGTGTTGGTCTGTGCAGTGCAGGACTCTAATTGAACCCAGGCGATTGGTTGCTGCGTCTTGGTTGCTTAGCACCAGGCATAAGGCCCGCCTCCCTCTGCTCCAGCCAGCTCAAGCTATGGGACCCGTTGATCACCTGTTGATCATTTGCAAAAGAAAGCGGAGACTTTGCTGGAGATCAGCGCAGACCCACAGCAAGACCTGGTGTAGATTTGGGAGGAGATGAAGCACCTTCTCCAATACACGGGCTGCTTCTTGGCCTTCTTCTCTGCCGGCTTCCTGATTGCTGCCACTTGGACAGACTGTTGGATGGTGAACACGGACGACTCCTTGGAGGTAAGGCAAAAAGAGAGGGAGAGGGAGACTCCAACGGCCACACGGCTGGCTCAGATCCATCAGGTGCAGCTTTCCAGAGTGAGGAGGAGCGGTGGTGAGTGTGGGAGCAGAATCTATGGGTCTGCTTACTGAAAGGACTTTGGGCTGCGTCTTCCTTGGAATGAAAAATTCTATTCTGCTCTGGTCAGACCTCACCTGGAGTACTGTGTCCAGTTCTGGGCACCACAGTTCAAGAAGGACACTGACAAACTGGAACGTGTCCAGAGGAGGGCAACCAAAATGGTCAAAGGCCTGGAAACGATGCCTTATGAGGAACGGCTAAGGGAGCTGGGCATGTTTAGCCTGGAGAAGAGGAGGTTAAGGGGTGATATGATAGCCATGTTCCAATATATAAAAGGATGTCACATAGAGGAGGGAGAAAGGTTGTTTTCTGCTGCTCCAGAGAAGCGGACATGGAGCAATGGTTCCAAACTACAAGAAAGAAGATTCCACCTAAACATTAGGAAGAACTTCCTGACAGTAAGAGCTGTTTGACAGTGGAATTTGCTGCCAAGGAGTGTGGTGGAGTCTCCTTCTTTGGAGGTCTTTAAGCAGAGGCTTGACAACCATATGTCAGGAGTGCTCTGATGGTGTTTCCTGCTTGGCAGGGGGTTGGACTCGATGGCCCTTGTGGTCTCTTCCAACTCTATGATTCTATGATTCTATGAAAAAGAGAGAGTTGGCAGGAAGGTGGGAGAATCATAGCATTGTAGAGTTGGAAGTGGCCATGAGGGTCATCTAGTTCAACTCCGTGCAGTGGTGGAATCTTTTACCCAATGTGGGACTCGAAGCCAAGACTCTGGAGAAGAAGAGTCTTGTGCTCTACCAACTGGGCGATCCCCAGAAAACATGAGAGGTCAGTATGGAATGCTTCAGGTTTTTGACCAGCAATGCTCTTTTCCTGTGATCTTCCTGCTAAGGTAGTTTCTTAACCAGGTTGTGAGAACTTTGCCATCCCTTTAAAAGTTGTTAAGCTCTGTTTATAAGTAGAACACCCCATCGATAAGCTCAGAAGAGAATCTTGCTTGCGGGAGTCTTCAAGGTCACCCTGTGAGTTTAGCAACCGAGCACAGATTTGAACCCTGGTCTCCCAGGTCTGAGTCTTGACATGCTAACCACTCCCACTTTTAATCTATTAAAACAGCACCCCTAATTCATCAGTGTGATTTGTCAGAAGGGATGGGGCTATAGCCCAGTGGGCAGGGAGCCTCATTCACATGCAGAAGATCCCATTTTCAGTCCCCAGCAAACTATTCCAGGCAGGGCTGAGAAAAACAGACCAGTGCTGTGATTTGGGATAAGGCAAGTCCCTAATAGTTAGCCTAATAAACATAATAATCAACACCATCAACATCAACAACTTCCTAATAAACATTAGCAAACAACAACAACAACAAAACCAGTTTGAACAGTTGGGGAAAGGCAAGGAAATGTGGGAAATTCACATAGGAAGCTGCCTTATTTTATTACGTATTATGATTGTCATGCAATGCCCTTTTAAAATGTGCTGGGAAGGTTCTTGGGTTGCTTTCATTTTCATTTTATGTATTTTGTATTTTTATGTTGTAATTTTATCCTGTGAACTGCCCTGGGACCTGAATGTTTATAGAGTGGTATACAAATTTCATAAACAAACAAATAATAACAGAAATATTTTGTGTTTTTAGCTTAGATTTTATGTTGTGAACTGCCCTGAGGTCATACAAATTTAATAACAGCAGCAAATTCCTGCACTGGAGGGTTGGACCAGATGACCTTTGGGGGTCCTTTCCAAGTCTACACTTCTATGATTCCAGCTTATCCTACGCTAACTGGCAGCAGCTGTCCAGGGTGCCAGGAAGGGAGCCTCTCCCAGTCCCACCGGACTGAACCCGGGGCCTTCTGCATGCAAGGCAGCTGTTCTGCCACCCGGTTACTGAAAAACTGCTGGGTCGCTTAGTGGGTGCCCCCTGGGCAATGTCACCCGTGACTGCCAAGGGAACCCAGAAATGGCAAGTTTCGCAAGCTGCTTCTCTCTAGACTTAGGGGAAACTGGGAAATCCAACACAGTGAACAGCAAAGGGTTTTATTTTATTTTTTTAACCTTGCCTCCTCGGTTCAAAGGCACCTCCAGTTGGACCACGTCCCCTCCTCTCCTCCTCGGTGTTTCATTAATGCGCCCTCGGGGTTAAGCGCATTCAGGCTTTGCACGTCCCGGCGCTGCGTCTGAATACCAACGCGCTCGGCGAAGGGCCGGCAGCATTAATATCTGACAGAATGAGTTGATCTCGCCACCTAAGCGGGTCATTGCATCCCTAAATATGGGGACGGGGGGGTTAATGAGCCGTGTTCCCTGGAAAGGAGCCGGGGTCGGATCAGGGCGGCCAGACACTTGCTCAGCAAGCAGGAAGGGCTTTGCGCGAAGGAAAGAAGGAAGGAGATACAAAGAGGAAGGAAGAGAAGGAGAAAGGGGGGGGGGGGAGAGAGAGGAAAGCATGGAAGAGAAAAGGAGAGAGGAAAGGAAGGAAGGAAGGAAGGAAGGAAGGAAGGAAGGAAGGAGAGAGAGAGAGAGAGGAAAGCAGGGAAGAGAAAAGGAAAGAGAGAGGAAGGAAGGAAGGAAGGAAGGAAGGAAGGAAGGAAGGAAGGAAGGAGAGAGAGAGAGAGGAAAGCAGGGAAGAGAAAAGGAAAGAGAGAGGAAGGAAGGAAGGAAGGAAGGAAGGAAGGAAGGAAGGGGAGAGAGAGAGAGGAAAGCAGGGAAGAGAAAAGGAGAGAGCGAGGAAGGAAGGAAAGAAAGAAGGAAGGAAGGAGAGAGAGAGAGAGAGAGGAAAGCAGGGAAGAGAAAAGGAGAGAGAGAGAGAGAGAAAGGAATGAAAGAAGGAAAGGAAAAAGGGAGGGACGGAGGGAAGAAAGAAAGAAAGAGGGGCTCCAGACAAGGCTATCCGCCCAGATCACTTTTCTTTCTTCCCACCCCCAAATTTGCATGTTTCCAAGATTTTGGGAAATCCCCCCAGTTTCAGCGCTTGGGGTGAATTTCAACGCCTGGCTTTAGGTTGCAAAACCAAACTGGTTTTAGGTGACTCTTTTCCATGAACCCTCAGTAGACCTGAGATTGTTTTCCTAGCTGAAATGCGTGCAGCCTCCATCCTAGGGTTGGGGGCCTTTAGAGGGGAAATGTAACAAAGTTTTGAGAGTTTTAGAAATAAAATGTGAGCGAGGGGGAGGGTATGACAGAGGTGTATAAAATTATGCAAGGCAAAGAGAGTTTGTTGTTTAGTCGGTTAGTCGTGTCCAACTCTTCGTGACCCCCTGGACCAGAGCACGCCAGGCACTCCTGTCTTCCACTGCCTCCCGCAGCTTCGTCAGACTCATGTTTGTACCTTCGAGAATACTGTCCCACCATCTCGTCCTCTGTCGTCCCCTTCTCCTTGTGCCTCCATCTTTCCCAGCATCAGGGTCTTTTCCAGGGAGTCTTCTCTTCTCCTGAGGTGGCCAAAGTCTTGGAGCCTCAGCTTCAGGATCTGTCCTTCCAGTGAGCACTCAGGGTTGATTTCCTCCAGAATGGAGAGGTTTGATCTTCTTGCAGTCCATGGGACTCTCAAGAGTCTCCTCCAGCACCAGAATTCAAAAGCATCCATTCTTCGGCGATCAGCCTTCTTTATGGTCCAGCTCTCACTTCCATACTCGGATTTAAATAGAAACTGGCAGCTTCAAGGCTGTCTCTTCTGCTGCTGGTGCTTCCTCTTTGGACCAGTCCGGAAGATAGGAAGCGGCTGCCTACTGAGTCAGGCCATTGGTGCATCCATCTCTGTAGTGTCTACCCAGGCTGGCAGAGGCTCTCCTGGATGTGAGGCATGGAGCTTCCTCCAGCCCTACCTGAAGATGTACCTCGGACCTTCTGCTCACCCCATTTAAAGTGTGCTGTTCTGTTTTTAATCTCCACATTTTAACATATCTGTGGTTTTGTATTGCTTTAATTCTGTTAGAGTTTAATTGCTTTACAACTTACTATTTTTCACAGGCTTTTAGCCTTCTGCATTTTCCCTTGTGTGGTCTTTAATTTGTGTCAGCTGCCTTGAGTCCCACTGTGGGGAAATGGCAGGATATTATCCCAAACTATAGCTCTGGGATAACACAGCCCTTCACATTCACTCATTCACAGAAGGAACCATCCTCTGTTGACTGGGGCACACAGAATAATAGAATGGTCGAGAGCTGGAAGGGTTCCCCAAAGGTCATGTAGCCCAACCCGGTTGCAAGGCCACTCTAACTGAAACTGTAGGCTCCTTGGGGCAGGTCCTTGTAATAATGATGATGATGGTCACTTTCTCCCACGTAGTTGAGCGCTACCTGCCGCGGCCTTTGGTGGGAATGCGTCACCAATGCCTTTGACGGGATAACAACCTGCGATGAATATGACTCCATCTTGGCTGAGCACCCAGGTACGTCTGCTGCCAGTTTTTATTATTATTATTACTGGATCAATTCTGAAGGAAACAGGTCTTAAAGAAAGCATTTACTGGGACAGGTCACCATAAGCTGAAAAACTTGGTTTTTGATTGTTTGTTTGTTTGTTTTATTTGGTTTTCGCTTTAATATTATCAAAATCACATATAATTCATCATATAAACAGCTGTATAAACATAAAACACATTTAATTGAGTTACACGCTGTTCACTTCTCTGGAATCATTATGCTGATGTCATAATGATCTGAAACTTTATTGATTGATTGATTGATTGCATTTAAATATCACATTTCCCCCCACTAAGGAACTTAAAGTGGCATACATGGTTCTCTCCCACCCTCCTCCTTTAGTCCATACAACAACCCTGTGAGGTAGGTCAGTCTGAGAGGCAGCGACTGAGCTCAAGGTCACCCAGTGAGCTGAATGGCCAGGGAGGGATTCGAACCCTGGTCCTACTCGGACACTCTGACCACTGCACCACACCAGAGTCCCTCCCTTCTGCCTCCAGGCTCTTTCTTGTTTTGCAGTGAAACTGATCCTGACCCGAGCGATGCTCATCACGGCTGACATCCTGGCTGGTTTCGGGTTCGCCTTCCTCCTCCTGGGCCTGGACTGTGTAAAGTTCCTCACAGACGAACCTGGAATCAAAACCCAAATCTGCTTCATAGCTGGACTGGCTCTGCTAACGGGAGGTAGTTGGCCACAGAAAGCTGGGACCTGGGTCAGGTGGGGCTGGGGCTGGGAGATAGAAGGAGTTTAAAGTGAAAATGTTAAAGTGATAATAATGCTAAATTATTATCAATTTACGATGGGGCGGAAGGTCCACAGGCTATGAAGGACTTGCTCGCAAATTTATTGACAGCTGCACAAATTATTATAGCCAGGAAGTGGAAGGGGGCAAGCAGAATATAAAATGGAAGAATGGTATAAAGAGGTGTGGAATATAGCTATTAGCGATAAATTAGCATGTGCCATTAAGGTAAGACAGGGAATATGCAGGAGAAATGATTTTGAGGCGTTACGGAGGGTGTTTGTAGAATTTGTACTGTTAAAACGGAAAGGGGCCAAACCATCGCAAGAGGTGTTGAAATTTGGAGAGGTTGGATAGGTACAGTGGAATGGTCTCGGGGTGGGGTGCACATTTTTATTCTTATTTATTTATTATTATTACATTGTCAAAATAAAAAAGGGATAAACTATGGGAAAGAAAAAGTAGAAGAAACAGGTTAAAGTTCACCTCAACTTTCTAAGCAGGGAGTTCCAAAGTGTAGGTGTTGCCACACTAAACAACTGCACTTCCACAAGTTTGGAATGGGGATTATGTGACACTTGCAAAATTGGCCATAGCCAACGGGGTCAGAGCTACAAAAATTAGTGAAAAGCTTTTAAAATACTCAATTAACTGAGGTTCTGTCCCCCACAAAGCCTGCCCCCCAGAGAAGGAACAGCCAGAAGGCCCTTGGAGCTGGACCTCAGTGTCCGGGCAAAACGATGGGGGTGGAGACACTCCTTCAGGTCTACTGGGCCAAGGCCGTTTAGGGCTTTCAAGGTCAGCACCAACACTTTGAATTATGCTTAGAAACGTACCAAGCTAAGAGAAGAGGGTGGAGGAAAGCCGATACCCCTTAGCTTAGAAGCCCCCCTGAATTACGGTAGTTGCAGCTCTTGCAACCTGGCTCCGTCTTTTGGCGAGGACACTTAAATGGCCAGCTAAAAAGAAACTTGTCTGACCAGTTCAGCAACAGAATCCTCCATTAGATTCTAAGCCTCACTGGGTAGAGCAGGCATAGGCAAACTCGGCCCTCCAGATGTTTTGGGACTACAGTTCCCATCATCCCTGACCACTGGTCCTGTTAGCTAGGGATCATGGGAGTTGTAGTCCCAAAACATCTGGAGGGCTGAGTTTGCCTATGTATGGGGTAGAGGATCCAAGCACATCATCCAGACCAGTGTCAGATTTACGTATAAGCTAAACAAGCTCTAGCTCAGAGCCCCACTCTCTTGGGGGCCCTCCAAAAAATTTAAAGGTAAAAAAACCTGGATGTACATTTCCAAAATACAATATAAAAAACTAATAAAATAAAACCTACATACAGCAACAGTGTTTTGTGTTGTGTCGGCTCCTATGATGTAAGTCATGGGCCCTGCCTGCTCGCCTGCTCCCTAAAATATCCCTGGTTTGCTCCTATGTTGTTGTTTAGTCGTTTAGTCGTGTCCGACTCTTCGTGACCCCCTGGACCAGAGCACGCCAGGCACTCCTGTCTTCCACTGCCTCCCGCAGTTTGGTCAGACTCATGTTTGTAGCTTCGAGAACACTGTCCAACCATCTTGTCCTCTGTCGTCCCCTTCTCCTTGTGCCCTCCATCTTTCCCAACATCAGGGTCTTTTCCAGGGAGTCTTCTCTTCTCATGAGGTGGCCAAAGTATTGAAGCCTCAGCTTCACGATCTGTCCTTCCAGTGAGCACTCAGGGCTGATTTCCTCCAGAATGGAGAGGTTTGATCTTCTTGCAGTCCATGGGACTCTCAAGAGTCTCCTCCAGCACCATAATTCAAAAGCATCAATTCTTCGGCGATCAGCCTTCTTGATGGTCCAGCTCTCACTTCCATACATCACTACTGGGAAAACCATGGCTTTAACTATACGGACCTTTGTTGGCAAGGTGATGTCTCTGCTTTTTAAGACGCTGTCTAGGTTTGCCATCGCCTTTCTCCCAAGGAGCAGGCGTCTTTTAATTTCGTGACTGCTGTCACCATCTGCAGTGATCGGTTTGCTCCTATATCTATATCTATATCTATATCTATATCTATATCTATATCTATCTATCATCTATCTATCTATCTATCTATCTATCTATCTATCTATCTATCATCTATCTCTCTATCTCTCTATCTCTCTATCTCTCTATCTCTCTATCTCTCTATCTCTCTATCTCTCTATCTCTCTATCTCTATCTCTCTATCTCTCTATCTCTCTATCTATATGCCGCGGGTGGTGCTATGGGTTAAACCACAGAGCCTAGGACTTGCCAATCAGAAGGTCAGCAGTTCAAATCCCCGCAATGGGGTGAGTTCTCGTTGCTCGGTCCCTGCTCCTGCCAACCTAGCAGTTCGAAAGCACATCAAAGTGCTTCCCCGGCGGGAAGGTAAACGGCGTTTTCGTGCGCTGCTCTGGTTCTCCAAAAGCGGCTTAGTCATGCTGGCCACATGACCTGGAAGCTGTACGCCGGCTCCCTCGGCAATAAAGCGAGATGAGCAACGCAACCCCAGAGTCGGCCACGACTGGACCTAATCGTCAGGGGTCCCTTTAATATAGGGTGCCTACATTCTGCATGGACTGGTCACATGGCAACATGTGCAAATGGCTTGAGATACCTATGAGGTCCATCAATTACCATATAGCATATATTCAACACAAAAAACTGTCACAGTTTGTTGTTGACAAAGGACAGCTGGACATATAAAGGGCCCCATTACCTTCAGTAGCTCAGGGCCTCATCAAACCTAAATCCGGCCCTGATCCAGACTGACCCCCTGCAAACACACCCGTGTTCTTTAGTCACATGGACAGAGAAGGATTTTCTTTGAGCCAGGCCACAGGAGTCAGCAATGGGACCTCATTTCAGCACTGTGGATCAGACCTTGAAAAGTGACGCACTGACTCATAACCATGTGCAGAGTGCAACTTGAACAATTGCATCCAGCCTCCATATTTCAGGGCCAAACATCCTCCAGGTCCAGCGTAATGTGGGGCAATGGTCAGAGTGATGCCCAGACATGCCGGGGGGGGGGGGGTCCTGCACCCTTCAGTGCTGAAAACCTCCCCCAAGAAAACCGTGGCGCCCACACCGGGAATTTCACCTCCCCATTCTGGAGTGTGGACTGTTTGCAGGCTGCGGTTCTGCTGCCTTTCCAAATTCAGAGCATGCAGTGGTGAATGAAACCCCCCAGGGGAACGAATTAAGCGGAGGATTTTACCTTTCATAGAGCTGCAGGGATTAAACGGAAGCCCTTGTGGGTCGGAGGTTGTGGGTGCAGCCGTGCCAAAGAATTCAAATTCCACATGAGGCAAAGCTGGAATCTGTGACCTGGATAAATTATGCAAACGAACCACCTTTGCAGAAACTTTCCTGTCTTTTTTTTTGGGGGGGGGGGGTCATCAGCATCTTGCCCATCATACTGTTCTATAGAATTTCATCTGGCATTTCCTAGATGCTTTTCCTAATCTCTTCAATACCACATAATCTAGAAACTTGTCCTTTCCTCCTCCCTCCCTCCCTCTCTTTCTCTCTCTCTCAGTGCTGGCTGACTCCTTCACTCACTGCCATGTATTCTGGGGTCCTGTTGCTCCTGTCATTTAGTTTAATGCATTTTAAGAGACCGTGTAACCAGAGTGGCTGGGGCAACCCAGATGGGCACGGTAGAAAAATATATATTAAATTATTACTATGATTACAGGGGTGGGAGGAATGTCCTGCGCATGCAAATAAAACCTTGCTTTGCAGATATCCACACTGCAGGGTGGCTGGGTATTGTGGATGACAAATTCAAGGTTACATTAGCCCTGCGAATTCTGTACCAGCTGAAGTTTCAGAGGCAACCCCACGTATAACGCATTGCAGTAATCTAACCTTCAGGTTACCAGGGTGTAGAGAATAGTAGTTAGGCTCTCCCTGTCCAGATAGGGACGTACAGTGATACCTCGCAAGACGAATGCCTCGCTAGACGAAAGACGCGCAAGACGAAAGGGTTTTTCATTTCTTGAGTTGCTTCGCAAGACGATTTTCCCTATGGGCTTGCTTCGCAAGACGAAAATGTCTTGCGGGTTTGCTTCCTTTTTCTTAAAGCCGTTAATACCCAGGGAATCCACGCTATGCAAGACAAAAAAATCGCAAGATGAAGCAACTCGCAGAATGAATTAATTTCGTCTTGCGAGGGACCACTGTAGCTGGGCCGCCAGCCGAAACTGGTGAAAGTCACTCTGGACCACTGAGGCCACCTGAGCCTTGAGCGACAG
The DNA here is from genome assembly GCF_951804945.1 of Podarcis cretensis. NCBI lineage: Eukaryota > Metazoa > Chordata > Lepidosauria > Squamata > Lacertidae > Podarcis > Podarcis cretensis. The sequence goes on from NC_137174.1 coordinate 101,064,332, forward strand.
CAAAGGATCCAAGAGGACCCCCCAAGCTATGAACCTGTTCCTTCAGAGGAAACGTAACCCCATTAAGAGCAGGCAATCTCCCACACATCCGATCTAGGGAACCACATAGTAAGGGAAGTGCAAGTTCATTGTAGCATCATCATTGGGATAAATTTATTTCTTACACGGAGAGGCAGAGATTGGAGAATTTTGTGGGGCTGGTTGTTTCTAATGGTATAAACACATTCATGTCAAAGACACAATTTCCTTTTGCTCAAAACGCGGGGAAGGGTGTCTATTTGACCTGTAGACAAGGCATTTCTGAAGTTAATAATAATAAACAAGCACAACAGATACTCTTCAGTCTCCTCCTCCTCCTCCTTCTTCTTGTTCTTCTTCCTGCTTGCTTTTTCAGAAATCTGCAGGCAGGCACCTCTCATTTTCAGTGTCCAAGACCACAGAGGAGGGTCACCAGTGGTTCACCGGAGGATAATTTCCCAAACCAGGCAGGTAACATCTAGTGCTTGCTCTGTTTCTTGCAGGTGTCCCTGGGCTCATTGGATCCGTCTGGTACGCCATTGGCGTCTACGTGGAGCGCTCAACTCTGGTTTTGCATAACGTCTTTGTGGGCATCCAGTACAAATTCGGGTGGTCCTGTTGGCTGGGGCTGAGCGGGTCTCTGGGCTGCTTCTTATCTGGCTCCTTGCTAACCTGCTGCATGTATCTCTTCAGAGGTAAGAGCTGGGGGTGGAGGAGTCTGCCATGCAAAATGTTCTTGTTGTTGTTGTTGTTGTTTTGTCGTTTAGTCGTGCCCGACTCTTCGTGACCCCCTGGACCAGAGCACGCCAGGCCCTCCTGTCTTCCACTGCCTCCCACAGTTTGGTCAAACTCATGCTGGTAGCTTCGAGAACACTGTCCCACCATCTCTTCCTCTGTCATCCCCTTCTCCTTGTGCCCTCCGTCCTTCCCAACATCAGGGTCTTTCCCAGGGAGTCTTCTCTTCTCATAAGGTGGCCAAAGTATTGGAGCCTCAGCTTCAGGATCTGTCCTTCCAGTGAGCACTCAGGGCTGATTTCCTTCAGAATAGATCGGTTAGATCTTCTTGCAGTCCATGGGACTCTCAAGAGTCTCCTCCCGCACCAGAATTCAAAAGCATCAATTCTTCGGCGATCAGCCTTCTTTATGGTCCAGCTTTCACTTCCATACATCACTACTGGCAAAATGTTCTAGGCCATCCCAAATCACACCTCTGTGCCATCAAGTTGCTGTTCCCCAAAATGGGCCCATAAAATGCTCCACTTGTCTGAAATCCTGGAGAGCTGTTGCAAAGTCATTGTGGACAAGACTGAGTTAGATGTTCTGACTCAGGATAAGGCTGCTTCTCCTGTTCCTGAGTGAATAGATCATCTACTGTATCTCTCCCCACCACCTGGCCCAGCTTCCAGCTTCCCCCTAAGAGGCCTGGATATTCTGAATTCCAGCAAGCAGCTAGAATCAAAAGGATGAAGACTGATTCAGCGATGCATTGCTGGGTGTTGTCTAGATGGCCCTTGGGGTTCCTGTCCAACCCTACGATTCTATGACCTCGGAAGATGGTGGCTTCTCCTTCATTGAAGAAGAAGAAGAAGAAGAGTTTGGATTTGATATCCCGCCTTTCACTCCCTTTAAGGAGTCTCAAAGCGGCTAACATTCTCCTTTCCCTTTCTCCCCCACAACAAACACTCTGTGAGGTGAGTGGGGCTGAGAGACTTCAGAGAAGTGTGACTGGCCCAAGGTCACCCAGCAGCTGCATGTGGAGGAGCGGAGATGCGAACCCGGTTCCCCAGATTAGCAGACTACCACTCTTAACCACTACACCACACTGGAGGTTTTTAAGCAGAGGTTGGATAACCATCCAGCAGTAGAACCATCAAATTGCAGAGCTGGAAGAGACCCCAAGGATCTTCTATTCCAACCCTCACAATGCAGAAGCATCCCTGACAGGGGGCCATTCAACCTCTGCTTAAAAACCTCCAAGGAGAGTCTACCACCTTCTGATGGAGCCCATTCCACTATCAAACAGCTCTTGGCATCAGAAAATTATTCTTGATGTTTAGTTGGACTCTCCTTTCTTGTAACTTGAATCCATTGGTTCGAGTCCTGCCCACCTGTCACTTTTTTTCCAGGGTGATGAGGAACCATTAGTGACCACTCTTTGTTTTTGTTTTATATATAGTTTTTATTAAATTTTCTGTTTTACAATTTCAAATACTCATTCTACATCCTTAAGATATCAAGGACCCCTTCTTCTCTTTCCATGGTTCATTTTACATACCTTAAATCCTTGCATATTTTACAAAAATCAGTATTCCATTATTGCACCCATCAGAACTAATTTACAATGTTGAATTTATCTTAATGCTGTCAGCGTTTTCAGCTGCACACAATTATTTCCCATGTAGTCAAGAAATGTTTGCCAATCTTCTTAAAAATTTGTGAGCTCTCTTTGGGTTTGGGTTACAGGTAGATAGCCGTGTTGGTCTGCCGTAGTCGAAACAAAACAAAACAAAATTAAATTTTAAAAAATCCTTTCAGTAGCCTAAGGTGCTACTGGAAGGAATTATTTTATTTTATTTTATTTTATTTTATTTTATTTTATTTTATTTTATTTTATTTTATTTTATTTTATTTTGTTTTGTTTCCTCTTTGGGTTTGGTCAGTCAACCAGCTATCAGTAACCTTGCCCATCTACATTTTACCAGCTTCTCTGCAAGAATGTCACAGGACACATTGTCAAAAACCTTCCTGAAATCAAGATACACTGTTGGGGATCCTTTAGCTGTGATTCCTGTACTGCAGGGGGCTGGACTGGATGGCCTTTGAGGTTCCCTTCCATCTGTGCAATTCTACAGCAATTCCCCCCCCCCCTTCTAACCAGCAGTGTTTTTGTGTGTTCTCTCCCTTTCCGGGGCTCTGGGCTACAGATGTTGGTGCAAGCAGTTCGTTGCGGAAGACTTATTCCCCTCCTGGGATGAGCAGCCTGTGCCGTCCAGCCTCCCAGACAACTACTGCCAAAATGTACGCCATGGACACCAGAGTGTGAGGAAGAGGAGATCCTGAGAGGACTTGGCTCACCTCCTTTGTGACTTATGGGGCTGCCCCAGATGCCAGATAGGGTGCTCCAGGGGCTGTGATTCAGTCCCAAGAACTTTGGCTGTTTCCATCAACCATGTTCAGGACAGTCTCTCATCCCTAACAAATGTCTGTTAGTTTGTTTTGAGAATCGTGTCGATGGTGAATGCAGCGGGTTCTGGGAAAGACCCATAATTTAACTCGAGTGGTCAGACGGCAGGGGGTTGGGCTAGATGACCCGCTGCCTCCCTTCCAATGATTCCATAGCCCCAAGAAATGTGGCTGTTTGGTGCAGCCTTGGCAGTGCGCTTCATCAGCTGACTTCAGGGCTCCCCTTCTGCAGCACACACCCTCTCCTGCTTGTGGGGGTCTGAATGTGCATGGCACTCGTGGACCAGATGCCATCCCCAGGGCCAGATTTAGATCAAGAGCGGCCCTCGGCTACTCCACTTGTGAGGCCCCTCCCAATCCCCCCCCCCCCTCACAACTAGAAGAAAATGGAAGAGTGTTATGAACAAACCTGAGTGAAGCCAAGGATAGTGATGGGTATTTAAAATTCTGCAATTCAGAGTTTCTCCTCTAAAGGACATCAGAAAACATCGTCAAAATTTGTTTAAGTTTGTCGCTTTCAATGTACAGAAAGCTCAGTGCGGACAACCTCTCTTGAGACATCGTGGCCCTTAATTTGTTTTTAATTCTTTTGAGTCTTGGAAAACTCCTCTCTCCTGAGCAGTTAGTGACCATAAGGCTAAGAAATAGCCGCAAGATTGCTTCCACATTAGGAAAGGCCATATGAATTTTTCCCTTGTATATAATTTGATCAAGGTCTGTATGAGACAGAGAGGGCTCTGCTGTAAGCCTATGGCTTTGTCTCACGTAGAGGTTGCAAAGTGCAAAAGTTTTCAGCCAATTAGCCTATACAGTGGTGCCCCAAAAGACGAATGCCTCGCAAGACGGAAAACCCGCTAGACGAAAAGGTTTTCCGTTTTGGAGGCGCTTCGCAAAACGAATTTCCTATGGGCTTGCTTCGCAAGACGAAAAGGTCTTGCGAGTTCCTGCGGGGTTTTTTCCTCCCCCCCCCCTTTTCTAAGCTGCTAAGCCGCTTATCTGCTTATCCGCTAAGCCGATAAGCCGCTAAAAGCCGCTAATAGCGCTAATCCGCTAAGCCGTCAATGGACTTGTTTCGCAAGACGAAAAAACCGCTAGACGAAGAGACTCGCGGAACGGATTAATTTCGTCTTGCGAGGCACCACTGTGCGTAAATCCAGCACTGGCCATCCCACAGGTGCAGGGAAGTTTTCTCTTCTGGAAAACAGGACAACAACAGCCCAACACACAGAATTGGTGGCATGCAATGAGGAACGTTTTGGGAGCAATTCTTAGGAATCGATGCTGCTTTTGGGATTGCCCAAGTCCCTGCTTGCCTGCTACTTCCCCAACCTGTATATGTGTAAATAAACAGATACACCAAACCACTACAAGCCTCCAGCATACTTTGTCCCCCCCTCCTAATTCTTTGAAACAGACCCCCCACAACTGCAGTCCCCAATCATTTGGGGACCCCCACCCACCCCTTGGTTCCATAAACACGCCCCAATGCCCTCTAAAAAGCATTATTCAGAACAGTGGTCTGCATGACTGTTACGTACTGAGTTCAAAAGGATCCAGAATGCAGCAGTCTGATTGGTCCGCAGGAGCCACCCAATCAAACTCCAGGTGGAAATGAATCTGCAACCTGATTGGCCTACAGGAGAATCCCGGAATAACCAATCACGTGGGGCCCATTGTGTAAATAATGTATATAAGGCAGACATTCTGGGGGAACTTCCATTCCTCCTCACCACTATGAGCTGAATAAAGAGCATGAAATCTGCACTCGACTCTGAGTACAGTGGTAGCTTGGGTTACATACGCTTCAGGTTACAGACTCCGCTAACCCAGAAATAGTGCTTCAGGTTAAGAACTTTGCTTCAGGATAAGAACAGAAATCGGGCTCCGGCAGCATGGCGGCAGCAGGAGACCCCATTAGCTAAAGTGGTGTCTCAGGTTAAGAACAGTTTCAGGTTAAGAACAGACCTCCGGAACGAATTAAGTACTTAACCAGAGGTACCACTGTATATTTCAATGTCCCACTAAGGAAGATAATGTTAGAAAAGTTGTGCACACACACACACACAGTCTCCGCGTAGCAGTGCAGGAGACTCTGGAGGGTCATGTTTACATTGAGATTTGAGACCTAGAGGAGGCTGCAGTGTCCTTAAGAATTATGGTTTAATGGGACATATTTGCCGTGAGTTGAGATGAAGGAGCTGCAGATTTCACCGCATTGTCACCCCAAAAGCAGCTTGCTCCTTGCAGCAGGTCAGCATTGCAGATAGAGCCATTCTAAGTTCCCCAGCCAGCTCTAATAGCTGCCCCCCCCAAACTCCTTGTCCTTCTTCTCTGCCATGCAGTTCCTCCCCTTTGGTCTCAGTCATTCCAAGACATGGACCTGGAAAGCCCAAATGTGAAGCAAAGGTCAGTGTCGATAAGCCCAAAGTTGATATGCTTGGTGGAAAGAGCTTATCCCGTCTCTCCTTTCTGGCCACGGAGCGGTGGGGGGTGGGAGACACACCGAAAGGCTGTTTCCTTTTTATTTGCAAAACAGAGAGTTACTTCCAACAGGACGATTTCAGACCCTCCAAGTGGCCCTATTTTCCAGGGACTTCCCTGATTTAGAAAAGTTGTCCCGGTTTCTGATCCCAGAATGTCCCACTTTTCCTTAAGGTAAAGGTAAAGGGACCCCTGACCATTAGGTCCAGTCGTGACTGACTCTGGGGTTGCGGCGCTCATCTCGCGTTACTGGCCGAGGGAGCCGGCGTACAGCTTCCGGGTCATGTGGCCAGCATGACTAAGCTGCTTCTGGCGAACCAGAGCAGTGCACGGAAATGCTGTTTACCTTCCCGCTGGAGCGGTACCTATTTATCTACTTGCACTTTGACGTGCTTTTGAACTGCTAGGTTGGCAGGAGCTGGGACCGAGCAACGGGAACTCACCCCGTCGTGGGGATTCAAACCGCAGACCTTCTGATTGGCAAGTCCTGGGCTCTGTGGTTTAAACCACAGCGCCACCCGTGTCCCTTCCGCTTTTCCTTAGGACATCCCTATTTTCATCGGAGAAATGTTGGAGGGTATGGAGCTATCTGACCCCCGAGCCATCTGAAGGCAATCCTGTATAGGGAATGGGGTTTTATTTAAAAGGTTTAAGGTTTTATTATGTTTTTATATACGTTGGAAGCCGCCCAGAGTGGCAGGGGCAACCCATTCAGATGTGTGGGGTATAAACAGTAATCGTTATGCAATGGGACGTCCCTGTTTCTCATTGGAGAAATGTTGGGGGGTATGTGATTTCCTTGCACAGGGTCCCGAGAAAACAGCCAGGCCCAACTAGGTGCTGTGGACGCCTGAAAGAGAGTCTCTCTAGCCAGTTTTCAGCACCCTCACCTGGCCGAGGAAGTTAAAGCATCCCAGGAGCAAAGCCAAGAGTGGATGAACTTCTCCATCTCTCTCCTTTCCAGATTTTCCCAGTCCACAGTGGAGGCCCTTACAATTTTCCCTACCTCCCTGATGCTCCACAAGCCCCATCACTTCAACGCCTTTTTCTGTCATTTCTGCTGGAAATACAAAGCTGGCACTGCCCAGGATGAGGCCCGCTTGATCTCTCACCTGCCAACCGCTGTCAGTTCTCTCCTTTCATCTGAAAGCAAAACCAAATCGGCTTCTTGCACGGGAATAAAATAACAGGACTTCCCACGCAGAGAAAGTGTCTGAAGCTCTGACTCCTCGTCTCTGCCCATAGAAAATTCATCTGACGCTATAGAAATGCAGCATGAAAATCAGAGAACAGAAATCCTCAAAAGCCATTTTGGCAAAAACGTATTAGTTCGTCCAACTGATTAAATGCCGCTAGCAGAAAGAGGTGGCAGGATTCCAGCTGCTCCCAACCTGTCGCTATGCGGCATGCATCAAATTAGAAGAGGGTAGCGGACTATCTAGTCCATGGGTAGGCAAACTAAGGCCCGGGGGCCAAATCCGGCCCAATCGCCTTCTAAATCTGGCCCATGGACTGTCCAGGAATCAGTGTGTTTTTACATGAGTAGAATGTGTCCTTTTATTTAAACTGCATCTCTGGGTTATTTGTGGGGCATAGGAATTCATTCATATATATTTTTTTCAAAATATAGTCCAGCCCCCCACAAGGTCTGAGGGACAGTGGACCGGCCCCCTGCTGAAAAAGGTTGCTGACCCCTGATCTAGTCAAAGCATGTAAAGTAAATTCAAATGCAACCTGCTTTCCTCACATGTACACCCTACGAGGTTGTGGCTGGCTGGAAAGGAAATCTCCACGCTGCGGTGAGAAAACAGAGGGTGCTTATTGCTAGCAATAATGGCTCAGTAGGATCAGTCTCCAAAAGCTGAGCAAGCCAGGAAAGGGTGGAGCCTCATTAATATACAGAGCTGTTATTTGTTAAAGAAATTTGTTGTTGTTGTTGAGTCGTTTAGTCGTGTCTGACTCTTCTTGCCCCCCGGACCAGAGCGCGCCAGGCACTTCTGTCTTCCACTGCCTCCCACAGTTTGGTCAAACTCAAGTTGGTCGCTTTGAGAACACTGTCCCACCATCTCGTCCTCTGTCGTCCCCTTCTCCTTGGGCCCTCCATCTTTCCCAGCATCAGGGTCTTTTCCAGGGAGTCTTCTCTTCTCATGAGGTGGCCAAAGTCTTGGAGCCTCAGCTTCAGGATCTGTCCTTCCAGTGAGCACTCATTGCTGATTTTCTTCAGAATGGAGTTGCTGGTTTTGGGGGTGCGGCCTGCCCGATTTAAACGCAGGCGTGGCCAAGGATCTCCCTCTTTTGCCGCCTACCAGCTGTTCCTGTTTCCCACTCTCCCCGCCCCTTAAGGTTTCCATTCCTTGACCTTGCTATGGACCTTGGTTGGTCGCCATTGAGGGGCCTGGTAGGAATTGTTCCACTTGGCAAATTGGCACCAGCCACTTGGTTTTTGCCTACCTCGTAGCAAATCGTCATAACTTTCTTGGTATTGGCAGTTAGGTATTGTTCTGTAGATGGAAGAGGGGAGGTAGCGCCATCACCTGCCCCCCATATTGAAGGGTAGTCCGATGAAGGATTCCGGGGGGTGTGGCCTGTCCAAAGTCTAGGGAGATGAGGGCCTAAGGCACGCCCCCTATCGGTGACCCCGGGGGAGTTCCTAGTTGATGTGCATCACAGGACTCCCCCTACTGGTGGTTAACCCTTCCCGGACTTCAAGCAAACAGGCTGAAGTTGGTTAGGACCAGTGCCTAAGCCAATACCGCTCATCACCTGTAACCAATAAAGTTGTGGCCTTTTTTAGCCCATTAACCTTAATAATTGTGTCATGTGTCTTTATTTCCACTGGGGGGGGGGAACTCCCCACACAATTGCTGCCTCCACCAGATGATGGCTCAGTGTGTCCTCTGCTTCAACTCACAACAACCCTGTAGGGGAGGTCAGCTGAGGACTCAGGCTTGGCTCAAGGTCTCCCAGCAAACATCTTCGCTCGAGCAGGAATTGCACGAGAGTCTGTAGCCACTATGCGCTGTGATTTCCTTTGTCATTTCGACTCAAATTAAGCCTTATTCATGCTTTCCTCACCCGAGTCGAATCTTTGCATGGTGAGATTTATGTCCTTCAGGGCATCACTGGCGATAGGCTGCCTCATATCCAAGGCAACAGTTGAAAAAGAAGTTACAGACCATGGTTTTTCTATTCAGCTTTGCGAGGTGAGTACCGGCCTTCATCTGCGATATTCAATCAGGGACCGAGCCTTTTGAAATTGATAACGCTAAAGAGAGAGAGGAGGAGACAAATTTGGCTCATCTCCCATCACAGCTCATAACTTAGGAAATCATGTCTCAAAGAGGTTCATTAGGGATGAGTGATTGTCGGGTTTCAGAAGAGACCTCCCTCCCTCCTCCCCTTTCGCAACGCCACTGCACATTTTTCCAACTGTGTGATGGCCAGTTCCAAAAAGAGAAAGTCGCAGAGCTCTCTGCAGATTCCATGGTCTCACAGAGCCTGGTTTTTGAACTGGGAAGGGCGGGGTATAAATAAAAAATTGTCATTATTATTATTATTATACAAGGACACAATCCATGTCTACAAGGATGGTATTGCACTAATGTTTACTCGGAGGAGAGAGGTAGAAATTCTGCAAATCCTGTTACAGTGGTACCTTAGTTCTCAAGTTTAATCCATTCCGAAAGTCTGTTCCAAAACCAAATTGTTCCAAAACCAAGGCGCACTTTCCCATAGAAAGTAATGCAAAATGGATTAATCCGTTCCAGATTTTAAAAAACAACCCCTAAAACAGCAATTTAACATGAATTTTACTATCTAACAACACCATTGATCCATAAAGTGAAAGCAATAATAATAATAATATTTTTATACCCCGCCCATCTGACTGGGCTTTCCCAGCCACAATAATCAATATACTGTACTATAAAATATATAAGACAGTATTCTAGATGATAATTTAAAAAAAAAAAATTCCTCACCTGCACTGTTGATAGTCATTGTTTGGATGGGGGGCTTTTATCCATTTCCGCAGTCACACAATCAATCAATCAATCAGTAGCTGAACTAGGTTCCACACAGTCACAAAAACAAATTAATCGAAAAAACCTCAAAAACAGAAAACGCAAAATAAATAGCAAAAACGAAAGCGCCAAACTCAATCTGTTCCAGAGGTCTGTTTGACTTCCGAAATGTTCAAAAACCACCTTCTGATTGGTGCAGGTGCCCTGGAAACAATAGCCGACAGCTGCATCGGACATTCAGCTTCTGAAAAATGTTCAAAAACTGGAACACTTACTTCCAGGTTTTTGGAGTTTGGGAACCAAGGCGTTTGAGACACAAGGTACCACTGTATTAGTGAGTCTCCTGTAGGCAAGACAGGTAAGGACCAGTCAAGAAGCAAGAGAACAGCTGACTCTTAACGTTGACAGCGAGGTGCTGGAGTGGCAGGAGGTGATGGGCTGGAGACTGGAAAGCTGGGATGCAGTACATTTTTCATATATAGGGTATGTGCCATGCCCAATTCCATAGATATCTATCATGTAGTCTCTTAGTCTCTAAACTAAGAAGTCCCAAATTCTGCAGCCTTCATAGGGGAGTCGCTCTATGGCCTTATCATGTTTGCAAAGGAGGGGAAAACTCCCTTGCGGGGTAGTAGTAGTAGTAGTAGTAGTAATAATAATAATAATAATAATAATAATAATAATAATAATAATATTTGTACCCTGCCAATCCGACTGTGTTGGCTCACACTGAATTCCCAATTGGTCAGGCATTTTTCAGTAACCCATTACCAGACACAGACCAAAAGGTGTGTGCCAATAATAATAATAATAATAATAATAATAATAATAATAATTTATTACTTATACCCGGCCCATGTGGCCGGGCCTCCCCAGCCAGAGTAGATGGAAAACGTTGTCTCCCTCTTTCATAACACTAGAACTCATGAACCATCTATTAATCCAACCACAGTCCCTGAAATGAAACTTTACTCAACCCATTTTCACTGGATTTGTAAATTCTAAATACACGTGATGTTAAAGACTGCCAATCTCTTTGTATGATTTTTTTTTTTTAAAGTAAGCAAGGGGGGATTTCTTCGGAGGTCTCCAGTGTTTTGACCCAACGGGGGGGGGCGGGTTAACTCTTCCCTCCCCAGACACGATCTCTGCAAATAGCCCCTGATTGCCGGCTTGCAATCAAAGAGAAAGGACTGCGCCCAGTTGCAAAGCACCGCCTGGGTCTCTGCATTGCTCAGAAAACAGGGAGCCCAACCTTCTGGGTGACCTTGTCCTAAAAGGGAGTGCATCCAGCCTGTGAGAGCCCCAGCTTCTTCTGCGTCGGCTCAGGCTGTGGAGGAAGCCAACCGATGTGACCGGAATCCACCAGAGTCATTTCCAAAATTAAGCACCTTCCATTATGCAACCTGGCCCCAAACCAGCAGCGTTCACCTGCTCCAGGCGTCAGGAATGCTGGCTTTGCACATCTTGATGGCTTGGCAGTCCTTTAGAGGTGCAGCTACAGGCCAGGGAGAGATGCCTTTGGTTCGTCCCAGCAGGTCTGCCCGCTCTGTAGATTGGCTATCCCTCCCAAATCTTTTCTCCAAAGCCAGAAATAATTCACAAGGTGAGGGTGTCAGAAGCTCAGCGGGGGTGTCAGGGGGTTCAAGGAGGCTGTGTGGACTTCAGGGACTTTGGCGCTTGGCAAGCTCAGGCTGTTTTGAGTGCCACAGCCTGCCACCTTGGCAGAACAAGAGCTTTCGGCTCCCTGCAAAGAGGCTTTCAGCTTCTGGCTTGAAGGTTTTATATAAGCTACAGCATCTTAAAAAGCAGAGACACCACCTTGCCAACAAAGGTCCGTATAGTTAAAGTGAAGGTCCTGTGTGAAGGTCCTGTGTGAGTGTCTGGAGGCAGTTGGAGGATGGATGGCGGCTAACAGATTGAGGTTGAATCCTGACAAGACAGAAGTACTGTTTTTGGGGGACAGGAGGCGGGCGGGTGTGGAGGATTCCCTGGTCCTGAATGGGGCAACTGTGCCCCTGAAGGACCAGGTGTGCAGCCTGGGAGTCATTTTGGACTCGCAGCTGTCCATGGAGGCGCAGGTCAGTTCTGTGTCCAGGGCAGCTGTCTCCCAGCTCCATCTGGTACACAGGATGATACCCTACATGCCCGCAGACTGTCTCGCCAGAGTGGTGCATGCTCTGGTTATCTCCCGCTTGGACTACTGCAATGCAGTCTACGTGGGGCTACCTTAGAAGGTGACTCGGAAACTACAACTAATCCAGAATGCGGCAGCTAGACTGGTGACTGGGGGCGGCCGCCGAGACCATATAACACCGGTCTTGAAAGACCTACATTGGCTCCCAGTATGTTTCCGAGCACAATTCAAAGTGTTGGTGCTGACCTTTAAATGGCCTCGGTCCAGTATAGCTGAAGGAGCGTCTCTACCTCCATCATTCTGCCCGGACGCTGAGGTCCAGCGCCGAGGGCCTTCTGGCGGTTCCCTCATTGCGAGAAGCAAAGCTACAGGGAACCAGGCAGAGGGCCTTCTCGGTAGTGGCGCCAGCCCTGTGGAACGCCCTTCCAGCAGATGTCAAAGCGATAAACAACTACCTGACATTCAGAAGACATCTTAAGGCAGCCCTGTTCAGGGAAGTTTTAAACGTGTGATATTTTACTGTATTTTTGGTTTCCATGGAAGCCGCCCAGAGTGGCTGGGGAGGCCCAGCCAGATGGGCGGGGTATAAATAATAAATTATTATTATTATTATTATTATTATTATTATTATTATTATTATGGTTTTTCCAGTAGTGATGTATGGAAGTGAGAGCTGGACCATAAAGAAAACCATACCCCCCCCAAAAAAAATCTGGCTGGGTTTGGCTAGCCACTCTGGGCGGCCCCCAACAGAATATTAAAAACACGATAAAACAAAAGGTGTTGCTTCCCTGAACACCTGATGCAAACAAACTGGGATAAATGCTCAAGAAAGAGGTCATCTGGAAGTAGAGAGGAGGAGGAATTTGTAGAACCACAGCTCTGTAGAGTTGGAGAGGACCCAAATGGTCATCCAGTCCAACCCCCTGCAACAAAGGTATCACAGCTGAATTAAATTCTGTACACAATAAAGCTATGGTTTTCCCAGTAGTGATGTATGGAAGTGAGAGCTGGACCATCAAGAAGGCTGATCGCCGAAGAATGGATGCTTTTGAATTATGGTGCTGGAGGAGACTCTTGAGAGTCCCATGGACTGCAAGAAGATCCAACCTCTCCATTCTGAAGGAAAGCAGCCCTGAGTGCTCACTGGAAGGACAGATCCTGAAGCTGAGGCTCCAAGACTTTGGCCACCTCATGAGAAGAGAAGACTCCCTGGAAAAGACCCTGATGTTGGGAAAGATGGAGGGCACAAGGAGAAGGGGAGGACAGAGGATGAGATGGTTGGACAGTGTTCTTCAAACTACGAACATGAGTTTGACCAAACTGCGGGAGGCAGTGGAAGACAGGAGGGCCTGGCGTGCTCTGGTCCAGGGGGTCACGAAGAGGCGGACACGACTAAACGACTCAACAACAACAACAACCTGAATGTCCAGCTTTTTTGGGGGGGGGGGAATGCTTTGCCAAGAAAGCTGAGAGCTGGCTCTGCCTATCACCAGACTTTCCCCACCCAATTCTCCCCTAGAACAAGGCTGTGGAGCGTTGAGAATCAAACGGAACTTGAACCTCCATCACAGCGCAATGTGGGCATAATTTTTGTTTCTAAGCCAGACAGGTTATAGCGAGTAATTGGAAAAATGCAGAAAAGCTAGGGATGAACCAATGGAGGAAATTTTTTTAGAATACCTAACTGTGAAGATGCATAGAATGAAAGGACTTAAGGTCAGTGAGAAAGAGGAGGATTGGTTTGAGAAGCTATTGAATTATTTGAACAATTTGGGGCAATTAAAATGTTAAAAGTTAAATAAACCTTGTGGAAGGAGGAGTGTTAAGGTATATAGAAGTGTACATATGGTTGATTTGAATATGTTATTATTGAATATTATTGAATATGTATATTATTGAATATTGTATACCCAATGTATCAGCTGCCTGGGGGTTTCACTGTTTGTGTTTTGGTGGTTGGTAAAAAATAATATATATATATAAATATATAAAAACCCAGCTAGCAGATCCTTGCATTCTGATCTAGCAATGTTTTGAGTTGGATATGGACTCCTTACTTAATGCACAATGTTAGAATTCCTGCTCCATGATTGCAGTCACGGGATTGTTGTCTACCACATAACGATGTATGTTTTGACTTCACAGAGTGGGAAGTGATGGAGACAGGATGTTTGTGTAACTGTGTCCTGTGAAGTGGGACTATTGTCCTTTGTTCTTTCTCTCTTTGCTGTCTGATGCTAGAGAGAGAGGGAGCCATGTTGCAGTGCTCCGTGTGTGTTTAGATGTAAATAAAGTAAATTAGCCAAAAAGCTGAGTTGCTGAGGTCTGTTACCCAAACTGCAAAGACTCTGCGGTCCCTAAATGTGCCAGTGTCTGTTGGCATCGGTCGCTGTGATGTTCGGGCAGAAGAAAGCTTTTGAAGCTCCCGAACGAACGACCAGGTGGGAGAGAACATGCCAGTTAGGCATGTGTCTCTGCCAGGGTCCTACTCAAGTGTAGGCTGAACTCCTGACAGGTAGGGCCTGCAGCACAGGCAATGCTCAACAAGCCATAGAATCCTCGAATTGTAGAGTTGGAAGGAACCCTGAGGATCATCCAATCCCATCCATTACAATGCAGGAATACGCAGCTGTTCCAACCGGGGATCGAACCCAGTGGCGTAGCGTGGATTGTCAGCACCCGGGGCAAGGCAAGTAATTTGCGCCCCCTAACCCGTGGATTTGCGCCCCCTAACCCTAACCCCCAGATGTTGCGCCCAGTGTGGCCGGGGCCCCCTGCACCCCCCACGCTACGCCACTGATCGAACCTGCAATGTTGGCATTACCAGCTATGCAATCCTTCACTTGGTTGACTGAAGTAGAGTTTCTTTATTCATTATGTGCACTTTTCCCTTTCTGCACAGCTTGAAGTAACGTTTCAGCCTCACAACAACCCTGCGATGTAGGTAAAGCTGAGGCAGAGTGGCCTGCCCAGGGTGGCCCCAGGAGCTTCCTCGCCAAGGCCAGGGCTGCCCATGTCCCAGCCCAGCCCTCTAGCTAGGACTCTGAGTCCTCTCTCCATGAAAGTGGGTCTGCAGCCATGTCACCTCTCAGCCTGGAAGCTGAGCAGCACCTCTGGGTGGCCCCTGGCTTCACGATCTCCTCGTAGGATGGAGGTGGCCCGTTCCTCGTCACCGTATCAAAGATGAAATCGGAGGAGCTCCATTGGGGGTGAGGGTGGATTGGGGCCGCGGTCCTCAGCCTGCCATCACTCTCTAGAGAAAGAGAGAAAAGAAGTGTTCATGATCATGTGAGCAGATTTTAAAGTCCTAATCAGGAGAGTGATAGGAGCATGAAATAGACTCGGAGTCGAGTGTGGATTTCATGGTCTTTATTCAGCTCATAGTATGGAAGTTCCCCCAGAATGTCTGCTTTATATACATTATTTACACAATGGGCCCCACGTGATTGGCTAATTCTGGGATTCTCCTGTGGGCCAATCAGGTTGCGGATTCCCTTCCACCTGGAGCTGGATTGGGTGGCTCCTGTGGACCAATCAGACTGCTGCATTCTGGATCCTTTTGTTCTAGGACCAATCAGAGTGCTGCATTCTGAATCCTATTCAACTCAGTACATACCAGAGCACCACATCATCAGTGTACAGCAGACAGGATATCTTCCTATCACTAACTGATGGAGCGGGGGATTGCACTTGTGTTAAATGTGGCACCGTATCATTTATATAAAAGTTAAAAAGGGTGGGAGCCAGGGAAAAGAGCTAGATAAAATAGCGGTCAACTGCAAAGGGGATTCGGACTTTTAAACTGGCATATTTTACCTGAGATTTCCCTGCTATTCTAGCTTATGCAACAAATAATCGCTAGGAGACTTGACCATGGTTTATTGCACTGGTAGTGCTATTTTATTTTATTTTAATGTTTTTATGGTTATTGCTGTTTTTCCTTTTCCCCCTGTGAACGATGCCATGGCCTTTGGCTAGCGCAATAAAGTTTATGAATGAATGAAAAGGATAATATGGGAAAGCAATCGGTGAAACATAAAACCATAGAATGGCAGAGCTGGAAGGGACCCCCAAAGGTCATCCAAACGAACCCCTGCAGTGCAGGAACCACAGCTCAAGGATGCCTGGCAGATGGCCAACCAACCTCTACATCAAACCTGGTTCCTTCTTGGTCAGTTTCTCCTTGGGGTGAGATATCTATAACCTCGCTTAGGGTTTTTCCTTTTTCCCCTCCGTCTCCTGCCCCCCTCCATTCAATCTTTATTGATTTATAAACAATACATCCATTCACCTCGAAACACCAAAACACAAAAGCATTACAAGCAAACCACTACCAATACCAAAAAGAAAAATACAACGGGGGGAGTAACTTTCTTCTCTGCCTGGTGACTTCTGACCTCCTCCATGTGGGTCCTTTATTTCCTTATTAGCTGCCTCTATTTTTCAATAAACTTAACCAATATTAAATGTTGTTTGTATTCTTTTTGACTTATGCTATAACAAGAGTTAGGGACGCAGGTGGCGCTGTGGGTTAAAGCCTCAGCGCCTAGGGCTTGCCGATCGAAAGGTCGACGGTTCGAATCCCTGCGGCGGGGTGCGCTCCTGCTGCTCGGTCCCAGCGCCTGCCAACCTAGCAGTTCGAAAGCACCCCCGGGTGCAAGTAGATAAATAGGGACCGCTTACCAGCGGGAAGGTAAACGGCGTTTCCGTGTGCGGCTCTGGCTCGCCAGAGCAGCGATGTCACGCTGGCCACGTGACCCGGAAGTGTCTCCGGACAGCGCTGGCCCCTGGCCTCTTAAGTGAGATGGGCGCACAACCCCAGAGTCTGTCAAGACTGGCCCGTACGGGCAGGGGTACCTTTACCTTTACCTATAACAGATAAGTGTGCATGCACACGAAAGCTCATACCAAGAACTAACTTAGTTGGTCTTTAAGGTGCTACTGGAAGGAATTTTTTTTATTTTGTTTTGACTATGGCAGACCAACACGGCTACCTATCTGTAACAAGAGTTAATCAAAGCATATTAAAGGTTTGATGTGGGGACAATGTTCTTTTAAGACAGAGTTGTTCCGCCTGGCCTTTGGCTTGGAGCCAATTTGATTCCCTCCCCCTCTTTCTTTTTTTCTTTTTCCTTTCTCCTCTTGTGATGAGGCTGCATTTTAATAATTTAATGTTTCAATATTTTAATGTTGTATTTTAATCTTGCTTTTAAGTTGTATTCATTCAACTTGTTTTTATTATTGCTTGTTAGCCGCCCTGAGCCCGGCCTTGGCTGGGGAGGGCGGGGTATAAATAAAAAAAATTATTATTATTATTATTATTATTATTATTATTATTATTAAATATAATGTATAGATGTCCCATTTTTTCTTAAACCTTTGGATTGGCCGGTCCCTGACCTTCTCTCTCATGTTCGCTAATTCTATATACTCAAACAAATTATCCTGCCACTCCTCTGTATTATACCTCTTTTCCACCCTTCCACCCTTTGGCTAACAGCATTCTCGCTGTGTTTGATGCATACGTAAAAAAAACCCTCCTCCTTTCTATTGGAATGTCTGATGCCATAATATCCTTGCTTATGGCTTTTCATCCAGAGTTCTGAACAAGCCTAGATGAGAAATCCGCTCCACTTCCCAGTGGGGAGGAGTCGCGGTGGACCGCGTGGCCACCCACTGCCCACCAGGGGTGGGGGACTTTGTCCCCCGTTGCCTGGGGGATCCCAGCTACGTCAGAGCCCGGCCAGCCAATTCGCTGGCCAGGGGGGCATGGCCAGAGCCGTTTAAATGGAGGAGTGAGCCAGAGGACTTTCTCTTTGGCTCGCTTCCTCAAACACCCGCCCTCCCTCCCTATTTTGCACGTTAGGCACTGGCTTTGCTATGGACTTCGGTTGGTCCCCTTGGTTGTCCGAGGGGCCTGGTAGGAATTTTTCCACTTGGTAAATTGGCACTGGCCACCAGCAGCGTAGCGTGGGTTGTCAGCACCCAGGGCAAGGCAAGTAATTTGTGCCCCCTAGCCCGGGGCAAGGCAAGTAATTTGCGCCCCCTAATCCGGGGCAAGGCAATTAATTTGCACCCCTAACCTGCCACCACTGCCAGCTTCTTGCTGCTGCCTGAGCTGGTCGGGTGTGGTTCTCTCCCGCACTCAGCGCTGCGCTGGGGGGCCGCTGCACTGTCCCTCCCCCAAATAGTCCCTCCCTTGCTCTCTCTCCGCTCCGCACCGCAACGCACGCCTGGCACCCTCCCCCTCCACAGTGGGCGGCGGCCCAGCAGCTCAGATCGGATTCGCACAGCCAGCACTGCAGTGAGAGAGAGTGAGTGAGCCAGGTAGGGGCAAAGAGCTGCGAGTGCGAGTGTGAGCGCCCCCCCCCCAATGTTGCGCCCGGTGCGGCTGCCCCCCCCTGCACCCCCACGCTACGCCACTGCTGGCCACTTGGTTTTCACCTACCTCGTAGCAATCGTCACAACTTTGTTAGGGTTGCGGTTAGGCATTGTTTGACCTTGTGTGGGGGAGGTGAGGTGTGGCCATCATCTGCCCCTCCAGGCTTAAGGGTATTCCGTTAAAAGAATCCGGGGGTGTTGATCTAGTCTGAAGCCCGGCTGGGGGGGCTAAGGCCTTGACACGACCCCCACGGGAACACCAGGGGGAGCTTGAGTTGGTTCGCATTGACAGGGCTCCCCCTACCGGTGGCTTACCCTTGCTGGACTTCCTGCGCAGCAGTCAGGAGTCAGATATAGCCAGGTCCAATCAATGCCAAAGCCAATACCACTCACGTTCTGTAATTTCAATAAAGTTGTGGCCAAAAATGTTGCCCCATAACATAAACCTAATATCTGTGTCCTTGTGTGAGTTATTTCCAACGGGGGGGGGGGGGGCTGCGGGATCTCGACATGCAAGCAGATCCTCTCTGCACAACCAGATGCAAAACTCACTGTGTCCTGAATCGGCATCGCTGAGGGCAAACACGGCGACTGTCCGCTGAGAGGAGAAGAGCCTCCGTCGTTTCAGCCAGCGCTGCAGGCAGCAAGCGGCGATGCACAGAAGGATCGCAGCCAAGAAAAGGGAGATGTAGAACCTAAAGCAGAGAAAAATCCACAAGGCTGAGCTCAGAAAACTTGGACTCTCCAGGAGAAAAACTGATGGGTGAGTTCAGCCGTTCCAATCAAGTTACAAAAAACCAAGACTCCGACTTTTAATGTCTTTGCCTACAACTCATGTATGAAAAAACAGCCCAGTCCTGTGGAACTCTCTGCCACTAGAGGTTCAGGAGGTGCCTTCTGTGCCAGCTTTCAAACTCCTGCTAAAAACTTCTCCATTTCACCAGGCCTATGCAGGCAATTAAGAAGACATCCTTCCATAATGGTTAAATGGTGTCTGTGTTTATACACACACACACACACACACACACACACACACACACACTTTTTAATGTTTCTTTATTGGGTGGTTTTATGTAAACCACTTTGGTATGTTTTTATGACACAATAGTATACATTTTTTAAAAAATATAAATCTATCTATCAGTCTTGGAGTGTACAGTGGTACCTCAGGTTACAGACACTTCGGGTTACAAACTCCACTAACCTGGAAGTGGTTGCTCCAGGTTAAGAACTTTGCCCCAGGATAAGAACAGAAATTGCGCACCAGTGGCAACAGGAGGCCCCATTAGTGAAAGCATGCCTCAGGTTAAGAACCGTTTCAGGTTAAGAATGGACCTCTGGAACGAATTAAGTTCTTAACCTGAGGTACCACTGTATCCTTTATTGATGCTTTCCCCCACAGATATTAAACACGCACCAGATATACCAGGCAATCAGACTCTGCTCTTCATAAACATCACACCTGAAAATGAAAAGAATAATATCAATATGGTGAATGGAGGTATTTGGTTTTTCTCTCAGCAGGGACGCAACCCACTCCTCCAAAAACTTGTTACTGTACTCACCAGCCTCTGACATGGGGGATCCTGAAAGTTCACAGTTCATCAATTTGCAGAAAAATCAGTACATGGGCTAAAATTGGCACTGCATTCAATAGAACCCCACCCTTGCCTGTTCCTCTGACATCAAATCCAGCATTTCTTTACAACCTGTTCCCAAGAGCCATTCTGAGAACAGAGGATGCTGACTTATATTTTCCTACTAGGCCAGCATTGTCTACTCTGAGTCTTCTCCTTCTTTGGCAATCATTCATAGCTGAGTAAGATAGTCTCCCATGAACACAGTCTTAACAGTGAGTCCATAAGTGACTGTGGAGGCCAGTTCTGGATCCTTCCACAGTGGGAACATTGGTTTCCGGGCAGGAGTTGATCAGGGTGTGGATTTGCCAAGCGTGCCTTCCTCTTAGCACGTTTCTCCCTTGCGTCCTGAGTTCAAGTGTCTTCAAAGCCCATGACACCTTTGGTAAAGGCTGTTCTCCAACTGGAGCACTCGCAGGCCAGTGTTTCCCAGTTGTCAGTGTTTATACTACATTTTTTTTAGATTTGCCTTGAGACAGTCTTTAAACGTCTTGTGTTGACCACCAGCATTATGCTTTCCATTTTTAAGTTTGGAATAGAGCAGTTGCTTTGGAAGACGATCATCAGGCATCCGCACAACATAACCGATCCAACGAAGTTGATGTTGAAGAATCATTGCTTCAACATTGGTGATCTTTGCTTCTTCTAGTACACTGATATTAGTTCACCTGTCTTCCCAAGTGATGTGTAAATTTTTTTTTAGATTTGCCTTGAGACAGTCTTTAAACTTCTTGTGTTGACCTCCAGCATTACGCTTTCCATTTTTTAAGTTCGGAATAGAGCGGTTGCTTTGGAAGACGATCATCAGGCACAACATGACCAGTCCCACAAAGTGCTGCTGCCACCCCTGGTCTCTGAGCTGCTCCCCTCCCCCATCCTAAAGAGAGGTGCCTCCTCACTCTGCCACATGGGGGCCTTGGAAGCACCCCCTGGCCAGCCCCAAAGGCACCATTCGCCTGCAGAGCTTGCAGCCAGGGCTGCTGCAACGAACAGATGCACAAGCCTTTGGGAGGCAGAGACACAAGAGGGCATCAGAGGGAGGGAGGGAAGGAAGGAAAGAGGGACACAGGCCAGTATTGTCCATGGCATCCCTGACCATCATTCAAGGCACCCCATGGTGCCATTGCACACTGGTTGAAAACCACTGCCATAGAGTAAGCTCTCCTGCCCAGTTTAGCAAGGCCACGTCCCCTTGGCAGGAAATGGGTTTTTGTTCACCCTCCAGTCTGTCTTGGTTGCGAGTGAGTGTCTTACCAGGCTTAGCTAGGCCACCTCACCTGACCTTGGGAGGAAAGAGGTAATCAAGCCTATTGTTGTATTCAGTCTACCTAAGAAGCTCAGCGTGTGAAGAGTTTTGAGGTGGTTGCTCCAGCTCAGCCGCTCACTCAAGCCACTCTTGAGTTCCTCTACCAATAATCTAGGAACTTTCACCACTTTGTAACTAAGCTGAGTATTACTGCCTGTGCAACTTTTCTGACTGATGCATGGAAAGGCACATAAATCTGACCTTTGGAGAGTTTGTAAGTAAATCAATTTTTAACTTACCAAATGACTGATATTTTCCTATGCTGGGAAAAAGGGTAAATTTTGAAACTCTCTTGGAAGGGAATATATTAAAGGTCTAACAGCCTATATTTTCACCCTTTATTTTGCTTTTTATTTTGTGATTTTTAACTCTCTGCTGGGGTTCTCTCACCAAAGAGCATTTGCCACAAAACTGGATCCTGGCACACGGGAGTTCTCCTTTCTACATATATATGTTTTTCCTGAACCGGCAATTAATTCTTCACAACAGCCCTGTGAGGCAGGATGGGCTGAGAGAAGAGTGACTAGTGGGGTGCCACAGGGTTCTGTCTCGGGCCCAGTCTTATTCAACATCTTTATCAACGACTTGGATGATGGACTCAAGGGCATCCTGATCAAATATGCAGATGACACCAAACTGGGAGGGGTGGCTAACACCCCAGAGGACAGGATCACACTTCAAAAAGACCTTGACAGATTAGAGAACTGGGCCAAAACAAACAAGATGAATTTTAACAGGGAGAAATGTAAAGTATTGCACTTGGGCAAAAAAAAAATGAGAGGCACAAATACAAGATGGGTGACACCTGGCTTGAGAGCAGTACATGTGAAAAGGATCTAGGAGTCTTGGTTGACCACAAACTTGACATGAGCCAACAGTGTGATGCGGCAGCTAAAAAAGCCAATGCAATTCTGGGCTGCATCAATAGGAGTATAGCATCTAGATCAAGGGAAGTAATAGTGCCACTGTATTCTGCTCTGGTCAGACCTCACCTGGAGTACTGTGTCCAGTTCTGGGCACCACAGTTCAAGAAGGACACTGACAAACTGGAACGTGTCCAGAGGAGGGCAACCAAAATGGTCAAAGGCGTGGAAATGATGCCTTATGAGGAACGGCTAAGGGAGCTGGGCATGTTTAGCCTGGAGAAGAGGAGGTTAAGGGGTGATATGATAGCCATGTTCAAATATATAAAAGGATGTCACATAGAGGAGGGAGAAAGGTTGTTTTCTGCTGCTCCAGAGAAGCGGACACAGAGCAATGGATCCAAACTACAAGAAAGAAGATTCCACCTAAACATTAGGAAGAACTTCCTGACAGTAAGAGCTGTTCGACAGTGGAATTTGCTGCCAAGGAGTGTGATGGAGTCTCCTTCTTCGGAGGTCTTTAAGCAGAGGCTTGACAACCATATGTCAAGAGTGCTCTGATGATGTTTCCTGCTTGGCAGGGGGTTGGACTCGATGGCCCTTGTGGTCTCTTCCAACTCTATGATTCTATGATTCTATAAGACAGTGATTGGTCCAAGGTCACACTCAGTGAGCCGACTGGGGATTTGAATCCTGGTCTCTCCCAGGTCCTATCCCAACGCTCTAACCACTGCACTACACTACTAGCTTCCAGTTGAGAAAGAGCCATAGCTCTGTGCTTTGAATGAGGAAGGTCTTGAAACTTTGGAGAGCCCCTGCCAGCCAGGGTTGGCAATTCTGAGCTTAGATGGGCCACTGGTCTCCCTTGGTTGTAAGGCCAATTCCTCTGTTGCAAATGTGCAGCTGGTGTTGTTGTTGTTGTTGTTGTTGTTGTTGTTGTTGTTGTTGTGTAGTCGTTTAGTCGTTTCCGACTCTTCGTGACCCCCTGGACCAGAGCATGCCAGGCACTCTTGTCTTCCACTGCCTCCCATAGTTTGGTCAAACTCATGCTGGTAGCTTCGAGAACACTGTCCCACCATCTCGTCCTCTGTCGTCCCCTTCTCCTTGTGCCCTCCATCTTTCCCAACATCAGGGTCTTTTCCAGGGAGTCTTCTCTTCTCATGAGGTGGCCAAAGTCTTGGAGTCTCAACTTCAGGATCTGTCCTTCCAGTGAGCACTCAGGGCTGATTTCCTTCAGAATGGAGAGGTTGGATCTTCTTGCAGTCCATGGGACTCTCAAGAGTCTCTTCCAGCACCAGAATTCAAAAGCATCAATTCTTTGGCGATCAGCCTTCTTTATGGGCCAGCTCTCACTTCTGTACATCACTACTGGGAAAACCATAGCTTTTACTATACGGATCTTTGTTGGCAAGGTGATGTCTCTACTTTTTATGATGCTGTCTAGGTTTGTCATTGCTTTTCTCCCAAGAAGCAGGTGTCCAACTTACCCATGTTCATGGTTCTTACATTCCAGGTTCCTATGCAATATTTTTCTTTACAGCATTGGACTTTCCTTTCACTTCCAGGCATATCCGCAACTGAGCGTCCTTTCGGCTTTGTCCCAGCCGCTTCATCAGCTCTGAATCTACTTGTACTTGTCCTCCGCTCTTCCTCAGTAGTATGTTGGACGCCTTCCGACCTGAGGGGCTCATCTTCCAGCATCATAACTTTTATATGCCTTTTGTCTTTGTCCATGGAGTTTTCTTGGCAGGGATACTGGAGTGGCTTGCCGGTTCCTCCTCCAGGTGGATCACGTTTGGTCAAAACTCTCCACTATGACCTGTTCATCTTGGGTGGCCCTGCACGGCATAGTTCATAGCTCCTCTGAGTTATTCAAGCCCCTTCGCCATGAAGGGGGCGCAGCTGGTGCTTGGACCCAATTTATGCACCATCCCAGGCTCGGCAGCATCAGCTCAGCCCTGCAACTTGGCACCATCCCATCTCCCCACCCAAACTAATGTTCCCAGAACAGAAAAAGTAACACAAATTGGAACCAGCTTACCTTTCAGCAGATTCACACTCTTCTTCTGAACCCGATGCCTGAAACGCACAGAGAACATGAGAAACTGGGGTGTGCTTAGATGAGCTTAGGCTCCAGCCTTTCAAACTTGGGGCTTTAACTGTGCTTAGATGGCAACAAGGATTACTTAACTGCAAAACGCAAGAGCCATTCTCCCCTCCTGGTGTTTCCAGCAGCTGGTATTCAGAACCAGTGCTGCCTCCAACTGTGAAGGCAAAGCAGAGCCATACTGGCTGGGAGCCTTCGATAGTCTGCGCACAAAAAGCTTGTAAGCCTTGAATCTCTTTCAAATAAAGGTAAAGGTAAAAGGCCCCTGACAGTTAAGTCCAGTGGTGAATGACTTTGGGGTTGCGATGCTCATCTCGCTTTACTGGCCGAGGGAGCCGGCATACAGCTTCCAGGTCATGTGGCCAGCAGGACTAAGCCGCTTCTGGCGAAACCAGAGCAGCACATGGAAATGGCGTTTACCTTCCTGCCGGAGCGGTACCTATTTATCTATTGCACTTTGACATGCTTTCGAACTGCTAGGTTGGCAGGAGCTGGGACCGAGCAACGGGAGCTCACCCCGTCGTGGGGATTCGAACCGCCGACCTTCCGATCAGCAAGCCCTAGGCTCAGTGGTTTACACCACCGCGGTTTAATTTATAATAATAATATTTTTTTATTTATACCCCAGCCTTCCCTGTTCAGAAAACCAGGCTCAGGGCAGCTAACAACAAATTTAAAACACTTAATTGATGCAACAAAAACAGCAGAAAATATGGTATAAAACGTGAATAACAATAAATTCAGAATTCAAAAATTTAGGGGGGAAATCCATCCAATAAACATTAGATGATCACCAGCGCTAGCTGGCTAAATTAGTCCTATTTGGGCCAGAGAGGAGACCAGGGGAGAATTAGTTGTGGGATCCCAGAGCGGGTAATCTTCATAAAAAGGGGAGGGAAGGAAGGGGAATAAAAGATCAGGCTAAGTTCAAATTGAAAGCCAGGCAGAATAGCTCTGTCTTACAGGCCCTGTGGAAGGAGGTTAAATCCTGCAGGGCCCTGGTCTCCATGGGACAGAGCATTCCACCAGGTCGGAGCCATCACTGAGAAGGCCCTGGCCCTGGTGGAGGATAATCTAACTTCCTTAGGGCCTGGGACCTCTAAACTATGGTTATTCGTGGACCTTAAGGTCCTCTGTGAGGCAGACCAGGAGAGGCGGTCCCGTAAATTCTTAAGCCATATGGGTCACAGATTTTGCTTAAAGCAGGATGGCACATCCTAAATCACAAGAGTCTAGAAGAAAACTTAGGCAGCATCTAAGGGTGTTGTTGTTGTTGTTGTTGTTGTTGTTGTCCTTTCCTCTTTTAAAGCCACCCATCTTGGTGGCTAGCAGTGGCTCCTGTGGCTTCACGGACAGCAGACCTCCTCAAGGGCATCCACCACAACGGTGACCCCAATAAAAACCAGAATCCTGCACCCCCATATAGCTCAGCTGGTAGAGCGTAGGACTCTTAATCTCAAGGTCGTGGGTTCAAACCCCACACTGGGCGAAAGATTCCTGCATTGCAAAGGTTTGGGCTTTCACGGTCCCTTGCAACGCTCCAATTCTATGGTTCTGTGAAAGAATACATCTTCTCCAAAGAACCCTTCTCAAGGGCATAGAGCCCTTGGGACCCACTCCTCAAAAATATATTCCCTCAGTTGGATTTGCCGCAATCTTATTCGTGTCCTATCAAAAGGAAATATACTGTGCTCTCTCCTCAGCCGTATAAATTATGTGGGAAAGTATAAATAACACATACGGAACTGAACTAATGGAGTAGCCCAGAAGAATGTACAAGGAGAATTTATTGCTGTCCCATCTCCGCCAGAGCTCTTACTTTATACCTCATTAGCAGATCTCACTTGCCCAAGGAGAGTTATCATATCGCCCGTTCCGAGCAACACCCTTTGTGTTAAATTTGTGAGAGACAAAGTTAATGAAGGTCTGGCTTCTCAGTCGGCGGTGGTGCTTCGGGCAAAATAAAATAAAATTAAAAAGCCCAAGTAATAATGCTACATAGAACAAGGAGGCTGAGGGAGGGTGGCAGAGAAACAAAGGAGTTTTTCCAATAGTGTTGAAACGAATTTTGAGGTGGGTGGTGGGAAACACCAAGCACAATTTATTTATTTTTTTGGCTTGCAAAAAGTTGACATTTGTATTTCCCTAAATGAGGTTTTTCCCACGCATAAGAGCCTCTGGCAGTGATGCATGTCCGTAACGGCATCATTGCCAAAATTATTATTTAGAATAATAAATAGCAAATTATTGGCTTAATTGAATTCAGCAGGTAATAATAAATCCCAATGTGTTCCTTTGGAACGCTCCTATCGCTGCAGCCTCCAGCGGCTCTCAAAGCAGCTTTCAAAATATTCTTTTTAAAAAATGGTGCTCAAATTTAGTGCAGGGGGAGAGAAAACCAGAATGCGTCAGGCTGCCTCCCGTGGACTCTTTCCTTGTTCTTCTCAGGGGGTTGTACAAGGCAAGGGCTCCCACTAAGATTCTCCACGGTCAAGGTCCCAAAAGGTTCTGAATACTCTGTATACTCATGCAACACAAGAACATTATGATGAGTCCTGATGTTTAGCAGACTGTGGCCAGCCAGATCACCAATGAGAAACCTGGAAGCAGGATTCGAACACAAGAGCAACTCTACCCACCCCCCCCCTGTGGTTTCCAGCAACTGGGATTCAGAAACATTGGTGGCCCTGACCCAGCTTCTCTTCTGTGAATTTGTCTGGTCCTCTTTGAAAGCTATCAAAGTGGGTGGCCATCCTTGCCTCCTGTGGCGATGAGTTCCACAGGTTAACTCTGCGTTGCATGAAGATGGACTGTCTTTTATCAGTCCTGAATCTTCCAACACTCAGCTTCCTAGGATGCCTATGTTTTCTAGAGTTAGGAGAAAAACCTCTCCATCCAGAGTGCCCAAGCCATGTATGATTTTATGAACTTTGATCGTGTTGTTTCTCACTCAACTTTTATCTAAACGAAAAGTCCCAATCCTGCAGGCTTCTTTCAACGGGGAGTCGCTCCAGCCCCTTGATCATTTAAGCGGCCTTTTCTGAACCTTTTCCAACTCTGCAATTTCCTTTTTTGAGGCGAGTTGGCCGGGACGGCACACAGTTTTCCAAAAGTAGTCGCACCGTAGATCTGTATAATGGGGTTATGATATAAGGGCAATGCTCACCTCGACATACAAGATTCCCTGGGCGAGTGCCAAGCAGATCCGTCCGGTTTGCAAGACCAGAAGGAGGTCCAGCCCAAATGGAAGATTCCTCATGGTCAACCTTTGCGAAAGCTTCTCAGATCTCAAATCTTCACCTGCGCTTCTCCTGCGTTTGAGCTGGAATGCTTCCCAGCTCCTTGTGCCTGCGGAGGGTGAAGGATTAATTATGGGATGTGGAGCAAGTGCATCGGGCAATAGACTGCCCATGTGACGTGGGAGTTATTGCTGCCTTCACCCCCCCCCCCGCCCTTGCCTTGCCTGCAAAGGGCATCCCACTTGGGGAGCTTACCTTGAGGGTCCTGGTGAAGGTCAGGCATCTGCAAATTGGAAACATCCTTTTTATTGCACCTCCAAATCCCTGAATCTAACAGCCTCTATGTGCTTGGGAAATGCCAATCAACTCAAATAAGCATTCGGATTTTTTTGCAAGAAATTCAAGCTGCAAAAATATTCTTGGGAGCCAGACAACCCCCTCCTGGCAATTTATTTCACCTCTAATAAAATGTTATTCAGTTCTTTAAATTCTCCCTCCTCCCTCTTTGTGTGGTTGTACTAGATTTCTATCCCCCCCCCCCGAAACACAAGCCCTTGTGTTGCAAAGCCATCATTACTCTGTTCCTTGCAAAATTAACACAAATAGTGTTGCTGGGAATGAGCATTCCCTTCATTTAAAGTTAAACATTGAGCTCAATTGCATCCTTGGGGCAATGATTGACCGAGGTGCCAAAGAGCAGAAATACTTGTGGCTGGATCAGAGTTGAGGGCAGAAGTGGAACCTTTGCTGCTCTCACCTCTTGGCCTGGATCCCAGCTGCTCTAAAAGGGAAGGGTTTGGCGCTTAGGGCTGCTTCATCGCCCGATGGCCACAACACCAGCGAAGACTTGCATTTCTAAATCCACTGGGAAGTCAAAGTCAGAGTGAATTTTCCTATTGCCCCCTCATAGAATCATAGAGTTGGAAGAGACCACAAGGGCCATCGAGTCCAACCCCCTGCCAAGCAGGAAACACCATCAGAGCACTCCTGACATATGGTTGTCAAGCCTCTGCTTAAAGACCTCCAAAGAAGGAGACTCCACCACACTCCTTGGCAGCAAATTCCACTGTCGAACAGCTCTTACTGTCAGGAAGTTCTTCCTAATGTTTAGGTGGAATCTTCTTTCTTGTAGTTTGGATCCATTGCTCCGTGTCCGCTTCTCTGGAGCAGCAGAAAACAACCTTTCTCCCTCCTCTATGTGACATCCTTTTATATATTGGAACATGGCTATCATATCACCCCTTAACCTCCTCTTCTCCAGGCTAAACATGCCCAGCTCCCTTAGCCGTTCCTCATAAGGCATCGTTTCCAGGCCTTTGACCATTTTGGTTGCCCTCCTCTGGACACATTCCAGTTTGTCAGTGTCCTTCTTGAACTGTGGTGCCCAGAACTGGACACAGTACTCCAGGTGAGGTCTGACCAGAGCAGAATACAGTGGCACTATTACTTCCCTTGATCTAGATGCTATACTCCTATTGATGCAGCCCAGAATTGCATTGGCTTTTTTAGCTGCCGCGTCACACTGTTGGCTCATGTCAAGTTTGCGGTCAACCAAGACTCCTAGATCCTTTTCACATGTACTGCTCTCAAGCCACGTGTCACCCATCTTGTATTTGTGCCTCTCATTTTTTTTGCCTCATGTCACCCAAATATAATGCAGTCCAATGGAAAGAGAGACTTGGCACCTTGTTGTTGTTTAATCATTTAGTCGTGTCCGCCTCTTTGTGACCCCCTGGACCAGAGCACACCAGGCACTTCTGTCTTCCACTGCCTCCTGCAGTTTGGTCAAACTCATGCTGGTAGCTTCAAGAACACTGTCCCACCATCTCGTCCTCTGTCGTCCCCTTCTCCTTGTGCCCTCCATCTTTCCCAGCATCAGTGTCTTTTCCAGGGAGTCTTCTCTTCTCATGAGGTGGCCAAAGTCTTGGAGCCTCAGCTTCAGGATCTGTCCTTCCAGTGAGCACTCAGGGCTGATTTCCTTCAGAATGGAGAGGTTTGATCTTCTTGCAGTCCATGGGACTCTCAAGAGTCTCCTCCAGCTCCAGAATTCAAAAGCATCCATTCTTTGGCGATCAGCCTTCTTTATGGTCCAGCTCTCACTTCCATACATCACTACTGGGAAAACCAGAGCTTTGACTATACGGACCTTTGTTGGCAAGGTGATGTCTTTGCTTTTTAAGATCCTGTCTAGGTTTGTCATCGCTTTTCTCCCAAGAAGCAGGCGTCCTTCAATTTTGTGATTGCTGTCACCATCTGCAGTGATCATGGAGCCCAAGAAAGTAAAATCTCTCACTGCCTCCATTTCTTCCCCTTCTATTTGCCAGGAGGTGATGGGGACCAGTGGCCATGATCTTGGTTTTTTTGATGTTGAGCTTCAGACCATATTTTGCGCTCTCCTCTTTCACCCTCATTAAAAGGTTCTTTGTTTCCTCCTCACTTTCTGCCATGAAGGTTGTGTCATCTGCATATCTGAGGTTGTTGATATTTCTTCTGACAATCTTAATTCCAGCTAGGGATTCATCCAGCCCAGCCTTTCACGGCCTTGGGACCTTAGAGTCACAGAATTGTAGGGTTGGAAGACACACCCAAGGCTGGTGCATCCCATTTCAAAGGGATTTCAAAGGTGGAATTGATGTCTGGGGGGAATTTTCCACTTTGCCCTGGATCTTAGAGAAATCAGTCACTGATCTATCATGAGTTGAAAAAAATGTTTAAAATAACTTTTGTTAAAAAAACAGAAGCTTTCTTACTAGGATTGATAGGAAGTGAATTTCCTAAAGAACAGAAGAAAACATTTGCCTTTGCTACAACAGCCGCCCAAATATTGTGAGCCCAAAGATGGAAAGAAGAGAAGACAAGGACGAAAGAAGAATGGCAGATCAAGCTAATGGACTATGCAGAAAAAGCTCGGAGAAGTTTTAAAAAGATTGGGAATCCTTTATTGTTTATGTGCAAAAAATACTGTAAACCAGTTGATACATTGGCATAATTTTAAGTAAACGCTTGCAACTAGGAGGAAATTAGAAAAAAATTAAGGGAAATAACCTTTGGAAAAAGTATAAGTATGGAAATGCAGAAGAATTTGGTTAATATAAGGAACCAGAAATGGAAATGCAGAAGAAGTCCAGAGATGTAAAAACTCTCAAAGAGAAGGTTCATGAAAGGTACTTGTATAAATTGACATTCGGCAGAAATGTGAGTTAATTACTGTTTTTACTTGTGAAAATGCAAATTTATTTACAAAAAAAGAGAAGTCAGTCAGTTTTTTGGCGTTTTTGTAGAAAAAAAGCTCAGTCACTTTGGGGTTTGCCTAATACACAAATCACAGCTATCTCTCATGGATTGATATCCAATCTCTGTTTAAAATGAAGGACAGCCCCCCCCCTCCATTGGCATAGAACAGGAAGGAACCCCGAGGGTCATCTAGCCCAACTCCCTGGTTCTAGAATTCTATAGGGGACGTTGCCCCTGTTCACTTCAGTTGCCAACCCCACCCACCCATCAATGCCTTTGCCATCTGCCCTACCCCCAACCCTTCTTTATACCTCACCAATACTCAGCCATCCTCACAGCTTGCTCCTCACCCAACAGCTTCTCAGCGCACTCTGCGAAGCACATTCTCATGCCATTAAATAGCTCACCTGGGCCACCTGCCACACATGCTGCTTGCTCACTCACCTGCCTGCCTACTGTTAATCAAACTCAGCTCTCCAATCCCACGACAGGGACAAAGTGGGGCCAACAGGTGAAGCTGAGGCTCACCGAGGCCACCTGAGCCTCAAGCAACAGCAAAGGATCCATGCATACCCCCAAGCTACATACCTGCTCCTTAAGAGGAAGGGAACCTCCTAGGGGAACCAGCCACTAACAGAGCCTTGGTCTTTTCTGCACTGAGCTTCAGTTTGTTGGCTCACATCCAATATTTCCGAGGGAAGACACTGATCCGTTACTTCCACTGCCTCACCTACAGATGCAAAGGAGAAGTAGAGCTGTGTGTCATCAGCATATTGCGGACAATGTACTCCAAAACTCCAGACGAAGTGATATGAAATGCAGCGTGACGGCGACCTTACATTTATATATATATAGGAGGAAAGGAGGGTTATATCCAATGATGGGAGGAGCCAGGCAGCAAGACCAAGAATAACAGCACTTGCTGCTACCACCCCATGCGCACCTCACAAGTCACATATTCTATCTGCATCTGTCACACACAAAGTTTCAAATTGCAACCGGGGTGCTTTTTTAAACCAATTAATACTGGCTCAAAAGTGAGCACATGGAAAGATCTCATTACTGCTAACCATGTCTGCCTTTGGAAAAGTCTGTCCATCATGAGCTAATTCCAGATTGCTTCCCATTTTTGCAATTATTTCGCCCCAAGCAGCCTGCTGGTTCTTCCACAAGATACTGCTATCTCAGATGCCAGTACAGAGCTCTCCAAATTGCTTCAATTAAAGCTGGTCCATGTATCATCTCTGGAACGTGTTAGCAGGCAAAGCAAGTGTCCAAGAAACAGGAAAACAGATCTGTACTCAATGCACAAAACTATGTTTTCCTGGGCTGAAATCGACATTTTTGGTCAATTTGCAGATCCAGAACTAGGCTTCTGTTGACGACTCTGAAAGATAGGTCCATATCATGAAATTGCCAGAAGCAGGAGGCTAGTCCTGCTTGATCTCTTGTGATTTCTTGAAAAGTTCAAATTATGAACAGACTGTAACTCAGTGCAGTGACATTCTCTTCTGCGGCACCACAGATCCACTCCCCACTCCAGAAGAAAGAATTATGGGGAAATGATTTGTCCATTATCACAATTCCTTCCCACTTAGGGTCATCTTTTGAACATGATCCAATGTTCCACAAATGTTTTCCATGAAAGGCTTGATGGAATGAAGGGGAAATATCAAGAGGCGCCACCCATTTTCATCAAGTCATAGTATCATAGAGCTGGAAGGAACCCCAAGGGTCATCTAGTCCAACCCCCTGCAATGCTCAAAATGGGGTTTTCTTTTTTTTAAAAAAATGTAAGAAAAATCTTTTCTGAGAAATTAGGACTCAGTCCTTGCAATTTCTTGGAAGATTCACGACAGAGAAAAGAAAGTCCTTCTTCACACTCTATGGAACTCCCTGCCACCGGAGAATCTCTCTCCCAAAAAGTAAACAGGGAGTTTTTGTTTTCTTTTGATTTTGTTCTAACTATTTATTTGTGCTTTTATCTTGTATTTTTATCTTGTGACCCACCCTGAGATCTCTGGGTGAAGGGTGGTATAAAGATTTAATAATTAATGATGATAATAATAATGATAAGGTAAAGGTAAAGGGACCCCTGATCGTTAAGTCCAGTCGCGGACGACTCTGGGGTTACGGCACTCATCTCGCTTTACAGGCCGAGGGAGCCGGCATACAGCTTCCGGGTCATGTGGCAAGCATGACAAAGCCGCTTCTGGTGAAACCAGAGCAGCGCACAGAAATGCCATTTACCTTCCCGCAACCTATTTATCTACTTGCACTTTGACATGCTTTTGAACTGCTAGGTTGGCAGGAGCAGGGACCGAGCAACAGGAGCTCACCCCGTCATGGGGATTCGAACCGCCAACCTTCTGATCAGCAAGCGCTAGGCTCAGTGGTTTAGACCACAGCGCCACCCGCATCCCTTAATAATAATGATAATTATAATAAATAAAAGGGTTTGTTGCCCTCAAGGCCCTCGTGTATGGGGTGGTTCAGCAGGTGTAAGTCTTGGATCTCCTGCTGCCCCCCATTTTCTTTTCATTACTTTTAAAATGCTTAGCTTTCCCTCTGAAAGAAAGCCTAAGTTTCCTTCTCATTCATACAAGTTATTATATGCAAACTGTAGGCTGATAAGAAGTCTGGGAGGTGACAGGGCAGCCATCTACAAATACACTTCCAAGTTCCTCCTTCCACTATATATTCTCTTCCAAGACAGTTCCCAAATTTCCCCCTTAGCCCAGCATAGGAAAAGATCAGACATTTGGTAAGTTAAAAATCGATTTACTTACAAACTCTCCAAAGGTCAGATTTATGTGCTTTTCCATGCATCAGTCAGAACAGTTGCACAGGCAGTAAAAAATTAGCTTGATTACAAAGTGGTGAAAGTTCTTAAATTATTGGTAGGGGAACTCAAGAGTGGCTTGAGAGAGCAACGCGGCTGAGCTGGAGCAACCACCTCAAAACTCTTCACACACTGAGCTTCTCAGGTAGACTGAATACAACAATAGGCTTGATTACCTATTTCTTCCCAAGGTCAGGTGAGGTGGCCTAGCTAAGCCTGGTAGGAAACTCACTCGCTGGATCATCGCCTCGTCATGGTGAGTGGGCTTGCAAGTTCCTATGACCCTTGTGAGCGAAGCCGTTGGGAATCTCGTACTCCCAGCAGGGTCACCCAAGGCGGTAAGGTCAAAGGGAAGGAGCTAGACCAGGCTTCCTCAACCTTGGCCCTCCAGATGTTTTGGGACTACAGTTCCCATCATCCCTGACCACTGGTCCTGCTAGCTAGGGATCATGGGAGTTGTAGGCCAAAAACTTCTGGAGGGCCAAGGTTGAGGAATCCTGAGCTAGACAAAGAATGATCCAAGAAGTCCTCAATGGCAGAACAGGCAATGGCTGTGAAGGCAGATGAAGGTTGCAGCAGATAAGCATCTACTGGTCATCGTGAGTATTCATACCATTGGAACAGAGCCTTACTGCGAAGACTATGCGTTGGTCAGTGTGCACTGATCTACACACATAAAACAAACATAGCTGTCAACTTTCCCCTTTTCTTTCGAGGAATCCTATTCAGAATAAGGGAATTTCTCTTTTAAAAAGGGAAACATTGACAGCTATGAAAACAAATTCACTCACAGACGTCTTACACTTGCCTGCAAGCGCTCCAATTGGAGAACAGCCTTTACCAAAGGTGTCATGGGCTTTGAAAACACTCAAACTCAGGATGCAAGGGAGACACCTGCTAGGAGGAAGGCACGCTTCGCAAATCCACACCGTGATCAACTCCCGCCCGGAAACCAATGTCCTCACTGTGGAAGGATCCAGAATTGGCCACCACAGTCACTTACAGACTCACTGTTAAAACTGTGTTCATGGAAGACCATCTTACTCAGCTACAAGTGAGTGCCAAAGAAGAAAGACAAAGGTAGGACAGCTTGGTCTATCATATTAACTCCTTCCTGCATTAATTAGACTTAAGCATGTTGATTATATGATGAGACAATATGAAAATTCATTTGCAGGGACTTGAACAAGGTGACCGTTGAGTTCTCTCCCAATTCTACAATTCTGTGATTCTATGCATGCCATATTTTGTCGTGAGCCAATACCCCAAGTCTTTTGCTGACCTAGCAGTGCCCCCCTGTTGGCCACTGTGGGAAATAAGACGCTGGACTTGATGGACCACCTTGAGTTGATCCCACAAGAGATCAGTGCTCTTGCATCCTCCATTCTAGATCTAGTGGAAGCAGAGGTGACTTCAGAGTTCGGCCGCATCTTCTTCCGTCGACGAGAAGGTACAGGAGTTTCGTCGCAGCAGGATCGGGCCGCTCCGGGGCACTGAAGCACCTCCTCATTTCCTATTCCTTCTCAAGTGCTAATTGCTTATTTACATCAAGCCTTCTAGGCTTCTAATGAGTTGAGCTAATTTGGAGCCTGCGGGGAAACAAGCGTTCAGTGGGTTGCGCATCGAAATCGAGCTAGAAATGGCAGCTGCTATGGGGTGGGGAGCCAGGGTTTCTCCAGCTGCTTCTGAAGGTTGGAAGCACCAGCGGTGGAGTTTGGAGTGGGCCACCACTCATCCCATCCTTCTGCAAACCGCCCTGGCGAGGTTGATCCCAGCACCGAAAAAGCGAGGCCTTGCTTTGCAAAACGTAAAATGCAAAAGGCACAACCCTCTGGCGATTAGGGAGTGATGGTGTTTGTAACACTCTCGCTGCTGCGGAAATCAAATAGAAGACGGAGAGCCTTGCGCTCAGCTTCTCATATCCTGAATCAGAGCCATCCCCCTCCCCTGTTTTCATTAACGGGGCAATTGGGGGCACGAAATGATTGCACTCATCCATACATTGCTATTTCCTGCCTGGTGATTTCCTCCAGTGTTTCAGCTTCTAGATAGGCTTCTGCCAGCACACAAACAATTAATAAACTCTCTCTAAGACAATTTAAAAGCAATTTACAGTGATTAAAATAGAAAAGCAAGGGGTTGTTGGGGGGGTGGAATGCAACAGTGTACTAAACAATTGTTTAAAATCCTAGGTAAGGGGGAAAGTGGGTGTTGCATGGCATGTGAAAGACACCAGGCAAGCCGTGCTGGGAGTGGGGGGGGGGGGACTTTCCCATAGATGGAGCACCCAGAAGAAGAAGGTCCCTTCTCTGGTCCTCAGCTGCTTAACCTCTGAGGACCAGAAGGGTGCCTCCAGAACTGTGATCTGAGGATGGCTTGAGTAGGCAGGAAGGTCTTCATGGGAGGAGTGATCCACCTGTGCTTGGAAAGACATGGGACTCACTATACAACTGCAAATAAAACATTTTAAGTGAGTTGCAAAGTGCGTTATACAATTGTGACACTAGATGGCGACAGTGAGCTATGGCAAATGCAATATATTATTCAAAACACTTTTTTTTTTTAAAAAAAAAAAACCTTTTCACAACTTTTTTTTATATGTGTCTAGATTCCACCATGACGTGACCTAGGGGTCGTAGCGGACCACAAGCATAACCTGAGTCCAAGGTGTGACGTAGCAGCAAAAAGAGCTAATGCAATTCTAGTCTTCAGCAGCAGAAGTCTAGTGACCGGGTCAGGGGAAGTTACAGATAGGTAGCCGTGTTGGTCTGCCATAGTCAAAACAAAAAAATAAAAAAATTCCTTCCAGTAGCACCTTAAAGACCAACTAAGTTAGTTCTTGGTATGAGCTTTCGTGTGCATGCACACTTCTTCAGATACACTGAAACAGAAGTCACCAGACCCTTCTATATAGTGAGAAGGTGGGGAGGGGTATTACTCAGAAGGGTGGTGGGATTGGGTGATTGGCAGATAGCTGTGATGAGCCTGTTGACGACTCTTAACGACTGCAATAGGTCTTACAGGAAAAAGCAAGGGGTGAGAAGGTGAAAAATGGCTTTGTCAGGGGAAGTCATAGTGCCACTCTATTCTGCCTTGCTCAGACCACACCTGGAGTCTTGTGTCCAGTTCTGGGCAACACAATTTAAGAAGGATATTGAGAAGCTAGAAACTGTGCAGAGGAGGGTGACCAAGATAACTGATGATCTGGAAACCATCCTTAAATATCTCAAGGGCTGTCACATGGAAGATGGAGCAAAAATGTTTTGCCTGCTCCATAGGGGAAGGCCCAAAATAACAGATTCAAGAAAGGAAACTGACTAAACATAACAAAGAAATTTCTGATGGCAGAAACCTGTTGACAGTGGGACAGAGTCTCTCAGACAGTGATGAACTCTCCTTCATGGGAGGTTTATGAGCAGAGGTTGAATGACCACCTGCCAGATATTCTTCAGTTGTGGTTCCTGCATTGCAGGGGGTTCGACTAGATGACCCTTGGGGTTCCCTTCCAATTGTAAAATCCCAGGATTCTACGACTAAGCATCATGGCCACACCTGTCCCAGGTGTGTATACCCCACTTACTACTTGTCCATGTCGCTTTCACAATATTGAGCTTGATGGGCCAATGGACTTATTTGTCATCCGTTTGCCGTTTCCACATAAGTTATTCTCCACAGGGGAGCCTGGACATCTGCATCTGATATGATATCTGAATTTGCTTAGTGAATATATTGCCTTGGGTGATATAGAAATCGTCCGCGTTCCACAGCACTCAAGGAAGCAATCTGAACTGCCACTGTCAAAGCGAAACGGAATTGCTGACAGATCCATAGCGGAGGCTCTTTATGGATTCTCGACACTTCGCTCTCCCCCTGTTGTAACTGGCAGATTAATTGCTCATGTCAGAGGGACCTTGGCTGTGATGAGGAGCAGCCACAGGAGGCCTGGAGGGAGGACAGAAGCCCGTAAACCTCAGCACCGTTTCACGACTCTCCTCACCAGACAGTGGCCAGGAAGCCTCAAGGTCCTGGGGAAAAGAACACAGGCAGAGCTGAAGCCACTGGGCTGGTGGTTATTTAAATATTAGCTATTATGGTTTAAACTAAAGCAGAAGCTACAATTCGTGCGCCAGCCTCCAGAGAAAATAGGCACGTACATATTGGAAAGCATAATTGTCAGAGCTGCCTCCAGGTCCCAGCTCACAGAGGACCAACGCTAGGCTGTAGTTATGTACAAAAGTCTTTATTGAGATTCAGTTTCCATTTTAAAGCCGCAGCGTGCAGCTCTACGTCTCAACCTTAGACCGGCGAAGTCCCGTCTGAGTCTCCTCCCCTTCCACACCAGTTTAAGACCCTCGCCTTGCTCCACCTCTTCCTAAGTTCCTTTCTCCTCTGGGCCCTCCTGCCCGCTAGGGTCTCATCCTTCCTGGACTCCTCTGACGCTGACCCTGACGATTCTTGCCCCTCCTTCCGGCGGGCTTTAGGACCTGGTTCCCTATCCGGGCTACCTTCTGTGCCGCTCGCCTGTACCTTTGAACTTGGCGCGTGCGCCCAGCCTGCAACTTTCCTCTTGACCGTTAACTCGCTTTCCGATGGAGGCGTGGTCAACCCTGACTCATCTTCTCTCGCTGGTGGTGCATATGTGGGCTCTGACACCTGGGACTCCTCCCCCCCACTACGCTCTGGTGGGGAAGCTGGTCCTGATTTCCAACTGCTGCTCTGGGAGTCCCCCTTGCTTCTGGGGTGTCCCCCTTGGGTCGCCCCTTGCCCTGCCCATCGGCGCCCCCTTCTGTGAATCTTCCGATTCGCTGGAGAGGCTCATGGAATCTATCGGGCTGCTGTCATATTCTCCTACGCTGCCCTCAGATTGCTCCCCCTCGCTCTCTATCTCCTCTCCTCCCTGCGCTCCCGCTGAGTCCCTGACATCTGGTTCAGGAACCGCGCCGTGCGCCAGTACTCCAGGTTCTTATGGTCCGTGCGAACTTGCACCCTGTGTTTGGCTCCGATGAGGAAGTGCCGCCACGCCTTGAAGGCTGCATGAATGGCCAGCAACTCTCTGTCCCAGATGGTGTAGTTCTGCTCCGACTTGCTGAGTTTCCTGGAGTAGAAAGCACACGGCCTCCAATCCCCTTGCGGGTCTTGCTGCAACAGGACTGCCCCCACGGCTCTGTCGGAGGCATCCGTCTCCACCCTCATGGGTTTGCTGGGGTTCACATGCAGCAGTTGTTCCTCGGAAGCGAAAAGACGCTTGAGTTTCTGAAAGGACTGCTCCGCCTGCTCCGTCCAGATGAACTTATTCTTCTTGGAGCTGAGGGTGTCCGTGATGGCCGCCGTCTGCATAGCGAAACCCTTGATGAACTTGCGATAAAAGTTAGCAAAGCCGACAAACCTCTGGACCTCCTTCCGATTGCGCGGGCTCTTCCAGTCCAGTACTGATCGTACCTTGGCGCTGTCCATGGCGATTCCCTTGTCGGACAGCTTGTAGCCCAGGAAATCCACCTCCGTCATGTCGAACTGGCATTTCTCCAGCTTGGCGTAAAGCCTGTGCTCCCGTAGTCTTTGCAGGACTTCCTTGACATCTCTCTCGTGAGCCTCCTGCGATTCTGAGAAGATCAGAATGTCGTCCAGGAAGCAGACGCACTTCTTGTAGAGGAGCCCCGCTAACACGTGATGCATGAAGGCTTGGAAGCAGTGGGAGCTATTTTGTAAACCGAAGGGCATAACCCTATACTCATAGGTGCCCAAGGGCGTGAACATGGCCGTCTTCCACTCGTCGCCCTCCCGCATGCGTATAAGATTGTACGCCCCTCGTAGATCCAACTTGGTGAAGATGCGTCCCTTCCTCACCGTCGCGAGCAAGTCGTCGATCTTGGGCATCGGGAAAGCCGTGGGCTTGGTTTTCGAGTTTAAAATTCTGAAATCAACTACTAGCCTCTTCTGGGGCGTGTCTTTTTTCTTCACAAAGAACACAGGACTGCCCCCCACTGCTTTGGATTCTCGGATGAAGCCCCGCTTCAAATTGTGATCTATGAACTCCCTGAGCTCTTGCAGTTCGTCTTCAGACATGGAGTACAGTTTTCTGGTCGGCAGCGTTGCCCCCGGCAGGAGGTCAATCTTGCAGTCGTAGGGTCTGTGGGGAGGCAGCTTGTCCGCTTCCTTCTCGCAGAAGACCTCCAAAAACGCCTTGTACTTGTCGGGTACCGCTTGCAGCATGCCCAGTTGTAGCTGTGGGTCATCCTCTTGCCCCTCGTCCTCCTGGTTAGTCATGATGCAATGTTCTGCGCAGTAGGAGGAGCAGAAGGTCAATTTACGCTGGTACCATGCCAATGCCGGGCTGTGCCTGTCCAACCAGCTCATGCCCAACACTATGGGCGTGTCTGACAGTTGGGTGACGTTGAAGCTGATGACTTTGCGGTGATTTCCAATTCGCATCACCATTGGCGGCGTTTGCTGTACCACCTGTCCCCCCAGCAATTCTCTTCCATCGACTGTCACTACCTTCAGGGGCATCGCGGCAGGCAGGAGCGCTATGCTATGTTGCTTGATGAAATCCACTCCTATAAAGTCTGCATTGCTACCAGAGTCAATGGTAATAGGCACTTCCATGGTGAGCCCATTGGGAAGCTGGAGTGTTGCGGTGAGCTGCACCACTGGTTTGGGCGGGAGGGGGGTCTGTGGGCTGTAAGATTCCTGGGGACTGCTTCACTGACTCGTCTGGCTGGGCCCCAGCGGCTCTGCTTCCAGCCAGACTTCGTCGTTTCCCTGCTGCGGTTCCCTCTGCTGAGCTGCTTCTGTTACTTTTGCTGAGGCTGCATTGTGCTTGCGGAGCCTCTGGGGGCACTCTTTTGCCATATGCTGAGCACTTTCGCAGATGTAACACTTCCTGTTCCCTCTAGGAGGCTTCACCTTGGCTGCTCCTGGTGTGAGGGCTCTGGTTGCTGACTGAGCCTTGGCACCACCTATCTCCATCGGCTCCTCTCCCCCTCCCAGTGGAGGCGTGGATTGAGCGCGCGCTGAGTCTCTGGGAAAGAGAGGAGGTGCCCTTGCTGGCGTGCGTCCCCAACGCCCTTCATCTTTGCTCCAGGGACGTTCTTCCAGCCGCACACCAATCGTCAGCGCCTTCTGGATCACTTCTTGAGTGCTCCGTGGTCTCTCCCCCCTTGCGATTTCGTCTTTCACAGCCCCGTTTAGCCCCTCCCAGAAGAGGTCCCTGACGGACGCTGAGTCTTTTTCCCATCCCAGCGCGTTGACCAATGCAAAAAAGCGGGAATGATATTGCCTTACAGTGGCTCTGCCTTGTTTCAAACCGTGAATCTCTTTTCTAGCGACATCCACATCTATCTCCGATAAAAAACAATCGTCCATTGCCTTAATGAAGGCTTTTGCGTTTTAGAGGGCTGGATCATTATCTCTCCACAGATTGCGCAACCACGCTTTAGCTTCTCCATGGAGATGCGTTAGTATGAAGCCTACTTTCTCCTGCTCATCTCTAAAGTCCTTCTCCAGCAACTTTAGCGCAAAAACTACGTCTGCTCTGAAGTTAGGATATTGCTGCAGACTCCCATCGAAATGCGACACCAGGCTCCCCCCTCTCTTCCCGAGCCCGATCCCTTCTGATTTGGCTCCCGGTGGCCCCTGTTTAGTCAACATTTCCAACCTGGTTTGCAGATCCTTGCAGACAGCATCTGATTCCTCTTCTCTCCTCTTTGCCGCTCGTATTTCTGCGTTAAGTTGTACCACGGCATCTTGCAAAGCTGCCAGTCGTTCTTCTGTAGTCATCTTGTGCTGCTTTTGTGAGCTCGCGAAGCACCAATCTTCGCCCCTCGCTGCGTCCTCTCACGTTGCGAGGTTCTTTGAGGGAGACGGGACTTACTGTCAGAGCTGCCTCCAGGTCCCAGCTCACAGAGGACCAACGCTAGGCTGTAGTTATGTACAAAAGTCTTTATTGAGATTCAGCTTCCATTTTAAAGCCGCAGCGTGCAGCTCTACGTCTCGACCTTAGACCGGCGAAGTCCCGTCTGAGTCTCCTCCCCTTCCACACCAGTTTAAGACCCTCGCCTTGCTCCACCTCTTCCTAAGTTCCTTTCTCCTCTGGGCCCTCCTGCCCGCTAGGGTCTCATCCTTCCTGGACTCCTCTGACGCTGACCCTGACGATTCTTGCCCCTCCTTCCGGCGGGCTTTAGGACCTGGTTCCCTATCCGGGCTACCTTCTGTGCTGCTCGCCTGTACCTTTGAACTTGGCGCGCGCGCCCAGCCTGCAACTTTCCTCTTGACCGTTAACTCGCTTTCCGATGGAGGCGTGGTCAACCCTGACTCATCTTCTCTCGCTGGTGGTGCATATGTGGGCTCTGACACCTGGGACTCCTCCCCCCCACTACGCTCTGGTGGGGAAGCTGGTCCTGATTTCCAACTGCTGCTCTGGGAGTCCCCGCTGGCCCCTTGCTTCTGGGGTGTCCCCCTTGGGTCGCCCCTTGCCCTGCCCATCGGCGCCCCCTTCTGTGAATCTTCCGATTCGCTGGAGAGGCTCATGGAATCTATCGGGCTGCTGTCATATTCTCCTACGCTGCCCTCAGATTGCTCCCCCTCGCTCTCTATCTCCTCTCCTCCCTGCGCTCCCGCTGAGTCCCTGACAATAATGATTTGTTTTGTTTTAGGTCCTACCGTCACTGTCAAGAGTGATGAACAGTGCCGAATTTACATACACTGGTACCTCGGATTACATACGCTTCAGGATACAGATTCCGCTAATCCAGAAATAGCACCTCGGGTTAAGAACTTTGCTTCAGGATGAGAACAGAAATTGTGCTTCGGCGGCGTGGCTGCAGCAGCAGCAGGAGGCCCCATTAGCTAAAGTGGTGCTTCAGGTTAAGAACAGTTTCAAGTTAAGAACAGACCTCCAGAATGAATTAAGTACTTAACCCAAGGTACCACTGTAAGCTAAACAAGCTCTAGCTTAGGGCCCCACTCTCTTGGGCCCCCCCAAAAAAAAACTAAAGGAAAAAAAAAGGATGTACATTTCCAAAATAGAATAATATAAAAAACGAATAAAATAAAACCTACATGCAG
Organism: Podarcis cretensis; assembly: GCF_951804945.1. Taxonomy (NCBI): domain Eukaryota; kingdom Metazoa; phylum Chordata; class Lepidosauria; order Squamata; family Lacertidae; genus Podarcis; species Podarcis cretensis. The sequence continues at coordinate 101,106,848 of NC_137174.1, forward strand.
AAGCAGTGTTTTGTGTTGTGTAGGCTCCTATGATGTAAGCCATGGGCCCCACCTGCTCACCTGCTCCCTCAAATATCCCTGGTTTGCTCCTTTCTATATATAGGGTGCCTACATTCTGCATAGACTGGCTGCACGGCAACATGTGCAAATGGCTTGAGATATCTATGAGGTCCATAAATTACCATACAGCATATATTGAACCCAAGAAATAGTGACAATTTGCTGTTGACAAAGAACAGCTGGACAAATAAAGGACCCCATGACCTTCAGGAGCTCAGGGCCTCATCAAACCTAAACCCAGCCCTGATGGTGAATCACAAATATGAACATAAGAAGAGTTTGCTGGATCAGGCCAGCATCCTGTTCTCCCAATGCCCAGATAGATGCTCTAATGCAAGCAGGATTTGTGCACAAGAATGCTATCCCCTGCCATCCAATTCCTGCTTAAAAACCTCCAACGAAGGACCACAACCACGCCAACTCGGCCGCCCACAATATGTCTGAGTTCTGTCCCCCGGTCTCCTGTTCTTGTGACTTTGAAAGGGGGCAGCACCTCTTGCTAAGAATTGCTAAAGGGGGGGGCAGCTTGTGTTGCTTGAGCAGCTGGGCCAGCCCTGCTCCCATTTGCAAGCGGTAGAGGAGATCAATCAGCATTAAAACGGCTGTCAACCCCTTTAAAAATGATGGAGTTGGCAGGTCTGAATGCCCTGATCTTGGCTGCCTGAACGCTGGCCATTCTCGATGGAAGAAACCGCTTTCCTTTCAAAAGAAGCAGCCACCTTGGCATCCCTGATGCTGAGCGCATCTCCCAAACCCGCCTCAATAAAGGGCACCGAAAATTAATCTCGGCTGGATGCCCCCCTCCCTTTTCCAAAAGCACCATTTATCAGCAGACTTTTTAGCATTCCTTTGGCTCCCGCAAACTAACTGCAGCAAGAAAGCTGCATCAAAGGCAACTGGGATGCTTAAGCAGAGAGATGTTAATTTGGAAGAGTTATTGGGAGTCCTGAGTTGAGGTCACCCCTCCCCGACACATTATAATCAGAGCATCAGAGATGCATCCCACTTTGCAGGAGAACAATGAGGTGATGTGCGTAATCGGGGATCAGGGCGAGAGAAACAGCTAAGGGTCCGACCTGGCTGACTCAGAAAACGTGTTGCGCAAGGTGTTGGCTGCATGAGATGAAGGCTGCTTTGCATGAATCTCAAGGATAATCAGGGTGCAAGGTTTAAAGAGCCACTCAAGAAGTCTGCAGAATGATCTGTGTGTGATGGCCTGGGAGATGGGGCTCGGATTCGGAACCAGAGGAGTCTCAGTCTGCACCGAATCCTTTGCCTCAGGCATCACCTGAACCAAGCCTGGGGAACCCTGAACCAATCCTGAAGAATCCCAGTCTGCACAGGTTCCCCTGCAACAAGCACCAGCTGGACCGAGTCCGGGGCCTGAGACTGCCCTGGCTCCAGATGCAGGGATGACCTCGTTGCCTCCAGCTGGGCCATCACTTCCAGCTGCTCCACTACCAGTTGGGTCAGGGGAGGCTGAGGCGGCCTCTGGGTCTAGTCACCCACCGACGTCTCCCGAGCTGCAGAGATGAAGGTCTGAGAGAAGGAGAGACCTGAGTACTCGCAGGAGGAGTGCTCGCCTTTGGGTGAAACAGGGAGGTGAGTCGTCGGGGGATCAGGACCGGCCGATAGCCCGACAAAGATGAAAGGCTGTCGGACCCTGCCCCAGGTTGTGGGAGCAACATTGCTGTATGCCAGATCCTGCCTGAGACCCTGTACCTGACCTTGCCTGGTTTCCTGCCTCGTGTCCTGTCTTGACCCTGTCGGACTGACTCCGGATTCTGGACTGGACCTGGACCACGGTTCTCGGGTTACCCCCAGGCCCAGCACACCGTGGGATGAAGAAAGTGGGAAGAGAGAAACTTATCTTCCTCTCTTGGAGGAACATTAGAGCTTGTGGACATCCAAGGATGCTGAATGTTCGGAGGTTCAGGAGTGATGAAAGAAAGGAATTCTTCATGCAGCGCAGAGATGTCCAGTGGAACTCACTCCCAAATGTGGAATTCACCCACAATGTGGTCTCTGCGTTTAAATAAATTGTGAAACAGAGCTAAGGTGCAGAAGTCTGATTCAGAGCGAGCTTAAACAAATCCTGAAAAACTGTGATTCTTCTCTACGGTGAGCTGGCTTGTGGCACCAGGTCCAACTCTGCACTAAAAAGATGTGTGCAAATGTGACATGAAACAACATCAACCATGTGGGAATCACTTGCAGATGACCACAGTGCCTGGAAACAGACAGGTCCTGCATCCATAGCGGTAACCAGAGGAAGTAAGGTAAAAGGTAAAGGACCCGTGGGCGGTTAAGTCCAGTCAAAGGTTCATCTTGCCTTCAAGCCAAGGGAGCTGGCATTTGTCCACAGATAGCTTTCCTGGTCATGTGGCCAGCAGGACTAAACCGCTTACGGTGCAACAGAACACCCTGAAAGAAATCAGAGCACACGGAAACATCATTTACCTTCCCACCGCAGTGGTACCTATTTATCTACTTGCACTTTGACGTGCTTTCGAACTGCTAGGTTGGCAGGAGCTGGGACAGAGCAGCAGGAGCTCACCCCGTCACAGGGATTCAAACTTCCAACCTTCTGATTGGCAAGCCCAAGAGAATGACTGCCAAGAGGAGCATAGAGAGGAGATACGCCCTGGTGCATCTGCAGCAGCACAACCCAATTCCTTCATCTGCCCCGGCTGCAACAAAACATGTCTCTCCCCTATTGTTTTCTACAGTCCCAGCAAGTGCTGCAACTCTCCAACAGCTTGACTTCAAAGGCGCACTCCTCCACTGTCTCCCAAGACAGGCGGATGCAAACCTAGTTCAACATGATTTTGGACAAGAAATTCCAGAGTGGGAGAATTTGATTGGAAATAGTTTTAAACATTCCTCCCAACACTCACAGACACCCACACACTCACAAACATGCACATATTCGGCTGCTCACACACTCACAGACACTCGGACATCAACGCGGAAGTCAGAAACTCAGACACCCACACAAACAGACACCAGCACACTGAGACTCAGACCTCACACACTCAGACATCCTCAACCAGACACATTCTTTGGAGACAGAGCACAAGAGGGAAATAAGCAAATATTCCATGCCACAATGTCCACTCAGTGATGACAGAATCCTAGAATTGTGGAATTATTATTATTATTATTATTATTATTATTATTATTATTTATACCCCGCCCATCTGGCTGGGTTTCCAACACAATATTAAAGTACAGTAATGCACCAAACATTAAAAGCTTCTCTAAACAGGGCTGCCTTCAGATGTCTTCTAAAAATCTGGTAGTTGTTGTTCTCTTTGACATTTGACATTTGAATTGTGCTTGGAAACATACTGGGAAACAATGTAGGTCTTTCAAGACCGGTGTTATGTGGTCTCGGCGGCCGCTCCCAGTCACCAGTCTAGCTGCCACATTCTGGATTAGTTTTAGTTTCCAGGTCACCTTCAAAGGTGGCCCCACGTAGAGCGCATTGCAGTAGTCCAAGTGAGAGATAACCAGAGCATGTACCACTCTGGCAAGACAGTCTGCAGGCAAGGAGGGTCTCATCCTGCGTACCAGATGGAGCTGGTAGACGGCTGCCCTGGACACGGAGTTGACCTGCGCCTCCATGGACAGCTGTGAGTCCAAAATGACTCCTAGGCTGCGTACCTGGTCCTTCAGGGGCACAGTTGCCCCATTCAGGACCAGGGAGTCCTCCACAGCTGCCCGCCTCCTGTACCCCCAAAACAGTACTTCTGTCTTGTCAGGATTCAACCTCAATCTGTTAGCCACCATCCATCCTCCAACTGCCTCCAGGCACTCACACAGGACCTTCACCGCCTTCACTGGTTCTGATTTGAAGAGTAGAAGGGTAGAGTTGGGTATCATCCGCATATTGATGGACACCCAGCCCAAACCCCCTGATGATCTCTCCCAGCGGATCCCGAGGATCATTCGTCCAAGCCCCTGCAATGCAGGAATAGAATCAATGCAACCTTGACGCTAGGCAGGTCCTGGGACCTTCACAACTTCGCTCCCAGATTCTTTTTCTTGGGGGGGGGGGTGGAAATAAAATAATTTCCCTTAATAAGAAATGGTGTGTGACACAAACGCACCCTCTCCGCAGAGCGCTGCTTTCATCCTTCAGCTCGGGAGGAACAGAAAAGGTAATTACAGAACACATCTTTGGTAATTGCAGAGTTCTATTTTGGAGGTTTCTGTTTGTCGCCGTCACGAATGTTAATCCGCGGCGCCATTTATCATGTGGGGAGCCAGAGTTGAGGCGGGCCTTCTTTTTAATCACAAGCACCCTGGCCTTTTCCCCGACATGAAAACTCTGCTAACGAGGCAGCCTCCGTGGGGAATGAAATCCCACTGCCAAAAAATTAATGGGCCTGGATAATTGAAATGGAACCAAGGATATTTCAAGGGGGGGAGCCCTTTGCATCTTGCCCCCCCTTCCCCTTCGCCGCTTTGCAGGCTCTTTAGAAGTGACTTGGTGCCCACACACCCACAAACAGGCAAATCAACTCACAGCGTGAGGACTCTTTCATTTCCTGCAATTATTTTTCTGCAGGGCTGAAATCACATGGGATGGGTATTCAGTCACCAACCAAGGGCAAACACAAACTCACCCAATTTCCTTGCCCCCATTCTCAGTTTCTTTTCCTATTTGTCCTATGCATGAAAAAATGGGTCCCGTCCAGATTCAGAGGTTCCTCCTAGTGCCCTTTGTCGTATTGGGGTGAGACACAAAAAAAGGTGGCTTTCTGGTTTGCCATTCCAGAGGGGCACAAGCGCTATTTTCAAAAGCAGGGTTCAGCCCTGGGAGATATGTAGTCTTTGGAAAACGAGCAAGCAGCACAGATCATGTACAGAATGCTTTCCTTCCTCTCACAACTGAGAACCTGCCCACATGAAAATAAGGTGGATGCAACCACCTAATAATAATAATAATAATAATAATAATAATTTATTATTTATACCCTGCCCATCTGGCTGGGTTTCCCACTGGGCGGCTTCCAACAGAATATTAAAATACAATAATCTATTAAACATTAAAAGCTTCCCTAAAGAGGGCTGCCTTCAGAGGTCTTCTAAAAGTCTGGTAGTTGTTGTTCTCTTTGACATTTGGTGGGAGGGCGTTCCACAGGGCGGGTGCCACCACCGAGAAGGCCCTCTGCCTGGTTCCCTGTAACTTGGCTTCTCGCAGTGAGGGAACCACCAAAAGGCTCTCAGCACTGGACCTCATCTTCAAAGATAGCCCCACGTAGAGCGCATTGCAGTAGTCCAAGCAAGAGATAACTAGAGACTGCAGGCAGGGTCTCAGCCTGCATACCAGATGGAGCTGATAAACAGCTGCCCTGGACACAGAATTGACCTGCACCTCCATGGACAGCGGTGAGTCCAGAATGACTCCCAGGCTGCACACCTGGTCCTTCAGGGGCACAGTTGCCCCATTCAGGACCAGGGAGTCCTCCACACCTGCCTGCCCCCGTCCCCCCAAAACAGTACTTCTGTCTTGTCAGGATTCAGCCTCAATCTGTTAGCTGCCATCCATCCTCCAACCGCCTCCAGGCACTCACACAGGACCTTCACTGCCTTCACTGGTTCTGATTTGAAAGAGAAGAAGAGCTGGCAAAATATAGTAACTTGTATGTGAGAAGGTGGGATTTGAACCCACATCTTTAGCTGTGTTTCCTGTATTGCAGGGGCTGGACTATATGGCCCTTGCTGGTACCTTCCAGGTCTGCAATTCGATGATTCTTTCTCCCACACCCAGAACAGAACTGTGCCTCTCGCACCAGGCAAGCACTCTGATCCAGTTATGGTGCAGTGGGCTGCATACTGCATGTGGACCACGGAGTTTGGGATTCAAATCCTCCCTCAGACATGATGCCTACTGAGTGATCCCAAGCAATGCCAGATTTCTTAGAATCATAGAGTTGGAAGAGACCACAAGGGCCATCGAGTCCAACCCCCTGCCAAGCAGGAAACACCATCAGAGCACTCCTGACATATGGTTGTCAAGCCTCTGCTTAAAGACCTCCAAAGAAGGAGACTCCACCACACTCCTTGGCAGCAAATTCCACTGTCAAACAGCTCTTACTGTCAGGAAGTTCTTCCTAATGTTTAGGTGGAATCTTCTTTCTTGTAGTTTGGAACCATTGCTCCGTGTCCGCTTCTCTGGAGCAGCAGAAAACAACCTTTCTCCCTCCTCTATGTGACATCCTTTTATATATTTGAACATGGCTATCATATCCCCCCTTAACCTCCTCTTCTCCAGGCTAAACATGCCCAGCTCCCTTAGCCGTTCCTCATAAGGCATCGTTTCCAGGCCTTTGACCATTTTGGTTGCCCTCCTCTGGACACGTTCCAGTTTGTCAGTGTCCTTCTTGAACTGTGGTGCCCAGAACTGGACACAGTACTCCAGGTGAGGTCTGACCAGAACAGATTTACGTTTAAGCTAAACAAGCTATAGCTTATGTAAAGAAAATGTAAAGAAATGGAAAAAAACCTGGATTTACATTTCCAAAATATAAGATAAAAAACAAATAAAATAGATCAATGTGAATCTATCTATCTATCTATCTATCTATCTATCTATCTAGTTACGTGCAAATTGCTTGAGATACCTGTGAGGTCCATCAATTACCATCTAGCATATATTCAACACAAAAAAGCAGCTACAATTTGTTGTTGACAAAGGCAGCTGGATATATAAAGGGCCCCATGACCTTCAGGAGCCGAGGGCCTCATCAAACCGAAATCTGGCCCTGATCCCAAGCCAGAATCATAGCCTTTCTCGGGCTAATCTACCTCGCAGGGATGTTGTCAAAATAAAATGGGATAATCTTGTGCACACTGCTCTGACCTTTGTGCAGAATCTCTACAAGGATAAAAACTTTAGTCCTAGCGTAGAGGATATAGAACAGCAATTGAAACAAGGCAAGCGCTGAGCAGCAGAGGGCGATATTGGATCTGCATCAGAATGAAACCCATCTGTCTCTTGGAACCCCACAGAACAATTTTTTGTTTTTTCCAGAGTTCCAGGGCGGAAAGAAACTTTCGGTGTAAATGGATTGTGTGCACAGTGAACAGAAGAACATGGGAGAACAGGATGATTCCCTAGATGGGCCATTGGCCTAATCCTTTAGGCTCTTCCTATGTGCTTTTTTTTTTTACTTTTTAGTTTTTGATAACAATGTATTAATTTTCCAAAAATAAGAAACAATAGCAATACAAATACAAAAACAAAGCAAATTGACTTCCCTCTAAACCCTTCCTTGGTTCCATTATTTATCAATACACCTCATGTCCATTGTTAAATTTGAGCCCATTTAAATTACTTATTATCCATTCATAGTAAAATTACAAGTAGTCTTAAAACCCTGCTAATGTATTAACCATTTTATATATTTTTTATTTTATATATATTTTATATTTTATATATTTATATTTATATTTTTTTCAATGTTTTGTTGTTGTTTAGTCGTTTAGTCGTGTCCAACTCTTCGTGACTCTTCGTGACCCCCTGGACCAGAGCACGCCAGGCACTCCTGTCTTCCACTGCCTCCCGCAGCTTGGTCAAACTCATGCTGGTAGCTTCGAGAACACTGCCCAACCATCTCGTCCTCTGTCGTCCCCTTCTCCTTGTGCCCTCCATCTTTTCCAACATCAGGGTCTTTTCCAGGGAGTCTTCTCTTCTTATGAGGTGGCCAAAGTCTTGGAGCCTCAGCTTCAGGATCTGTCCTTCCAGTGAGCACTCAGGGCTGATTTCCTTCAGAATGGAGAGGTTGGATCTTCTTGCAGTCCATGGGACACTCAAGAGTCTCCTCCAGCACCACAATTCAAAAGCATCAATTTTATTTTTCCACTTGCACTTTGACATACTTTTGAAATGCTAGGTTGACAGTGACACCCCCCCAACTACATCACTCATACATCATGGTTACATCATGAAAGGGGAGGTCTGGTGTCAGTAATCTGAGCATCCTGGACCCTGCCCCATGGTTCCCCTTGCCCTCCACCAAACATCCATCAAGTGAAACAAAAGAGATACATACAGTGGTACCTTGGTTTGCAAGCGTTTTGGATTACAACCATGTCAAACCTGGAAATGTGTGTCCCTTTTTTTATTACAACCCATTTTTTTATTATTACCCCCCCCTTTTTTTTGGAGGCCCCATTGGTGAAAGCGCGCCTTGGGTTACAACCTATTTTGGTTTACAACTGGACCTCCACAACGGATTATGGTTGTAAACTAGTTAGTTGTAAACTAAGGTACCACTGCACTTACATTTCCCTGTTTCCCAGCCAAGTTAATCACATCCTTTTGTCTTCCTCTGGGTTTGTTATTTCTGGGATGGCTACCTGTCTAGCACTCAGGTATCAGGAGGCCAGGGATTATCACTCAGGCAGAGGGGCTGCTGAGTAGCTGAGCTCACAGGTCTATAGGAATTTCTGAAGTTTTCCCAGTGAGCCAGTACATAGATACATTTATCAGTGAGTTGTTGCATTTGGTATCATGCAGCAAAGGCCCTTTGAATAGATAGGAAGAAACGGTGGTGAAGTGTTTTGTGGGGACAAATCACAAAAGTCTCAAAAGCGATTGTGCTGATTTTGGTAGTGGGCTGCATGTGCATGATATCTGCTGGAGGGGCAACCCACCCTATACATAAATTCCTGCAACAGTATGTAAATAGATAGATGAGAGAGAGAGAGAGAGAGAGAGAGAGAGAGGGAGGGAGGGAGGGAGGGAGGGAGGGATGATAGATGATAGATAGATATAGATAGATATAGATGATAGATATAGATAGATAGATAGATAGATGATAGATAGATGATAGATAGATAGATGATAGATAGATAGATGATAGATATAGATAGATAGATATAGATAGATGATAGATGATGATAGATAGATAGATAGATAGATGATAGATAGATAGATCGATAATAGATAGATGATAGATATAGATAGATAGATAGATAGATAGATAGATAGATAGATAGATGATAGATAGATGATAGATATCACAGTCACACTGCACCATGGATACTGTAGTTTCAAAGCTCTGTGAACTGTATGCTGTGTGGATGCAGGGTTTTGGGGAACAGCGAAAAAGGGAAATGACCTTTACAGAATCAGAGCATGAGTTCCACCTCTGTCTGTATGGCCTCCACTGAAGCACAGCAGCTCTGCAGCTTTTCAGAGAGGGGGTTTTTACATGGAGATCTTGCCAAGAACTGACCCTGGGGGCCTTTTTATGCAAAGCAGGTATGCCACCCACAAAGACATGGCGGGGCTTTCTAAGAAGGAATTTTGACAGGGGAGGGAGGAATTGACTCAAAGGAGCACTTTAAACTCAGGGGAAAGAGAATTTTTAATCTTCCTTCTAAATAATTAAACATGCATTTATTGAAGTAATGCCTTCAAACATGCATTCTAATAGTAAATGACTGCAATTTAAATAAACTTCAAAAATTAATTTGCTTCCCCACCACCTCGCAAAGCACTAGACCTCGTGGACTTCCTTTGAATGGTGGAAGATTCGAGAAAGAGAAAGAGATGCACTCGGCACATAAACTATGGAACTCCCTCCCGCAGGAGGCAGTGATGACCACCAACCCATAAGGCTTTAATAATAATAATACTAATAAATCATTTTATTTATACCCTGGCCTTCCCTGCCAGGCCTTCCCTGGCCTTCACTCAGGGCGGCTAACACCAATAAAATCACAGTAAAAAGATAATAAGGGGAAGAGGGGGGGGGGACCAATTTAAAATACAGGTTAAAATGCAATTTAAAATGCAGCCTCATTTTAAAAGTACCCGATAGATCAAGACCATAAGGGGAGGGCAGCATAATAATAATAATAATAATAATAATTTATTATTTATACCCCGCCCATCTGGCTGGGCCTCCCCAGCCACTCTGGGCGGCTTCCATAGAAAGCAAAAATACAATAAAATATCACACGTTAAAAACTTCCCTGAACAGGGCTGCCTTAAGATGTCTTCTGAATGTCAGGTAGTTGTTAATCGCTTTGACATCTGCTGGAAGGGCGTTCCACAGGGCGGGCGCCACTACCGAGAAGGCCCTCTGCCTGGTTCCCTGTAGCTTTACTTCTCGCAGTGAGGGAACCGCCAGAAGGCCCTCGGCGCTAGACCTCAGCGTCCGGGCAGAATGATGGGGGTGGAGACGCTCCTTCAGGTATACTGGACCGAGGCCGTTTAGGGCTTTAAAGGTCAGCACCAACACTTTGAATTGTGCTCGGAAACGTACTGGGAGCCAATGTAGGTCTTTCAAGACCGGTGTTATATGGTCTCGGCGGCCGCTCCCAGTCACCAGTCTAGCTGCCGCATTCTGGATTAGTTGTAGTTTCCGAGTCACCTTCAAAGGTAGCCCCACGTAGAGTGCATTGCAGTAGTCCAAGCGGGAGATAACCAGAGCATGCACCACTCTGGCGAGACAGTCCACAGGCAGATAGGGTCTCAGCCTACGTACCAGATGGAGCTGGTAAACAGCTGCCCTGGACACAGATTTGATCTGTGCCTCCATGGACAGCTGTGAGTCCAAAATGACTCCCAGGCTGCGCACCTGGTCCTTCAGGGGCACAGTTACCCCATTCAGGACCAGGGAATTCTCCACACCTGCCCGCCTCCTGTCCCCCAAAAACAGCACTTCTGTCTTGTCAGGATTCAACCTCAATCTGTTAGCCGCCATCCATCCTCCAACCGCCTCCAGACACTCACACAGGACCTCCACCGCCTTCACTGGTTCTGATTTAAAGGAGAGGTAGAGCTGGGTATCATCCGCATACTGATGAACACCCAGCCCAAACCTCCTGATGATCTCTCCCAGCGGCTGCATGTAGATGTTGAAAAGCATGGGGGAGAGGACAGAACCCTGAGGCACCCCACAAGTGAGAGCCCAGGGGTCTGAACACTCATCCCCCACCACCACTTTCTGAACACGGCCCAGGAGGAAGGAGCGGAACCACTGTAGGACAGTGCCCCTAGCTCCCAGCCCCTCAAGACGGTCCAGAAGGATGTTATGGTCGATGGTATCAAACGCCGCTGAGAGATCCAGCAGAACTAGGAAACAGCTCTCACCTTTGTCCCTAGCCCGCCGAAGATCATCAACCAGTGCGACCAAGGCAGTTTCAGTCCCATGATGAGGCCTGAATCCCGACTGGAAGGGATCCAAATGGTCCGCTTCTTCCAGGCGTGCCTGGAGTTGTTCGGCCACCGCTCGCTCAATCACCTTGCCCAAGAATGGAAGATTTGAAACTGGGCGATAGTTGGCCATCGTGGCCGCATCTAAAGATGGTTTTTTAAGAAGCGGTTTAATAACCGCCTCTTTCAGCGGGTCTGGGAAGGCTCCCTCACGGAGGGAAGCATTCACCACCCCACGAAGCCCATCGCCCAGTCCTTCCCGGCTAGCTTTTATAAGCCAGGATGGGCAAGGATCCAGGAGACAGGTGGTTGGTTTCACTCGTCCAAGCAGCCTGTCCACATCCTCGGAGGTAACAGATTGGAATTGATCCCACTCAACTTGACTAGACAGAACTCTAGCACTCTCCCGCCCCGGCCCTGCTCCCACGGTGGAGTCTACTTCTTCCCGAATCTGAGCGATTTTATCTGCAAAAAACTTTGCAAAATCATTGCAGGAGAACATGTGGCCCGTACTGGGCCCCGATGTTACAGGTGGTTCCACTAAATTGTGAACCACCTGAAAAAGTCTCCTGCTGCTGTTTTCTGCAGATGCAATAGAGGCGGTGAAGAAATTCTTCTTCGCCGTCGCTATCGCCACTTGGTAGGCTCGACGTTGAGCTCTAACCTGTGTCCGGTCAGATTCGGAATGAGTTATCCGCCACCGGCGCTCTAGCCGTCTCAACGATTGTTTCATTGCCCTCAGATCCGTGGAAAACCACGGGGCTGTCCGGGCTCCATGCAATCGGAGAGGGCGCTTCGGAGCCAAACAGTCAATAGCCCTGGTTAACTCCACATTCCAGCGGGCCACCAGGGAATCGGCTGAAAGGCCATCAACATGGGATAAAGCATCCCCTACCACTCTCTGGAAACCATTTGGATCCATTAAGTGGTGGGGGCGGACCATCCGAATTGGTCCCACCTCCCCGCAGAGGGGATGGGTCGCAGAGAAGTCCAGTTGCACCAGGAAGTGATCTGACCATGGCACTTCTTTCGTTTCGCTTTTACTTAGTGTCAGATCACCAACATCCATAGAGGTAAACACCAGGTCCAAGGCATGTCCGCGACTATGGGTTGGGCCAGACTTATTCAGGGACAGCCCCATGGAGGCCATGCTTTCCACGAAGTCCCGAGCAGCCCCTTGTAAGGTCGTGTCGGCATGGATGTTAAAATCCCCTAGGACGACCAGGCTAGGTGTCTCCAGGAGAACATCCGCCACGACCTGAAGCAGCTCGGGCAGGGAATCCTTGGTGCAGCGGGGAGGTCGGTACACCAAAAGGAATCCTGTACTGCCCCTATTGCCCAACTTCCAGAACATGCACTCGGAAAACTGGGTCTTCCCAATAGGACGCCTGGTGCAAACTAATGACTTCCTAAAAATCACTGCAACCCCCCCTCCCCGCCCACATGACCTGGGTTGCTGTGCGTAAGAGAAACCTGGTGGACAAGCAGCGGCAAGGACAGGCCCATCTGCTTCATCCAACCAAGTCTCTGTTACACATGCCAGGTCAAGTCCTCCATCCATGATCAAGTCATGGATGGCAGTAGTCTTATGAATCATTGACCTGGCATTGCACAGCAGCACCTTCAGGTCATGTGGGTATCCCTTGCTGATTCTAGTATCCATCCGGTCAGGACCAGACCCGGAGGCAGGGATAGTCCTCAGACAACGACTAAACCTGCCTCCTCTGTAATGACATGGTCTGGTCTTAGCGTAACTCCTCCTCCTACCCGTGATCACTGAGATCGGTTGTCCCAGTGCATCCCCCCCTGCGGAACATGCCCCAGCCATTTTGTGGGCTGGGGCCCACTCTCCGGCAGCCCTGAACCCTCCCCCTAAGAACAAAATAACACCTTAAACAAACAAAACCAATAAAACAATACAAACAAAAAATGTAGAAATTACAAAACATCAAAAAAATAATTAAAAAATAATAATCCCCAAACCCAACCAAACATCCATCCCACCCCCACCCCCCACATATAAAAAATGTTTTAAAAACATTTTAAAAACACTCTGCCCCTCCGGCAGTAACAACAACTGTCCTAGTGAGGCTTGTCAGGCCCCGCCCTGGGCCAGGTGGTAAGTGGCAGGAAGGAGCAGGACCCTCAGGCACTCAGGGGAGTCCTCCTGGGCAGCAGGCAGCAAGCAGCAAGCAGTCCTTGTGAGGCTTCAGGCCCCGCCCCAGGCCAGATGGTAAGTGGCAAGAGCAGGGCCCTCAAGCACTCACTCAGGGGAGTCCTCCTGGGCAGCAGGCAGCAAGCACCACGCAGTCCTTATGAGGCTTCAGGCCCCGCCCCAGGCCAGATGGTAGGTGGCAAGAGCAGGGCCCTCAAGCACTCACTCAGGGGAGTCCTCCTGGGCAGCAGGCAGCAAGCAGCAAGCAGTCCTTGTGAGGCTTCAGGCCCCGCCCCAGGCCAGATGGTAAGTGGCAAGAGCAGGGCCCTCAAGCACTCACTCAGGGGAGTCCTCCTGGGCAGCAGGCAGCAAGCAGCAAGCAGTCCTTGTGAGGCTTCAGGCCAGATGGTAAGTGGCAAGAGCAGGACCCTCAAGCACTCACTCAGGGGAGTCCTCCTGGGCAGCAGGCAGCAAGCACCAAGGAGTCCTTGTGAGGCTTCAGGCCCCGCCCCAGGCCAGATGGTAAGTGGCAAGAGCAGGGCCCTCAGGCACTCACTCAGGGGAGTCCTCCTGGGCAGCAGGCAGCAAGCAGCAAGCAGTCCTTGTGAGGCTTCAGGCCCCGCCCCAGGCCAGATGGTAAGTGGCAAGAGCAGGGCCCTCAAGCACTCACTCAGGGGAGTCCTCCTGGGCAGCAGGCAGCAAGCCACATGCAGTCCTTATGAGGCTTCAGGCCCCGCCCCAGGCCAGATGGTAAGTGGCAAGAGCAGGGCCCTCAAGCACTCACTCAGGGGAGTCCTCCTGGGCAGCAGGCAGCAAGCACCACGCAGTCCTTATGAGGCTTCAGGCCCCGCCCCAGGCCAGATGGTAGGTGGCAAGAGCAGGGCCCTCAAGCACTCACTCAGGGGAGTCCTCCTGGGCAGCAGGCAGCAAGCAGCAAGCAGTCCTTGTGAGGCTTCAGGCCCCGCCACAGGCCAGATGGTAAGTGGCAAGAGCAGGGCCCTCAAGCACTCACTCAGGGGAGTCCTCCTGGGCAGCAGGCAGCAAGCACCACGCAGTCCTTATGAGGCTTCAGGCCCCGCCCCAGGCCAGATGGTAGGTGGCAAGAGCAGGGCCCTCAAGCACTCACTCAGGGGAGTCCTCCTGGGCAGCAGGCAGCAAGCAGCAAGCAGTCCTTGTGAGGCTTCAGGCCCCGCCCCAGGCCAGATGGTAAGTGGCAAGAGCAGGGCCCTCAAGCACTCACTCAGGGGAGTCCTCCTGGGCAGCAGGCAGCAAGCACCACGCAGTCCTTATGAGGCTTCAGGCCCCGCCCCAGGCCAGATGGTAGGTGGCAAGAGCAGGGCCCTCAAGCACTCACTCAGGGGAGTCCTCCTGGGCAGCAGGCAGCAAGCAGCAAGCAGTCCTTGTGAGGCTTCAGGCCCCGCCCCAGGCCAGATGGTAAGTGGCAAGAGCAGGGCCCTCAAGCACTCACTCAGGGGAGTCCTCCTGGGCTCAGAGGTCAGAGTGAGTCCAAACCAAAGGCCAGGCGGAACAGCTCTGTCTTGCAGGCCCTGTGGAAAGATGTCAAGTCCCGCAGGGCCCTAGTCTCTTGTGACAGAGCGTTCCACCAAGTGGGGCCAGTACTGAAAAGGCCCTGGCCCTAGTTGAGACCAATCTAACCTCCTTGAGGCTCAGGACCTCCAAGATGTTGTCATTTGTGGACCTTAAGGTCCTCCGTGGGGCATACCAGGAGAGGCTGTCCCGTACGTATGAGGGTCCTAGGCCACATAGGGCTTTAAAAGTCAAAACCAGCACCTTAAACCTGACCCTGTACTCCAGAACAGGACAAATTCATTGAGGAGAGGGCTATCAGTCGCTATTAGCCAGGATGGTTACGCTCTACCACCACAGCAATAATTCTGAATCCCAACTGCTGGGGATCATGAGGGGAGAGCTGTTCTTATGCTTAGGATCCTAGAATTCTAGACTTGCAGAGTTGGAAGGGAACCCCAGGGGTCATCTAGTCCAACCCCCTGCAAGGCAGGAATGAAAGCTGAAGAATCCCTGATGGGTGGCCACCCAACCTCTGCTTGAAAACCTCCTGTAACGGTGAGAGTGTTAGAATTCCTGCTCCATGATTGCAGTCGTGGGATTGTTGTCTATCACATGACGGTGTATGTTTTGACTCCACAGATTTGGAAGTGACAGAGACAGGATGTTTGTGTTCCTGTGTTCTGTGAAGTGGGACTATTGTCCTTTGTTCTTTCTCTCTTTGCTGTCTGATGCTAGAGAGAGAGGGAGCCACGTTGCAGGGCTCCGTGTGTGTTTAGATGTAAATAAAGTAGATTAGCCAAAATGCTGAGTTGCTGAGGTCTCTTACGCAAGCTGCGAAGGCTCTGTGGATCCCTAAGTGTGCCGGTGTCTGTTGGCACCGGTCGCTGTGATGTTGGGGCTGAAGAAAGCTTTTGAAGCTCCCGAACGATCGACCAGGAAGGAGAGAACATGCCAGTTGGGCATGTGTCTCTGCCAGGGTCCGACTTGAGTGTAGGACGAGCTCCTGACAGAGAGCCCACCACCTTCTCGTGTAAGTCTTTTCCCTCCACTGTTGAACTGCTCTTACTGTCAGAAAGTTCTTCCTGGTGTTTAGTCGGAATCTCCTCTCTCGTAACTGGAATCCTTTGGTTCGATTCCTGCTCACCGAAGCAGCAAAGAGCAAGCCGGCTCCATCTTCCAGCCAACAGCCCTTTAGGTATCTGAAGATGGCTCTCGTATCACCTGTGGCAGTGGCATCATATCAAAGCTGGTAGGCCAGGTCCTTCATGATGCCTAAGAGAGCGGCAGCAAGAGGGGTCAAGGATCTTGAGGGCTATGAATATGCAGGGGCTCTCTCAAAGCTAATCACTGCATATATGTCAGCAGGGCCAGATTTAGGTTTGATGAGGCAAGGGATGAGGGTGGCAGTGTGGTTTAAAGCACTAAGCCTCTTGGGCTTGCCGATCGGAAGGTTGGCGATTCAAATCCCTGCAATGAGCTCCCATTGTTCAGTCCCAGCTCCTGCCAACCTAGCAGGGAGCCGGTGTTTGTCCACTTCCACAGTTTTTCTGGGTCATGTGGTCAGCATGACTAAGCTGCTTCTGGCGAACCAGAGCAGTGCATGGAAACCCACCAGAGTGTTACCTATTTCTCTACTTGCACTTTGACGTTCTTTCGAACTGCTAGGTTGGCAGGAGCAGGGACCGGACAATGGGAGCTCACCCCGTTACGGGGATTCGAACTGCCGACCTTCCGATCGGCAAGTCCTAGGCTCTGTGGTTTAACCCACAGTGCCACCTGCTTATACTATATATTAAAAGTGCCATGAGTTTATATGAGTTATGGACCTTTCCCAGGACGAGATTTGGCCCCAAAGACTTAATGTCTCAGAAGAGGGAAGTTATGTGTGGTTGCAAAGAGGGTACAGATACGTAACTCTCTCTCATGTTAGCATGACTCAAAATACATAGCAAATTCCTGGATCTTCCTCCACGATTTCACAACCAGGGCTGGGAAATTATAGGAGGCCTTCACATTTCCTCCCCGCTCTGTTCTGTTTGTTTTTAATAATTTGGGCCTCAAGTGTGTTTTGTCTCCAGAGAAGGAGCTGAAATGAGAAAGCAAGCAAATAACCAACAGGATTATTTTTCTTTACTTCAGCCTTCTACTTCACTTCATTGAAATGAGGAGGAAATTCTCAATGGGAGGAAATAAAACTTTAACAGAAAACATGGAGGTGGCCCAGATACAAAGCTAATCTTTTGGTCCGTGAGCCTTGAGGGGCTGGATCTGCAGGCAAGGTTCTCCATCAACAGGGCATCCAAAAAGAAATGTTTCCCAAACAACAGCAAGATGCAAATATTTTAATAAAACAAGGCTTTGTGTCAACATATAGCACCTGTGCCCAGAGATGGCACTGGTTTCCGATTTGCTACTGGGTCAGGTTCAAGGTGGGATCACTTAACCTACAAGATCACCTCACCCATATATGCACAACTTCTAGTGTGGCAGCACAGAAACTATGGAACTCCCTGCCTCTTGAAATAAGGGAGGTGCCTTCACTGTACTTTTTTTGGCGCCAGATGACAAGATAGTTGTTTCGACAAGCCTACTCAGATGTTCAGAAAGTTCATTCAAGTTTGAATATGTTTTAGTCTATTGTTATCATCACTTATTGAAAGTTTTGAACTACAGTACTGTGCTTAATTTACTGTGTTCTTTTTTAAAAAACCACTTTGGCATGTGGTCCTAACCAATGTTGATGACCTGGTTAGTGGGGTAGAAGTGGAAGGATCATTAGGCGTGAGTGATCATGCTCTTCTGAAGTTTACTATACAGCGGAAAGGAGCAGCCAAGCATATTAGGACTCAATTTCTTGACTTTAAGAAAGCCGACTTCATAAAACTTAGGGAAGTGCTGGGTGAGATCCCATGGACAGTAATACTAAAAGGAAAGGGAGTTCATGATGGCTGGGAGTTTGTTAAGAGGGAGATAGTAAAAGCACAACTTCAGGCAATACCAATGAGACGGAAACATGGAAGGTGCCTAAAGAAGCCAGGGTGGCTATCTAAAGAACTTTTAACTGAGTTAAGATTAAAAAAGGATGTGTACAAAAAATGGAAAAGGGGGGAAACCACCAAAGAGGAATTCAAACAAATAGCCAGCACGTGTAGACACAAAGTCAGAAAAGCTAAAGCACAGAATGAACTCAGGCTTGCTAGAGAGGTTAAAAGCAACAAAAAAGGCTTTTATGGGTATGTTCGTAGCAAAAGGAAGAACAAAGAAACAGTGGGGTCACTCAGAGGAGAAGATGGTGAAATGCAAACAGGGGACACAGAAAGGGCTGAACTCCTCAATGCCTTCTTTGCCCCAGTCTTCTCCGATAAAGAAAACAATGCCCGACCTGAAGAATTTGGAGCAAATGATTCAGCAGAGGAAACACAGCCCAGAATAACTAAGGAGATAGTACAAGAATACTTGGCTAGTCTAGATGTATTCAAGTCTCCAGGGCCAGATGAACTGCATCCAAGAGTATTAAAAGAACTGACAGATGTGATCTCAGAACCACTGGCAGTCATCTTTGAGAATTCCTGGAGAACAGGCGAAGTCCCGGCAGACTGGAGGAGGGCAAATGTTGTCCCTATTTTCAAAAAGGGGAAAAGAGAGGACCCAAATAATTACCGCCCAGTCAGTCTGACATCAATACCAGGGAAGATTCTGAAGCAGATCATTAAGCAAACAGTCTGTGAGCACCTAGAAAGGAATACTGTGATCACCAATAGTCAGCATGGATTTCTGAAAAATAAGTCATGTCAGACTAACCTGATCTCATTTTTTGACAGAATTACAAGCCTGGTAGATGAAGGGAACGCAGTGGATGTAGCCTACCTTGATTTCAGCAAGGCATTTGACAAGGTGCCCCATGCTATTCTTGTAAAGAAGCTGGTAAAATGCGGACTTGACTATGCTACCACTCAGTGGATTTGTAACTGGCTGACTGACCAAACCCAAAGGGTGCTCATCAATGGTTCCTCTTCATCCTGGAGAAGAGTGACTAGTGGGGTGCCACAGGGTTCTGTCTTGGGCCCGGTCTTATTCAACATCTTTATCAACGACTTGGATGATGGACTCAAGGGCATGTTCAAGAAGGACACTGACAAACTGGAATGTGTCCAGAGGAGGGCAACCAAAATGGTCAAAGGCCTGGAAACGATGCCTTATGAGGAACGGCTAAGGGAGCTGGGCATGTTTAGCCTGGAGAAGAGGAGGTTAAGGGGTGATATGATAGCCATGTTCAAATATATAAAAGGATGTCACATAGAGGAGGGAGAAAGGTTGTTTTCTGCTGCTCCAGAGAAGCGGACACGGAGCAATGGCTCCAAACTACAAGAAAGAAGATTCCAGCTAAACATTAGGAAGAACCTCCTGACAGTAAGAGCTGTTCGACAGTGGAATTTGCTGCCAAGGAGTGTGGTGGAGTCTCCTTCTTTGGAGGTCTTTAAGCAGAGGCTTGACAACCATATGTCAGGAGTGCTCTGATGGTGTTCCCTGCTTGGCAGGGGGTTGGACTCAGTGGCCCTTGTGGTCTCTTCCAACTCTATGATTCTATGATTCTGTGTTGTTGTTGTTTTCAATCAAGTGCTTTGTAAATTTTATGAAATAATGATAATTTTAAAATAAGTGTTTCTCTTCCTCTGAATTCAATTGCCGAAATAGGGTATTGACATGTGTTTGTGGGGGGAAAGTAAGAGAGTTAAGGGGGTTAGTTTCTAAAGGCAACAATGTGAAGTAACAGCTTGCCCAACTTTGATACTTCACATCCTGCTTTCTAAAACAAATAAGCATTTCTAAATGCAACCTCTTCACCTCTCCCTGCCTACCAATGAGAAGTCAGCAGAAGTTTGAAGAAAAAATTTCCTCTGAGTCTCATTTGAGCTGTAGCTATGACACGCCACAAGAAACTCTTTTCTGTTCCACTGTTCCAAATAACAGGGGAAATGGGGAACGGCGGTCTTGCAAAATGATCAAAAGCATTGCATGTTATTATAAGTAGAAGAAAGTGCGGAGAAGGAACGGCTGTCAGTCCTTTGGGGGAAAGAGTGAGCGTATCATTAATGGTGCCGGCGGATCCACGTTTCACTATCGGATGGATGCCTGGGATTAATTGATGCCTTCGCTGCTTCTGGCTGTTTCAGGGAGGGCGCGTGTGCAAAAACATCTGCCCACCTCTGGATTCAGCAGCTAGAGCCTATGCTTTGCATGGAGAAGAACATCTCAAGTTCTTTCCTCAATGGCATCTCCTGGTAGGGCTGGGAGAAACCTCCCTTGGAAACTCTGCAGAGCCAAATGAGCAGTAGAAGAGCCGGCTGGGCCAGGCCAGTGGTCCATCGAGTGCAGCATCCTGTTCTCACAGTGGCCAACCAGATGCCCCAATGGGAAACCCGCAAACGGGATCTGAGCACCAGAGCCCTCTCCTCATCAGTGGTGAAATAAGTAAATGTACCAAGCAAACACGTACATAAATATATAAACCACATGTCTGAAGCAGCACAGGAAAGCAGTCCTGGAACCATTTGGGCTCCCAGACTGACCAAATGGTTTCTTTGCAAGGTCAAAGGAAAATGGAAAAGCCTCCCCATTGTCTTGTCGTTCACAAAACCGGTCTTAAGGGTATATCTGTGTATGATTAGGGTGAGCCTGTGACCTGGCTCAGGAACTAAGTATTCGTCACTACAAAAGACTGGCCAGGCTCCGCAGGGTATCCAATCAAGTAAGCATTAACAGGTAGCCTGCCAGACAGGAGCTAAACAATGCACTCAGATTTCTGTTGTAAACCGCCCTTTCTGTGATGTAGGTATGATGTATCGGGGTGTGTGTGTGTTGGGCTACACTTCTTCTGTGGTGTATGTATGATGTTTCTGGGGGTGCTCTTGGACGCCAGGCTGGGCAATTTAAAATCTCTATAAGGGCAGACACACCTTGGTTCTGGGTGCTGGGCAACAGTTCAATAAAGATCAGGCTTACTAGCTGCTTTCTTCTCAATATTCTCTGCTTGGCCTCTGTTATTTTCTCTGACTGATGGAGAACCTGCAAAGGACTCTATAAGGGCTCTTGTGTCCCCTATAAGGGAATCAGAGGAGATTTTCGTTTATTACAGTGGTTTCCAGCAACTAGTATTCATAAACATTACTGTCTCCAACTGCAGAGGCAGAGCAGAGCTATCCTGGCTAGAAACCACTCATAGCCCTCTCCTCCTCCACAAATTTGTCCAGTCCTCTTTTGAAGCCATCCAGGATGGTGGCCAGTGGTGTAGCGTGGGTTGTCAGCACCCGGGGCAAGGCAAGTAATTTGCGCCCCCTAACCCGTGGATTTGCGCCCCCTAACCCGTGGATTTGCCCTAACCCCAGATGTTGTGCCCGGTGCGGCCGGCCCCCCCTGCACCCCCCACGCTACGCCACTGATGGTGGCCATCACTGACTCCATGGGAGTAGCCAGGGGGGCAAGGGGGGGGGACAGCTGCCCCACAAAATACAAATCAATACAAATCAAAGCTTCTGCCCCCCCCCAACAAAAGCCTGCCCCGTATTCCTGGCAATGCCCATGACTACCTCCTGCAGGAAAGAGTTTCATAGTTTAACTGCTTCCTCTTTCTTTGGCGATCCCTCGTAGCCGAGGAAGATTGTCTTCCATAAATACGGTTTTAACATTGAGTCCATAAGTGACTGTGGAGGCCAATTCTGGATCCACACGTCCTTCCACAGTGGGGAATATGCATTGCAGTCTTCTGAACTGTACGAAAATTAATTTGCTCATACTCAAAATACAAATGGAGGCAGCCATTTGTCAAAGGAAGCAGTAAGCTTTCCATCGGCCTTCCCCAACCTGGTGCCCTCCAGCTGTTTTGAACTACGGATCTTATCAGCCCCAATAAGCAAGACTGAGCCTTGCTGTTCTTCTTTGGCGATCCCTCGTAGCCGAGGAAGATTGTCTTCCATGAACACGGTTTTAACAATGAGTCCATAAGTGACTGTGGAGGCCAATTCTGGATCCGCACGTCCTTCCACAGCAGAGACATAGGTTTCCGGGCAGGAGCTGATCACGGTGTGGATTTGCCAAGCGTGCCTTCTTCTTAGCAAGTTTCTCCCTTGTGTCCTGAGTTCGAGTGTCTTCAAAGCCCATGACACCTTTGGTCAAGGCTGTCCTCCAACTGGAGCGCTCGCAGGCCAGTGTTTCCCAATTGTTGGTGTTTATACTACATTTTAAAGATTTGCCTTGAGACAGTCTTTAAACCTTGACTTTATTTCGCCTGTCCTGAATCTTCCACTTTTCACTGTCCTCGAATGTCCCCAAGTTTTAGTGTTAGGAGACAGGGAGAAAACCTTCTCTCTAAGCACTTTCTCTGTGCTATACCTAATTTTACACATTTCTTTCTGCTGCCGTCGGTCAGTCTAGAAACAGTCTAGAACTTCCAGGCTCCTTGGTTGGGCGTTCATTGGCAGCCGCCTCTTAGGACTTCTGGCGTGGGACTTGGGGGAGGGGGGAGAGCATGCCTTGTGGGCCAAACTCTGACCCAAGCTAAGCTTATGTACATACTGTAAATAAAAAGCAAATCAAGAGTTAACGGACAATAAGTTTCTGGTCCTGCGCGCCAAGGAGCCGGGTTTAAATGCAGCTCAGTGACAGATGACGTGCAGCAGATCCCATATACTTACTCCAGAGGAGGCTGGCAGCAGCAAAAGGCAAATATTGGAGAGGACAACACTTTGTACTTAATAGATAATTTATTACGGTCAAAGACCAGCTCACTTTGTACATAGTAACTGTTTTTTTTGTTTTAATGCAATAAAGTTTGCATTTTTTTAAAAAAGGAATGCACTTAGCAGGTGGCGCAATCGGAGCCTCCGCGCTGGGCGCATCTGGGAGGCGGCTCGCGCCCTCCGGGGGCAAAGGCGGGCCGTGCCGCGCACCTCCCCTTCCCCTCCGGCATCTGGAGGAAGGCGCCGCCCCGGCCTCCGCCTCCCCGGCCGCCTGGAGCGCCACCCCGGCCCGGCGCCGCCGCTCCGCCCCGCTCGGCCCCTCCGGCCGCCCGCTGCTTTGCATACCGCCACGTCACCGCCAATCAGCGCGCCGGAGAGGCGAATGGGGGCCGAAGGAGGCGCCGCCGCCGCCGCGGAGCAAGCGAGCGAGGCGGACCGGCCGAGGGAGCCTTCCTCCGTCGGCAGCGCGGCAGCCGCGACGGCGCCCCCGGAGGGCGAGGTGAGCGAGGCCGGGAAGGGCGCGAGGGGGGCGGACGCCGGCTCGGCCGAGGAACCCTTGCCAGGCTCCGGGACGGGGGTGCCTGCGCTGCGCTGCGCGGGGCAAAGCCGGGGCGCTTCGGGTCTTGCGCCGCTGCCGCTCGACGGCGCGGTGTCCGGGCAAGCGAAGGGGACCCGGACCCGGAGGAGTTAATCCGGGGTAGCCCCCCAGGTTCACACGGGAGGGAGGCAGAGCCCCCATCCCCCGGGTCGCAGCTCCGGGGCAAAGCGCCTGCCCTCCAAGGTCCCGGGTTCAAATCTCGGTTGCGTCTCCGGAAGGGCGGGGAGAGAGGCGCCTTGCTTGCTTGGAATCCCGGAAAGCCGCTGCCGGCCCGTGCAGGCATCACTGAACTAGGCGTAGCAAAGGTCGGTTTGTGGCTTCCACGCCGGTGTCCGTGGCGAGCGATCCCCGGGAAGGGCTCTCTGTTGCGCAGCGCCCGGAGGCTTCCAGGCACGGCTGGGTGCTGGTTACGTGGTTCGGTTCGGGGAGAGAGATGCGCTGCTTCGGGTCCCGTCCTACCTTTCCGGGCTGTCGTCTCTCCAAACCGCGCCAGGCTCCAGTTCCGTCCATGCGCCCTTCGGAAGGCGTTTATTTTTTCCAAGAAAACCAGATTGCGAGCGTAGGGGCTCCGATCCGGAGAAGGTAACGCAGGGGAGACTTTAACTCCCTTATCCTCCTCCACCTCCCACGAGATCGGGATCCGAATCCGGATCCCTTTTCAGCTGCGCTTTGGGTTTTCTGTCTCTTTGGGGAGTCAGAAGGATGCGCCCGGCTCCTGCGCCAACTTGCCGAGAGCCTTCCCCGCCTCCGGGGCTTCCTGGTCGGCGGCTACGAGCTGGAGCGCCGCGCGCTGGAAGAGCCACCCGGAGGATTGGAGGATGGAGGCGGCAGCTGCGCTCGGAAGGTCCTTGCTGCTTGGACAGCTGCCAGTCTTCCCTTCTCCCTCCACCCCCTTCTCCCAAATCGCCTAGGATAGGAAGGGGAATTAATGTTAACCGGAGGAACGTCTGGCTGCAGGGTCCGATCCAAGAGGGCCTTCTTGGTAGTGGCGCCTGCCCTCCCATCAGATGTCAAGGAAATCAACAACGCTCAGACTTTTAGAAGACATCTGAAGGCAGCCCTCTTTAGGGAAGTTTTTCCAAGTCTGATGTTTTGTTGTATTTTTAATATTTTTTTGGAGGCTGCCCATAGTTTATACCACATGGGCAGGGTATAAATACATTATATTATATTATTATTATTAATTAAGGCTCTGCTCTTCCAGCATCCTGGTCTGACAGTGGACAGCCAGATTGCCCCCCCCCAAAGCAGGACCCTAGCGGGACAACAACAACAACAACAACAATAATAATATTTATACCCCGCCCTTCCCGGTTCAAAAACCGGGCTCAGGGCGGCTAACAAATTTAAAACACTTTAAAACATTTAATTATAAAAGCAGCATAAAGTACAGTATAAAAACATGAATAACAATAAAATTCAAAAATCAATTAGATAATCCCCAGGGCTAGCTGGCCGAATTGGTCCTCCTTGGGCCAGTGAGGAGGCCAGGGGAGAATTAACAACAGTTCTTATTTCCTGCACCTGGGGGTCATCTCGCATGTGATTCTGACAAGCAGCTTCCTGGGGGCAGTGCAATGTTTGTAAGAACCTAAGTGCTTGCAGGATGAGGCCAGAGGCCCCTTTAGCCCAGCATCCTGTTCTCAGCCAGAGGCCCATGACAAGCAGGATCCGAGCACGGCAGCCACTTTCCCCTTCTGGTTTTTCCAGCGACTGGGGCTCAGCAGCATTGCTGCCTCTTACCATGGTGGCAGAGCAGAACCATCGTGGGCTGGCAGACATCGATAACTTCCTCCTCCTTCTCTGTGGATATGTTTCCCTTCCTCCAGCGCAGTTTCCACCACTGCTTTCTGCGGCAGCGAGTTCCAGAGTTTCCACTTTTGAAGGCAGGCGCATGTTCTTGCCATCCGAATCATACCACATGGGGAAGACTAACTCCCGTTGCTTGACTTTGCTACAGGGTGGAAGCGGGAGGAGGCCTGTTCAGAAACAGCAGCGAGGCTGCAGATGACCCCCCTCTCTGTGGAGGAGCATCTATATCATGTTTTCAAGCCCTTGGAGGGTTTTGTGTTTGTGACCACGAGGATCTTCAACTGCAAGGTAGGCCAGTGTGATTATTGTCCTGTTACAGGTGTGGGGGGCAGGTGCTCTGGGGGCAAGAAGACAGTGGCTTGCTTAAGGATGCTGCCCAAGAGAGATTTGGCCCGGAGGACCTTATTTCTAGCTCCCCTTTCTTAGCTGTGTCTCTGTGCCACCAGCCGCTGGACCCCCGACAGCTTCTGAGAACCAAAATGGCGCACACTGCAAGGATGAGGGTCATGTGGTCCTCCAGGTGTTACTGGACCACAGCTCTCATCATCTCTTGAATTTAGCTGTCTGGCTTGGGACTAAAAGGGGGGGGGAATAAAAACCCTCCTCCCCGCAGCCTTTAGCCTTCCTGGCTTTTCTTAGCCTCTAAAGGACCATCCACTGTCTTTGCACCGTGTGTTTTGCCTTGGCGTAGATCTTTTAGGTTCTGTGGTTTTTTGTCTTTTCTGGCAATGTTTTTACTGTCTCGCCGATCCTCGCGCAGATTGCCTTGAGTACCTTGTTCATTGCAAAGGTGATTCCTAAGTTTTGAAAACAAACAAACACACACGTTTTTCCAGCTGCCTGTGGAGAGCTTTCCAAGTACCTGTAGGGTAGCGGCTTGAGATCAACAGTGAACATAAGAACTGTAGAGTCGCTTCTGACTTCATTGGGATTAATTTGCACTTTCCTTCTGAGCAAACACAGGCTCCTTACCACTGGGTTGTTTTAAACTTGGTATCGTTTGATGTTCGTTGTCCTGGGTTCGTTTGGTAGGAACGGTAGGATAGAAATTCAATGCATAATAATAAATAATGTCTTGCCCCTAGAATCAGACCCTCTCTCCTCCCCCCCGCCTTCCTACATACATTTCCTCTCCCACCTTTCCTGATTGACCTTCATTTGTACATCTTGCAGGCAAGGCCA
Organism: Podarcis cretensis; assembly: GCF_951804945.1. Taxonomy (NCBI): domain Eukaryota; kingdom Metazoa; phylum Chordata; class Lepidosauria; order Squamata; family Lacertidae; genus Podarcis; species Podarcis cretensis. Next base: position 101,133,100 of record NC_137174.1, read on the forward strand.
GTTCCAACTTTTAATTTTTTGCACCTAGCAATTTCAGACACGTTAAATGATGCCTGGTTAGGAGCAAGCGGAACTTGATGTTTCGAAGAGGAGTGAATGTGATAAGGAGATAGATTGCTATCTCCCAACCTAATCAGCCCTCTAATCAGAAACAAAGTCATTTCCCTTCCAAAAACCCAGAAGCTCACTTCTTTTAAAAATTAGCCTCGTGAGCTTCAGTAGCTGAGTAACTCAGACAATTGGGTGCGTGTCTGTGTGGCACAAGGAAGGGACATCATCTTCACTGCATCGGATATCTATGGCTTTTCAGGGTGAGTTTAGGCATTGCTGAATGTGACTCAAGTATTGTGTGGGGATTCCCTGGTCCTGAATGGGGCAACTGTGCCCCTGAAGGACCAGGTGTGCAGCCTGGGAGTCATTTTGGACTCACAGCTGTCCATGGAGGCGCAGGTCAATTCTGCATCCAGGGCAGCTGTCTACCAGCTCCATCTGGTACGCAGGATGAGACCCTCCCTGCCCGCAGACTGTCTCGCCAGAGTGGTGCATGCTCTGGTTATCTCCCGCTTGGACTACTGCAATGCGCTCTACGTGGGGCTACCTTTGAAGGTGACCTGGAAACTACAACTAATCCAGAATGCGGCAGCTAGGAGTGGCCGCCAAGACCGTATAACACTAGTCCTGAAAAATCTTCATTGGCTCCCAGTACATTTCCGAGCACAATTCAAAGTGTTGGTGCTGATCTTGAAAGCCCTAAACGGCCTCGGTCCTGTATACCTGAAGGAGCATCTTCACTCCCATTGTTCAGCCTAGACACTGAGGTCCAGCTCTGAGGGCCTTCTGGCGGTTCCCTCACTGCGAGAAGCCAAGTTACAGAAAACCCAGCAGAGGGCCTTCTCAGTAGTGGCACCCGCCCTGTGGAATGCCCTCCCACCAGATGTCAAAGAGAAAAACAACTACCAGACTTTTAGAAGACATCTGAAGGCAGCCCTGTTAATAATAATAATAATAATAATAATAATAATAATATATTTGTACCCCACCCATCTGGCTGAGTTTCCCCAGCCACTCTGGGTGGCTTCCACAGAGACCAAAAATACACTAAAATGTCACACATTAAAATAAATTAAAAAAGATATGCATAATTAAGGGAAGCTTTTAATGTTTGATGCATTACTATATTTAAATATTTTGTTGGAAGCCACCCAGAGTGGCTGGGGAAGCCCAGCCAGATGGGCAGGGTATAAATAACAAATTATTATTATTATTATTATTATTATTATTATTATTATTATTTTCAATTTATATACTGCCTTTACCTCCGACTGGAACTCAAGGCAGCTTCCACAAATTAAAGCAACACGGATAAAATACTGGACTACTGCAATGTGCTCTGTGTGGAGCTTCCCTTGTGCTTGATCCAGAGCTTGCAGTTAGTGCAGAATGCTGCAGCCCAGTTGCTGACAGCAAATGTCAGCAAATGATACCTGCGCTCAGAGTCCTGCGCTGGTTTCCGAATTGCTACCGGGCCAGGTTCAAGGTGTTGCTGTTGGGGTATAAAGTCAACATCCCACATGCGTCCACCGCACTGCTTGGGTGCATGGAATTAGCACTGCCACAGCTGCCACATAATACCTGTTCCACATCTGTAAGGAACTTGTTCTTTTAGTCTGGCAGCCCCTGCCTATACTCTGGAACTCCCTGCCTATTGATATCAAGCGGGTGCCTTCGCTGTACTCTTTTTGGCACTTGCTAAAAACATTCTTGTTTAGACAAGCCTACCCAAAGGCTTAGAAAGTGGAGGTAATTTTAATTTGTTTACCTTTTTAACATGTGTATGTTTTAAAGTATGATATGTATTTTTTCTTGGTTTCATTGTTCTGCCCTTTTGTAAACTGCTTTGAGATGTATTGTTTCTTTGAAACAAATGAATGAAATAAATAGCCAGCGCTTCAAATTGTGCCTGGAAACAGGTAGCCCGGCGAAGCTTTTGCAGCAGGAGAGTCATGTGCCCCTTGTAATGTGAGAGTGAGCAGGTCTTGCTGTGGCTGCGTACCTTTGCATGACTTAATAATAGTGCTCTGCATTTTTGACATTTCTGCCGTGCTGCTGGTGTGGTTGAAGTGCTCTGCGCACAGCTCCCCAGATTCCAAAGTGATGGTCGTTGGTTTGGGGGTGAAAGCAGCCAGAAATTGCACCTTGCAGCTTCTTAGTGGATTCCAACTTACTCTCCCAATGTGTTACCAGCAGATTTGAGTTGCGTGGACTTGGCTGGGTCTTGCATTAGCTCTGCCAATGGGGCGTGGCTCTCCCTTGCAGCTCCTCACTTTTCATGTGTGATTTTTCAGTGCATAAGACTAGTTTTTTTTCCCGTTAAAAAAGTCGTTGTCAGGGGCTCAGGAGCAGAGGCACAGGGAAGAGAGGAGATGGAGAGCGAAGGGGAAGAATCCGAGGGGAGCGTAGGAGAAGAGGACAGTGGACCGAGGGATTCCATGAGCCTCTCCAGCGAATCGGAAGATTCACAGAAGGGGGCGCCAGTGGCCAGGGGTAGGGGGTTCCCAAGGGGAACGCCCCAGGAGCAAGGGGGCAGCAGGGACTCCCAGAGCAGTAGTTGGAAATCAGGACCAGCTTCCCCACCAGAGCAGAGTGGGGGGGAAGAGTCCCAAGGATCGGGGCCAGTGCATTCCCCACCAGGGAGAGAAGATAAGGCAGGGCTGACCACACCTCCATCGGAGAGTCAGACAACGGAGGGGAGGTCAGATCCGGCCAGTATCCCGGAAGAGGGAAGCAGTGACAGAAGTAGTGTAACGGTCAGGAGGAAGGTCACTGGGTTGGCGCGAGAGGCAAGTTCAAATGTACAGGAGCGCGGGACAGCAGAGAATGAGGATTGGGAACCGGGTCCTAAAGCCCGCCGGAGGCAGGGGGAGGAGTTAAGCGACTCAGCGTCAGAAGAGTCCAGAAAGGGCAATGCCCCAGCGGGCAGGAGGACCCAGAGGAGGAGAAAGCAGCGGAAAAGGTGGAGCAGGGCTAGGATCTTAAACTGGTGTCAGAGGGGAGGAGATTCAGACGGGACTTCGCCGGTCTAGGGTTTAAGACGTAGAGCTGCGCGCTGCGGCTTTGAAATGGAAACTGAACCTCAGTACAGACTTTTGTACATAACGACAGCCTCGCGTTGGTCCTCTGTGAGCTGGGACCTAGAGGCAGCTCTGACAGTCGTGCTAAAAATGGGGGTCATCTTATACATTGGTGGTGCATAGGGCAGGCGTTTGATTGGTTGCTGCCATGGCTGTAACCATTGTGCCATGGCCATTGTGCATGTTACTGGTTGCTACGTCAATGGGTGGTGTTGATTAGCTGACGCTGCGGCAATTGGGCATGCGATTGGCAGCTTCTTCTGACAAGGGGACAGCCAAAAGGTGAATTTAGTGATGCTCAACAACTCTGTGCCATCTCCCCCCATTTTCTTAAATTTGAGTCCCCCAAAAGAGGGGCGTGTTATACACGGAAAAGTACGGTATATATTTACTGTCTGCTCAGTACAGTGGTGCCTCTGGATGCGAACGGGATCTGCTCCAGAGCCCCGTTCACATCCTGAGTAGAACGCAACCTGTGTCAGCGTGGATCGTGATTCGCCGCTTCTGCGCATGCACGTGATGTCATTTTGAGCGTCTGTGCATGCGCGAGTCGCGAAACCCGGAAGTAACCTGTTCCGTTACTTCCGGGTCGCCGTGGAGCGCAACTTGAAAACACTCAACCTGAAGCGTATTTAACCCGAGGTATGACTGTACTGTCTCCCGCTTGATCCATGTGATGAAGAGGACTCTGCCCTAGAAAAGTGAACTATCAAAATAAATTCGTTTGTCTTTAATGTGCCTCAATATCCTTTTTCTCTTGGGTTATATATAATCTCATTAGCCTTTACAACTACCCTGTGAAGTGGGCCAATGTTATCCTCCTCATTTCAAGTTGGGGGACTGAGGCAAAGGTGGCTGGAATGAGACCCTCCGAAGAATTTGTATTTAGCAATCTGGAGAGTGCTTGACCTACAGTCTTAAGCTGTGGGTGCCTGCTTAGGCATGTAGAATGTGGATGTACGTTTTAATTCAGTTTTTGGTTTATTAGTCAAGTTCTGTTTTGAATGATTTAAACAGTTTTTAAGGTTTTTTGCTGATAATTATATTGTTCTCTTTGTAAACCGCTTTGAGGTGTTTTTTTTTAAAATCAATAGAGCAGTGTATAAACTCTTTAAAAGAAACAGACATTGTGGAAGTTTGTAAGTTTATGCATGGCATAAACAAGAACTGGGGGAAATGCAGTGAAACTGAATCCTGGAAGATTCAGGAAAGATAAATGAAAAGTCCTTCATGCAGTGTGTAGCCAAACTGTGGAACTCCCTGCAGAACAACCCAGAAGGCTTTAAGATTACTGCAATGCATTATACATAGGGCTGCCTTTGTAGACAGTTCAGAAACTTCAGCTGGTGCAGAATTCAGCAGCCAGGCTGCTCACCAGACCAAGACAGTCTGAGCATATTGCACCTATCCTGGTCCAACTGCACTGGCTCCCAGTTAGTTTCCGGGCCCAATTCAAAGTGCTGGTTTTGACCTATAAAGTGCTAAACGTCTCAGGACCCTGAGATCATCTTCTGAGGCCTCCTTCGTGTGTCTCCTCCTTGAGAGGTTCAGAGGGCGGCAACACGAGAGCGGGGACTTCTCAGCAGTGGCTCCCCATCTGTGGAATGCTCTCCCCAGGGAAGTTTGCCTGGTGCCTTCATTGTACACCTTTAGGCGACAGGCAAAAACGTTCCTTTTCAACCAGGCCTTTGCCTTGTCTTGATCTACATCCTATATACCCTTTTAAAAAATGCTGACTCTTTGGGGTCTTTTTTATTGGGTTGTTGGTTTTTCTCTTGATTTTATGTATTTGATATTTTATGGGAACCATCCTGAGACTTTCGGGTGTAGGGCGGTATAGAAATTAAATAAATAAATAAATAAATAAATAAATAGTAATAATAATAAAAGACGCATTCACAAAGGACAAGAGGGCTATCGATAGCTCTTGTGCACAGATCCTGCTTGTGAGTTTCCCGTAATGGGCATCCGGTTGGCCACTGTGAGAACAGGATGCTGGACCAGAGAGGCCACTGACCCGATCCGTCAGGGTTCACCTTATGTTCTTATGTTAGTACAGTGGTGCCCCGCAAGACGAATGCCTCACAAGACGGAAAACCCGCTAGACGAAAGGGTTTTCCGTTTTGGAGGCGCTTCGCAAAACGAATTTCCCTATGGGCTTGCTTTGCAAGACGAAAATGTCTTGCGAGTTCCTGTGGGTTTTTTCCCCTCCCCCCCCTTTTCCTAAGCCGCTAAGCCACGTCTCCACCCCCATTGTTCAGCCCAGACACTGAGGTCCAGCTCCGAGGGCCTTCTGGCGGTTCCCTCATTGCGAGAAGTGAGGTTACAGGGAACCAGACAGAGGGCCTTCTCGGTAGTGGTGCCTGCCCTGTGGAACTCCCTCCCATCAGATGTCAAGGAAATAAGCAGCTATCTTCTCTTTAAAAGATATCTGAAGGCAGCCCTGTTTAGGGAAGTTTTTAATATTTAATGCTGTATTGTTTTTAACACTTGATTGGAAGCCGCCCAGAGTGGCTGGAGAAACTCAGCCAGATGGGTGGGGTATAAATAATAAATTATTATTATTATATGATTATTTGTGCAGGAGGCATGTTTGCAACCCCCCAGCGCCGCGATTCTGCACTTCTGTGCATGTGCAAAGCGCAATTTAGCGTTTCTGTGCATGCGCAAGTGCCGAAACCCGGAAGTAACCGGTTCCGGTACTTTCGTGTTTCAGCATGTCCATAACCCGAAAACGCACAACCTGGAGCGTCTGTAAACCAAGGTATGACTGTATACACAGCTAAAAGCTTCAGAAGAACTGCTGTGCTTGCCTGATATTTCTTTGCAGTCGGCATCCATTCCTCTGTTTGCTTTCGGCATCCATTCATTGTTACTAAAGAATGAATGAAGCGGCAGGTTTTATGCAGGAAAAAACAAAGCACTGGGAGATATTCTCTGGCTGAGGGCCATCCAAGTGGAGGAGGCAGGAAGACAAGGCTCTGGCACAGTTTAGGCAAAAGGCGAGTCCCATCCTTCAGAAACATTCATTCTAAATTTAGAGTGGGTCAGGCAGCGGAGAGCCAACTGGAACAAGCGATTGTGTACGAGAGAAGAGGCAGCTCCGGGCTCTCATTGAGCATAAATCCAGCCTGACAAAAGCAGCCCATTCAGAAACACTGTTGTTACTAAGCAATATACCTGCTTCTTTGAAAGAGGGCAGAGGGAGAGAAATGAACTCATCCACAATGCACGTAAAAAATAACTCCCGAGAGGATGAGTTTGTTGCTATTGGGCTGGTAGGTGTACAAATTCATGAGCTGCAAATTCCGGGCTGCATTTTGAGCAGACCTGGCAGTATCTCTGCCTCTATATTGGGTTCAGGGTTGTATTAGGGTGGCTCTGTGGTCTAAACAACAGAAAGGGTCAGTCAGTTTTATTGCACATAGCCAAAGGCTGCCACAATGGACACAGAATCATTCAACAGTCTAAACCACAGAGCCTCTTGGGCTTGGCGGTTTGAATCCCCACGACGGGGTGAGCTCCCGTTGCTCTGTTCCAGCTCCTGCCAACCTAGTAGTTTGAAAGTACACCAGTGCAAGTAGATAAGTAGGTACCGCTGTGGCAGGAAGGTAAAAGGTGTTTCTGTATGCTCTGACTTCCATCACGGTGCCCCGTTGCACCAAAAGCAGTTTAGTCCTAGTCCTGGCATTTGTTGTGTACATAAGCTTCAAAGTCTCCTTTCCTTTTTAAATTTATTTTATATTTTGCAATGTTTTCCCTCAATATTTAGTAGTTTCTCCATGTTTAGATATTTTTCTTCGGTGAAGCGAAATTACCTAGATTACCTATTGATTTAAAATACAAAAAATAGCAAAAGTAAAAAAAACAACAACAAATTGATGTTTTATAAACCCAGGAAAAGAATTTTCAGCACAGTACAAAAGTATAAAGCAGAGGAGGGAGAAAGGTTGTTTTCTGCTGCTCCAGAGAAGCGGACACGGAGCAATGGTTCCAAACTACAAGAAAGAAGATTCCACCTAAACATTAGGAAGAACTTCCTGACAGTCAAAACAAAATAAAAGATCTGAAGAAGTGTGCATGCACACGAAAGCCCATACCTAGAACTAACTTAGTTGGTCTTTAAGGTGCTACTGGAAGGAATTTTTTTTCTTTTATTTTGTTTTGACTATGGCAGACCAACACGGCTACCTACTTGTTCCTGACAGTGAGAGCTGTTTGACAGTGGAATTTGCTGCCAAGGAGTGTGGTGGACTCTCCTTCTTTGGAGGTCTTTAAGCAGAGGCTTGACAACCATATGTCAGGAGTGCTCTGATGGTGTTTCCTGCTTGGCAGGGGGTTGGACTCGATGGCCCTTGTGGTCTCTTCCAACTCTATGATTCTATGATTCTATGAAAGCATTCCTTTCTTTAATTTTGTAATTTACTGTGGAAAATGCTCCAAATATCGCTACTGCTGTAGTTAGCAGTAGGAATTGATAGCTGAGCAAAGAGACATAAAAATTCCTTAATCACTGAAAAAGAAAAGAAAAGAAGCAGAAGCAGTTTAGTCCTGCTGGCCACATGACCTGGAAAGCTGTCTGTGGACAAATGCCGGCTCCCTCTGCCTGAAAGCGAGAGGAGCGCCGCAACCCCATAGTTGCCTTTGACTGGACTTAACCGTTCAGGGTACCTTTACCTTTACCTAGATTTATTTTTCATTTCCATATGCTAGGAAGCAAACTTCTTCTCGCAGCGCAGAGTTAAACTATGGAACTCCTTGCCACAGGAGTCATTGGTGGCCACCAACTTCAGAGGGGTTTAAAAGAGGACAAATTAATGGAGGAGAGGGTCATCAGTGGCTCCTAGTCAGGATGGCTTGGCTCTGCCTCCAAGTGGCCATGGTTCTGAACACCAGTATCTGGAAACCCCAGGAGGGGAGGGGGCTCTTGTGGGTTTCCCATAACGGCATCTGTATGGCTACTGTGAGAACAGGATTCTGGATTATGTGGTGCCCCCTTGGGTCTGACATAGCAGGCTCTTCTTAAGGTTTTCTGGGGTCTCCCTCCCCACTTTTGTCTTATCTGGTTTGGGTGTGTAATGGTTCTAGGGGGTTGCTCATGCGTAAGTCCTCGCCACACCTGGCTGAGTTACCTGGGTGAACCCTTTCTGTCCGGACAGCCACCCATCCATGGCTGTCTCAATCGCTGGCAGAATCCGTCAGTGGGCGTTTCTTAAACTTCTTCCAGCAAAGAAGTTCTTTGACGCCAAGTCTCCTCCTACTCTCCCTGCATGGAAGTCTTCTGCGCAGGGAGGGTGTGGGCAGCGGAGGACCCGTGCTCTCCCCACTTGTCTCCGGTGAAGAGTCCTGGAGCCTTCTCTCCAATTCCCCCATCTGCCCCCTTCACCCCTGGTGTTACGCTGATTTCCTTCCCCAGCAGATGGGCTGCCTCTCTCCCTGCTGGGACCCTCTCCGGCATCGCTCTGGAGCCTTCCCTCCGCCTCTGGCTCCGATGGCAGTTCCCTGACAGGGTGTCTGTTGCTTAATGTGGATATGTGATTTTATGTACTGAGGTATGCACACACATACAGATATATGGATAAAGGTAAAGGTAAAGGTACCCCTGCCCGTACGGGCCAGTCTTGACAGACTCTGGGGTTGTGCGCCCATCTCACTTAAGAGGCCAGGGGCCAGCGCTGTCCGGAGACACTTCCGGGTCACGTGGCCAGCGTGACATCGCTGCTCTGGCGAGCCAGAGCCGCACACGGAAACGCCGTTTACCTTCCCGCTGGTAAGCGGTCCCTATTTATCTACTTGCACCCGGAGGTGCTTTCGAACTGCTAGGTTGGCAGGCGCTGGGACCGAGCAGCGGGAGCGCACCCCGCCGCAGGGATTCGAACCGCCGACCTTTCGATCGGCAAGCCCTAGGCGCTGAGGCTTTTACCCACAGCGCCACCTGCGTCCCAGATATATGGATGGGGAGGTTTAAATAGTCACATTTTTCCTGATGTTGCAGTTTGAGAACAGAGAATGTAAAGATTGCATAATAATACAAGCAATCCCGATACTTTCATCTTGGAATGGTTCATCTCATCGCAAACTACTTAAACAAGTACAGTGGTACCTCGGGTTAAGAACTTAATTTGTTCCGGAGGTTTGTTCTTAACCTGAAACTGTTCTTAACCTGGAGCACCACTTTAGCTAATGGGGCCTCCCGCTGCCACTGTGCCGCCGCTGCATGATTTCTGTTCTCATCCTGAAGCAAAGTTCTTAACCCGAGGTAATATTTATGGGTTAGCGGAGTCTGTAACCTGAAGCGTCTGTAACCCGAGGTACCACTGTACATTTGAACATTGCTGCCTCTTGCACACATTCTGATTTGTTTGGGGAGAAGTGGAGGTTTCCTTTTGGGGAGGGTTGTTGTTGTTTTTTCTGCATTTTTCTGCAGCCCAGAACTTCACGTGTGCCTGAGCATCCCTGACTCTGAAGCAACCCTTATGTGCACAATTATTATGCCGAGCAGAGATGTTTTGATGTTAACGGGTGGCGACAGACGCCTCTCTGAACAGTACTCTTTCATTTCCCCTCTATCTCCCAGCTACATTTACTGGAACCCCAAGACAACTGATGAATTCCAACTTGCGGAGAGAAATACGGTTAGAGTTTTAGAGCATAACTTTGGGATGATAGGTATTCAGGCATGGAAGAGGCTATAAATTCAGTGGAGTGCTACAGTTAATGAAGGGGGGGGGGGAATACTGCTCCTCCCTTTCAGTGTCTTCTTTCTTCAAATATTCTTCCTTCCTGCGAAAGTTCTGTTTTGTTTTGACCTGAGATTTCAGTCATTGCTTTCCATGACCTTCTCTTTCTTACCCTAATTCCTTCTTGTTGTTGCTGTTTTCAAATCTCAGACCTGCTACTGTTCAGCTGACTTGCACCTGGAAGTGCCATTCAGGTCCTGAACCAGGTTTTCCTGCGAAGGATCAGTGCTGTTATCATTTATCATCCTTGCTGAAGGCAATCTGCAGGTCCATGTCACACCCATTTATAGTGCCGTATCTTTGAGAGCCCAGGGAGAGTTGGCTTATTATCGAGTCTTGTCCCAGAAAAAAAACCGTTGCAAACTCCAGTTTGTGAGTGTCAGTTCTTGGATGCTCACCTTCCAACAGGTCACCTTAGGCCACTACCCCAAACGCAGCCCCTTTGGGCCACATTTGAGAGCCAGTTAGAGCTTCTTAACCCCACCAGTTTGGTTGATTACCTGAGACTGAAAAACAGGGGGGTTGCTGAGCGCTTGCCAGACCAGAAGCGATGGCCGGCGGTGGTCTTCCAGACCGGTGGGGTGCCCATTTGTACAAAGTGTATTTTTGGCTCTCTTCGTGCCCAGGTACAGGTTCTGCCACCTGTTTCCTGGGGAGAACGGCCCCTGTGCTCCATCTTCTGATTTGTGCAGCCGGTCTGTTTTGGCCCCTGTGCCCCAAACCGAATCCAAGGTATGAGCTCATGCCTTTTCCGCTTGACTGTCCTCTACTGTCCCTCCTGTGTCTTGCTGCGGCTTTGCGTCCGGCCTGTGGAGATGGCAAGTAGGCAGGGAGGTCAGGCAGGCAGCAGGAGGAGGCTGCCTTGAAGGCTGAGCCAGGAGGAGAAGTTTCATTGTAGGTGAGCATTTCAAGCTGCCTGCCTGCAGCCCAGGAAGGCAGGAAGCTCTCTTCTACAGGGTCAGACCATAGTGGGGACATTGGTTTCTGGGTGGGAGTTGATCACAGTGAGGTGTCAGCATCGCCCTTGAGCCAGTGTCACCAACTGGACTCATGCACTTCACCCCCGACTGGGCTAGGCGAGCTGGGTAGCACTTCCAGAGACCACCTTTTACCAAAGTGCTGTGGACTCACAGCTTAGAGTTGTGAGCACCGGATTCACTTCCACAATACAGTCGTCGCACAGCAGAGTATAGCAGAGTCTAGCAGTGTATACACGACTTGGAGAGCAGCTCTGTAGAATATCTTCTTTTATTCTATAACTACAACTATAATACAAAACTATATACAGAGCTAAATAGGTCTAAGCATAAATGAATGCTGCACTGAGTGTCTGCAGCTGCTCTTAGCAGCAACCTTATCTCTACACACGATCTCTAACACTCAGTCTCTCTCTCTCTCTCCGACACACTGACTGACTGACTGACTGACTTGGTGCTGGAGCTGAATAAGTAGAAAGCAGAACACTGCTCCTCCTCTCTGGAGAATCAGCAGACTCGTCAGGAGATTCTTGGATATGGGAGGGGTGAAATCTCCTCATGAGGGTCTGCCAAGCGTGCCTTCCTCTTAGCACATTTCTCCCTTGCGTCCTGAATTTGAGTGTCTTCAAAGCCCAGGATACCTTTGGTCAAGGCTGTTCTCCAACTGGGGCGCTCGCCGGCCAGTGTTTCCCAGTTGTCAGTGTTTATACTACATTTTTAAAGATTTGCCTTGAGATAGTCTTTCAACCTCTTTTGTTGACCACCAGCATTACGCTTTCCTTTTTAAAGTTCGGAATAGACTAGTTGCTTTGGAATACGATCATCAGGCATCCACACAACATGACCAGTCCAACGAAGTTGATGTTGAAAAATCATTGCTTCAACTCTGGTGATCTTTGCTTCTTCCAGGACACTGGTATTAGTTCACCTGTCTTCCCAAGTGATGTGTAAAATTTTTCGGAGACACCGTTGATGGACTCTTTCGAGGAGTAGGAGATGGCCTTTATAAGTGGTCCGTGTTTCACAAGCATACATGTTAAAACCCTGTTTATGGAAGACAATCTTACTCGGCTACGAGTGATCGCCAGAAATGAAGAAGAATACCTGAGAGCTTTCCCAGTGTTTTTGTCAAGGCTTCCTTCCTTCCTTCCTTCCTTCCTTCCTTCCTTCCTTCCTGTAATGGTAATAGGGGTTGCTCGTGCGTAAGTCGTCGCCACACCTGGCTGAGTTACCTGGGTGAACCCTATTCTGTCTGGACAGCCACTCACCCATGGCTGTCTCAGTCGCTGGCAGAATCCGTCAGTGGGCGTTTCTTGAACTTCTTCCAGCAAAGAAGCTCTTTGACGCCTAGTCTCCGCCTACTCTCCCTGCGCGGAAGCCTTCTGCGCAGGGAGGGTGTGGGCAGCGGAGGACCCGTGCTCTCCCCGCTGGTCTCCGGCGAGGAGTCATGGAGCCTTCTCTCCGATTCCCCCATCTGCCCCTCTTCTCCACTGGTGCTACGCTGATTTCCCTCCCCAATAGATGGGCTGCTTCTCTCCCTCCTGGGACACTCTCCGTAATCCCTCTGGAGCCCTCCCTCTCCCTCTGGCTCCGATGGCAGTTCCCTGACACTTCCTTCCTTCCTTCCTTCCTTTTATTTGAAGGCCCCTTTTCCACACATGCAAAAATCCGGATTAAAGCCTTTTACAACAAAGAAAGCAGGCCTTATTAGAAAAACTAACCAACAAACTGAAACTGATGCAGGGACAAATAGAAGAAGACGCCTTCACCCTGGTGTGGTTCCCCTTTATCACATACACAGCCCAACAAGATGACAACAAGAATCTGCCGACAGCATATGAATCAGTCTGGCTCACCTGATCCAAACACACACACACACACACACACACACACACACCCTGCTCACACACAAAAACAAATATCACTACAGCCACCCAAAGACAACCAGCCACCCCCTAGACCAACCCCAACCTCTCTCACCTCCAAGGAAATACAACAAGCGAATAGTAAGAGAACCCACACAAGTGACGCTGAAACAAAACCCCACACATACACTAAGTAGAAGAATAGAAGTTTTCCCACCCAACCCCACTCACCATTCCCCCCTCCACCTCTTTCCCCCTTTTCTTCCTAATGTAACACTAATGTTTCACAACAAACGCAGCTGATCTGTAGAAAACACAACTTGAAAAAAGAGGCAATGCACGTATTTTTGTAAACTAAGAAATCTTTAATAAAAATATTATTATTTTTTAAAAAGCAGGAGTGCACATCAGAACCTAGCATTGCAAAAGCAATTTCATAACTGCACAGCAAAACAGCTCAATAGCAAACATGATAACATGCAAAAAAGCAACATTTCTGTATGTTAAATAGACCAGGACTGCATAAGCAAAATCCGGCAACCGTAGCTAAAACAGCAAAGGAGTTTGATGGTTTCCCTGTGGTCCTGGAACACCCCCCCCCCCGCCCCCGGTGATGTGCCTCCATCACTAGGCGTCACTTAGTTACTTTACTGAGGAGACGCAAAGAGTGAGCAAGAGAGCAGATCCATGTGCAGAAATATGCGCTCCCACAGCCTGGGTCTTGAATTGGGAAGTGATGTGGAATTTCTGCAAAACACATTATCAGTGGGGCTGGACTGGAAAAACTGGTAAAATCCGGTTCAGGAGGAACCTTACAGCTGAACATTAAACTTGAAAACAGCTCCATGCAAATTGCAAGGAGGTTTCTGTTACATACAGTGGAAATGGGGGGAGTAAATCCTGTTGAAATTTGCACCCAGCAGTAACCTTTGAGTTTCTGTTGAACCGAGAGCGATGCTCACAGACCCAGTTTTCTTTGGTTTTACTCATTTAAAAAGTTACTGTTTAGGGCTGGGGTTGTCAAGGCTTTCTGTAAAGGACCAATGATGCAGCAAGCTATACTCTGGGTCTCATCAATTTCCCACTGTATTTCCATTTAGAATGGCATCCTTAGAGAGACCATTATCAGACAGGGCATTGCGTTTCTGAAAGGTAGGAAATGAATCCCATCCACTCTCGTGTCCGCAGTATTATTTTGCACGATTGTCTTGTGACTCACACAGGGGCCCTGAAGTCCTGGACTTTGATTAAGACACTTCCTGCAGTTTTTAAACTGGGTTTGATCAGTTACAAATCCAATGAAAGTGTGTGTGTGTGTGTGTGTGTGTGTGTGAGAAGAATCGCTGCAAAGACATAGCTGTCAACCGTCCCTTATTTGGCGGGAAAGTCCCTTATCCCAGTGCTGTGTCCCGCTGCTGTCCCTTACTGATGATGTCCCTTAAATTTCCCGGGTTTCAAAGGAAGCAGCTCCACTCCCTCCCTGCCGGCCAGGGAGGAGGAAGGCTCCAGCTGTGTTGCTTGGCTGTGTTGCTCACCCAATAAGGAGTCTAAGAACGACTGGGGGGTGGAGCTTGCCTGCCTTGTGCCAATCAAATCGGCCGCGTTGCCTGGGGACTCGCCTTTGCTCAGCGCTTCCCAGCGGAGAGGTGACGGTGGTTTTCCTTGCTGCATCCCCTTTGCCGGGTTGCTGTGCTGTGGGAACCCCCGCTTGAGGCTTCGTTTGGCTGCTGGCTGGGTTTTCTGCCTTTGGCTCGGAGGGGCTCAGAAGCTGAACATACCTGTGCTGGGAAAATCCCTTATTTTGGCTGCTGATCCCTTATTTTAGAGGCAGCTGGTCCCTTATCTTCAAATGTGTAAGTTGACAGCTATGTGCAAAGACCAGTCATAGCTGACTTAATATTTTGGAGTGCAGTCCTTCTCCATGCTGTCTTCTACAGAGAAACAGAGCAGGGGTTGAACACAAGTGTATCTATTTTCTGCACAGCAATAAACTGCATTTTCTGTTTGTCTCGTGCCAAGGCTTTTTCCACCTCTTCCGCTGGCAGCGGAGGTTGCTTGTCGTACGGTAGCTGCTAAATCAATTACCTTAATACAAGCTGGGATTTCAACCCTCTCCATCAAGGGGAGCAGAGGAGCTCTCCACTCTGCAAGACACTTGCTTAAATTGCAGAGTTTAAGATCACATTGACATTGCAACGGTTTGTGCCATGGTTTGGCAGCTCTGGTGGAAATCCACAGAATCTTAGAATTGCACAATTTGAACGGGCTGCCCCCCAATGGTCATCTATTCGAACCCCCTGCAATGCAGAAATTGCAGCTAAACTTAGAACCAAAATTGGATCTTTCATGAATCTAGGTGGCATGGCTGCTTTGGCAATGGAGGGGAGGCAGTGTTATGGGTTGGACAGCAGGAGCTGAGCAGATCTCTCCAAGGGATCTTAATCCACTGGGAAGTTCTCTTGCAAAAGGAGGGAGCCAACTTGTTTTCTGCTGCTTCAAAGGGTAGGACCAATGTATTATTAAACTGGCAAGAAAGGATTCCGGCTAAACATTCAGAAGGGCTTTCCGATGGCAAGAACTATTCAACAGCAGAACAGACTCCCTTAGAAGGTGGTGGATTCTTGAAATATGCTCAGAGTCGAGAGTGGATTTCATGCTCTTTATTCAGCTCATAGTGGTGAGGAGGAATGGAAGTTCCCCCAGAATGTCTGCTTTATATACATTATTTACACAATGGACCCCACGTGATTGGCTAATTCCGGGATTCTTCTGTAGCCCAATCAGGTTGCAGATTCACTTCCACCTGGAGCTGAATTGGGTGGCTCCTGTGGACCAATCAGACTGCTGCATTCTGAATCCTATTGTTCTAGGACCAATCAGACTGCTGCATTTTGGATCCTATTCCACTCAGTACACAACATTTCTCCTGAACTGGAAGTTTTAAAAGAGCATTTGGAGGGTCATTTGTCAGTGATCCTTTAGCTGTTACTCCTGCATTGCAGAGGATTGGGCTAGATGACCCCCAGGATACCCCTTCCAACACTGTAATTCTGTGTTTCTACCTCCCTGCTATGGAAGTGAGAGCTGGACCATCAAGAAGGCTGATCTCCGAAGAATGGATGCTTTTGAATTCTGGTGCTGGAGGAGACTCTTGAGAGTCCCATGGACTGCAAGAAGATCCAACCTCTCCATTCTGAAGGAAATCAGCCCTGAGTGCTCACTGGAAGGACAGATCCTGAAGCTGAGGCTCCAAGACTTTGGCCACCTCATGAGAAGAGAAGACTCCCTAGAAAAGACCCTGATGTTGGGAAAGATGGAGGGCACAAGGAGAAGGGGACGACAGAGGACGAGATGGTGGGACAGTGTTCTCGAAGCTACCAGCATGAGTTTGACCAAACTGCGGTAGGCAGTGGAAGACAGAAGTGCCTGGCGTGCTCTGGTCCATGGGGTCATGAAGTGTCAGACACGACTAAACGACTAAACAACAAAAAGGCTTCAAGTCTCTCTTTCCATTGGACTGCATTATATTTGGGTGACATGAGGGGGCGATAGGAAAAGACCTCTTCCTGTGCAGAAGGTGGTCTCTGGAAGTGCTACCTCAGCTCGCCTGGCCCAGTCGGGGCTGAGTGGATGAGTCTAGTTGGGGGCACTGGCTCAAGGGTGAGGCTGACAGACACGACTAAACAACAATCAACAACAACCTCCCTGCTGTGAAAAGCTTCACCCACTTTCTGAAGTTCAAGCTCCAGTTAGAAGGTCAAGAGGCAAGCCAGGCTGGCTTCTGCTCAGTTGGCAACCTTTGTATGGTCTTTCTCTCTCCCCCCCCCTCTGACAAGGGGAGTGGTTGTGGGCGGGAGCTGAGCTCCGCCCCTAGCAGGGGGTGATAGCCCCCTGCCTCCTCCTCTCACCTGGCTGGCGCCCGCGCCCCTCAGCAGGCACCCAACCAGGTGCCTCCGAGGGGGCGTTTACAGCAGCCTTTTGTTGCGGTGCCAGCCTCTCCTCGGCCTCATTCTTCTCCGTCGTCTCGTCGCGACTCACCCACCCTCCACTCCCTTTTAGCTTAGGGTCTTAGTTTTATGGCCTTGCTATGGACCTTAGGTTGGTCGCCCTGGTTGTCCGGGGGGCCTGGTAGGAATTTTTCCATTTGGCATTAGGCTTTTGGGTTTTTTCGCCTACCTCATAGCAATCGTCACAACTTTCGTGGTATTGGTGGGTAGGTTAGGCATTGGAATAATGTGTTGTGGTGTGTCAAAGGGTTAGGTGTGGCCATCGCCTATGCCTTCAATTTTTGGGTATTCCGTTAAAGGAATCTGGAGGTTGTGTACTCTGTCCGATGCCTGCTTGGCGGGAGGCCATGGCGCGACCCTCGGTGACATCAGGGGAGAGCCTATAGTTGGATGAGCATCAACAGGCTCCACCTACTGATGAATAAACCCACTTGTTCTAGACATCCAATGCCTAAGCCAATACCTTTTCACTGCTGTAATCAATAAAGTTGTGGCCTTTTCTTGCCCATTAACCTTATATCGCGTGTCCTTGTGTATTCATTTCACATTGCAGGGGTCGGGTCCTCGAACCACAAACATCACAGAAAGGGGCCAAATGCCCCAGCCAAAATGGCAGATGTAATTGCACTGGGGAATTTGTTCCGATTGGCTGCCCTGCTACCATGTGACCAGGCTACCCCATGTCCTTGCCTGCTCTCCTTGAGGAAATTAGCAGTTTCCCCTAAGTGAAAAGCTTTGGAACCTGCCCAAAATATGCTCTGATTTATTACTTGGAGAGTCTTTTCCAAGAGAAGAGCGATCGCTCAGACGTTTCTCTGTCCCCATGGCTTGCAAGAAATTCGGGAGGATATTCATCACGTGGAATTTAATGAACCACAGTTAATGAAATCATCCGGAGGAAGCCTGAGTGATATTGTTTAACCAGGAAAATGTTGGCTGTCACCAGGCTGTGCTCCTGCAGCATTTTCCCTGAACTGAAGGTGTTTTTCCAGACCTTTGAGACCTGCCCATGGACTTTCTAAATGTGTTAATGAAAGCTTTTGCCAGGCTTTGCTCTTCTTCTCTGCCAGGTGTGAATTGGTGGGAAGAGAACATCTCTCAGTTCCATCACATCTGACCTTATGAGATGCTCTGAATTCCCTGTGGAGATGACACACGGCAGAGTGAATCAGCACGGGCTAGGGATGGCTCTGGACATGAGAACACGAGAAGAGCTATGCTAGATCAGCCGAGAATAATAGAATCCTAGAATTGTAGAATTGGAAGGGACCCCAAGAGCCATCTAGTCCAGCCCCCTGCAATGCAGGAATCTCAACTCAAGCATCCATGGAAAATGACCATCCAACCTCTTCTTAACAACCTCCAAGGAAGGAGAGTCCACCACCTCCAAAGGAGACCGTTCCACTGTCAAACTGCTCGTACAGTGGTACCTTGGTTCTCAAACACCTTGAGAACCTCAAACACAACTTAGAACCCAGACACTGCAAACCCGGAAGTAAGTGTTCTAGTTTTTGAACCCGAAGCCGAACATGCTCCATTTTGAGTGTTATGCCTCTGATTTGAGTGCCACACTTCCGCTTTGAGTGTTACGCTGAGGTCTGTCTGTTTTTGCTATTTATTTTGAGTTTTTGTGGATCTCTTTTTTGTGTGTGTGACACTGTGGACCCCAGTTCAGCTATTGATTGATTAATTGTGTGACTGCAGTACATTGTTCATTGCTTTTGTTTTAGGGATCAGTTTTCTCATTAGAGAGTAAAATTCATGTTAAACTGCTGTTTTGGGGGTTATTTTGAGAAGTCTGGAATGGATTACAGTCATACCTCGGGTTGAAGTAGCGTCGGGATGAATATTTTCAGGTTGCACTCCACAACGACCTGGAAGTAACAGAACCCGTTACTTCCGGGTTTCACTGCTTGCGCATGCGCAGACACTCAAAAAGAAGAAGAAGAGTTTCGATTTGATATTCCGCTTTATCACTACCTAAAGGAGTCTCAAAGCGGTTAACATTCTCCTTTCCCTTCCTCCCCCACAACAAACACTCTGTGAGGTGAGTGGGGCTGAGAGACTTCAAAGAAGTGTGACGTCATGTGCATGCGCGGAAGTGGCGAAACGCGACCCGCGCATGCGCAGACGTGCAGTCGCGTGTTACTTTCGCTTCAGGATGCAAACGGGCTCCAGAACGGATCCCGTTCGCATCCAGAGGTACCACTGTAATCTGTTTTGCATTACCTTCTATGGGAAAGCGCACCTTGGTTTTGGAACGGACTTGCGGAACGGGTTAAGTTTGAGAACCAAGGTACCACTGTACTGTCAGAAAAGTCTTCCTAATGTTTGGAATCTCCTTTCTTGGAAGTCGAAGCTTTGAGTCCCTCCAGAGCAGGAAGAAAAAAGGCCTGCTCTGTCTTTCATGTTACCTGCCAGGGATCCCTTATCTGTGCTCTTTACATTACTGGGGGTGGGGCTAGATGACTTTTGGGCTCCCTCCCATCTCTACGATGCTATGAAAAAATAGCAGTGGTACGCCAAGTTCCAAGCGATGGAACCTCTCGCTGGAAAGCTTGAGAGAATCCCAGATGGCTGTGCCCATGCCAGGCATTGCAGCCCCCAGTTTCCACAGCCCCCGCTGTTTTCTCTGCATTGTGTTCTCTGTTCAAGAGCTTTGGAGGATCAATTGTAGCGTGTTCCTTCCCTCCAGGTAATACATATTGATGAAGGACATTCACGCCAGCCTTTCCGTGTCCTTACTGGTGCAAGGCTCTGCATGCAGAAAGCTTTCCAGATAGACCGTTTAGAGAAGGGCTGTAACTCGTAAGAAGCGCAATCCATCACAAAAACGGAGATGGTACTCAGCCTGTTCTTAGTGTGTGTGTGGGGGGGAGGATTTCATCACAAGGGGCTGGGCAGGTGGATTTTCATGAGCGCTGCCTGTTGGAGCCAGTGAGTAGGGAAACTGTCATGTACTGAGTTGAATAGGATCCAAAATGTAGCAGTCTGACTGGTCGTACAACAATAGGATCCGGAATGCAGCAGTCTGATTGGTCCTAGAACAATAGGATCCAGAATGCAGCAGTCTGATTGGTCCTAGAACAATAGGATCCAGAATGCAGCAGTCTGATTGGCCCTAGAACAATAGGATTCAGAATGCAGCAGCCTGATTGTCCCTAGAACAATAGGATTCAGAATGCAGCAGTCTGATTGGCCCTAGAACAATAGGATCCAGAATGCAGCAGTCTGATTGGTCCTAGAACAATAGGATCCAGAATGCAGCAGTCTGATTGGCCCTAGAACAATAGGATTCAGAATGCAGCAGCCTGATTGTCCCTAGAACAATAGGATTCAGAATGCAGCAGTCTGATTGGCCCTAGAACAATAGGATCCAGAATGCAGCAGTCTGATTGGTCCTAGAACAATAGGATCCAGAATGCAGCAGTCTGATTGGTCCTAGAACAATAGGATACAGAATGCAGCAGTCCACAGGAGCCACCCAGTCCAGCTCCAGGTGGAAGTGAATCCGCAACCTGATTGGCCTATAGGTGAATCCCGGAATTAGCCAATCACATGGGGCCCATTGTGTAAATAATGTACAGTATATAAAGCAGACATTCTGGGGAAACTTCCATTCCTCCTCACCACTATGAGCTGAATAAAGAGCATGAAATCCACTCTTGACTCCGAGTATATTTCAGATCCCGTACCCTGTTGAGTGTCACGATCATTCGATCATCAGAGCTTGTGAAGATTCTTGGCTTGCAACTTCCTTCAAGCCAGGCAGCTCATGCCAGGGGTCAGGGATGGCAGGAGGAGTGATCCGAGGTGAGAATATTCTCTGCTAGAAAATCCTCGGGCAAATATTCTCCACAAGCTGTAAATTCTAATGTCAGAACCAGTTTGACAACCCACATTTAAAAAAATCTAGGAAAGAATAAGTCAAGCTGTGATATTTCTGGTGTAAGTAATGAAGAACGGTTGTTGGTTTTTTTGATCCAGTTAAACGACTGGGCATTGTGTCATTCACTATTGGCAGTTCTGAAATGTGAGCTACAGAAAACATATATTATTATTATTATTTTAGTTTTTAAAATGCTAGTCATTGAAATTGATGAACATTTGAATTCGTATGTATTTCAGCTACATACAATAGAGGGAAATGGCTTGGGCTTAGATTTATGTTACTGAAATCTGAAGTGGGGGAAGGGAGTGTGGACAGAAAGAAGACTGAAAATAAATAAGTGTGTGCACTACTTTGGTATTGCATTCTAGAAACGCCAGAAACCACTTTATGCAGAGTCAGATCATTCGTCCCCCCAGTTCAATGTTGTCTACACTGACTGCCAGCAATTAAGAACATAAGAATGGTCTTCTGGGACAGAGCTCACTCACCCGACTGACTGCTTTTGAAATAAATAAATGCTGGTTTTGATGGACTCGTGATCTGGCCCAGCACATCTATTCTCACATTGCAATTCCTGAACCTCCTCTTGCCCTCAAACATCAATGATACATTTTGGAAAAAATGTATTTTTGTTTTTGATTTATAAATTATTATTATTGGTTTTACATATAATCACACTGGGACGCGGGTGGCGCTGTGGGTTAAACCACTGAGCCTAGGGCTTGCTGATCAGAAGGTTGGCGGTTCGCATCCCCGTGACGGGGTGAGCTCCCGTTACTCGGTCCCTGCTCCTGCCAACCTAGCAGTTCGAAAGCACGTCAAAGTGCAAGTAGATAAATAGGTACTGCTCTGGCGGGAAGGTAAACGGCGTTTCCGTGCGCTGCTCCGGTTTCGCCAGAAGTGGCTTAGTCATGCTGGCCACATGACCCGGAAGCTGTATGCCGGCTCCCTCGGCCAATAAAGCGAGATGAGCATCGCAACCCCAGAGTCAGTCACAACTGGACCTAATAGTCAGGGGTCCCTTTACCTTATAATCACATTACATAACATCATACCCTCTTATTGGTTCGGCTGAGCCTAACAACTTCCCTCCCTCCCATCTGATGATTTACAAAATTAAACTTTACATCTTTACATTTCGCTTTGTTTCCTATCCTTGTTATATCATTACCTAAAATATTATACAGTGGTGCCTCACAAGACGAAAAGAATCCGTTCTGCGATTCTCTTCGTCTAGCGGTTTTTTCATCTTGCGAAGCAAGCCCATTGACGGCTTAGCAGATTAGCGCTATTAGCGGCTTAGCGGCTTTTAGCGGCTTAGCGGATAAGCGGATAAGCGGCTTAGCGGCTTAGAAAAAGGGGGGGGGGAGGGAAAAAACCTGCAGGAACTTGCAAGACATTTTCGTCTTGCGAAGCAAGCCCAAAGGAAATTTGTTTTGCAAAGCACCTCCAAAACGGAAAACTCTTTCGTCTAGCGAGTTTTCCGTCTTGCGAGGCATTCGTTTTGCGGGGCACCACTGTATTATTCAACCTGAATAGGTAGCAATTTCACCTTGCAGATCTTCAGATAACCCAGCCAGTGATGTCAATTGCTTACAGTTCTCTGCCAAATATAATATAAATTTGTTCCAGTCTTTTTGGAATACTTGGTCTCACTGGTTCCTGATTGTTCCCGTCAGTTTTGCCAGTTCTGCAAAGTCCATCAATTTCGCCTGCCGCTCTTGTTTTGTTGGTAACTCCTGTTGTTTCCCTCTTTGGGCTAAGAAAATTATTGCCAGAAAAAATGCTTCTTGTTTGCTTTGCATTTGAAAACCTCATCGTAACCAAATTTTGCAGGCTTGCATCTGCATTTGAATACAGTTTGGCACTGTTCTGAAATGAGGTGGCACACTTGAACCTTTCAAAAGGTGATTTTAGCTGCTGATTCCAAAACTGATTTCTTAGAATTCTGATTTTTGTTTGTTTGTTTGTTTGGTTTGCAGAAGGTTTCTTAGAATTCCTAAGCAGATTCTGAGATTCTAGGTAGGAATAGGATGTTAACTTGACTTGTACCAATATGAGGGTTGGGTGAATCTGTCAATTTCAGTTTCCAATATTTCCATTCTCGCGTTCAGTTCTGTATATTTCCCCATCAAATTAATCAGTGATTTTTCTGCTAAAATGCATTTTTTTTGTATGCACCTTTGCCCAGTACAGTCATACCTCGGGTTAAATATGCTTCAGGTTGAGCGTTTTAATGTTACACTCCACAGTGACCCAGAAGTAACGGAACGCGTTACTTCCAGGTTTCGCTGCTCGCGCATGCACAGACACTCAAAATGATATCACGTGCAGGCGCGGAAGTGGCAAATCGCAACCCACGCAGTTGTGGGTTGTGTTCCACTCAGGATGCAAATGGGGCTCCGGAACAGATCCCATTCGCATCCAGAGGTACCACTGTAATTCATATTTTTGCAAGCACTTTCCACTGATGAAAAAGCATTTCTATACACATTACTCCTGGTACATGTGCTTTGGAACACATGGCTTGGCTTGAGAACTGCATTGCAAAATTCAGCACATTGCTAATTTGGGCGGATGGTTGTGTTTGGGGTTTTGTAAATCAGGTAGCTTTGCCTTTAAATGTGAACTGGGTTGACTTTCCCCTGCCCCCCAGCAGGCACCATTGCTGCAACAGATTTTGCAGGGGCCCTTCCCATTTATTTGGAAAGTTTGCATAGCACAAAAGCAAGGAGCAAGTAGATCCTGTTGAAAGCAGCAATTTTGTCTTTCTGGGACTGCTGCATCAGCAATGCTCTCTGCTAAGCCAGGGAAATAAAAAATAAATGTTGTCATCCCGTCACGACCTTGAAAGGCCATGCCCTATTATGTCGGGGAGTCTGGCCGCTTGTCAGTCTGGTCTGTTTGCTGTAGCTTGTCGTTCTGCTTGCCGGGGCTCAATGCAGGCTCTGTCCCACTGATCCGCCTGCCGAGGTCCCGATAAACTCTGATAAAACGGCAACTGATGTTCAGAGGCACCAATCGCCCCCAGAAGAGCAATCTGGCTCCCTGGAATGTATTTTCTATTCCCCGCTCAATGGAGCCCAGATGGCTTCTGCTACAGTAATTTTCTCCATTGTCCAATTTCCGCAAATCCCCCCCCCCCCACCGCCTTATTTTCTGCAGATCCCGGTAGTAAGAAGCAATAGCATTTCCTGGAGGGTCTGAAGGACCTTTTCCAGTATCTGTTCAATTCTGAATCCCCTCCCTCCCGCCCACTGTCTCGCCTTTTGTCAGCTTCTTGAGTAAATTGTTTTCTCTTTCTGTGATTTCCTCATTTTCCCCCACCCTTCACTCTCGCAGTTCCCTGGATTTCATTATTTCATTATCATTATTTGTATACCATCCTTCAACCATAGATCTCAGGGCAGTTGCAGCCTAAAATTACAATATAGGGCAGGGGTAGGCAACCTAAAGCCCGTGGGCTGGATGTGCCTTCTCAGTCCGGGCCACGGACGGTCTGGGAGTCAGTGTGTTTTTACATGAGTAGAAAGTGTGCTTTTCTTTAAAATGCATCTCTGGGATATTTGTGGGGCATAGGAATTCGTTCATTTTTTTCTTCAAAATATAGTCCGGCCCCCTACAAGGTCTGAGGGACAGTGGACCGGCCCCCTGCTGAAAAGATTTGCTGACCCCTGATATGTTCTTGTTGTTTAGTCGTTTAGTCATGTCCACCTCTTCGTGACCCCCTGGACCAGAGCACGCCAGGCCCTCCTGTCTTCCACTGCCTCCCGCAGTTTGGTCAAACTCATGCTGGTAGCTTCGAGAACACTGTCCCACCATCTCGTCCTCTGCCGTCCCCTTCTCCTTGCACCCTCCATCTTTCCCAACATCAGGGTCTTTTCCAGGGAGTCTTCTCTTCTCATGAGGTGGCCAAAGTCTTGGAGCCTCAGCTTCAGGATCTGTCCTTCCAGTGAGCACTCAGGGCTGATTTCCTTCAGAATGGAGAGGTTTGATCTTCTTGCAGTCCATGGGACTCTCAAGAGTCTCTGACCCCTGATGTAGGGAAACACAAAAAAACTAAGAACAAAAACAGCCCGGCCCTGATATAACCTGTAACCCAGTGCGCAGAGTCTCGCGTGTGACTTTACCTATAATTAAAGGTGCTCTTGAACCACTTAGATGAGGAGGAGGTTTTGGGAGAGAGAAAACTGCTCAACTATATGCATGTCTTTTTCCTTGATCTCACCTTCAAACACTTGTGTTGGCCTCTCCTTCCCAAGGATGCTGAAGGCTTTGTAGACAGCATTGAACCATGTTGCAATGTGACACTTGTGCTCTCCCTTGCCCTTGGTGCAGGGGCTCCAGGTTGGGGGGGGTGAGGGGTCTTCGGCCCCTTGCCTGATGTTGTGTGGGGAGGAGGGGGCTGAGAGTGGAGTGCCAGTGGCGGGGCATATGCCCCCGCTGCCCAGGGTTGGCGGGATCCCAGGTTTTCACCCCCCCTCCTCCTCCTCCTCCAGGGGTTACTCAGATTCCTTGCTTCAGCCTCTGACAACCTGGCATCATCCAGATGTTTTGATCTACAACCCCAGATGAAGAGTCAGAATGAAAGGCTGTCTTAATCACAGAACTGGAGAGATGGAAGGGACGTCTGCAACGCAGGAATCGCAGCTAAGCTGGGCCCATGGCAGAGGCCCCCAATTCCTTTCCCTTGGTGACCCACTGAGGGCTCTCAGGGGCCCAGACCCACCCACCTCCCGTGTCGAAGCAGACAATTGACCTGACCCCATGGCAGCCAATCTGGTCACAGAGCAGGAGGCGAGTTTTCTTTTTCAGTTGCTGTGCTGCTTTGCTGCCGGCACAAAGGGGGGGGGGGTGACATTCAGCACGCCCACGACTTAGACTCCCACACCTTGTTGTTTAGTCGTTTAGTCGTGTCTGCCTCTTTGTGACCCCCTGGACCAGTGCACGCCAGGCACTCCTGTCTTCCACTGCCTCCCGCAGCTTGGTCAAACTCAAGTTCGTAGCTTCGAGAATACTGTCCCACCATCTCGTCCTCTGTCGTCTCCTTCTCCTTGTGCCCTCCATCTTTCCCAACATCAGGGTCTTCTCCAGGGAGTTTTCTCTTCTCATGAGGTGACCAAGGTATTGGAGCCTCAGCTTCAGGATCTGTCCTTCCAGTGAGCACTCAGGGCTGATTTCCTTCAGAATGGAGAGGTTGGATCTTCTTGCAGACCATGGGACTCTCAAGAGTCTCCTCCAGACCAGAATTCACAAGCATCCATTCTTTGGCGACCAGCCTTCTTTATGGTCCAGCTCTCATTTCCATACATCACGACTGGGAAAACCAGAGCTTGAACTCTACGGACCTTTGTTGGCAAGGTGATGTCTCTGCTTTTTAAGATGCTACTCCCACACCTACCCTGAGCAAAGTGGCGCAGCAGCTCCCCCCTTTCCCTGGTGGCTCATACCCCTTTGCCGCTTTGCTTGTGGAGGCATGGGAGTCTGAGTCGCGGGCGGATGGCCCGGCCCTCAGAGATGACAACCAGGGCGGTGCACACGCCCCCCCCCGCACCCATCTTCTTCTGCCAGTGTGGATTGCGGAGCCCAGATCCATGCTCCCCATTCCCCACCCAGCGCATCCGGGCCCAGGGGCTGGATGCCTCACATGTCTTGTGGCACAACACATCTCACGATGAGCCACCGCAATGTGGGGGGCAAGTCGGCGCCCTTGCCTTGGTGGACCTTGAGGTGGGCATGTCTGCAATTTCCAGAGAGAAAGCCAAGCAGCCAGTCTGCAGCACAATAACAGGCCAGATCACGTTGCAGAGTTCTTATCTTCCCATCTCCAGAAGGCTCTTGCAAGTGTGGTTGACTCAGATAAGAATGTAAGGAGAGCCTGAATGTTCAGGCCAAAGGGGAACCACCTAGTCCAGCATCCTGTTCTCACAGTGGCCAATCAGATGCACCACTGGAAAAGCTGCAAGCAGGATTTGAGATCGAGAACAACAACTCTCCCCTCCTGCAGTTTTCAGCAGATGCTATTAAGAAGCACTGCTGCCTCCAGTTGTGGAAGAAGAAGAAGAAGAGTTTGGATTTGATATCCCGCTTTATCACTCCCCTTCAGGAGTCTCAAAGCAGCTAACATTCTCCTTTCCCTTCCTCCCCCATAACAAACACTCTGTGAGGTGAGTGGGGCTGAGAGACTTCAGAGAAGTGGGACTGGCCCAAGGTCACCCAGCAGCTGCATGGGGAGGAGCGAGGAAGCGAACCCGGTTCACCAGATTACGAGACTACCGCTCTGAACCACTACACCACACTGGAGGCAGAGCAGAGACATCCTCTCAAGTAAAGGTAAAAGGTAAAGGTAAAGGACCCCTGGATGGTTAAGTCCAGTCAAAGGTGACTCTGGGGTTGCAGCGCCCATCTCTTTTTCAGGCTGAGGGAGACGGCGTTTGTCCACAGACAGCTTTCTGGGTCATGTGGCCAGCAGGACTAAACTGCTTCTGGCACAACGGAACACTATGATGGAAACCAGAGTGCACAGAAACGCCACAGTGGTACCTATTAATCTACTTGCGCTGATGTGCTTTTGCATTGCTAGGTTGGCAGGAGCTGGGACAGAGCGACGGAAGCTCACCCTGTCATGGGGATTCGAACCGCCAACCTTCTGAGCTGCAAGCCTAAGAGGCTCGGTGGTTTAGACCGCAGTGCCACCCGCATCCATATGCTGGCTAGTAACCATCAATAATCCTAGCTGCCTCCATGAATTTGTCTCATCCTCTTTTAAAGTTATCTATCTTAGTATATAATTGCACATTGTATTAATTAACATTATTTTTTAATATATTAGTGGCCATGTGATGATTTTAGCCTTTAAATTTTATTGTTTAACCTGTATATTAAGGTATTTTTATAGCTCTGTTTAGAGTAGGTCATGTCTTGATAATATAAATGTTTTAAGTTTTTTTTATTAATCCAGCATATTTTCTTTTAATTGTTGAATGATTCTGTGTACATTGCGGCAGCCTTTGGCTATGTGCAATAAAACTGACTGACTGACTGATCTAGCTTAGTGGCCGTCAATTCTTCCTGTGGGAGGGAGTTCCGCAGTTTAATTATGTGCTGCCTGAAGAAGTCCTTCCTTTTATCCATCCCAAATCAGCTTCATTGAATGTCCATGAGTTCTAGTGTTATGACAGAGAGAGAAAAGAGTTTCTCCTCCACTTCTCCATGCCAGATAGCTGGGAAGAAGGGATACAAATGGGTATTAATTTGGTGGCTATCCAGTTCTGGCTCTGTGACTCCCGAAATTCCCCCTAGAAGTTCCACTGTGAGAACAGGATACTGATCCTGCACGATGCTCTTATGCTGTTTAGGGAGTCCTCCTCTTATAATATCATATAATGTGGATTTTTAACCCTCCCTGGACATCACCACCAGGTTTTGAGAATTGGTTGGTGTTACAAATTTGTGACGTACACAGAACTATTAACTGAATGTGGTATAAAAGGAGAGCCACTGCAAGCTTCTGTTTAGGATTCTGCCGTAGTTCTCCAGTATCCAGATATTAAGGGTAATAGTAGGTAAAAAGTGGGATAACAAAGACAGTTTTATTTCAGCAAGCCTCTGGGAACTGCCTGTTGTTGTTTTTTTAAAGGCTTTTGATAGTGCTGTGCATTTTAATCTACCGGTTATTTATTTTTAATTCCATCAGCGTCTGATTACTTTTTTAGCCATTTTCTTTCGTATGTTTTTCACTTTTTCTGTTTTATCTGCATTGTTTTAATTTGTCTGAGCCGCCTTGAAGCATGGGGGAAATTGCAGGAGATAAACAAGTATAATAATGATTAATAATAGCAAAGGTGCAAAACGGTTTGGTCTGTTTGGTTGCGTCCTTCAGTCTTCCATTTGCAGTTTGCTTCGGAGCCTTCGGGTCAGTCGCAGGTGCTTAAAGCAAAATGAAAACAGATCATCTGCATTTGGTGTGACGGCTGGTTGCCACGGCATTTGTCTTTCGTTGCTGAGGGTCCGGTGGTTGAGTGGCAGGTTGCTGTTCAGCCTTGCCCAGGGGACAACTCCGTGGTGGGACTTCGGGAAGGACTACCAAAGAGGGGACAGAAAATCCTTGGCAAATGGAAACAGGAGAGTGTATACAAGATTGGATCCAAAAGCTGACAGAATTTGCAGAATTAGACTATCAGGAAAAAATAAAGAAGAAATCAAAACAGGAATTTGTTTCAAAATGGGAGGTTTTCAAAGAATATTTGAAATATAAATATAGTAGTTTAAACTCGGTTGCAGCATTCGAGGAACTTCAGTAATAGTGGAAAGGCAGATATAAGAATTAAGATATATTAAGAAAAAGTTTAATAATGATAAAGTGTGTACAGTGGTACCTCGGGTTAAGAACTTAATTCGTTCCGGAGGTCCGTACTTAACCTGAAACTGTTCTTAACCTGAAGCACCACTTTAGCTAATGGGGCCTCCCGCTGCCGCTGCGCCGCCGGAGCACGATTTCTGCTCTCATCCTGAAGCAAAGTTCTTAACCCGAGGTACTATTTCTGGGTTAGCAGAGTCTGTAACCTGAAGCATATGTAATCTGAAGTGTATGTAACCTGAGGTACCACTGTACTGGCAATACAATATGAAATCAAAATATGGAATAGATGGGAGGTTCGGTCTTTAGTGTTAAGACCAATTTATGTCTCATTTTTTGTTAAGAAAATTCAGTATCTATTGTTATTCTTGTGTGTAATTTGGTATTTGTGTTTTCCCTTTTTTCTTTTCTTGCTGTATCAATAAAAAAAGAAAAGAAACAAGAAACAGGAGACTGGAGACTGGCCCAACTTGGGATCTTGACATGGTCTCTGTCCAAGGTGCTTAGTGGATGGTGCTGAGGGGGCTTCAACTTAATGAATCAAGGGTCAAATGGAGCCAATAGCTTTGTCACAGAAGGTTTAATATATATATACATTGATTTATTGCATTTTAGGGGAGTTAGGGGAGGGGATGGTACCTCTGATACAGGACACATCATGCTCCTTCTGGTGTAGCTTGTTTACCTTTCGTCCCCATCCTGCACTCAGCCTTCACCTGGGGCTCCTAGAAGCTGTCAGCAGGTGACAGCGGCTGTATCCTGGGAATGGTTTTGACTGGCTGACTGAGCCAGGTTAGGTGAGCCAATAGACCTCAAACCCTCAGTGAGGGAGCTACTGGCATACAACTAACCCAGAATTCGGCAGCTAGACTGGTGACTGCGAGCGGCCGCCGGGACCACATAACACCGGTCCTGAAAGACCTACATTGGCTCCCAGTATGTTTCCGAGCACAATTCAAGGTGTTGGTGCTGACCTTGAAAGCCCTAAAGGCCTTGGCCCAGTGTACCTGAAGGAGCGTTTCCACCCCCATCACTCTGCCTGGACACTGAGGTCCAGCGCCGAGGGCCTTCTGGTGGTTCCCTCCCTGCGAGAAGCGAGGTTACAGGGAATCAGGCAGAGGCAGATGGGGCTCATGAGCCTGCGAAGTCAGTCCACGTAGGAGAAGGAAAACTCTGATCCTAAACTCCTCCTGTCTTACAGGATCTGAAGTGGCAGGGAGTTCCAAAGTTCATGCCACACTAATTTCATGCACCCTGACGATGTTTAAACAAATGTGGCTGGCCCCATCATTTCTGATTTGGTATTGAGAAGCGGCTCTGGGCAGGATCAATGTCTTGGGTCTTTGTTGTTTAGTCGTTTAGTTGTGTCCGCCTCTTCGTGACCCCCTGGACCAGAGCAGGCCAGGCACCCCTGTCTTCCACTGCCTCCCGCAGTTTGGTCAAACTCATGCTGGTAGCTTCGAGAACACTGTCCAACCATCTCGTCCTCTGTCGTCCCCTTCTCCTTGTGCCCTCCATCTTTCCCAACATCAGGGTCTTTTCCAGGGAGTCTTCTCTCCTCATGTATTGGAGCCTCAGCTTCAGGATCTGTCCTTCCAGTGAGCACTCAGGGCTAATTTCCTTAAGAATGGATGCATTTGATCTTGTTATTCATGTTTTTATACTGTATTTTATGCTGCTTTTATAATTAAGTGTTTAAAGGTGTTTTAAATTTGTTGTTAGCCGCCCTGAGCCAGGTTTTTGAACCGGGAAGGGCGGAGTATAAATAAAAATTATTATTATTATTATTATTATTATTATTATTTATTATCATCTTCATCTGCCCCTCTTCTGTCATTGGTACTTCTTCTTGTTTCCATTTTGGGGCTAAAAGAATTATTGCCACAGTTGTTGCATACATGAACAGTCTTTTATCTTTTCTTGAGATCTCTTCGCCTGCTATACCCAGTAAAAAGGCTTCTGGTTTTTTTTAATAAAAGTGTTTTTAAACATTTTCTTTAACTCATTACATATCATTTCCCAGAAAGCCTTTAAATGGCATGGAGGTTTTTTCCCCTTTCCACTAGAACTCGCCTAGTTAACCTGTGGAACTCCCTCCCACAGGAAGTGGTGATGGTCACCAAACTAGATGGTTTAAAAGGAGACTGGGCAAATTTATGGAGTAGGAGAGGGCTGTCAATGGCTACTGGCCGTGATGGCTGTGCTCTGCACCTCCACATTTAGAGACAACAATGCTTCTGAACCTCATGTAACCTATAGCCTCTGGGTTTAGGGCGGTATATAAATTTGATAAATGAAATACAGCAAATGGGGGGGGGAATGAAAGTTTGTGGAAACCACAGGAGGGGAGAGTGTTGCTGTTGCTCTCGAATCCCACTTGCTGGTTTCCCATAGGCATCTGTAATAATAATAATAATAATAATAATAATAATAATAATAATAATTTGTTATTTATACCCCACCCATCTTGCTGGGTTTTCCCTGCCGCTCTGGGCAGCTCCCAACAAAATATTAAAATATAGTAATGCATCAAACATTAAAAGCTTCCCTGAACAGGGCTGCCTTCAGATGTCTTCTAAAAGTCTGCTAGTTGTTCTTCTCCTTGACATCTTTTGGGAGGGCGTTCCATAGAGAGGGCGCCACTACCGAGAAGGCCCTCTGCCTGGTTCCCTGTAACTTGGCTTCTCGCAGGGAGGGAACCGCCAGAAGGCCCTCAGAGCTGGACCTCAGTGTCCGGACAGAACAATGGAGGTGGAGACGCTCCTTCAGGTCTACTGTGAGAAGAGGATGCCGGACTAGATGGACCATGGGCCTGATCCAGCAGCCTCTTCTGACCTAGTTATGCAACCATCATTATCACTTGAGGCTCAGGTGTCCTCTGTGGCTAGAAGTGCTTTTTATCAGCTTTGGCTGGAGTCTTAGCTGTGGCCCTGCCTGGATAGGGATTTTCTGTTTGAACGGTTTTTAATTACGATTTTTAAATTGTCGGCACCTTTTTCTTGGGTCAGGGACCTGCCTGCATTGCCTTTAGACTATACCAGGTGCATTGATGCTTCTTTATAAATACACTGTTTAAAAAAGCCAATGGGGGCGTGTTGTAGTGTTATATTTATTATAATTATTGCTATGTTTTAAAAGAGATGGTATATAGCAGGCACCCCCAAACCCGGCCCTCCAGCTGTTTTGGGACTGCAATCCCCATCATCCCTGCCCACTGGTCCCGTTAGCTAGGGATGATGGGAGTTGTAGTCCCAAAACAGCTAGAGGGCTGAGTTTGGGGATTCCTGGTATATAGCTTTTAACTCCATCAATGCTGAATTGTATTTTAATAATTGGGTTTTCTATGTTTTTAGTGGTTCTTGTTTTTATGTCTCAGCTGCCTTGAGTCCTGTCAGGGGGAAAGGTGGGTTATAAATATAAGTACATCATCATCAACAACAAAATCGCTGAAATAACCATTCTGTCCCCTGTGGTTGTTTTTCTGTCTTTGCAGGATGAAGGTCCACTGCCTCCTGCTGGCAGCTCTTTGGCTCTGCGCCGTTGACCTTGGCAGCCCCTCTGGTAAGTGACCCCATCCCACCTTGGCCTTGGGCAGGAAGCTACAGGTAGAGCTTCCCTGGAAAATGCAAAATAAGCATCTGGCAGGCATGTCCAACCAGTCATTCACGATCTGCCGGTCGATTGCATGGCGTCCATGGCTGATCCCGGTTGATTGAGGGATCCTCTTTTTTCCCCAAAATTTTTAAAACTGGTTTTCACAACATTATAAACAAACAAACACATATGACAAACAACCATAAATCATAGCCTTATTGAAAATTACACTTATTAACATTGTTAAGTGACTTCCTCGCTCCCCCCTGGTTGAATTTCATTGCATATACTTTTAACGGTTTTCCAAATCACAGTTCTTATAAAATTTAACTTAAACATGAACATCCTTAGATCTTCACATTATGAAATTAAACATATTAATTCATCACTTAACATAAATAAACTCCTAAGCCAATTAAGTATCTGCAAGATGTCTTCAGTTAATTTAACTTAACATATTTAACTAAATAATCATTAAATTTAATCCACTCTTCCTGATACTCCTCCTCCTTCTGGTCACAGACTCTTAGATATCTAAGAGTTGATATCTCCCCCCCCCCCCGAAAAAGAAGCTCAACAGGTTTGCCTCCCCCAAAAAAAAAGCTCAACAACTATGCCTCCCCCAACTTTGTCTCCCCAGCTTTGACATTGAGTAGATCACAGCCAGTATTTTTATACTGTGAGTAGATCACAGTCTCTTGGGAGTCGGACATGCCTGGCATCTGAGATCCCAAGAGCTGCTCCTCTGAGCATGGACAGAGGCAAAGGACCCAGGCTGTCCCACGGTGATGCAGAGAAGCATCCCCCCTTCCTATTGCCAAAGTCCAGGAGGGCGCTGAGTGTGCAAACGTGAAGCCCAGGACGGAAGCCAAGTGCCTACCGTATTTTTCGCTCTATAGGACGCACCTTTTCCCCTCCAAAAATTAAGAGGAAATGTGTGTGCGTCCTATGGAGTGAATGCAGGCTCCTTGGCTTCAGTGATAGCAACGCGAAGCCTCCGGAGGCTTCGCGTTGCTTTTGCTGAAGCCTGGAGAGCAAGAGGGGTCGGTGCGCACCTTTGCGCTGTGCCCCGACCTGGCCTTTGGGGCTGGCGGTGGGGGAAAGCAGCGCTTCCCCCTGCCAGCCCCAAAGAGCAGGTCGAAAGGAACCCGAAGCCTCCGGAGCGCAGCGGGAACTCCCGCCATGCTCCTGAGGCTTCGAGTTGCCTTCACTGAAGCCTGGAGAGCGAGAGGGGTCAGTGCGCAGTGACCCCCTCTCGCTCTCCAGGCTTCCAAGGTAGCCGCCTGAAGCCTCCAGAGCGCAGCAGGAACACCCGGTGTGCTACGGAGGCTTCGGGTGAATGCACCTTGAATGCACTGGACACACCTTGTTTTAGAGGGGGTGAACAAGAAAAAAAAATTCTCCCCCTCTCTGCGCAGCACCCCTTCAGCGAAGCGGCAGGAGAAATGGAAGGGGCTCTGTTTCTCTTGCTGCTTCGCTGGTGTGGTGCTGAGCAGAGAGGGGGATAAAAAAAATTTTCTTGTTCTCCCCCTCTAAAACAAGGTGCATCCTATAGAGCGAAAAATACGGTAACTGAGGGGTGCAGCCCCCTCAGTTCCCACAAGGCAAGGCTGCCCCCTCCTCTTTTGCAAAGCGGGGCGGTGGTTCGGGGCTCTGTCGGCCAAGGGCTCCCTTGAGGGAAGCAGATGAGCCCAGAGCAGAGTGAGATGAACATGTCGGCATGCAATTAGCCAGATCCGCTGACAGGCCCATTTGTCACAGTCAGGAGGAATCAACTCTGGGGATTCCCAGGTCCTGAGTGATTCCGGCTTCCTACTGATGGGTCTCTGGGAGTCCGAGAGAAATGGACTTATCCTCTCTCAACGATACTCTTTGCTCTCCTCATGGCCTGATCATCTTTGGGAAAGTTTTGCTGCAGCTTGGATTAGGGATGGCAGGTCCTGTCAATTTTGGGTCTCTTTGTTTCTCAAGTTTCCAGTCCTAAATTCATTCATTATCCACATTTTGCAACAATTTGCAATTGGGGGGGGGGACACACACACATTGGCATTTTAGTGCGAATTTTTCTTTGTTAAACATATATTTGCATGTGGTCTTGACTAATGTATTTGCAAGCAATTTCTGTATGTATGTTATTTCTATGATTATCTTCATTTCTGTGCACACTTTCCCCAAAAAATGTGCATTCTTAAAATGCTGTTTAGGGAACTGCATTGCAAAATTCAGATAACTGTGAAATTCTAAGGACAGAATCATAAAACTTTAGAGTTAGAAGGGACAACCAATGGCCATCTAGTTCAGTTCCCTGCAATGCAAGATTCAGGTAGGTAGCCGTGTTGGTCTGACGTAGTTGAAATAAATAATAATAATAATAAAATGTCCAGTAGCACCTTAGAGACCAACTAAGTTTGTTCTGGGTATTAGCTTTCATGTGCATGAGGAAGTGTGCATGCACACAAAAGCTTATACCCAGAAGAAACTTAATTGGTCTCTAAGGTGCTACTGAACAATTTTTAAATTTTATTTACCGTACTTTTCCTTCTATAACACGCAGAAATGTCTGTGCGTGTTATTGAGCGAATGTGTGGTCCCTGGAGCCAAATGGCGCGAGGGGAGGCAAAAAAAATCAGGCGAAAATCAAATTGCGCGTCTCGGAGAAGGGAAACCTGAAAAGAGGAAGCGGCTGCTTTCCTGCATTCTGCCTCAGGGTCTTACTGCCCACCCTCCTCTGTTTCCTTGCTGTGTTTGCTCAAACGGAACAAAGAGCAGGGAAAGCCCCTCCCCTCCAGGCAAGCAGAGGGGAAAGCAGAGTGTCGTCTCTGTGCTCCGTGCTGCTGAAAACATGCAGAAGGGAGGGAGGGAGGGAGAGAGAGAGAGAGAGAGAGAGAGAGAGAGAGAGCGCTGGCTGGCTTGGGTGGGTAGGTGAGGGAAAACTTTTGCCTTCCTTTCCTCCCTCCCGTTATACCCCTCTCCTGCATTCTTAGCCAGCTGCTTCTCTGCACACCCCTCTCGTGCTCCTTGTCCCTTCTGTGTTTTTCCTTCCCTCCCCACTTAAAATGTGGTTAAAAAGCATGGATCCACATGGATCCTCAGGATCTTTGCATTGGGTCACCCCAAATTCACCATCAGATCACATAGCATGTCCATGGCTACAGCCTGCCCCTCCCCCAAATCACGCACCCACTGTTGCCTGGGGCTGCAATGGTGCAAAAACGTGGTTACAAAACATGGATCCACATGGATCCTCAGGATCTTTGCATTGGGTCAGCCCAAATTCACCATTAGAGCACATAGCATGTCCATGGCTACAGCCTGCCCCCCAAAAATCACGCACCTACTGTTGCCTGGGGCTGCAATGGTGCAAAAACGTGGTTACAAAACATGGATCCTCAGGATCTTTGCATTGGGTCAGCCCAAATTCACCATCAGAGCACATAGCATGTCCATGGCTACAGCCTGCCCCCCCAAAACCACGCACCCACTGTTGCCTGGGGCTGCAATGGTGCAAAAACGTGGTTACAAAGCATGGATCCACAGGGATTCTCAGGATTTTTGCATTGGGTCATCCCAAATTCACCATCAGATCACATGTCTGTGGCCACAACATGAAGCACAAAAATGATACATCCACTGTTTCATTCAGAATGTTTTTCCCCTTGTTTTCCTCCTCTAAAAACGATGTGCGTGTTATGGTCAGGTGCGTGTTATAGAGCGAAAAATATGGTATTTATTTCGACTGCAATGCAAGGCAGCTGTGTTTTGGTTCCCATGTTGTTTTTGAAAGTGCAAATTCAATATTTGGCTTTAAATGCATACTGAATCAAAGTTCTACTCCATCCCGAGCTGGGATTTCTGGGTGAGGAGTCCTTGCCTCCGCTTATCTTGTTCTTCCTGTTGGCCGCTGAGCTGAAGATTAATAATGGACCACTTTAAATGGTGTTGGGGGCAGGGAAGTGGACGGCAAATATTTGGGCCCACAAGAAAGGATAAAAACACAAGAAAAGCATACTGGAACAGGTCAATGGCCCATCTAGTCCAGCATCCTGTTCTCACAGGGGCCAACCAGATACCCATTCTGGGAAGCATCTCCAGGGACAATAACAACTCTCCCCTCCTGCAGTTTCCAGAAACTGAGATTCAGACGCATTGTTGCCTCCAACTGTGGAGGCAGAACAGAGCCGTCCTGGCCAGGAGCCAGTGATAGCCCTCTCCTTTTCCATGAATTTGCCTAATGCCCTTTTAAAGCCATCCAAGTTGGTGGCCATCCCTGCCCCTTGCAGAAGTGAGTTCCACGGTTTGTGCTATGTGAACAATATGGTCTGAAGCTCAACATCAAAAAACCTAAGATCGTGGCCACTGGTCCCATCACCTCCTGGCAAATAGAAGGGGAAGAAATGGAGGCAGTGAGAGATTTTACTTTCTTGGGCTCCATGATCACTGCAGATGGTGACAGCAGCCACAAAATTAAGAGACGCCTGCTTCTTGGGAGGAAAGCAATGACAAACCTAGACAGCATCTTAAAAAGCAGAGACACCACCTTGCCTACAAAGATCTGTATAGTTAAAGCTCTGGTTTTCCCAGTAGTGATGTATGGAAGTGAGAGCTGGACCATCAAGAAGGCTGATCGCCGAAGAATGGATGCTTTTGAATTATGGAGCTGGAGGAGACTCTTGAGAGTCCCATGGACTGCAAAAAGATCGAATGCATCCATTCTTAAGGAAACCTGAGTGCTCACTGGAAGGACAGATCCTGAAGCTGAGGCTCCAATACTTTGGCCACCTCATGAGAAGGGAAGACTCCCTGGAAAAGACCCTGATGTTGGGAAAGATGGAAGGCACAAGGAGAAGGGGATGACAGAGGACGAGATGGTGGGACAGTGTTCTCGAAGCTACCAGCATGAGTTTGACCAAACTGCAGGAGGCAGTGGAAGACAGGAGTGCCTGGCGTGCTCTGGTCCAGGGGGTCACGAAGAGTCTGACATGACTAAACAACAAAAGGGAGCAAGGGAAGGGGATGACAGAGGACGAGATGGTGGGACAGTGTTCTCGAAGCTACCAGCATGAGTCTGACCAAACTGTGGGAGGCAGTGGAAGACAGGAGTGCCTGGCGTGCTCTGGTCCAGGGAGTCACAAAGAGTCGGACACGACTAAACGACTAAACAACAAAATGTGAACAATTCCTTTCTTTTATCTGTCCTGAATCTTCCAACCTTCAGCTGCATTAAAGGTAAAGGTAAAGGTACCCCTGCCCGTACGGGCCAGTCTTGACAGACTCTGGGGTTGTGCGCCCATCTCACTTAAGAGGCCAGGGGCCAGCGCTGTCCGGAGACACTTCCGGGTCACGTGGCCAGCGTGACATCGCTGCTCTGGCCAGAGCCAGAGCCGCACACGGAAACGCCGTTTACCTTCCCGCTGGTAAGCGGTCCCTATTTATCTACTTGCACCCGGAGGTGCTTTCGAACTGCTAGGTTGGCAGGCGCTGGGACCGAGCAGCGGGAGCGCACCCCGCCGCAGGGATTCGAACCGCCGACCTTTCGATCGGCAAGCCCTAGGCGCTGAGGCTTTTAACCCACAGCGCCACCTGCGTCCCTATCTCAGCTGCATTGGACGTCCACAAGTTCTGGTGTTATGAGAGAGGGAGGGAAACTTTTCAATAGTCACTCCCTCCATGCCATGTATAATTTTATAAACTTCTATCACATCGCCTCTTACATGACTTTTCTCTTTGAGAAAACTCCCAAATGCTGCAACTTTTCTTCATACGTAGGGGAGTGACTCTGTCCTCCTGGATCAATTTCGTTGCCCTTTTCAGAACCTTTTCCAGCTCTGCAATATCCTTTTGGATGTGGGGCAACCATAATTGTACCCATCTGCGTTTCCACATCGAGAGATTCTGAAGAGTGTAAAATCTTGCATAACGCGGGGAGTCCTTGCACACTTTGAGCAATGTTCAACTTTCAGGATGGCGAAAGTATACGAAGTGAATGAATTTTCCTTCCTGCTCCTTCACGGTTTCCTGAGTGGGGAGTGAATGGGTGCTTTGATCTTTCCTGCTATACAATGAGCTCCATCTGCCTTGCGTATGATTCATCCTTTCATTAGAAATCGGAAACGATTGCAGAGAAGAATGCAAGAAGCTGCCTAGGATGATGTCAGACCTCGTATTATGTCAGTCACCCAGTGACTGGCAGCTGCTACTCTTCAGCATGGTCTCGGGCAGAGGGGTGCCTCTCCCCTCCCTTGCTCCCTTTTGTTGTTTAGTCATGTCAGACTCTTCGTGACCCCCTGGACCAGAGCACGCCAGGCACTCCTGTCTTCCACTGCCTCCTGCAGTTTGGTCAAACTCATGCTGGTAGCTTCGAGAACACTGTCCCACCATCTCGTCCTCTGTCATCCCCTTCTCCTTGTGCCTTCCATCTTTCCCAACATCAGGGTCTTTTCCAGGGAGTCTTCCCTTCTCATGAGGTGGCCAAAGTATTGGAGTCTCAGCTTCACAATCTGTCCTTCCAGTGAGCACTCAGGGCTGATTTCCTTCAGAATGGAGAGGTTTGATCTTCTTGCAGTCCATGGGACTCTCAAGAGTCTCCTCCAGCACCATAATTCAAAAGCATCAATTCTTCGGCGATTAGCCTTCTTTATGGTCCAGCTCTCATGTCCATACATCACCACTGGGAAAACCATGGCTTTAACTATACAGACCTTTGTCGGCAAGGTGATGTCTACTGCCCTTATTAATGTGAAATCTGCCCAAGGTGGCGGTTACTGTTTGCCAACTTGGACGTGCAAGAGTTCAGAGGAAGGTGGGACGGCTAAAGATACATCTGTCAGAATCAGTCATCTCTTTGAGGGCTGCGCGTCACCTCGACTTCATACATTGCTGAGTCATGGAGCCCATTTCCTTCCTTCCTTCCTTCCTTCCTTCCTCCCTGGGCAGGCAGCCACAATGGTTCAACACCCGCTCTGTGTTAACGGAAAATGCAGCCAGATTTCTCCTTGGCGCTGGGCCAAGGTCAGCTCCAAGCCAACGGGCGCTTTTCTGCCTCTTTGCTCGAGATTAAAGAGGCTGCTAGAAGCGGACTCCTCACATCTGCAAGACTCCTTTCTTTTTAAATTGAGAACGCTGGGATTCTTGTGAGGCCGAGCTCTAGGAATTTGGGGAAAGTCTAGCTTTAATGTATGTTTTATTGGGTTGGCGGGTTTTGTGTGTAAGTGTCGTGATACTATACAAAACGCTATGTTCTTCTTCTTTTTCTTTGGCGATCCCTGGTAGCTGAGTAAGATTGTCTTCCATAATCACGGTCTTAACAGTGAGTCCGTAAGTGACTGTGGAGGCCAATTCTGGATCCACACGTCCTTCCACAGTGGGGACATTGGTTTCCGGGTGGGAGTGGATCACGGTGAGGGTCTGCCAAGTGTGCCTTCCTCCTAGCACTTTTCCCGTTCGCATCCTGAGTAGAACGTAACACACGACTGCGCATCTGCATGTGCGCAGGTCGCTTTCCGCTGCTTCCGCGCATGCGCATGATGTCATTTTGAGCGTCTGCACATGTGCGAGTGGCGAAATCCGGAAGTAACGCGCTCCGTTACTTCCGGGTCACCACAGAGCGCAACTGGGAAATACTTAACATGAAGCTACTTTAACCCAAGGTATGACTGTATTATTATTATTATATCTCCTCTCAGTCTTGTACGCGCAGATGCGGGTTGTGTTTGCTTCAGGATGCGAACGGGGCTCCGGAACGGATCCCATTCACATCCAGAGTACATCACTGTACATCGTTGACTAGATTAAAATATACCTAATTGCTATAGACGTCCCTTTGCTATATATCAATGCAATGCAATTAGAAATATTATATTATTATTTTTTATAAATCCCCCTATACCCCCCACTCCCCTTCACCCATGTGTGATCTCAATATATTTTTTTTAACTTCTTCCATCTTGTTGTTGTAGTTTAATAATTATTCAGTTGATTCTTTTATTGTTTCCTTGCTTACCCCTGCACGTTTTACAGATTATCTATTAATATTCCAGTTCTGGAACCATATTTTTTCATGTATTCCTTCACTCCATCCCACTCTTTAATTATTCTCTGATTTGAATGGCCTCTAACGATTGCCGTCAAAAAAATGTATTCCTTTACGCAACAGCAGCGGCCAGAATATTGATCGCAAAGAATTGGAAGGGGAGAAAATACCATCATTATTAGAATGGCAAAGCAAGCTCTCTGAGTTTGTGGAAATGGCCAAATTGATTATCAGAAACATTTTCATTGAATCATAAAAGTTGGAGGGGACCACGAGGGTCATCTAGCCCAACCCCCTGCCATGCAGGAATGTTTTGCCCAATGTGGGGCTTGAACCCCTGACTGAGGTTAAGAGTCTCATGCTC
Organism: Podarcis cretensis; assembly: GCF_951804945.1. Classification (NCBI taxonomy): domain Eukaryota; kingdom Metazoa; phylum Chordata; class Lepidosauria; order Squamata; family Lacertidae; genus Podarcis; species Podarcis cretensis. Next base: position 101,174,058 of record NC_137174.1, read on the forward strand.
TAGTGACTGAACTATCCCTCTTTGTGCATTTTGTTCTTAGAAATAAATAAAATTCTGACGCAAAAGTTGCTGTAGGCTGACCGTATCTCTCTTTTGTGACTTGAGTATGCATGGATTGAACTGCCAAGGGCCCATCCCATCTAGACCTCAAGGAAAATAGAAAAATGTAGGATTATACACGGTGTGACGAAAGCAGGCAGAAAAATGTGTGTGTCCCCCTGTAGAAGTGCAAATATCCAGAGTGTGGGGTCAGGTGGGATTACTATTATAAAATATGCATCAAGCCATTGTGTCCATGATGAATGCATTGTGTTGACTAGGTTTGATACGTTGACAATAATTTCTAATCAAATCCCACAACCCTCCGCATCTCTGGCCATTTCCTCTACTGCCCATTTCTCTTGCTTGACCAGTCATGTACACAGCCCAGTTGCTTAGCCAGGTAGGCATCCTGGGCCATCAAAGACAGTGAGCAAGTGTTTTATTTACCCAATGCTTAATTAGTTTTGGTAGTTTAACTTTGTCCCCACGTGGGGTTTGTTGAAATGCTCAGAAGAAATCTGATTGTTTCTTACAAACACTCTGTAAAAAGCTCTTTTGTGACCTGGGCCAGGGCCTGGAGGGACAGAGATTATTATACGCACCCTTCCCAGGGACTTGCTGGTTCAAGCCTCTGTGTCTATTCTTATTAATCAGAGTTCAATCCTTCCTTTACTTTGGGAACGCCTCATCCCCCTTTCTTATAACTGTAGAATTTGTGGGCATCCGCAACGAAACACCCAACAGTTGGGAGATTCAGAACAGAGTCAAGAACTGCATGGACTTTATTTTCCATAATGGGCATGATTCTATGCTTCTCTGAATCCTGCTTCAATTCTCCCATTTGGTAACAAGATTAGACCCTGCGCTATTCTGAACTGGGAGCTCCGTGAATGGCGTTGTGCCCCAGATCCATACCTTTGCAAGATAAAACTTATTAACATGTAAATTGAGAATCCCGGGAGGGAGAGACAGGCCGGACGAATGCATAAATATGCTCGCCGAGTGTGACAGACAACATTCGGCCATGGTAAATTAGACGTGGAATTAAATCTACACACGCGCCAGTTGCCAGCGACTGCCGCCAGACATCTTGCCAGATCTCGGAACGATTCCTGCTGTTCCACAGGGTCCAAACCCGCAATCCGACTTTATGCTGATTTCTGGGAGATGTTTGGACAAAGTCCTTCACCCAAAGGCTCTTGCGTATGAATATAGCAATCTGGGGAGGCTAGATTATTTTGCAGATTGGAAAATCGGTTCAGCAGTGCAAATCTGAGGATGGGGCAGTTATAAGGATGGAGGGAAATAAGAATTGGGTTCAAAGCAGCATTTCTGCCCAGGAAAGTGTGCAGAATATGTTTTGACCTGCATCTTTTTCAATCATTTTGTTTCCTCCCCGCAACATATGGCTGTTTTATACCCCTCAGCAAGTGGCCGATTCTCTGTACCACTTGACTTAAACCATTTTGATTTTGTAATGGGTAAGGTGTTTGAGCCCTCTGCCTCAGTGCCATTCCTCCACTTACATAGTCGACAAATTAAATGCATTTTTATAAAATTATTTTGTTTAATAAAATTTGCACACTGGTGGGTTGCTTAAGAAAAAAACTGTCAAAGCACTTTAGAGTAAGCAAAAACAGTAAGATCAAGGAGAAAAAATTCAACAGTGTTTTAAATATTTTCCTGTAGGACTAATTGCACACATTAACAGTCGTCAACTGGTTGACCATACCCATACTATCCCTTGCTTTTTCCTGTAGGACTAATTGGAGTTGTTAACAGTCGTCATGAGTCAATCACCCATCTCCTAAAACCCCACCCCACCCTCCCACTATATATAAGGGTCTGGTGACTTCTGCTTCAGTGTATCTGAAGAAGTGTGCATGCACACGAAAGCTCATACCCAGAACATACTTAGCTGGTCTCTAAGGTGCTACCGGACAATTTTCTAATTTTATTTATTTATTTATTTCGACTGCGTCAGACCAACATGGCTCCTGCAATTCATTTCAACAGTATTTTAAAACATCCTGAAGTTAAAATACTAAAACTGATTAGCATTAGCTGGTTGAGCGTGAGACTCTTATGGGTTTGAGCCCAATGTTGGGCAAAAGATTCTTGTGTTTCAGGGGGTTGGACTAGATGACCCTCATGGTTCCTTTCAACTCTAAAATTCTATGATTCTATACTTCAGCTTTCTAAGCATGTAAAGGGGTGAGAAAGAACCACCCTGCACCCAGTCATCTTCATGGAATGGTCCTGAATATTGCGTAACAAAAAATTATATATAATTATATATATATATAAAGTTTTTATCGTTAAAATAATTCAGCATTAATACAAACATATTGCGAATATACAAGCATACAAACATACATTTCATACAATCCTTAAAAATGTTCAAACATACCTACACTCAATCCCACAGATAATTCCTTTTCCCATCACCATCCACCACCCCTCACCCCACCTTTGTGTCAGACTTCCAATCTACTCAATTGCAGTTTCTTTCCACTTCTATTACTTTCTTTCACACACCTTTAACCTAATTCCATGCTTCTTTTTCTATTACACATTGTTATCCATCTTATTTAGTATTCCAGTATTTAAAACGGAACTTGTTTATTCTAATAGGAGTTCTGAATTTTCGATATGGTTTTGCAAGTATACTTTAAATAAAATTATATTTTTATCCCAGCAATTTGGCAAGCAGCGTTCTTTCTCTGTTTACCTTCATAACAACCCTGTGAGGCAGGTTAAACCAAGTGCCAGTGACTGCAAATTTGTCTCCCTGCCCCCCTAGAGCGCTGTGACGACTGGGGTGTGGACACCATGAAGCACAAGCCGGTCTACAACGGGGAGCCGGCCAAAATCAAGTGTCCTCTCTTTGAAGCCTTCCTGAAGTACAACTACAGCACTGCCCACTCCGCGGGCCTCACCCTGATCTGGTACTGGATTGGGCGAGGCCAGGACATCGAGGAGCCCATCAATTTCCGCCTCCCCGACAACCACATCAGCAAGGAGAAGGACACACTTTGGTTCCACCCCGCTCTGCTCAACGACACCGCGAACTACACCTGCATGCTCAGGTAAGGAGGCCGATGGAGAGGGGGCCATGCTTGTAGGGAGGGGTTTTAAGGTTGGAAGATTGAAGGTGTTTGGGTCATCTGATCATCTTTCTTGCTTTTTCTGTGATTGTTTAGAAAATTGTTACAGCTGCTTTGTGTTCTGCTTGAGAGGAATTTGTTGTTGTTTAGTCGTGTCCGACTCTCTGTGACCCCCTGGACCAGAGCACGCCAGGCACTCCTGTCTTCCACTGCCTCCCGCAGTTTGGTCAAACTCATGCTGGTAGCTTCGAGAACACTGTCCAGCCATCTCATCCTCTGTCGTTCCCGTCTCCTTGTGCCCTCCATCTTTCCCAACATCAGAGTCTTTTCCAGGGAGCCTTCTCTTCTCATGAGGTGGCCAAAGTATTGGAGCCTCAGCTTCAGGATCTGTCCTTCCAGTGAGCACTCAGGGCTGATTTCCTTCAGAATTGAGAGGTTTGATCTTCTTGCCGTCCATGGGACTCTCAAGAGTCTCCTCCAGCACCATAATTCAAAAGCATCAATTCTTCGGCGATCAGCCTTCTTGATGGTCCAGTTCTCACTTCCATACATCACTACTGGGAAAACCATAGCTTTAACTGTACGGACCTTTGTTGGCAAGGTAATGTCTCTGCTTTTTAAGATGCTGTCTAGGTTTGTCATTGCTTTTCTCCCAAGAAGCAGGCGTCTTTTAATTTCGTGGCTGCTGTCACCATCTGCAGTGATCATGGAGCCCAGGAAAGTAAAATCTCTCACTGTCTCCATTTCTTCCCCTTCTATTTGCCAGAAGGTGATGGGAGCAGATGGGAGGAATAGTGGCAGATATAAATATGAAGAAGCAAACAAATATTTATTGGTTTGTTTAGCTTGCAGATTACTTTGTATTTCAAGGAATCTCTACGCTGTTTACATATCTCAGTAAATATATATATATATATATATATATATATACACACACACACACACACAGAGAGAGAGAGAGAGAGAGAGAGTGAGTATATATACATATGTATATGTATATGTATGTGTGTATATATATGTGTGTGTGTGTGCATATATATATATATATATATATATATATATATATATACTGTACGTGATAAAAGTACAAATTCCACATTCAGTACAGCTACTGCTGCAAATAATCATAACTATACATTTTTAGCAACTTAATTGCTGTGATAAATCTCTGAAAGCAATGCACATAAAATAAGTGAAAGCAAATTGCATTCAGCAGAAAAGAACGTCAAGGTAGAATGCCAGGATAAAATATAATTATAATATAGGTCTAAAAAGAAAATTACCAACAGAAAGAAAGCTCTCATGAGTCAAATTGGGAATTCAGGAATTACAGTGGTACCTCGGGTTAAGTACTTAATTCGTTCTGGAGGTCTGTACTTAACCTGAAACTGAAGCACCACTTTAGCTAATGGGGCCTCCCGCTGCTGCCGCGCCGATGGAGCACGATTTCTGTTCTCAACCTGAAGCAAAGTTCTTAACCTGAAGCACTATTTCCGCGTTAGCGGAGTCTGTAACCTGAAGTGTCTGTAACCTGAAGCGTATGTAACCCGAGGTACCACTGTATTCTTTCAATCACCTTCTCTCTTTGCACCCACCACACCCCATGGGTTGGACCAAATGACCCTTTAGGTCCCTTCCCATGCTACTATTTTTGAAAATTCTATCTCATCCCTGCATCCTCTCAGTTCTCACTTCAATAAAACACTAAATTCTTCAACAGCCGACAGTCACATGCAAGAAAGATATTCGGGTGACCGGTGAGTGCTTTTGTATTTTGAGTGTGAACCTTCCCTCTTAGCCTTGTGGTCGAAACCTTGAAATCTCTTTTTTTCATGCAGAAACACCACCTACTGCAGCAAAGTCGCTTTCCCGCTGGAAGTCGTTGACAAAGACCCCGGTTCCTGCGTCAGCCAGGCCAACAGGCCGGAAGAAGTCCTTATGTACCTGGACTACACAAACAAGAACCTCACCTGCCCAGATGTGGAAGGGTTTTATCCAGCCGGGACCAAGCTCAAGGTCTGGTGGTATATGGTAAGCTCTGGAGCCTGGGGCTGGAGGCTTCATTTTGCAGAGGGTTTTGACTGTATGCATTTGCAAGTTTATGAAGCTCTGGACGAGCGTATTGGCAAGGCAGCTGCAGCGATGGCTCGCTTCTGCAAAAGGGTCTGGGAAAATGTGATGCTAACATCCAATACCATGATGAAGGTCTATCAGGCCTGCATGTTGTGCACACTGATTTATGGAAGTGAGTCATGGGCCACTCACAGCTTCCAGGAGTGACGCCGCAATGCCTTCCACATGGACTGTGTCACGAGGATTTTGGGAATCCGATGGCAGGGCAGAATGCCAAACAAACATTCCCAGCATGCTTGCACTTCTGTCTCAGTGACCTCTAGGTAAGGTAAAGGTAAAGGTAAAGGTAAAGGACCCCTGGATGGTTAAGTCCAGTCAAAGGCGACTATGGGGTTGCGGCGCTCATCTCGCTTTCAGGCCAAGAGAGCTGGCCTTTGTCCACAGACACCTTTCCGGGTCATGTGGCCAGCAGGACTAAACCACTTCTGGCACAACAGGACACCGTGATGGAAACCAGAGCGCACAGAAACGCCGTCTACCTTCCCGCCATAGTGGTACCTATTTATCTACTTGCACTGGTGTGCTTTTGAACTGCTAGGTTGGCAGGAGCTGGGACAGAGCAGCAGGAGCTCACCTCTTTGCGGGGATTTGAACCACCGACCTCCCAATCGGCAAGCCCAAAAGGCTCAGTGGTTTAGACCACAGCACCACCTGTGTCCCTACACAGCGACGTCTCGCTGACTTGGTCACGTCCACAGAATGGAAGTTGGCAAGATCCTCAAGGACATCCTCTATGGGGAGCTGGCTCCCGGCACAGACCCGTTGGCGGACGAAACATGCCCACAAACATGACCTGAAGGTTGGAAGCATCAACCTGCCAGGTTGGAATTCTCTTGCAGACAATCACAGTGCATGGAGACAGACAGTCGGGTTGTTCCTCTGCAGCAGTGACCAGAGGAGGAATGTCTATTGGGAGGAGCACAGAGAGAAGAAACATCCTCTGCATCAGCATAACTGCATGTCTTCTGCCCCAGCTGCAACAAAACATGTCTCTCCTATATCGGTCTCTACAGCCACAGCAGACGCTGCAGTTTGCCAGCGGTTTGACTTCACTCCTTCATTGCCTCTCGAGACAGACAGACGCCAACTCACAATCACAGGCAATTGAAGCCATCCTCAAGTTACTTGTGATGTTGCTGGGCTGTTCACAGTACTGCTAAAAGCCATGTTTCAGTTTTGTTCTTCATCAGTGGTTCCCAAACCGTTTTTGGCCTCTGCCCCCTTGGTTACATAAACTCATTCCCAGAGCCCCTGGCCCTGTAAGAATCATAAAATTCTTATAGTGTTGGCAGGGACCACAAGAGTCATGTAGTTCAACTCCCTGCAAGGCAGGAATCCTTTAGCCCAATGTGAGACTCAAATCCATAACTCTGAGATTGAGTCTCATGCTCTATGGATTGAGCATTTTTCAGAATAGTGGGTTTCACGACCCACTAAGGAAGACAGTAACCCAACAAAACTCAAAGCAGTAACAATTAATTGCACATTTGTTCAAAATCCAATTAAAACTATTTCCTCTAATTGAGTGACCAAAATTGAGGGACTTGATCCTGTGATCCCAGACGTTTACTAATAATTGGATATCTTGTGACAACTCGGAATCCTACATACAAATATGTGTGACCCAAGGAAATTGCTTTGAAAGTGATAAGAGCAGTAAAGCGAGGAATGTGTTTCGCTCCAGGCTCTCGCCTGGTCAGTTGCAAGTAAGCCATTCATGCACTTGGAAGGGGCCACAACCCCTTTGTCCCCCCTTGTTCTGCGAGGCAAGAAGCAGGTGATGAGCTTTTCTCTTCCTGCTATTTCCAGAGACCCCCCCCCCCACTTTGTATCCTGTTTTAAGATAAAAGGACCTCTGACCATTAGGTTGCGGTGCTCATCTCGCTTTATTGGCTGAGGGAGCCGGCATGCAGCTTCCGGGTCATGTGGCCAGCATGACTAAGCCGCTTCTGGCAAACCAGAGCAGCGCACGGAAATGCCATTTACCTTCCTGCCGGAGCGGTACCTATTTATCTACTTTGACGTGCTTTTGAACTGCTAGGTTGGCAGGAGCAGGGACTGAGCAACGGGAGCTCACCCCGTCGCAGGGATTCAAACTGTCGACCTTCTGATCAGCAAGTCCTAGGCTCTGTGGTTTAACCCACAGCACCACCCACGTCCCTGTATCCTATTTTAGGGGCTCTCTAATGACCTCTGTGGATCACGAAATACGTTCCAGGTTTTGCAATCCACTCTGGAGTTTGGGAGGGGTTCAAAACTGCGCACAATTCTGCAGTTCCATTATCTATTCCAAAATGGCCCTTGTCTGTAGCTCATTGAGTAGCAGAAGTGGATTAAAGCATGGAAAAAAAGAGGAGAAAAAAATATTCTTAAATGAAGATCAGGTGCAGACGCCACTTATGTTTCAGAATTCTGCAGGTGGAATTTTGTTAGATGCAGTTTTGAATCCCAGCGAATTGAGAGCTTTGCTCATCCTTCGCTCTTTGGGTCAGCTTCCAAGGGGAGGGCATTCTCCCCACCCCCTCCACCTCCCTGAGACCAAATACTCTTCACACTCAGATGCCCTCTCTGTGGAAATGCAATTCATGGCTCCAGCAGCGGAGCTGGAAGACTCCTGTCCCTTTGATCAATACCCCTTTTCTTCTGGGCTAAGAGCAATCGCCTTTATTTGGCTTCAGGAGCTGGTCCATTAAAATTCAGCTCCCGACCGTCAATTAGCAAAATGAAACCGAACCCTCTCTGGAAATAATTTTTTTGCAGATGGTAGATTGCTTGTCCCCGCTAATAAGACTTCGTCAGAAATGGTATATTGCCACTGTCTCCCCTTGCCATGTGGAGGTGGACGTCATCTGGAAAGGGGCCACAGAGGAATAATTGCTGCAAAATTGTGGATTGCCAACCTTCTGTGATTGGGAAGATGGTTCACCTGAGCTTTTCCCTTCCTCCCTTCTTGACTCCCTTCAAAGGAACCATAAAAAGAGGTATGGCACATGAAGGAAGTGGCTTAGCTCAGCTGCCAAACTCAGAAGCCTAGGATTTTTACCACACAGCAACTCTGTTTCTGCCTCCCTGCCATCGTGCCATTTGAGAATATGTTGGGCACCTTGACAAGTGACGCTTTCTCTTCTCTAGTCCCTTAACACTAGAACTCCTGGACATGCAATGAACCTCAGAAGACTCAGAGAAGATGAAAGAAAATCATTCACAGAGTGTGCAGTTAAACCGTGGAACTCCATCCTGCAGGAACGCAGTGTTGATGACCAACAAAAATGTATTTGAAAGAGGCCTACTGGCCCTGATGGATTTGTTCTGCCTCCACGGGTCTTCACAGTTCTCTGAATTTTGCAATGCAGTGCTCCAACCAGAAATATATTTTAAAAGGTTTTTGTTGGGGGGGGGGGAAGGGTGTGTATGCAAAATTATATGGAAGTGCATGTATGCCAAAATGCATTATACTGCTTGCCAAAAAACCCCCCACATGTTTAGAGCAATGTCCACTAAAACTTTAGTGAGGTCTTTTATTTTTTTCTAATTGCAAAAAAATATATATAACATGAAGATGTGAAGAACGGAATCTAAGACTGGAAGAAGAGGGATGAAAATAGATTCCGGTCCATCCCTATGTGCAGTGAAAAACCCACATGTGTGATCGTCACATCTGGTGATTCCCATCTGGAGTTACAGATTAATTTTAGCATGTGCCTTTTCCTGTTCTTGCTCATTTCAAAAGGCGGAGAGAAATTCTCAGGAAATCACAATTACAGAGTATGCAAAGAACATAACAAGCATGAGAACGTAAGAAGAGTCCTGCTGGATCAGGCCCATGGCCCATCTAGTACCAATCTTGCTGTGTCTGAATTGTTGGTTGTTGTTTAGTCATTTAGTCGTGTCCGCCTCTTCGTGTCCCCCTGGACCAGAGCACGCCAGGCACTCCTGTCTTCCACTGCCTCCCGCAGCTTGGTCAAATTCATGTTCGTAGCTTCGAGAACACTGTCCCACCATCTCGTCCTCTGTCGTCCCCTTCTCCTTGTGCCCTCCACCTTTCCCAACATCAGGGTCTTTTCCAGGGAGTCTTCTCTTCTCATGAGGTGGCCAAAGTCCTGGAGCCTCAGCTTCAGGATCTGTCCTTCCAGTGAGCACTCAGGGCTGATTTCCTTCAGAATGGAGAGGTTGGATCTTCTTGCAGTCCATGGGACTCTCAAGAGTCTCCTCCAGCACAGAATTCAAAAGCATCCTTTCTTCAGCGATCAGCCTTCTTTGTGGTCCAGCTCTCACTTCCATACATCACTACAGTGGTTACATACGCTTCAGGTTACAGATGCTTCAGGTTACAGACTCTGCTAACCCAGAAATAGTGCTTCAGGTTAAGAACTTTGCTTCAGGATGAGAACAGAATCGGGCTCTGGCGGCGCGGCGGCAGCTGAAGGCCCCATTAGCTAAAGTGGTGCTTCAGGTTAGGAACAGTTTCAGGTTAAGAACGGACCTCCGGAACAACTTAAGTACTTAACCCAAGGTACCACTGTACTGGGAAAACCATAGCTTTAACTATACAGACCTTTGTCGGCAAGGTGATGTCTCTGCTTTTTAAGATGCTGCCTAGGTTTGTCATCGCTCTTCTCCCAAGAAGCTGGCGTCTTTTAATTTCATCACTGCTGTCACCATCTGCTGTGATCATGGATCTGTTTCTGAGTAGACACCCCCAATGGGAACACCCCAAGCAGGATTCGGGCCCCAGAGCCCTCTCTTCTCCTCTTTTAAAGCCCTCCAAGTTGGTGATCATCCCTGCCTCCTGTGGGAGGAAGTTCAAGAAATTTCCTATGTTTTTTGTTGGATTCTGTTCCCTGGCTGCTTTGGAGACAGGTGTGTTGCTGTGGATTCCTGCAGTCCATGCTATTTGGGGCTCTTGAACCGGCCTCTGCAAAGGACTCTGGAAAAGTGAATATGCCAAATTAGACGGTCTATTGGAAAAAAATAAAGAATAAATCAAACCAGGAATTTGTTTCAAAATGGGAGGTTTTCAAAGAATATTTGAAATATAAATATAGTAGTCTAAACTCTGTTGCAGCATTCGAGGAACTTTAGTAATAGATGTAAGAAATAAGATATATTAAGAAAAAGTTTAATTATGATAAAAGTGTGTAATGGCGAAAAGTAATATGAAACCGAAATATGGAATAGACGGGTCTTTGGTGTTTAGACCAATTTATGTTTTATTGTTTGTTAAGAAAATTCTGTGTCTATGGTTATTCTTGTGTGTGATTTGGTATTTGTCTTTTCTCTTTTTCTTTTCTTGCTGTATCAATAAAGAAAAAGGAAAAAAAGAAAGAAAAGTGGACCTTTTTACTCTGTATGAAGGCAGCTTCCTATTCAAGCTCCAGGCTAATTCCTGGCTGAAAAGCCAATGAAGCAGAATGTTGGGAGAGTCAGGACAGAGGGAAAAAGAAAGTGCTTCTCCATGCAGCACAGGGTTAAACTGTGGAACTCCCTGCCACAGGAGGCAGTGATGGCCTGAGAAAAGGATTGGATAAATTCATGGAGGAGGACAGGGCTTTGGAGGACTATTAGTTAGAGGCAGAAATGCTTTCAAATACCAGTTTCATTCTGGAATCCGCAGGAGGGGAGAAGGCTTTTGGGTCCAATCCTGCTTGCTGGTTTCCCACTGGGGCATGTGGTTGGGTAACATCAGGAGCGGATGCTGAACTAGATGGACCATTGGCCTGATCCGTCACACTCTTCTTATATTCTTAGTTTTCATAGTTTTGGTGGCAAAATGTTACAAATGGAGATGACAGCTTCTGAAATTGTGAGTTTCCGGCCAGGGGCTGCCCGGTGTTGAGCGAGATGCTGCTTCCGGGTCCTGGGCTCCAACCTTCCTCTTCTCGGAGGATGTCCACCTTGTGTGCTTAGCAGATGTGCCTTTTCTGCATGCAGAGGATGTGAGTGAATGTGCGTTATCCCCCTTTCCTGCAGAACTGCAAACTCATGGATAATTTCAACGAGCGATACCCCAGCGGCGTCAACCTGACCTTTGGCTTTGTCCGCGAGGCGTACCAGGCCGACTACACCTGTGTCGTGAGCTACAAGGAGAACGGCAGGGATTTCAACCTCACACGGACTTTGAGGGTCAAGGTGGTAGGTAAGGAGAATCAAGGGACAAGGGGAGCCACGACATCAACTGAGCTATTATTGATGTGCATCTGGTGTCTAGCTCATAAAGCCCTGGTGACTCAGGCCCAAGCTATCACATTTCCCCATATGAACCTGCCTGGGCTCTGAGATCTTCGGGGGGGGGGGGGGGGGCTTCTCTCAGCCCAGCCATCCTCACAGGGATGCTTGGTGAGAACATGATGAGAGCGCCTTCTTGGTGGTGGCTGCTCCCAGGCAACTTTGGAACTCCCTGCCTAGGGAAGTTAAGAAGAAGAAGAAGAAGAAGAAGAAGAAGAAGAAGAAGAAGAAGAAGAAGAAGAAGAAGTCTGGTGTCACCATATTCTAGTCTTATGCCTTTCATTTTAAAATACATGTCAATACAGGGCTTCTTAGTAGTAGTAGTAACAACAACAACAACAACAATTTATTTATACCCCACCCATCTGGCTGGGTTTCTCCAGCCACTCTGGGCGGCTCCCAATGGAATATTAAAATACAATAACCTATTAAACATTAAAAGCTTCCCTCAACAGGGCTGCCTTTAGATGTCTTCTAAATGTTTGGTAGTTGTTCTTCTCTTTGACATCTGATGGGAGAGCATTCCACAGGGCAGGTGCCACCACCGAGAAGGCCCTCTGCCTGGTTCCCTGTAACTTGGCTTCTCGCAGTGAGGGAACCGCCAGAAGGCCCTCAGCGCTGGACCTCAGTTAGGCTGGTTCCCTCCTTGCCGTCCTCCCTTCTGACAGGCCTTTGGGAACTGACTTGTTTTGCACCTACCCATCCCATAGCTAAACCTAGATTGTAAATTCCTCAGGATAGGGACCCCCCCCAGATCAAGGGAAGTCCTAGTCCCGCTCTATTCTGCCTTGGTCAGACCACACCTGGAGTCCAGTGTCCAGTTCTGGGTGCCACAATGTAAGAAAGATGTTGACAAGCTGGAATGCGTGCAAAGGAGGGCAACCGAGATGATTAATGGTCTGGAAACCAAGCCTGATGAGGAATGGTTGAAGGAGCTGGGTTTGTTTCACCTGGAGAAGAGGAGATACACAGGAGATGTAGCTAAAGGACTCTCCCATGGAAGATGGAGCAAGCTTGTTTTCTCCTGCTCTGGAGAGGAGGCCTCGAACCCACGACTTCAGGTTACAAGAAAGGAGAGTCCAGCTGAACATCGGGAAGAACTTTCTGGTGGTAAGAGCTGGTTGACAATGGAACAAACTCCCTCAGGAAGTTGTGGACTCTCATTCCCTGGAGGTTTTTAAGCAGAGGTGGGATGGCCATATGTCAGGGACTCTTTCGTTGTGATTGCTGCGTTGCAGGCGGATGGTCTAGATGGGTCCCTTTCAGCTCTATAATTCTGTGATTCTAAAGCAACAGACCCAGTGATACCACTATCTGAATAAATACTGTCACTGGCAAGAACAAATAAGAGGTGTTGTGGTTGCCCTGAGATTTCTTGTAAGAGGTTCTTTCAGGGCACCTTGAAAATGGCTTTTGGAAAAACAAGACAAAAGCAGAAAGCATTGCTTTAAAAAAAGGTTTCCTAAGAAAATAACACACATTTTGAGCTGCTGGGGTGGGATTTGTGTCCTGGTGTCCTCTTGGAAGCACCTTCTCCCCAGTGGCGTAGCGTGGGGGGTAAAGGGGGGGCCGGCCGCACCGGGCGCAACATCTGGGGGTTAGGGTTAAGGGGCGCAAATCCACGGGTTAGGGGGCGCAAATCCATGGGTTAGGGGGCGCAAATTACTTGCCTTGCCCCGGCTGCTGACAACCCACGCTACGCCACTGCTTCTCCCTCCTCCGCTGCCCCCTGAGCTCAAGAGTGCTTTGCTTTGTGCAGCTGCCTGTCACGAAGAGAGCAGGCTTGTCGAAACCGTGTCATTACAAATATCTGCTTCATCCAAGCCCTGAAGCATGACAGGATGCTTAAAAGCACCTGCGCTTTGCAGAGGTTGCAATTTTTGGAGAGTGAGCTGGGCCAGGTTCAAAAACTTCCATGATAACCGAGGAAAAGCATTATGGGCTATATCTGGTGCGGCACTAACTTCTTCCACCGCTGCAGGAATTTAAGCACTTTCCTCCTGCTTACCAGATCTGTTCTGGAGGGTTCAGGGAACCCCCAGAAGAGATTTGGGAGGGGGTGCATGGTGGGGAGAGGAGGGGAGGTTCCCATGCGCAACTGCAAATCCTTGCGCTGACGAGATAGTTGGATATTTCATAGAATTGTAGAGTTGGAAGGAACCTGAGGGACAGTGGTGGAGCTAGCCGCTCGGGCCCCTGGAGCAGCGCACATGCGGGGCACCTGGGGGGGGGTGATTGGTGCCCATTGGGGGTGATTGGTGTGGCAATTGGTGCCCATTGGGGTGATTGGTGTGACGATCGGCGTCCAGGGGGGCGACCGGCACGGTGATCAGCGCCCAAAAGGGATTTTGTCACCCTCCCCATGGATGCCACCCAGGACACCCTGCCCCCACTGCCCCCATTCCTATGCTCCTGCCAGGGGACACCTATTGTATTTTTCGCTCCATAAGACGCATGTTTTTCATCCTAAAAAGTAGGGAGAAATGTCTGTGCATCTTATGGAACGAATGTGGGGTCCCTGGCAGCTGCGGAGCTGGGGACTTTGGTTCCTGGAGTAGCGTGGCGTGGCACGTCGCTCGTGCAAGCATCCCCTGCCTGTGCGAGGGGATGGGGAGAGGAGAGGCGGGGGGAGAGGGCTTTAGAACACTCTTCAGAGTTCCCTGCGTCCGAGGGGCTCTGTGACTTGCATGAGAGCAGCCGGGAGCCAGCGTGGAGGGGGATCTTTCTCCCTCGCGCGCCCTGTCAAATTGGGACAGGGAGCTTTTCTCTTGCTTTCCTCCACTAAAAAACTAGGTGCGTCTTATGGTCAGGTGCATCTTACGGAGCAAAAAATAAGCTAGTTGAACCCCCTGCAGTTCAGGAATCTCAGCTGAAGAATCCAACCTCTGCTCAACAGCCTCCACGGAAGGAGAGTTGACCTCCTTCCAAGGGAATCCATTCCACTGTGGATCAGTTTTTGCCCTCAGAATCTTCATTCAGAAGTTGCAGGATCCTGAGAGATGTGAGCCTGACTCAGGCAGTCCTTAAAGGCACACGTGTTTTCTGAGTTTCTGCCTGCCAGAGCCATTCATGTTGGGCTGATGCCTGAGTGTATCTCAGAGACAGCCCTGAGGCTCGAAGCTGAAGGGCCTAGCGATTGTTCCCTTGGGGCACAGAATGCAGCCTTTGCTCCAAGTGGCTTCTTCAAGGTCTGCAGAAACTCAAGATGCACATTTTAATTTTCCCACGAAGAAACCCATGCCAAACAAACTTTCCCCTTCATTCCATCCCATTCTACGAATCAGGCCCCAAACACTTGAGAGGCTGCCTTTTTCCCTACGGACCCTCTTGGATGCTGAGATTGATGGAAGGGGCCCTCTTGGTAGCCCTCAGAGGTTTAGGGTGAAGATGACCCAGGGGAGAGGGCTTTCTCTGTGGCAGCCCCAAAGCTGTGGGACTTCCTCTCCACAGTCGCCTTCATTGCACGGCTTCCAGAAGATGCTGAAGACCTGACTTCTGACCATAGCTGTCAACTGTCCCTTATTTGGCGGGAAAGTCCCTTATCCCAGCGCCGTGTCCCTCTGCTGTCCCTTATTGATGATGTCCCTTAAATTTCCCGGGTTTCAAAGGACGCAGCTCCTCTCCCTCCCTCCCTGCCGGCCAGGGAGGAGGGAGGCTCCAACTGTGTTGCTTGGCTGCGTTGCTCACCCAATAAGGAGTCAAAGAACGACTGGGGGGGTGGAGCTTGCATGTCTTGTGCCAATCAAATCTGCCGCCTTGCCCGGGGACTCGCCTTTGCTCAGCGCTTCCCAGCGGAGAGGTGACGGTGGTTTTCCTTGCTGCATCCCCTTTGCCGGGTTGCTGCGCTGTGGGAACCACCGCTTGAGGCTTCGTTTGGCTGCTGGCCAGGCTTTCTGCCTTTGGCTCGGAGGGGCTCAGAAGTTGAACATACCTGAGCATGTAAAATCCCTTATTTTGGCTGCTGATCCCTTATTTTCGAGGTTGCTGGTCCCTTATTTTCAAGTCTGTAAGTTGACAGCTATGCTTCTGACACGGGAGCTGCATGTTTTCAGGACCCACCATTTGCTTGCTTTATTTATTTTTAATATTGTGTTTTGATGCCGTAACCTTCCCTAGGCTGAAGGGCAACTAAACAATCATGATCCTATTCTGTTGGCAGGGCCTCCAGACAAGGCAACGGTTCCGACGATCATCTCTCCAAATAAGCAAGTCGGTTATGAACTCACACCAGGTAAGGTCTGCCAGCAGCTGCCCGTCCTCTCAGTTCAAAATCTGCCAGTTGAAATGTGTGCCTTCTGCATGCTTCAAACAAGGCGTTGACTGCGGAGAAGCTTTCAAATCGCTTCTGGCTTGACTGCGCTGCTCAGGAAGCTGCCTTGGACTGAGTCAGGCATTAGAATCGCAAAATGATTCTACAGTTGATTCCACTCTGCAGAGTGGAAGGTGAAGTGAAGGTGGAGTCACCTTATTGGAGGAAGAAGTCCAGTCGGGTGGTGTGGTCCCATGGTGTCAAACTCCTCAATGTGGCCCTGGGTGGCCATGACATTCACTCTGTGTGATCTGCCTCGTGGCTGCAGTCAGTGATTTCATCTCAGCTGAGGCGACGGTTGCCCAGCTGTGATTTCAGCTCATGAAAGCTAGCTGGTGCTGCATAATAATAATAATAATAATAATAATAATAATAATAATAATAATATTTTTTTATTATTTTAATTTATTTATACCCCACCCATCTGGCTGGGTTTCCCCAGCCACTCTGGGCGGCTTCCAACTGAATATTAAAAACAATACAGCATCAGACATTAAAAACGTCCCTAAACAGGGCCATCTTCAGTTGTCTTTTAAAAGTAACATAGTTTTTATTGCCTTGACATCTGCTGGGAGGGCGTTTCACAGGGCAGGTGCTGCTACTGAGAAGGCCCTCTGCCTGGTTCCCTGTAACCTCACTTCTCGCCAGAAGGCCCTCGGCGCTGGATCTCAGTGTCCGGGCTGAAAGATAGGGGTGGAGACGCTCCTTCAGGTATACTGGGCGGAGGCCGTTTAGGGCTTTCAAGGTCAGCACCAAGACTTGGAATTGTGGCCGGAAATGTACTGGGAGCCAATGGAGATCTTTCAGGACCGGTGTTATATGGTCTCGGCGGCCACTCTTAGTCACCAGTCTAGCTGCCGCATTCTGGATTACAGTGGTAAAGGTAAAGGTAAAGGTACCGGTATCCCTGCCCGTACGGGCCAGTCTTGACAGACTCTGGGGTTGTGCGCCCATCTCACTTAAGAGGCCAGGGGCCAGCGCTGTCCGGAGACACTTCCGGGTCACGTGGCCAGCGTGACATCGCTGCTCTGGCCAGAGCCAGAGCCAGAGCCGCACACGGAAACGCCGTTTACCTTCCCGCTGGTAAGCGGTCCCTATTTATCTACTTGCACCCGGAGGTGCTTTCGAACTGCTAGGTTGGCAGGCGCTGGGACCGAGCAGCGGGAGCGCACCCCGCCGCAGGGATTCGAACCGCCGACCTTTCGATCGGCAAGCCCTAGGCGCTGAGGCTTTAACCCACAGCGCCACCTGCGTCCCTGTAGGATTACAGTGGTACCTCGGGTTAAGTACTTAATTCATTCCGGAGGTCCGTTCTTAACCTGAAACTGTTCTTAACCTGAAGCAACACTTGAGCTAATGGGGCCTCACGCTGCTGCAGCGCCTCCGGAGCACGGTTTCTGTTCTCATCCTGAAGCAAAGTTCTTAACCCGAGGTACTATTTCTGGGTTAGCGGAGTCTGTAACCTGAAGCGAATGTAACCTGAAGCGAATGTAACCCGAGGTACCACTGTAATTGCAGTTTCCAAGTCACCTTCAAAGGTAGCCCCACGTAGAGCGCATTGCAGTAGTCCAAGTGGGAGATAACCTAGGCTAGCATTCCACCTTCGTCGCCAGTGAGGTTCAGGTGGGTTCCCATGAGGCAAGACACAGCGATAACAGCAAGAACCTTCATTGAACTGCATAACTGGGAAACAGGGCAAAGCAACTGCTTATATCAGTGATGGCCAAACTTGGCCCTCCAGCTGTTTTGGGACTACAACTCCCATCATTCCTAGCTAACAGAACCATTGGTCAGGGATGATGGGAATTGTAGTCCCAAAACAGCTGGAGGACCAAGTTTGGCCATCACTAGCTTATATACACTCCTGAAAGCCTGGACCACTCCCACTCCCAACGTGATTGGCTGTCTAAACTTCCAAGCTGCGAATCAGGACTCAAGAGTTCAATGGGGCCAATGGAAGAGGCCCAAATCCTGAAATGTTCTGTGACTGGACATCATATATCGAATCAGAGCACAGGAGCTCAGAATCCTCAGTCCAGACGGGACCCTTGAGGGTACTGAAGTCCAGCCCCCTTGCAATGTTGGAACCTCAGGTGCAATGGGGGATGGAGCAACAAATCTAAATGTTACCTTTATATGGTGGGCTCGTTTCTGCTCCCTAAAAGTGTGGTGAAGGAATGGGTTTCCCAAACCTCAAAACTGACTGTGCAGGCAGTTTTTAAACTGCACCAAAATCCCCATTTCTCCTTAGCTAAAATGCATAAACTTTAGCCGTTGAGCAAATGCAAAACAAGAACACAGCTCTCTCCCTTATCAGTTTGACGGCAAGACTGGCCTTGACTTTACCAGTAGAACAGACACAGACATATCTTATGTCCTGACCACAAATGACGCAGAGACCCAAGTCTGGGACTAACGCCAGAGCATGTTCTCGGAAGTAGTGACCTCTTGCTCCAAGATAGGAGTAGGAACAGGAATATCCTTTTTATGGTCACAAGTACAGGAAGGAATATCCTTTTATGGTTGAGAGTACCAGAGCAGGAACATATGTGATGTCAACCTGTGTACGTACGCCGACGTGGTTGGGCTCCTAGGGGAGGAGGGAAAGGGTGCCTGGAGGATATATAAACTGCATGAAACCTGTCATTTCTTTGTACTTGCTGTGGACTCACCGCGCAGATGCCTTCTGCTATCCGGAGAGCAGAATAAACTCTTTCTTTGAACCAACCTCGGTGTCATTTTGACTTCCTTCCTCCCGTCCCGGAGCAACGCAGACCCAATCGGTGAACTCCAATAAGGCTACAGTGGGGATGTTATGAGTAACAGGAGAGGATCTATTGATTACTATTCCTTCCTAACTTGCACTAGCAAGTGTCTTCATATAGCAGAGTGCATCCCCCTATTACACAGCAGGAAGCTGGTTGCAGACTCGTTAGACTCTCTTAAGATATATAGTCCGGCCCCCCACAAGGTCTGAGGGACAGTGGACCGGCCTATGGTTGCAAAAGGTTGCTGAGCCCTGATCTAGGGAAACCCAGGTCTGCCCCTACCCTGTGACAGACAAATCTGCCCAGAACCACCCAGTTCATTGGCCCAGTCCAGTTTGGGACCTGGGGTTTGTCCAGAAAGGACGCGCATAGCCCTAATGTCTGCTATTGAATGCTCTTCCTATTATTGCATTGAACATTGTTGTTCTTAACCTTGCGCATGCCAGGAGAAGCGCTCGAGATCCGTTGCGAGGTCCAGTTCACGTTCCTGAAGGACTCTCCGCAAGAGGTCTGGTGGATGGTGGACGGGAAGAGCCCAGAGGACGTTGCTGACCTGAAGTTCAACATCACACTGACGTGAGTGCAAAGCATTTCCTCGTTGTCTGCAACGGGGAGACAGCTTAGTCCAGGGCGAAGGGGGAGATGGAAATGCTTAGCAAGGACTGGAGGAACCGCAATGGAGACGTCTGTCCGGAGGGGGGGGGGGGGCTTGGGCAAATATCAGTGACTTGCTATAAAAGAGGGGCTGTATAGGAAGACCCTCCGTTTCCCTCAGCCTCATCTTAAAGACCTTGCTCCTTTCTGTGCTTGTAGAATAGAATCATAGAATCATAGAGTTGGAAGAGACCACAAGGGCCATCGAGTCCAACCCCCTGCCAAGCAGGAAACACCATCAGAGCACTCCTGACATATGGTTGTCAAGCCTCTGCTTAAAGACCTCCAAAGAAGGAGACTCCACCACACTCCTTGGCAGCAAATTCCACTGTCAAACAGCTCTTACTGTCAGGAAGTTCTTCCTAATGTTTAGGTGGAATCTTCTTTCTTGTAGTTTGGATCCATTGCTCCGTGTCCGCTTCTCTGGAGCAGCAGAAAACAAACTTTCTCCCTCCTCTATGTGACATCCTTTTATATATTTGAACATGGCTATCATATCACCCCTTAACCTCCTCTTCTCCAGGCTAAACATGCCCAGCTCCCTTAGCCGTTCCTCATAAGGCATCGTTTCCAGGCCTTTGAACATTTTGGTTGGCCTCCTCTGGACACGTTCCAGTTTGTCAGTGTCCTTCTTGAACTGTGGTGCCCAGAACTGGACACAGTACTCCAGGTGAGGTCTGACCAGAGCAGAATATAGTGGCACTATTACTTTCCTTGATCTAGATTCTATACTCCTAGTTTGTGTCTTGCTATTTAATTGTATTTATTATTACTATTAAAGGTAAAGGTACCCCTGCCCGTACGGGCCAGTCTTGACAGACTCTAGGGTTGTGCGCTCATCTCACTCTAGAGGCCGGGAGCCAGCGCTGTCCGGAGACACTTCCGGGTCGCGTGGCCAGCGTGACAAGCTGCATCTGGCGAGCCAGCGCAGCACACAGAAACGCCGTTTACCTTCCCGCTGCTAAGCGGTCCCTATTTATGTACTTGCACCCAGGGGTGCTTTCGAACTGCTAGGTTGGCAGGCGCTGGGACCGAGCAATGGGAGCGCACCCCGCCGCGGGGATTCGAACCGCCGACCTGACGATCGGCAAGTCCTAGGCGCCGAGGTTTTACCCACAGCGCCACCCGCGTCCCTATTATTACTATTAATTATATTTAAATACTGCCCTATACCCGCAGGCCTCAGGGTAGTTCACGGGATAAAATCAGAATATAAAACCATTATTGAAATAAAAGCAGCAGCAACTCAGTGACCCCTTTTTGTTCCCATTTGAGAAAAGCCTAAGAAATTGATTGCAGGGTGGGATGAAAACCTCCATGGATAAATATGAAGTTCCCGTAGATGGAGTCTGATCACAGGTCCATCTGTTTGTTTGTTTCATTTACCATATTTTTCGCTCTATAAGGTACACCAGACCATAAGACGCCCCTGGTTTTTGGAAGCAGAAAACAAGGGGGGGGGGGGAATCTGAATCCCAGAAGCGGGATTGCAGCGCAGCAATCCCGCTGGCTGTCCTGGCTTATGGACAGCCGTGCTCCCTTTAAAGAGCGTGCAGAGTGTGTGTGCGGCTCTTGGGGGCTTTTCCCTCCATGGGGAAAAGCCCCCAAGAGCCGCACACATGCTCCACTGGGCTCTTTGAAGGGAGCGCTGAGCAGAGCCTCCCACCTGCATTTGCTCCATAAGACGCACACACATTTCCCCTTACTTTTTAGGAGGGGAAAGTGCGTCTTATGGAGCGAAAAATACGGTATATCCCACCCTTTTCTCAGCCCCTGCCCTGCAATTCACACTACTCTGAATTTTGTGGTGCAGTACGCCGACTAGAAATAGATCTACAAATGTGTTTGTTAGGAGGGAAAGCGTGTGCATAAAAATGTATAGGTAAGTGAATGCACCATGCCAATAATAATAATAATAATAATAATAATAATAATAATAATATACTGCTAATAATGATGATGATGTTTGGAGCAATGTCCACTAAAATGCATTGAATTTTAGTGTGGTCTTTTTTGTTTAAAAAAATGCAAAATAATTGCAAGCCAACGTGAAGATGTGAGGAACGGCATCTAAGAATGGAAGAAGAGGAATGAAAATAGATTCCTGTCCATCTCTATGTGCAGTGAAAAACCCACATGTGTGATCGTCACATCTGGTGATTCCCATCTGGAGTTGCAGATTAATTTTAGCATGTGCCTTTTCCTGTTCTTGCTCGTTTCAAAAGGTGGAGAGAAATTCTCAGAAAATCACAATTACGGCATATGCAAAGAACACAACAAAAGCATGAGAACATAAGGAGTCCTTCTGGATCAGGCCCATGGCCCATCTAGTCCCGGTCTGAATAGACACCCCCAGTGGGAACCCCCCCCCAAACAGGATTCACGCCCCAGAGCCCTCTCCCCTCCTGAGGTTTCCGGAAACTCGGATTCAGAAGTGTTGCTGCTTGCGACTGTAAAGACAGAGCAGAGCCACCTTGCCTAGTCGCCACCCATAACCCTCTCCTCCTCCTCCATGAATTTGTTTCATCTTCTTTTAAAGCCATCCAAATTGGCGGCTACCGCTTTCTCCAGTGGGAGGGAGTTCCACAGATTAACCATGCACTGCACAGAGAAGGGCTGGCGTTTCTCTGCAAAAGGGCTCTTGTGCCGGGTTTTCTGCTTGCAGCTTCCCACTGGCGCATCTTCCTGCCCCCCCCCCCCGGAACAGGATGCTGGACCAGATGGTCCCCCTTGTTGGAAAATGCCCTAGGGGTGCCTGCAAGCCGCCGGAACTCTGAGCATCCTCTGGTACATGCAACTCTGGAGAAGGCATCTCCCTTCTCTTCTAGCGACATACATCCTAATGATATGTGCACACTAAGCTTCTGGCAGAACACAGCAAGAAGGTGAGACATTGCAGAGCTAATCTACTATTTATTTACACACTATGTACAGACAAAAGCAAAAGTAGAGAGCCAGTGTGGTGTAGTGGTTCAGAGCGGTGGACTCATAATCTGGTGAACTGGGTTCACGTCTCCGCTCCTCCACCTGCAGCTGCTGGGTGACCTTGGGCTAGTCCCACTTCTCTGAAGTCTCTCAGCCCCACTCACCTCACAGAGTGTTTGTTGTGGAGGAGGAAGGGAAAGGAGAATTTGAGACTCCTTCGGGTAGTGATAAAACGGGATATCAAATCCAAACTCTCCTCCTCCTCCTCCTCCTCCTCCTCCTCCTCCTCCTCCTCCTCCTCCTCTTCTTCTTCTTCTTCTTCTTCTTCTTCTTCTTCTTCTAGTTTCCATTCTCTCCAGCTCTGAGAGAATAACAGGCACAAGTAAGAGTGAAAGTACATTACAGCGGTACCTCGGGTTAAGAACTTAATTCATTCTGGAGGTCCGCTCTTAACCTGAAACTGTTCTTAACCTGAAGCACCACTTTAGCTAATGGGGCCTCCTGCTGCCACTGCACAATTTCTGTTCTCATCCTGAAGCAAAGTTCTTAACCCGAGGTACTATTTCTGGGTTAGCAGAGTCTGTAACCTGAAGCGTCTGTAACCCGAGGTACCACTGTATAAAGTACATACAGCGGAAGAGATAAGACTGTCTTCCGTTTCTCACACAGGCATGTGATTTGCACCAATCGCCAATGCAGCGTCGGAGGAGTGAAATTGCTAACACCCCTTTGACCTCCTCCAACAAGCTCTTCTGGGGTTATTCCCTTAGGGATGGTGGTTCCTGTGGATCTTTTCACCCCTTTCCATTGCAGGAATCTCCTGATGTTTTCAGAAAGGAGGGGGAAGAGTCTGCTCTTTGCTTCTTCCGCTCCTACCTGACTCTGTGTGGAATCTGTGTGTTATCTATGTAGTGATTAGATGGCTGAGTGAGAGCTGTAACCCTCATGCAAGCCAGTACCTCTTTAGTGTTTAGTTTGCAGTAGCTGTTAGAAATAAAAGAAGTTATGCTTCACAGTTTTCTTCCGTGCTGTTCATACTCTGCTGAGGTTGGTGCTCACAATGGACAGTTGTGGGTCCAGTGCACTTAGACCTGCTTTCCAGGAGTGGAACGTCTCTGGAAGTGCTCCAGTCGCCTAGCCCAATCGGGGCAGAACTGAAGGAATGGGTTTCCCAAATCTAAAACTAACTGTGCAGTCAGTCTGAACGGGCCCCCAAAATCCCCATTTTTCCTTCTTCAAAGAATCCATTAGCTAAAATCCATTAGCCTGAGCTGTGTAGCACAAACCCAGCTGTATAAACAAAGACCTCTCCCTTATCAGTCCATGAAGGCTGGTAATGACCGATGGCCTTGTCAGTTCCGAGTGGAGCAGGGATGGCACATCTGGGTCTCATCTTACATCCTGACCACACTGACGCACAGACCTTGTCACGTCTGACAAGAGACCCAGGAACGGCACCAGGAGTGCTCTTAGAGATGATGACCTTCTTGCCCCAAGATAAGAGTATAGGAACAGGAAGATCCTTTTATGGCCAAGAGTACCAGAACAGGAACATCTGTTTATGGTCATGGATGTCAACTTACGTGTATAAGCTGACGTGGTTGGATTCCTGGGGAAGGAGGGAGAGGGTGCCTGGAGGATATATATACTGCATGAAATTTCTCATTTCTTTGGACTTGCTGTGAACTGACCACGCAAGTGCCTTCTGCTATCCAGAGAGCAGAATAAACTCTTTCTCTGCATCAACCTCGGTGTCATTTCACTTCCTTTCTCCCTTCTGGGAGCAACGCATACCCCACCAGTCGGTAAAGTCTAATAAGGCTACAGAACCAGTTGTTGAGCCTGGGCGTTGGCGTCGGCTCAAAGGCATACTGACAGTCCCTTGGCATCTCAGAGAGCTTCTGAGCTCAGACCTCTCTTCTTCTTTTCCCTTTCCCCAGGGAGATCCCCTCCAGCCTTGGTGAGATGACCATTGTGAAGACTCTGGTTGTGCCCAAGGTCACGGAGAGAGACCTGAAGCGAAACTACACATGCTGGGCGCACAACCTGAAGGGGACCGTTCACCAGGAGGCCATGGTGAAGATGAAAGGTAAGGGCCTTCTCAGTGGCTGCTCCCAGATGTGGGGGCTCCTCCCGTGTTTCCCTCCTTGATTCCTCTTCCTTCCAGCAAAGACTCTTTTATCCCATCAGAACTGGCTTTCAACAGCACCGCGCTGTTTTTATGACCTGCATTTTAATAGCTTGTGTGTGTGGTTTTTTAAATATATATATATATTGTTTAAATTTTGGGGAGTGGATGGAAAACAAAATAAAATAGGAGTGAAAGGATTGTGGAGGAGATAAAAGTATAAAGCGGCATAGAAGGGTAACTACACACAACCTAACACAAACCAGTGGAAACATCCACATTCTCAGTCTTGCAGAGAACACGAGAAAAAACAGTAGCTAGCAAACTAAAAAGGCCCATCGCTGAAATCTGAAAAAAGGCGTTTACTTATTTCTAGCAAGTGAATGGGGGGGGGCTAAAATGGGGGTAACAGCACCACAGAAGAAGGTTGGGAAGTCATCTTTTAGATTGTGCCTTGAATTTGATGTTCATTTGTTTTTTCAAAAACCTTGAAATTCAATAAAAATCAATTGGCCAAAAAAGAATTCCCTTAGAGCAGTGGTGTCCAAACTTTTTTCAAAGAGGGCCAGGTTTGACAAAGTGAAAGCCGACCAAAGTTGTTTGCCTTTTTTTAGGATTGAAGTTGTTGTGATTTGGGGGGGATTTTACCCCAGGAAATGAACTGCCACATGGGCTGGATTAAACCGACCTGCGGGCCGGATTAGTACCCTGAAACGGACTTTGGTCATGCCTGCCTTAGAGTCTAGAAAAATGCAACCTGTGCAGCTGATAGAATTAGTACGACTCATGCAACACATTGGCGACTAATATACACACAATAATTACCAAAATAATTATACGTTCTTTATCAATCTTCTGAGAAAAATACAAGATCTTGTGCAAAGCCACAGAGAATCCATTGAAACCAGGCATTATACAGGTGAAACTCTGAAAATTAGAATATCGTGGAAAAGTTCATTTATTTCAGTAATTCAGCTTAAAAGGTGAAACTAATATATGAGATCACCTCCTGGCAAATAGAAGGGGAAGAAATGGAGGCAGTGAGAGATTTTACTTTCTTGGGCTCCAAGATGACTGCAGATGGTGACAGCAGTCACAAAATTAAAGGACGACTGCTCCTTGGGAGAAAGGTGATGGCAAACCTAGACAGCATCTTAAAAAGCAGAGATACCACCTTACCAACAAAGGTCCATATAGCTAAAGCTATGGTTTTCCCAGTAGTGATGTATGGAAGTGAGAGCTGGACCATAAAGAAGGCTGATCACCGAAGAATTGATGCTTTTGAATTCTGGTGCTGGAGGAGACTCTTGAGAGTCCCATGGACTGCAAGAAGATCAAACCTCTCCATTCTGAAGGAAATCAGCCCTGAGTGCTCACTGGAAGGACAGATCCTGAAGCTGAGGCTCCAAGACTTTGGCCACCTCATGAGAAGAGAAGACTCCCTGGAAAAGACCCTGGTTGTTGGGAAAGATGGAGGGCACAAGGAGAAGGGGACGACAGAGGATGAGATGGTTGGACAGTGTTCTCGAAGCTACCAGCATGAGTCTGACCAAACTGTGGGAGGCAGTGGAAGACAGGAGTGCCTGGCATGCTCTGGTCCAGGGGGTCACGAAGAGTCGGGCACGACTAAACGACTAAACAACAACAACAATATATGAGATAGACTCATGACATGCAAAGTGAGATATGTCAAGACCAACACCAGCTGATAACATGGCTCCCCAAATCAACACAGACTGTGGAAACTTCACACTGGACTTCAAGCATCTGGCATTGTGTGCCTCCCCATTCTTCCTCCAGACTCTGGGTCCTTGGTTTCCAAATGAGATGCAAAAGCTGCTCTCATCAGAAAAGAGATTTGGGGAGCCATGTCATCAGCTGGTGTTGGTCCACTGTGCTTCATTAAGTCCAGGGTCAACGCAGCCGTCTACCAGGATATTTTGGAGCACTTCATGCTTCCTTCCGCAGATGAGCTTTATGGGGATGCTGACTTCATTTTTCAGCAGGACTTTGGCACCTGCCCACACTGCCAAAAGTACCAAAACCTGGTTCAGTGCCCATGGGATTACTGTGCTTGATTGGCCAGCAAACTCACCTGACCTGAACCCCATAGAGAATCTATGGGGCATTGCCAAGAGAAAGATGAGAGACATGAGATTAAGCAATGTAGAAGAGTTGAAGGCTGCTATTGAAGCTTCCTGGTCTTCCATAACACCTCAGCAGTGCCACAGGCTGATAGAATCATAGAATCATAGAATCATAGAATCATAGAGTTGGAAGAGACCACAAGGGCCATTGAGTCCAACCCCCTGCCAAGCAGGAAACACCATCAGAGCACTCCTGACATATGATTGTCAAGCCTCTGCTTAAAGACCTCCAAAGAAGGAGACTCCACCACACTCCTTGGCAGCAAATTCCACTGTCGAACAGCTCTTACTGTCAGGAAGGTCTTCCTAATGTTTAGGTGGAATCTTCTTTCTTGTAGTTTGGATCCATTGCTCCGCGTCCGCTTCTCTGGAGCAGCAGAAAACAACCTTTCTCCCTCCTCTATGTGACATCCATTTATATATTTGAACATGGCTATCATATCACCCCTTAACCTCCTCTTCTCCAGGCTAAACATGCCCAGCTCCCTTAGCCGTTCTTCATAAGGCATCGTTTCCAGGCCTTTGACCATTTTGGTTGCCCTCCTCTGGACACGTTCCAGTTTGTAGCATCCATGCCACACCGCATTGAGGCAGTAATTGATGCAAAAGGGGCCCAAACCAAGTACTGAGAACATATGCATGCTTCTACTTCTCAGATGTCCGGTATTGCTCTATTTGCAATCCTTGTTTTGCTGATTTCATTTAATATTCTAATTTTCTGAGATTGTTAATTTCGGGCTTTCATCAGCTGTACGCCATGATCATCACAATTATAACAAATAAAGGCTTGACATTTCTCGCTTTGCATGTCATGAGTCTATCTCATATATTAGTTTCACCTTTTAAGTTGAATTACTGAAATAAATGAACTTTTCCACGATATTCTAATTTTCCGAGTTTCACCTGTAAGTTCATCTTAGGTTGGATAGTTCGTACGTCTCTGTGGCTTTGCACAAGGTTTTGCATTTTTCTCAGAAGATTGATAAAGAATGTATAATTATTTTGGTAAATATTGTGTGTGTATTAGTCTCAAACGTGTTGCATGGGTCGTACTGCCTTAGAGTCTAGGCTTCCTTTTAACAATGGTCTCTCCCCCCCCCCCCATGTATTTATTTTGTCCCTTTGTTTTATATAAGCCTCCTTGAGACGTGGTCTGGGGAAAGGGCGGGTTAGAAATAAATCTAATGATAATTAATTAATGATGATGATGATGATGATGATGATGATGATAATCCACAGCGAATGCCCCCCTTCCTCTTCCCCTGACCCCCACAGTCCCTGTGCCCAGGTACACGGTGGAGCTAGTCTGTGGCTTGGGGGCCACCATCGTCTTGGTGGTTCTCCTGACCCTCGTCTACCACTTCTACTGGCTGGAAATGGTCCTCTTCTACCGGGCTCATTTTGGGACAGACGAAACCATCTTAGGTAAGGGGCATTGCTGGAGGTGTTTGTCTTGTTTTTTAAAAATAAATTCTTCTTACGTTTTACAATTTAAGATTCAACACATTTATCATATGTAAGAAAATACAATAAAACAAAACTCCCCCCAGCCCATGACTTCCCTCAACTTCCCCTGGTTCTTTAACTATTTGCTACTTCTGCTTCATTTTGTCTTATTTTCCATCTTTTAGCTGAAAGCTCTTATATTCTTAACATTTTTATACCAAATTTTCCATATTGTTGTTTCTTAACCTTTCATTTTCTTCATTGTAAGTGTTTACTCAGACCCTACTAGTGAGTCCATTTCCTTACAATATTTCTGTAAATACAGCATAAACGATTCCCAGTCTTTTTATAAATATTGTCGATGTCTCTGAGTCTTCTGGTGAGTTTCGCCATTTCTGCGTATCCCATGAACTTGACTTGCCATTCTTTTTTCGTTGGTATCTTGTCGTCTTTCCATTTGGGGCTAGTAGACTCCTAGCCGCTGTTGGAAACCCAGCCCTGACAACTCAGAACTCCAGAAATGCTTCATAGTTGCTGAGTCTTATTTTCTAAGTCTTTTAATGGTTAAACGTTGCTGCTGATTATTATTATTATTATTAGTTTGCAATGCTTATTGGACATTAAATTGTTATTTTCATTACATTGTTTTGTAGCATTGTTGCATGCCTCTTGGAGTACTTTGTGAAGCATTTCATTAATCGCGGTAATTTTCCCCCAGTGGCATCCAAGAAGGCAAAATGCAACTGCAACATTAAAGCCTTCAATTTGTATAGAGCCAAATAAGCACATTAAATACGTGTATGATTAAATAAATAAATACATTTTAAGCTCGCCTTAAGAGTCGCGGCTGAATGTGGCGGATTATGATAATGTCAGAAACTGCAGAAAGTCTAATTGCTCCTTCGCCTTCTCCCTCTCTGCATTCCCTCCCATCTCTTGCCAGAGCCAAGGGCTTTCCTCCGGGCTAGAACTTTAGAATTAAAGGCCACAGGGTTGCCTCTAGCAACCACATAGACCTAGTCAGCCTTCCGCCTTTGGCGGCTTGAAAGCCTCAGTCCCTCTTTGGAGATGTCCTCTTGCAGATCGGGAATAATAATAATAATAATGGTAAGTAAGCAAGTACAGCTGCAAGGAGCAGGAATAAATGGACAGTTCTCCAAACAGAGAGACGTAGAAAGCAGAGCCCCCCAAGGACCAGGATCGGGGCCTGTGCTTTTTAAATGGTTCATAAACAAGAGAGGCAGTGTTGTGTAGTGGTTAGAGTGTCCAACTTGGACCTGCGGGACCAGGGTTCGAATCACCAACTCACACTCCTTGGTGAAAAAAACTGGGTTATAAATGCAATAAGCCAACAGACAGGCAAAGAATGAGAAATCTGGAGCTAGCATTGAGCCGTGAGGCAGCCAGGTTTGCCGATGATGCTAAATTCTCTGGGGCTGTTGGAACAAAATGAGATTGAGCTTGAAAAGGAGCAACGTGGATGGCTTCAAAGAGGATTGGACGAATTCATGGAGGGAGGAGAGGGCAGCTGATGGCTCCTAGCCGCAATGACTCTGCTCTGCCTCTATAGGTGGAGTCAGCGATGCTTCTGAATTCCAGTTGCTGGAAACCACAGGAGGATAGAGGGCTCTTGGGCTCAGATCCTGCTTATGGGTTTCCTTTCTGGTTGTGAGAACAGGACTGTGGACCTCCATCGTTCTGCCCGGACACTGAGCTCCAGCGCCGAGGGCCTCCTGGCGGTTCCCTCGCTGCGAGAAGCCAAGTTACAGAGAAGCAGGCAGAGGGCCTTCTCGGTGGTGGCACCCACCCTGTGGAACGCCCTCCCACCAGATGTCAAAGAGAAAAATAACTACCAGACTTTAAGAAGACATCTGAAGGCAGCCCTGTTTAGGGAAGTTTTTAACGTTTGATAGGTTATTGCATTTTAGTGTTCTGTTGGAAGCCGCCCAGAGTGGCTGGGGAAACCCAGCCAGATGGGTGGGTATAAATAATATATTATTATTATTATTATTATTATTATTATTATTATTATTATTAGGCCTGATCCAGCAGCCAGGCTCTTCTGACGTTGCTGTGGAGCCTCCAGCTCCAGAGACAGTCTATCTGGATTTTGAGGTTCTTCGGGGGCATTTGGCCCCTGTGGGAACAGAACGCTGGTTTAGATGGGGACCCTTTGGCCTGTAATAATAATAATAATAATAATAATAATAATAATAATAATAATTTATTTATTTATACCCCGCCCATCTGATTGAGTTTCCCCAGCCACTCTGGGCAGCTCCCAATCAAGCGTTAAAAACAGTACAGCGTTAAATATTAAAAACTTCCCTAAACAGGGCTGCCTTCAGATGTCTTTTAAAGATAGGATAGCTGCTTATTTCCTTCACAGCTGAAGGGAGAGCGTTCCACAGGGCGGGCGCCACCACCGAGAAGACCCTCTGCCTGGTTCCCTGCAACCTTGCTTCTCGCAATGAGGGAACCGCCAGAAGGCCCTCGGCGCTGGACCTCAGCGTCCGGGCAGAATGATGGGGGTGGAGACGCTTCTTCAGGTCTACTGGACTGAGGCCATTTAGGGCTTTAAAGGTCAGCACCAACACTTTGAATTATGCTCGGAAACGTACTGGGAGCCAATGCAGACCTCTCAGGACCAGTGTTATGTGGTCCCAGTGGCCACTCCTGTATCCATCAGACTCTTCTTACGAGGTTCCTTTTAATGAGTTGCAGGCTGAGTCCTTTTCCAGGCTCTGTGTTGGAAGGGAGCAAGAGTGTTGAGAGGCAGAAAGCCCCCCTATTATCCTGACTTCTCTGCCCCCGCCCCAGCAGGGCCTTTGCTCTCCTCTTGGCACGAGGGCAGAGGAGCCAGAAGCCGATGTACCCGCAGCTACTCCGAACTAACCAAAGCCTATTCCCCCCCCTTTTTTTTCCCTTTTCCTCGTCTGCACGCTTCCCTCTCTGACTGGGGCCGTCAGACGGGAAAGAGTATGACATTTATGTGTCCTACGCGAGGAACGCCGAAGAGGAAGAGTTTGTGCTCCTGACGTTGAGAGGGGTTCTGGAGAACGAGTTTGGCTACAAGCTGTGCATTTTTGACAGAGACAGCCTCCCCGGGGGAAGTGAGTATCTCTGGAGCATTCAGAGCAGCCGAGAGCAGCAGGCTTTCTTGCTTTCGCACAAACCGCACACCCACAGACACACACACACACACACACACACAGCCCTTCGGCAAAGAGAGCAAATCATCCACATTTAGCAGCCTTTGCGGTTAACGTTGGGTTTGAAAGCAGCTTGCCACAACTTTCTTAAAGAAGTCCCCACTGTGGTTTTTTTGAAGGGGGATATTTTGCTCCCATTCCCAGAACCTTCAGGTCCCTATCATCATCATCGTCATCATTTTTTAATTTGTATACCGTCTTTCTATCTTGCAATACTCAAGGCGGTTTACAAGCTGAAGAAACCAAAAAAGGAACGTCTTATAACAATCTAATGCAAGACAAAAATGTGACAGTACTTCAAAATAGGCAACCTACATCAAAAAGGTAACATTCAACCATCATTAGAACAGTATTAAATAATAATAGCATATAAAAGTTAAACAGAAATCCGCTCAACAGTTACAATAAATAATTTCTAAACTATAATCAATAAAACAACAGCAAGCCCACTGTACATAAGAGAACACAGTACATATACAGTGGTGCCTCGCAAGACGAAAAGAATCCGTTCCGCGGTTTTTTCGTCTTGCGAAGCAAGCCCATTGACGGCTTAGCGGATTATCACTATTAGCGGCTTTTAGCGGCTTAGTGGATAAGCAGATAAGCGGCTTAACGGCTTAGAAAAAGGGGGGGAAAGGAAAAAAAACCCGCAGGAACTCGCAAGACATTTTCGTCTTGCGAAGCAAGCCCATAGGAAATTCGTTTTGCGAAGCACCTCCAAAACGGAAAACCCTTTCGTCTAGCGGGTTTTCCGTCTTGCGAGGCGTTCGTCTTGCGGGGCACCACTGTAATAATTCCTCCTCCTAGGAGGAAAACCCATGAAGAGTGGAATTGCAGGAAGGGACCCCAACGGTCATCTAGCCCAACCCCCTGCAATGCAGGATTCTCATCCATGACAGATGACCATCCAACCTCTGCTTAAAAACCTACATGAAAGGAGAGTCCACCACATTCCAGGGGAGTCACTTTTGCTGCCAAACAGCTTTTATTGTCAGAAAGTTCTTCCTGATGTTGAGTCGGAATCTCCTTTCTTCTAACTTGAAGCCTTGGGTTCGAGTCCTACCCGCAAGAGTAGGAGAAAGCAAGCCTACTCCATCTTTCACATGACAGTCCTTGAGACATTTGAAGATGGCTCTCATCTCAGTCTCCTCTTTTTGAGGCTTCCTCAACCTCGGCCCTCCAGATGTTTTGGGACTACAATTCCCATCACCCCTGACCACTGGTCCTGCTAGCGAGGGATTCATGGGAGTTGTAGTCCAAGAACATCTGGAGGGCCGAGGTTGAGGAAGCCTGGGTTAAACCTACCCAGATCCTTCAACCACAAGGCCTGGTTTCCAGACCCTTGATCTTCTTGGCCGCCCTCCTTTTAAGAAGGATATTGAGAAACTGGAAATGAAATGAAATATTATCCCTGGTTGCTAGGGAGGGGGTACGAGCAGTTGGGACCAGAAGTGGCACCCATCTTTGAAATCGTCTTCTCTGCAGACGTCTGTGTCTGTCAAGTAATGGTAACCGCTCCTGAATCTGGGGAATCTGCTTGTCTCCCAAACTCCTTGACTCGACAGTCAAAGTCAGGAGAGCAGCCGCTGGCCTTTTAGAAAAAGCCGCCCTTGTTCCTTTGCAGTTCCTGCCAAGGGAAATCCAAATGAAGGGCCGGAAGATCAAATTCTGCAGGGTAAATGATGAGAATGAATGCGAACCGTTGGGCCTGTTCCATGAAGGATTTCCTGTTTTATTCTGTAGTTGGCATTTTTCTGCATATGGTGCTGGTGTGTTAGCTGAAAGTAGCCCAGTGGCAGAGAGGAGAGTCTGAGGATGGGAAAGGGCAGTTTGGGTGGAGGGCGGGATGGGGAGCCAGGGGCAGTGGGAGACTGCTGAGCTTTCCGTACTTAGATTCATAGGATTTTAGAGTTGGAAGGTCATCTAGTCCAAGCCCCTACAATGCAGGAATATCTTGCCCAACCCATCACCTTGAGATTAAGAGTCTCTTGCTGTACTGACTGAGCTATCCCAGCTGCAATCATGGAAAAACAGAATTGTAGAGTTGTAAGGGACACCCAGGGACGCGGGTGGCGCTGTGGGTTAAACCACAGAGCCTAGGACTTGCCGATCAGAAGGTCGGCGGTTCAAATCCCCGCGACGGGGTGAGCTCCCGTTGCTCGGTCCCCTCTCCTGCCAACCTAGCAGTTCGAAAGCACCTCAAAGTGCAAATAGGTACCGCTCTGGTAGGAAGGTAGGTAAACAGCGTTTCCGTGCGCTGCTCTGGTTCGCCAGAAGTGGCTTAGTCATGCTGGCCACATGACCCGGAAGCTGTACGCCGGCTCCCTTGGCCAGTAAAGCGAGATGAGTGCTGCAACCCCAGAGTCGGCCACAACTGGACCTAATGGTCAGGGGTCCCTTCACCTTTAAGGGACACCCAACAGACATCTAGCCCAACCCCTGTGCGGTCGGTCATATTGCAGGTGGTGCTGAGAGGTGGAGATGAGCTCACCTTAGGCTTCCTAGTGATTTCATGCAAGAGGCAGCATTCGAATTGGGGACCTCCTGATTCGCAGCTCAGCCTGTATTCTATGCAAAGTGCTCTCTTAGGCCTGTGGTGTTCCTACCCATGTTGCTCCCCTGCTTCCCGGTGGTATTTTGGAGCATTCCTTTCTGGCTTAGGGCCCTCATGTTTACGGGATCGCCCCTCCTGGTCTGCCCCGCAGAGGACCTTAAGGTCCATGAATAACCATAGTTTAGAGGTCTCAGGCCCTAAGGAAATCAGATTATCCTCCGCCAGGGCCAGGGCCTTCTCAGTGATGGCTCCGACCTGGTGGAATGCTCTGTCCCGCGAGACCAGGGCCCTGCAGGGTTTAACTTCCTTCCGCGGGGCCTGTAAGACAGAGCTATTCCCCCTGGCTTTCAATTTGAACTTAGCCTGATCTTTTATTCTTCTTCCTTCCCTCTACCTCCCCTTTATATGAAGATTCCCCGCTCTGGAATCCCACAGCTAATTCTCCACTGGTCTCCTTGCTGGCCCAAGTAGGTCTAATTTAGCCAGCTAGCCCTGGTGATCATCTAATGTTTATTGGATGGATTTTCCCCCTAAATTGATTTTTGAATTCTGAATTTATTGTTATTCACATTTTATGCTGTATTTTATGCTGTTTTTTGTTGCGTCAATTAAGTGTTTTAAATTTGTTGTTAGCTACCCTGAGCCCGGTTTTCTGGACCGGGAAGGGTGGGGTATAAATAAAAAATTATTATTATTATTTATTATTACAGAACTGGGGCATGATCCAAACCTTATGTTAAGGAGCCGGCTAGCATAGCTTTGCGCCCTCCCTGTAGCAGCCTAGCCCAGAGGATGAGGGGGGGGGGCTGCTCAAGAATTGTGGGGGGCAAGCTCCCTTTCTTCCCAGGGCTGGCCAGCCTGGGGCCTTCTGTCCAGTTTTGGCCAAGCAAGCTGCTCGTCCGGTTCCTTCCTCCTCCTTTCATCTTGGTCAGGACAAGGAAACAAGGGAGGGCCTGATGGACAGCCCCGTCCCATCCTGACTGAGCCCTCCCTGTGGTTCAGAGGTTCCTGTGGGGTGACAAGGGTCCTCATCACCCCACCGTGACCTTGGTCCTTGCATATCCTTTTCAGATAAGACCTGGTCCCACTTCCCATTCCGTTTCTGGCCTCGGGTTTCCATCTACTTAAAAGCTCCCTGTGTTTTTATTCTTATTTGGAAACCCCCTCCAGGCTTGAGATGCTCTAGAAGTGCACATATATGGCTTTTGGGCCCAGGAGCTGCGGTGGTTAAAAACAGCATCTGTTTGCCCTGCAGTTCTCCCTGCCTTGTGCATCCAGAGCCAGAGCAACTGACGTGAGCGTCCAAATTTAACTTCCTCCCTTCCTCCCTCGCTCGTCCTTTTGCAGAGACCTGGCCCAATTCTGGCAGAAGGAATGCAACTTTCTCTTCTCTCTTCTGCAGCAGCAATAGCCTTTGTCATCTGCTGCTGCAAAAAAAAGAGATCTATTTTAATTACACTGGCCTAAGTTTGGTGACGGGACGCAGGTGGCGCTGTGGGTTAAAGCCTCAGCGCCTAGGACTTGCCGATCGAAAGGTCGGCGGTTCGAATCCCTGCGGCGGGGTGCGCTCCCGCTGCTCGGTCCCAGCGCCTGCCAACCTAGCAGTTCGAAAGCACCTCCGGGTGCAAGTAGATAAATAGGGACCGCTTACCAGCGGGAAGGTAAACGGCGTTTCCGTGTGCGGCTCTGGCTCTGGCTCTGGCCAGAACAGCGATGTCACGCTGGCCACGTGACCCGGAAGTGTCTCCGGACAGCGCTGGCCCCTGGCCTCTTAAGTGAGATGGGCGCACAACCCCAGAGTCTGTCAAGACTGGCCCGTACGGGCAGGGGTACCTTTACCTTTACCTTTAAGTTTGGTGACAGCGTCAGCAAGCTTTTTGGTTCCACAGAACCCTTCGTCGAGCTGTTGCTGTCGAGTTCTGTGAAACTGGAAAACGTGCATACTCTAAAACCAATTAAAGATGGTCTTGACGGAGCATTGGCATCCCTGCTAGTAGCCATCAATAACCCTCTCTCTTCCATGAATTTCTTGAATCCTCTTTTAAAGCCATCAAGTTGCAGGGAGTTCCACAGTTGAACTGTGAACTGCGTGAAGAAGTTCATACAGGGACAGGCAGTCCTTCAAACAACCTGATCCCAGACTAGATCATCAGGGATCCTCTCTGGCTATGCTCTCCAAATTGTAAGGGGTTGGACTCGATGACTTTTGCGGTCCCTCCCAAGTCAGTGATTCCAAAAAAAACTTTCCTCTATCCACTTCCCATCATGTCACCTCTTACTTCTCGTTCCTCAAAGCAGCAACCATTCTTCATCTGTGGATCCCCTTGATCATTCTGGTTGCTCTTGGCTGATCCTTTCCCGACTCCACAGCATCCCGGCAGGATGAGCCTGGGGTTCTTAAAGGCCTTTGGAAAGAGCTACCTGTTGCATCCATCACTGTCCTGTGAATCATAGAATTGTAGAGTTGGAAGGGACTCTGAAGGTCATCCAGTCCAACCCCCTTGCAATGCAGGAATCACAGCTAAAGCATCGCTGACGGGTGGCCAGTTCATGACCTCCATAAAACAGAGCACAGGGGAGGCTGAGGAAAGGTGGGCATGGGATTCAGGGAATGGAGCCCGCTGGCTGCCGTCAACGATCTCTCCTTTCCTCCCGCTCTTAGTCACAGATGTCTTCTGACAGATGGAATCCGCCCGCCACGCCCTCAAGCTTTTGCTCTGCTCCTTCTGTTCCCCTGCTATTTTAGACGAGATGGGAAGGCTGCCATTCTCTGTGTCCTCCCCCCCCCCAACATCCTCGTTGGGCTCCTACAGTTCCCAGACGGCCACCCTTCTTTCCTTCCTAGCCTCACCTTCTTCCTCTCCCCAGTTTCGGTTACAGAGATGATCACTCCTTGGGTCTCACTATGTACTTTTTAATTTCTGGTATTTCATGATATGCTGCCTTTTGAGGCAAAGCCCAGAGAGGTGGGGAAGAAGAAGAAGAAGAAGAGTTTGGATTTTATATCCCACTTTCTCACCACCCTAAGGAGTCTTGTGGGATGCGGGAGGCGCTGTGGGTTAAACCACAGAACCTAGGGCTTGCCGATCAGAAGGTCGGCGGTTCAAATCCCTGCGACAGGGTGAGCTCCCGTTGTTCGGTCCCTGCTCCTGCCAACCTAGCAGTTCGAAAGCATGTCAAAGTGCAAGTAGATAAATAGGTACCGCTATAGGAAGGTAAATGGTGTTTCCGTGCGCTGTTCTGGTTCGCCAGAAGCGGCTTCGTCAAGCTGGCCACATGACCTGGAAGCTGTATGCTGGCTCCCTCGGCCAATAAAGCAAGATGAGCACTGCAACCCCAGAGTCGGCCACGACTGGACCTAATGGTCAGGGATCCCTTTACCTTAAGGAGTCTCAAAGCAGCTCACAATCTCTTTTCCTTTCCTCCCCACAACAAACACTCTGTGTGCTGGTCCCATGGGTTACCCGAGAGGAGAGGTCCAAGTCCGGTCCGTGGTCAAAGGTGCAATGGGGAGGCAGTCCGTAGTAGCTGAATCTGGGTGCAGGGCAGGGAGTCGGGTGAAGTCAGGAACCGGCTTGCAAGCTGGGAGCCAGGGTGGGTCAGGAGCTCAGGCAGAAAAGCAGGACAGGATTCAGGCAGGAACTAGCAACCAACAATGTTGCTCCCGCAACTTGGAACTGGGCTGGCTGGCTTTCATCTGCCCTGAGGCATAGGGCGGCCCCGATCCTCTGGTGACTCGCCTCTCCTGGCCTGGAGGCGAGCACTCCTCCTGCGGGAACTCAGTTCCCTCTGCCTCTCTGCCCTGAGCCTCTGCAGCTCAGGAGAAGCTGGAGGGTTACCAAACCCAGAGGCAACCTCACGTTCCTCTGACAGGGCTGAGAGTGGAGCACCTGCAGGCAATGGGTCCTCCATCACCTCAGGAGCCAGAGCAGACTCAGCTGACGCCTGCACCTGAGGATCCAGCACAGGTGGGGACCCTTCAGGCTCAAGCCCCAGCCCCGGCTCAGCTGGTTCTGGAGGCGGGGAATCCTGTGCAGGCTGGGATCCCTCAGGTTCAGCCTCCGAGTCCGAATCCCAGGCCATCACACGCTGTGAGGTGAGTGAGGCTGAGAGACTTCAGAGAAGGTCACCCAGCAGCTGCAGGTGGAGGAGTGGGGAATCGAACCCGGTTCCCCAGATTACGAGTCCACCGCTCTTGACCACTACACCACACTGGCTCTCTGCCTTCCATTCAGAAGGTCCCAGGTTCAACCCAAAGGGCATCTCCAACAAGTCTGGGGGGAAACTCCCTTCCTGGAGCCCTGAGCAGCAGCTGCCACTCAGTGTGGGCAGTTCTGAACTAGAACATAAGAAGAGCTCAGCATCATCTCCTGGCAGTGGATGGGCAGGTGCCTCTTTTAGGAAACCCACAAGCAGGATCCCAGCACAATAATAATATAATAATTTATTATTTGTACCCGCCCATCTGGCTGGGTTTCCCCAGCCACTCTGGGCAGCTTCCAACAAAGATTAAAAATACGTACATTAAAATGTCACACATTAAAAGCTTCCCTAAACAGGTCTGAGGTAGCTGTTTATCTCTTTGACATCTGATAGGAGGGTGTTTCACAGGGCGGGTGCCACCACTGAGAAGGCCCTCTGCCTGGTTCCCTATAGCTTTGCTTCTCGCAGTGAGGGAACCGCCAGAAGACCCTCAGAGCTGGACCTCAGTGTCCAGGCACAACGATGGGAGTGGAGACGCTCCTTCAGATATACCACTCTCCCTTCATGTGGTTTCCAGCAACTGATATTTGGATGTGTTGCTGCCTGCGACCACAGATGGCATAGCCCTTGCGGCTAGTAGCCATTGAACGAGATGGATCAATTGGTGCAACTAGGGAGGGCAGGAACTGAGGGATAGAGCATTTCCTCTGCAGGGCTGTCTTAAGCATATGTGGTGCTGGGGTGCAAAGATCCGCCTGGTCCCCCCCCCCATTGCCCAGTCCCAGGTGCACAGGAGGGCGGAGCAGGCCGGCTGCCTCAGCGTCTCGCTGGCTCGGTTGCCCTCGAACTCACGGCACAGAGCCACACGCAGCAGAAGAGCCCACCGCGGTGCTCTGACTGACGGGCGGGCTCTTCCCCAGACTCAACTCTCAGGCCCCGGACTCTCAGTCTGGCACCCCCAAGAGCCCGGCGCCAGGGTGCCCCGCACCCCTAGCACCTATGGGTAAGACGGCCCTGCTCTTCTGCATGCAGAAGGTCCCATGTTCAGTCTGGCAGGATCTCCAGGTGGGGCTAGGGAAAAGCTCCCTGTCTTTTAATCCTTCAGAGCCACTGCTGCCAATCAATCAATCAATCAATCAACCAACCAACCAGTATCATTTTATTCGAATGCTGCCTTTCCACAGTTAAAACCATTCTCAAGGAGGCTTGCAACATGTAAGGATTAAATAATTACAAACACAATGAAAGTAGCTGTAAGCTATAAGTAAAACATCAAAATGAACACACTGAACAAAGAAGATACAATCAATCAATCAATCAGTTGTCCAGTAGCACCTTAGAGACCAACTAAGATTGTTCTGGGTACAAGCTTTCATGTGCATACACACTTCTTCAGATACACACAAAGTGTGCATGCACATGAAAGCTTATACCCAGAACAAACTTAGTTGGTCTCTAAGGTGCTACTAGACAATTTTTTAATTTTTTATGTTTATTTCGTCTGTGTCAGGCCAACACGGCTACCTGCCTGAACAAAGAAGGTACAAAATAAAGACACAAAAAAGGTTATACCCCCCCCCCCCATGAACCTCTTAAAAGCACCCCGGCCCAAGAGATTGTTCATCAACCTCTGCTTTTGTAGCTGGAGTCAGTCTGGCCCCTGCCCTCAGAGCCTGCAAGGCAGGGAGCAATCTTCCAGGACTCACAGCTAAGAAAGTCTCAGCTTTTGTAGCTGGAGACCAAGACTCTGACTCCGTGCAAGCTTCCTTTGTTCCTATGAAGCAGCTTGTATAATATTAGTTTCAGTTGTACTGAAATACAGTACAACAGTCTAAAAACTCTCTGCGGCCCAACCCAGCACCTCAAAGGAAATAAGCTAAAAAAGGATTGCCTTAGAATCATGAATAGCCCCTTTAAAGAAAGCGGGCCATGCATATTAGTTCCAAAAGAAGAGAGATGGAAGCAGAAAGGTCTTCATGTCCTTTTTGAAAGCTTGCCCTCCATGTTCCTATTTGACCAGTTTGGTCTGAGGACTTGCACACAAGGGCCAAACAGTTTTTGCTCTGTGCCTTTACAGAGTTGAGCTTTCAACACAGCAACCTTCCTATTAAAGTTTGGCAGTTTCAGATACCTGCGCTTTTTTAATTTAAAAAGTCTGTTTCAGCAAGCTTAACCCAGATGCAAAAACCAATTGGGTATGCCCATTTTAAAATGTTCCTGCTTTTATTTATAGATCAGTGATGGTTTTAATGTACGCTGCACAGGGATTATTTGATTTAAATGATTTTCTAAATTATCCTACGTAAAATAAATCACGTGAAAGATAGGTGCATTCGATATCACTTGGGAGGGAGTTCCGAGACCAAGAGGCCAACACCAAAAAGGCTATGACTCTATTGCCCGCCAGCCTTTTAAATCTTAGTATTGGGCTTCATACAGGGACAGGCAGTCCTTCAAGCAACCTGATCCCAGACTAGATCTTCAGGGATCCTCTCTAGCTATGCTCTCCTTTCTATGTCCAGCTATCCTTTGTCAACAACAAATTGTTGCTGTTTTTTGTTGTTGAATATATGCTATATGAAGGGACGTGGGTGGCACTGTGGGTTAAACCACAGAGCCTAGGACTTGCCGATCAGAAGGTTGGCAGTTCGGATCCCCGTGACGGGGTGAGCTCCCGTTGCTCGGTCCCTGTTCCTGCCAACCTAGCAGTTCGAAAGCACAGCAAAGTGCAAGTAGATAAATAGGTACTGCTCCGGCAGGAAGGTAAACGGCGTTTTTGTGCGCTGCTCCGGTTCGCCAGAAGCGGCTTAGTCATGCTGGCCACATGACCCGGAAGCTGTACGCCGGCTCCCTCGGCCAATAAAGCAAGATGAGCGCTGCAACCCCAGAGTCGGCCATAACTGGACCTAATGGTCAGGGGTCCCTTTACCTTTACCTATATGCTATATGGTAATTGATGGACCTCATAGGTACCTAAGGCCATTTGCACGTGTTGCCCTGCAACCAGTCCATGCAGAATGTAGGGACCCTATATATAGAAAGGAGCAAACCAGTGATATTTGAGGGAGCAGGCGAGGCCCATGACTTACACCATGGGAGCCTACACAACTCAAAACACTGTTGCTGTAGGTAGGATTTATTTTATTTGTTTTTTATCTTATATTTTGGAAATGTGCATCCAGGTTATTTTTCCCTTTAAATTTTTTTTGGGGCCCCCAAGAGAGTGGAGCCCTAAGCCATAGCTTGTTTAGTTTATACAATGGACGCTTGGGTTGTGAACGTGATCCGTGCGGGATGCACGTTCGCAACCAGCAGCATTCGCAACCCGTATCTGTGTGTCTGCGCACGCGCGGGTTGCCATTCGGCGCTTTTGTGTGTGCGCAAAGCACGATTTAGCGCTTCTGCACGTTCAGAACCACCCAAACCCAGAAGTAACCTGTTCCGGTACTTCCAGGTTTCGGCGATCCACAACCTGAAAAAACGCAACCTGAAGGGCCTGTAACCCGAGGTATGATTGTACATAAATCTGGCACTGGTGCAGATGTACCCTTTAACTTCGTGGCCAAGTGAGGATTCAAAGCCTGGTCTCTAGTCTGACACTCTAACCACTATGCCCCCATTGCCTCTCTGCAGGTGCACTGTGTTTCTCCCAGACTACACCACATCTGACAGGCGTATTTATCACTCATTCACCCGCTAGCTCATCGTTAGGCAGACTCTGCCCCTCCTTTAATTGTTCTTGAGGTTTTTTTAATCTCTCCGTTTATGTTTCTTTTCATCCTTTGATTAGTCAACTGCAGATTACAGCAGGTGCGCGAAGCAGATTGAGGCCTGCATTATCTTGTTGCAACTTTTGAGTGGGGGGGGGGAGACTGCGCCCCAGTGCTGGGTGGGGCCAGAGCCTCCAAAAGCAAGGGCAGAGCATTGCATCTTCTGTGGAAGAGCCCTTTCAATATTTGAAGGTGGCTCTCCTATCTCCCCGGGGACGCAGGTGGCGCTGTGGGTTAAAGCCTCAGCACCTAGGGCTTGCCGATCAAAAGGCTCGGTCCCAGCGCCTGCCAACCTAGCAGTTCGAAAGCACCTCCGGGTGCAAGTAGATAAATAGGGACCGCTTACCAGCGGGAAGGTAAACGGCGTTTCCGTGTGCGGCTCTGGCTCGCCAGAGCAGCGATGTCACGCTGGCCACATGACCCGGAAGTGTCTCCGGACAGCGCTGGCCCCTGGCCTCTTAAGTGAGATGGGCGCACAACCCCAGAGTCTGTCAAGACTGGCCCGTACGGGCAGGGGTACCTTTACCTTTACCTTTACCTCCTATCTCCCCAGCTCCCTCAACCATTCCTGATGCGTAATATATACATATATCTTAGAGCCGGCTCCATGGAATTGAATGGTACTTGTGTCCGAACAAAAAACAGCTTTCTTGGCAGCAGATCCTATTGATGGTGATAATGATGATCTATCTATCTATCTATCTATCTATCTATCTATCTATCTATCATCTATCATCTATCATCTATCTTCTTCTTCTTTGGCAAGCCCTCGTAGCTGAGTAAGATTGTCTTCCATAAACACGGTTTTAACAATGAGTCCGTAAGTGACTGTGGAGGCCAATTCTGGATCCACACGTCCTTCCATAGTGGGGACATTAGTTTCCGGGCAGGAGTTGATCACGGTGTAGATTTGCCAAGCATGCCTTCCTCTTAGCACATTTCTCCCTTGCGTCCTGAGTTCAAGTGTCTTCAAAGCCCATGACGCCTATGGTCAAGGCTGTTCTCCAACTGGGGCACTCGCCGGCCAGCGTTTCCTAGTTGTCGGTGTTTATACTACTACTTTTTTTTAGATTTGCCTTTAAACCTCTTTTGTTGATCACCAGCATTATGCTTTCCATTTTTAAGTTCGGAATAGAGTAGTTGCTTTGGAAGACAATCATCAGGCGACTGCACAACATGACCAGTCCAACGAAGTTGATGTTGAAGAATCATTGCTTCAACATGGGTGATCTTTGCTTCTTCCAGTACACTGGCACTAGTTCGCCTGTCTTCCCAAGTGATGCGCCAAATTTTTCAGAGACCTCGTTGATGGAGTCTTTTGAGGAGTTGGAGATGGTGTTTAGAAGTGGTCCATGTTTCACAAGCATAATTTATTATTTACAGTGGTGCCTCGCAAGACGAAATTAATCCGTTCCGTGAGGCTCTTTGTAAAGCGCTTTTTTCATCTTGCGAAGCAAGCCCATTGGCAGCTTAGCGGATTAGCGCTATTAGCGGTTTAGAGGCTTTTAGCGGATCAGCTGATAAGCGACTTAGGGCTTAGGAAAGGGGGGGGGGAAAAAACCCCGCAGGAACTCGCAAGACATTTTCGTCTTGCGAAGCAAGCCCATAGGGAAATTCGTTTTGTGAAGCGCCTCCAAAACGGAAAACCCTTTCGTCTAGCGGGTTTTCCGTCTTGCGAGGCGTTCGTCTTGCGGGGCACCACTGTATTCCCTGCCCATCTGGCTGGGTTTCCTCAGCCTCTAACAAAATATTTAGGAATATTGAGGAAGAGGCAGAAGAGGCAGAGGCAGAGGAACCAGAGACCAAATTGCAAACATGCGCTGGATTATGGAGAAAGCTAGAGAGTTCCAGAAAGACATTTACTTCTGCTTCATTGACTATGCAAAAGCCTTTGACTGTGTCAACCATGGCAAACTATGGCAAGTTCTTAAAGAAATGGGAGTGCCTGATCACCTCATCTGTCTCCTGAGAAATCTCTATGTGGGACAAGAAGCTACAGTTAGAACTGGATATGGAACAACTGACTGGTTCAAAATTGGGAAAGGAGTACGACAAGGCTGCATTTTGTCTCCCTGCTTATTTAACTTATATGCAGAATTCATCATGCGAAAGGCTGGGCTGGATGAATCCCTAGCCGGAATTAAGATTGCCGGAAGAAATATCAACAACCTCAGATATGCAGATGACACAACCTTGATGGCAGAAAGTGAGGAGGAATTAAAGAACCTTTTATTGAGGGTGAAAGAGGAGAGTGCAAAATATGGTCTGAAGCTCAACATCAAAAAAACGAAGATCATGGCTACTGGTCCCATCACCTCCTGGCAAATAGAAGGGGAAGAAATGGAGGCAGTGAGAGATTTTACTTTCTTGGGCTCCATGATCACTGCAGATGGTGACAGCAGCCACGAA
This sequence comes from Podarcis cretensis, assembly GCF_951804945.1. NCBI lineage: Eukaryota > Metazoa > Chordata > Lepidosauria > Squamata > Lacertidae > Podarcis > Podarcis cretensis. The sequence continues at coordinate 101,218,090 of NC_137174.1, forward strand.
ATTAAAAGACGCCTGCTTCTTGGGAGAAGGGCAATGACAGGCCTAGACAGCATCTTGAGAAGTAGAGACATCACCTTGCCAACAAAGGTCCGTATAGTTAAAGCTATGGTTTTCCCAGTAGTGATGTATGGAAGTGAGAGCTGGACCATAAAGAAGGCTGATCGCCGAAGAATTGATGCTTTTGAATTATGGTGCTGGAGGAGACTCTTGAGAGTCCCATGGACTGCAAGAAGATCAAACGTATCCATTCTTAAGGAAATCAGCCCTGAGTGCTCACTGGAAGGACAGATTGTGAAGCTGAGGCTCCAGTACTTTGGCCACCTCATGAGAAGAGAAGACTCCCTGGAGAAGACCCTGATGTTGGGAAAGATGGAGGGCACAAGGAGAAGGGGGCGACAGAGGACGAGATGGTTGGATAGTGTTTTCGAGGTTACCAGCATGAGTCTGACCAAGCTGCGGGGGGCAGTGGAGGACAGGAGTGCCTGGCGTTCTCTGGTCCATGGGGTCACGAAGAGTCGGACACGACTAAACGACTAAACAACAACAACATATGCGAGGATGACATGCAAAGGACCGGACTGCAAATATTTTGGCATTTTGAGTTCCTCAGTGTGTGCATCCTTGCAAGCTGCGTCTTGTGCCCCCCCTCCTCCTCCTGACCCCTTTCCTTGTGTCTTTGCAGGAGTGTCCTGTGGCCCTTGAGCCTCTTCTCTCCTGCTGAGCACAGCTGGGTGGCAAAGTTGTTTTTCCTGCTTGTGTTTTGTCCTCCCCTCTTACTTCAAAGCAGCCGAACTCTGCCTTTTCACTTTGAAGCCTAAGTGGATCTGATTCTTAAGGGGGCCTGGCAAAGCATGAAATTGCTGTCAGCTCATCTCTGGCTTCTTAGAGAGCATCCTGCGCTCTTTGTCTCTCTTGTAGGTAGAGGATTACGCCATCCTCTTGAGGAACTGGCAGGAAGGGAATTATCCCAGGACTCCTTTGGAGTCACAGCAACAAGGAAAGCTAATGCTATTCTAGGCTGCATCTGCAGAAGTCTAGGGTCCAGTTCAAGGGAAGTCATTGTCCCACTCTATTCTGCCTTGGTCAGACTACATCTGGAGTCCTGTGTCCAATTCTGGGCACCACAATTTAAGAAGGATGTTGATAAACTGGAAAGTCTGCAATCAAGGAGGGCGACCAAGATGACCAAGGGTCTGGAAACTAAGACTTATGAGGAGTGGTTGAAGGAGCTGGGCATGTTTAGCGTGGAGAAGAAACGACTGAGAGGAGATATGAGAGCCATCTTCAAATATCTCAAGGGCTGTCACATGGAAGAGGGAACCAGCTTGCTTCCTCCTGCTCTGGAGGGTAGGACTCGAACCCATGGCTTCAAGTTGCAAGGAAGGAGATTCTGACTCAACATCAGGATGAACTTTCTGACAGTAAGAGCAGTTTGGCAGTGGAACAGACTCCTTTGGGAGGTGGTGGTCTCTCCTTCCTTGGAGGTTTTTAAGCAGAGGTTGGATGGTTTGAAAAACAAAAGGTTCTGACCTCCTTTTTACTCCTTTGCCTAGTCCTCAGACCTTAGTTGGCACAAAAGAGTCTTTGAGAAAGAGTATTCTTGCAGAGTATTGCTGCTTTTATTCTTTAAAAGTCTTCTTCTCCAACCACGAGTGACAGCTTTTACACACACCAAACACAACCAGCTTTCTACCACCCAACAAACTCACACCAGGAAACACTAACATTGACCACTCTATATATACAGGTACAATTTGGTGAAAGGTTGCATGAGTCATTGTAGGCCACTGACTTAGTTCTTTTAGCATTAAAGAAACAGTTGCCAATTTTTAGCCAATTTTTAGCCATGACAGGTCATCTGTCATGGGTGCTTCAGTTGAGATTCCTGCCTCGCAGGGCTTTGGACTAGATGACCATTGGTGTCCCTCCCAAGGCTATAATTTTATGAGTCTATGAATTAGGCATTTCCCCCTGTCCAGGCATTTCCTTGGGGTAGGACAACCCCAAAGGACACCCACTCAGCAGCATGGATGTGGGCAAGAATGGCAGGGAAGGGCATTCCTCCCCCCCCCAAAAAAACCCCAATAAAAATACATAGATAACTGAGGCTCCCCCCTCAAAAAAAAAACACCTGAAAAATTCTGGCTAAGCCCTTGCCCAGCAACACCAAGTTTGGGATCTCTTTCAGTTAGCCATGACCCCCCCCCCCTCAGAGCTGCAGTGGGATCCCCCCCCCTTTCTCTGCTGTCTAGAAGTGACACTTTCACACCGACTTTGCATTCATTATCTAAAAGCAGCTGCAGAATTTTACGCCTGCAAAGGGATAAGTCCTGCCACAAGCATGCTTGCATTTGACACTTTGTAGGGCATCTTCCCCCCCCCCCCCATGCTAGCACTTTCTTGCAGGGCTCTGGTATGAGTGCACAGCGTTTCCCAGCTCCTCCCAGCTCCCGGGCAGGATGTAGCCCCCCACTCCCATTTTGATAGGGGAAGCTGATCCACAGGCACGCTCCCTTTGTCTGTGTGTCCTCTCCGTCCTCTGAATTGACTAGGGCAATTGTTGTTTACCTTTCTCAACCTGTGGGTCCCCAGATGTTGTTGAACTACAGCTCCCATCACCCCTAGCTAGCAAGGCCAGAGCTCAGAGATGATGGGAGTTGTAGTCCAACAACATTTGGGGACCCACGGGTAGAGAACCACTGGACTAGGGCAACCCATGTAAAGGTCAGCACAAGATCTCTGTCAGATTCGTCCCCCGGTCCTGGCTGCTAGGGGTGGGGGGCTTTTTCGGTGAGAGCAATGGTGCTGTGTCCCAAATGAGATTCTGGAAGAGACTACCAGGGAGGAACTGTCTTAGGAAACCCCCCCAACCCCCAAAATGCATCCTCCCCTCTTATGTAATCATGCCAACGGAAGAAACATCCTTAGTGAAATATAAAAGCTTTGTTTTAACTGTGATGCAAGGTGCATGTCAGGCAGATGAGAATTAGGAGTAATTATGGCTACTCTTTTTATGGCTACAGCTGGAAGCAGAAATGCTTCTGAGTCCCAGTTGCTGGAAACCAGTCTTGTGTTCGAATCCTGATTGCTGGTTTCCCTTTGGTGAATCTGGTCAGTCCCTGTGAGAACAGGTCGCTGGGCTAGATGCCCCCCCACACACACACTTTGGCCTGATCCAGAAGGCACTTCCGTTCTCGTCTTCATTTATTTTTATTTTTTATTTCATAAAATTTATACTCTGCTTGAATGCGGGTGGCAAGGGGGCACCCTCAAAGCAGTTTATGGAAAAATAAAACCATAACATCAGGAAACAATTCACAATGCATTGAAACGTACACAAACTTAAAATGCAAACTTAAAAAGGTAAAGGTAAAGCAGACCCCTGACCATTAGGTCCAGTCGTGGCCGACTCTGGGGTTGCGGCGCTCATCTCGCTTTATTGGCCGAGGGAGCCGGCGTACAGCTTCCGGGTCATGTGGCCAGCATGAGTAACCCGCTTCTGGCGAACCAGAGCAGCACACGGAAATGCCGTTTACCTTCCCGCCAGAGCGGTACCTATTTATCTACTTGCACTTTGATGTGCTTTCGAACTGTTAGGTTGGCAGGAGCAGGGACTGAGCAATGGGAGCTAACCCCGTCGCGGGGATTCGAACCGCCGACCTTCTGATCGGCAAGTCCTAGGCTCTGTGGTTTAACCCACAGTGCCACCCGCGTCCCTTTAAGAATACAAACTTTGCTGGTCTCTAAGGTGCTACTGGAAGGATTTTTATTATTATTATTATTTTAGAATACAAAAATAGATTAAAATTCGCGCCAGCATTTTCTGTGCGCCTGGGTGGGCGCCGAAAAGAATGCAGTGTAGATGCCTGCTTGGTATCATGAGGCAGGGAGTTCCAAAGTGTAGGTGCTGCCACACTCGCTTCATGCTTAAGCAAACATGGCTGGCCCCACTGCGTCTGCAGTGAATCCTGGAAACTTTAAAATTAGCAGCAGAAAACAAGAAACTGCATTGCAGCTGGCCAAAGACAGCTGGTCTGACAGCCCCTCTGCACAGGGGAATGACAACTGTGTTCTCGGTTCTGTGCAGGGTGGAATCTCCTTGCCTCCGCAGTCGGAGGCATCAATGCTCCTGAATGCCAGGAGGCAAGACTTGCTCATGTGCTCGGATCCTGTTTGCTAGTTTCCAACAGGCAGCTGGTCGGCCACCGTGAGGACCAAGAAAGGGATGGTAGAAGGCAAAGAAATGCTGAGCCAATGATGCCCTGCCTCTGTTTCCCCCACTTTTCTTCTTCTCCGCTATTTCATAAAAAAAGAAAGAACTCAAAGTGACAAAAATTATTATTAATAATAATAATAATAATAATAATAATAATAATAATAATAATATTTTTTATACCCCACCCTCCCCGGCTAGAGCCGGACTCAGGGTGGCTAACACCAGTAAAATGACAATAAAAACATAATGGGGGGGGGGCAATTTAAAATACAAGCTAAAAATGCAATTTAAAATGCAGCCTCGTTTTAATTATAGCCCATAGATCAAAACCATAAGGGTCAGACTGAGTCCAAACCAAAGGCCAGGCGGAACAGCTCTGTCCTGCATGCCCTGCAGAAAGATGTCAAGACCCGCAGGGCCCTAGTCTCTTGTAAAAGAGCGTTCCACCAAGTCGGGGCCAGTACTGAAAAGGCCCTGGCCCTGGTTGAGACCGATCTAACCACCTTGCAACTTGGGACCTCCAAAATGTTGTCATTTGTGGACCTTAAGGTTCTCCGCGGGGCATACCAGGAGAGGCGGTCCCGTAGGTACGTGGGTCCTAGGCTGCATAGGGCTTTAAAGGTTAAAACCAGCACCTTAAACCTGACCCTGTACTCCACTGGGAGCCAGTGCAGTTGGTAAAGCATTGGGTGAATACAGTGGTGCCCCGCAAGACGAACACCTCGCAAGAAAACCCGCTAGACAAAAAGGTTTTCTGTTTTGGAGGCGCTTCACAAAACGAATTTCCCTATGGGCTTGCTTCGCAAGACAAAAATGTCTTGCGAGTTCCTGCGGGGTTTTTTCCCTTCCCCCCCCCCCTTTTCCTAATCCCTAAACCGCTTATCAGCTGATCCGCTAAAAGCCGCTAAACCGCTAATAGCGCTAATCCGCTAAGCTGTCAATGGGCTTGCTTCGCAAGACGAAAAAACCGCTATACGAAGAGCCTCACGGAATGGATTAATTTCGTCTTGCGAGGCACCACTGTATGCTCCCATGGCAAGGACCCCGTAAGGAGCCTTGCTGCAGCATTCTGCACCCGCTGGAGTTTCTGGTTGAGCTTCAAGGGCAGCCCCACGTAGAGTGAGTTACAATAATCCAGTCTGGAGGTGACCGTCGCGTGGATCACTGTGGCCAGATCAGGGTGAGAAAGGAAAGGGTAAAGGTAAAGGGACTCCTGACCATTAGGTCCAGTTGTGACCGACTCTGAGTTGTGGCGCTCATCTCGCTTTATTGGCCAAGGGAGCCGGTGTACAGCTTCCAGGTCATGTGGCCAGCATGACAAAGCTGCTTCTAGCGAACCAGAGCAGCACATGGAAACGCCGTTTATCTTCCCGCCGGAGCGGTACCTATTTATCTACTTGCACTTTGACGTGCTTTGGAACTGCTAGGTTGGCAGGAGCAGGGACCGAGCAACGGGAGCTCACCCCGTCATGGGGATTCGAACCGCCGACCTTCCGATCGGCAAGTCCTAGGCTCTGTGGTTTAACCCACAGCGCCACCCGCGTCCCAAAGGAAAGGGACCAACTGCTTAATACAGCGGAAATGGGAAAATGCCACATAAAGCAATACAGACAAAACATATATTTAAACAGTTGAAAGCAGGAGTCAATGAAGCATTGTGGAAGCAATTGCTTGAATAAGGAAAAATCCACAGGTGCCTGAAAGTTAAAACAGAAGGTGTTTCCTGTGTGACAGTAATAGTACCTCCAGTTTGGGGGCAGTTTGTCTCTTAGTTCCTGTTGCTGGAGATCAAGAGCAATAGAGGGCTGTTCCCTTCATGTCCTCTGTTAGATCGGTCTTGGGTCTGATCCTGCAGCCTCTCCCTGTTCTTTTTTTGATGTTCTCCACTGTGCGTTACCCAGGAGACACCCGCATGTCAGCACGTGACAGAGCTCAGTGTCCTATCTTCTCCCTTGCAGGCTGGAGTTTGCAAGTAAGCTCCTTAGGGATCAGCGACTGGGGGCAGGAAAGCTTCAGCCAGGTTCCTATGCACCCTTTTCCCACTTCAAAATGGGGGGGGGTAGGTCTCAAACTTAGCCACCCCCAGATCTCCTCCAGGCGACTTAAATTTCACATTAGGGATTTGTGCAAATAAGGGGGAAGTTTTGGGCATTGCATAATTTGCTCCCCAATCCAGATGTTTCTTAGCCCAGCTGGATTTCTTAGCCCAGCTACTGGGGGGAAAGGAAGGAAGTTTATGAACATTGAAAGAATTCATTCATCCCCTCGTTCGTTTTTAGCAGTTATTAGTCATCTTTTCCGAGTCCTGAAAGCCACAAGAATGAGGAAGTCCCATAGCTCAGTGGGGCAGAGGGCCACCTTTGCACGCAGAAGGTCCCAAGTTTAACCCATGAAAGCATCTTAGAGTGGGAAGGGATCCCTGGAGGTCATTTAGCTCAACCCCGCGCAGAGCTAAAGTCCAATCAGAGTTCAAGAATTCCTGAGAGTCGAGCATCCAACCTCTTCTTGAAAATCTCCAGGGAAGGATCACCCCCACCCTGCCTGTAATTCTGGAGAGATGCTGGTACAGATCAGCTTCATCTGCTCCTCAGAATGATCTTAGAGCAGGGCTCAGCAAACCTTTTCAGCAGGGGGCCGGTCCAGTGTCCCTCAGACCTTGTGGGGGGCCGGACTGTAATTTGAAAAAAAAAATGAACGAATTCCTATTCCCCACAAATAACCCAGAGATGCATTTTAAATAAAAGGGCACATTCTACTCATGTAAAAACACGCTGATTCCTGGTCCATCCGCAGGCCAAGTTTAGAAGGCGATTGGGCCGGATCCGGCCCCCGGGCCTTAGTTTACCTACCCATGTCTTAGAGCATCACTAGCATTCATACTTTGCTTTGCCTCCGTTTGTGCCATGCGTCGCCTCCCTCATCTCAGTTTATTTCGGATCCTGGTGCATAATCAATTGCACGCCATCTAATTGGAGAGGAAACGTGTTTTTTTACGAGGAGAAGGGATTTAATTAAACGTGAAATGCCTATCTTCGGAGAACGCCTGTAAATTATGGATGCGCCTTTGTGCGTAATATTAATTGATGCGACAGACGCCACGGCACTTTTCCATCAGAGGGAAAGAAAAATAGGAAAGAGCTGAAATTGCGTATATGGGTTACGCAGTAGGTGACATCAGATGTGGGGCTTTCAAAGCACAATGCTTTGCTGGTCTTCGGAGCTAGCAGAGCGCTGTGCTTTTGTCACCCCCGCTTTGATTTCAAACTGCACAGGCAAAAACAGGTCGCCTGACTGCTTTGTGGTGCCAAATTATTGACAGGTGAGGAGCTCCATCCGCCTGTCAAACTTGGCGAATGCTGGGGCTTGGAGGACCATCAGCTGGACCCAGATCTCCACCTCTGGTATAGCTACTGTGTGGGAAAAGAATGATCATAGATGATAGCTTAAGAATTGGAGAGCTGGAAGGGACCCCATGTGGTCATCTAGCCCAACCCCCTGCATTGCAGGAATCAAACAAAAAGGGCCCCTGACAGAGAGCCATCCGACCTCCAAGGAAGGAGAGTCAACCACCTTCTGAGGAAGTCCATTCAACCAGCTCTCAGAAGGTTATTCCTGCAAGAACCTCCTTTCTTGAAACTTGAATCCATTGGTTTGGATCCTTGCTCCATCTTCCATGGGGCAGCCCTTTAGGTATTTGAAGGTGGCTGTCATAGCAACCTTTCAGTCTTCTCTTCTCCAGGCTAAACCTACCCAGCTCCCTCACCCGTTTCTCACAAGGCTTGGTTTCCAGGCCTCTGAACATCTCTGTACATTTTCCAGCTTGTTGGTTTCCTCCTAAGATGGTGGCACTTAGAACGGGACACAGGACAGAAAAATGATTTCTGTGGGGGACCTCAGGCCCCACTTACCCCTGAACATCTTCTGTGGTCCCCACTGCACCCCAGACAGCCCTCCATGGGCATTGCTGGTAGATACCTGCATGCCAACCTGAGCCCAACTGAATTTGTGTGTGTGTGTGTGTGTGTGTGTGTGTGCATCTTTTGATCCAAAGGAGGTTTTGTATCTGAGGCCAACAGTTGATCTTCGCTGCTAGTTCCCTGAAGCTTCAGTTAGAAGCATGTCTGGTGGATGGTGAGAAACTGTTGACAGTTTAAAATAGAAAGGAACGCAGAAAATTGAGGGCCATAAATGTTTAAAAGCCTCCGCAGAGCACAAAGACAGCAGGATCAAAAAGGACAAAGTTGAAATGACTAAGTTTAAAAGCACCAAAAAGAGACACCGAGATGCCCCAGCGACTGGAAGGTCCTTGTCTCTTACGAAATGGTTAAGGAGTTCTGGTACCTGTCTCATTGGGAAGAGAATAGGGGGTATAAACATAGAATATGATCATGGAATTGTAGAACTGGAAGGGACCACAAGGGTCATCTAGTCCAACCCCCTGTAAGGCAGGAATCTTTTGGCCCAACATGGAGCTCAGACCCACGACCCTGGAAGAGCCTTGTGCTCTACCAGTTGAGCTATCCCAGAAGTGACAGAGAATAGTAGGATTGGCCCAGTGTCAGGCCCCTGTGGACCTCCTGGTGTTGCTAAACTCCAGCTCCCAGGCAGTATTGCCCAATGGTCAGGGCTGATGGCAGCTGGAGTCTAAATAAATATCCAGACAGCCGTCCCTGCACTGGGGTCAAATGCAGAGTTTTGTCAGGCAACCGAGAGGTTCAGGAAAGGGCAACCAACAATGATCAAGGGGACGGATCAACAATATGAAGGAAGCTTGGGACTTTTTAGAGAACAGGCAAGGAAGAGGCGGACTGATAGAGTTTTGCAAAATTATGCATGGCCGGGTGAAAGTGGGAAGATTGAAGATTTTCTTCGCCAGAAGGGTGGGGTATAAATAATAAATTATTATTATTATTTCTCCCTAGCACTAGAACTCGTGAAAGGTGAATGTTGGAAGATTCAGGACAGATAAAAGAAGGGGCTTCTTAGTTAAACTGTGGAACTCGCTGCCACAGGAGGCAGTTATGACCACCAATGACCCAACGATCAGGGATGGTGTTAGCTGGAGTCCAATTAATATCCTGTTCTGGGGTGAAAAGCAGAGTTTGGCTGGGCAGCCTCCTTACATTTTGCACATGCTCCTATGTCTGTGTTTATGATGCTTATTGATGCTGAAAAAGCCTTTGATAATGTCTCATGGGCCTTCATACTGAAGGTCCTAGAGGAGATGAATTTTGGAACGACATTTATAAGAGAAATAGAAGCTATTTACTCCAGGCTAGAGATTGATTATTAATAATACCATTACTGAAGAATGCAACCTTATGAAAGGAACAAGGCAGGGCTGTCCTCTTTCTCCGCTGTTATTTATATTAGTGTTAGAAGTCCTGACGCGTAATATAAGAGCCGATGAAAATATTAGAGGAGTAAAGGTAGGCAGTAAGGAATTTAAATTGAAAGCATTTGCAGATGGTTTAGTAATTACGGTAGAAGACCCAGATGTTTTGAACTGCAGCTCCCATCAGCCACAGAGATGGCAGCCCCAACATCTGGAGGGCACCCGTCTTTCTTAGGGGCTAGAAACTTCACAAGGAGGAAGCTGAGAACTCATAGACTCCTGGGCTCAGTCTGCCTGCCCCAACCTTCCCTAACCCGCTTGGTGTGTTTTCTTCCCTCCTTGCCCTCCGCCAGTTGTCACGGATGAGACCCTGAGCTTCATCCAGAGGAGCCGCCGTTTGCTGGTGGTGCTGAGCCCCAACTACGTCCTCCAGGGGACGCAAGCTCTGCTGGAGCTGAAAGCGGGCCTGGAGAACATGGCGGCCAGAGGGTCTATCAAGGTGATCCTTGTCCAGTACCAGGCCATCAAGAAGAGCAAGGTCAAGGAGCTCAGGCGGGCAAAGGCCGCCCTCACCGTCATCAAGTGGCAGGGGGAGAAGTCCAGCTACCCTCGGGGAAGGTTCTGGAAGCAACTGCTGGTGGAGATGCCCGTCAAGAGTGGCCGGACCAAGAGCTCCAGCCAGGAGCAGAACTTTGCCCAGCCTCCTCTGGCAGATGTCTGAGGACAAGGGGAGCTTGAGCACCCAGCGCTGGGGTGAGGGAGAGGTGTAGCTGGAGAGCGAGGGTTTCTGGGATGGAGGGCACCCTCTCTCAAATCCCAAGGGCCCAGCTGCCTCTCCCCTCCAGCGCCTGACTTGAGCCTGCCGAGCCTGCCTCGGTTTCCCTTTGGACGCCAGCCCACAAAAGCCAAATTGTTTTTCTACTGGAGCGAATCAGTATCCTTCCAGGTTGATGTGGGAGCAATGAGGTCTTGCCTGCCCGCCCCCCAGTTTGGCGCAAGAGATCTTGAGGGCCTCTGAAGGCCATTCTCCCTACCTTGCAACCGATCCCCTGGCCTAGAGACCAACTGTGATATTTCAAAACTCTGCCAGGGTTGGTTGAAAGCCCCCACCGTCCGTAACCCAGAACGCAGAGCAGGTAGGGAGTTTTTTGCCCTGTGAAGGCAAGGGGCTGCATTTCCTCACCCACCCGCCCTCCTGTTGAAGCAGCCGATGTAGAATCATAGAACTGCAGAATTGGGGCCCAAGGGTCATCTAGTCCAACCCCCTGCAATGCAAGGTCGTGGGGGGGGGTGCCTTCAGGTCAAAAGCCCCATTCTCTTTCCTGCATCCTAGGAGAGTCTGGGTGTTTCCTTTTCCTTCCACCATTTCCCATCAGCCTCCCTTTGCTCCCATCTCCTTTCGAACGGAAAGCCATGTTTGGAACGGTACGTCTTTTTTTTTTAACCCCCATGTTCAGTATTATTTCTCATGCCATCTGCCTCTAATCTGCTGGGAGAGTCACACGGACAAGTTTACATAGAGTTCTTGCTGGTGAGCCTGGGAGAACAGCCCCACAGGGTGGGATTTTCTTTTCGTTCTCAGATTTGATGGAAGCAGTTTTCCATCTTTCGACTTAATTCACACAAACACACACACAGAAACCACAATGCAACTGGCTGTGGGGTTCCAAAGCCCATTTACGCAGCTGTGAGATCTCCATCCCTGAACTCGCTCCAATGGTGGGTTGCATGTTCGGCGGCTGACACCAGCAAGCCAAAGAAGAACCATGTGTGATCCTTCACCACAGAGACGCAGAGAGACGTCTCAGGGTTCCTGATTCCTTTCTCTCCCACATCTCAGGGTCTGTGGCCAACAGCAGGTGCTTGCCTTCTGTGGCAGACTCAGAACATCCTAGAGCCAAACCATTTCTAGCATGTGCATGATAAAAGATAGGCTGAGCAGGTTGTGCCTGGAACACCCCAATGACATTTGACCTCTGGGCTGCTGTTTCGGGAGACGTGATCTTAAACTTCTTGATGGAGCAAAGATTTAAACTTGGTGCATGGAGGCTAAACCCATTACGTGCACCAGTCCTGGACCATGCATCTTCTGATGTGGGTGTTCTAGTGAATGAATTGGCTCTTCCAAGCACCCTTGCAGTTAAGCACCACCCTGCTCACCGTAGGCGACTAGGGCTTCCACACAGGCGAGCAAGTGGGCTGGCAGAGATGGGGCAGAGTCCTCCAGAGCCCTCTCCCATACCCTACAGTGGCCTGTCGGAGGAGAGAAGCCCTGCCCTCCGCTCTGCCCAATAAATAACTTTGATAGTACTCACGGAGTTGGAAGGGACCCCCAGCGGTCATTTAGTCCAACCCGCTGCAATGCATACATATCCCAAAGCAGCTGGAGGGCAAAATAAGGTTGGCAAAGAGGTTGCAGTTGAGAATCCATCCATTCATCTCCTTTTGTTGCCATTTTTGTTAACACGTTGCCAGTTCCCCACCTCCCTTTCCTTATATCATCTGCTTTGAAAAGGGACCTTGTTTTAATTTTGTTGCGTTCAGTTTGCATTGAAATAAAACGCTTATTTTGATACTTTTCCTTTTTGTGCTTCAGTTCATTCTCCATGTCTCATGTGTGTGTGTCTGCTCCTTCCTCCTCCACAACCCCAGTTTATTTTCCCCATTCGGCCATCAAGAGAGGGGTCGGCCATTAGCCAGGTCTCAGAAGTTCCTTTGCAGTCTTGTCACAACGAGTAGGAGCGGAGTCGGGTCACACCACCCTGGGCTCAGATGGGACTGACGTGTCCATGAGGCAGTAAAATTCACAACCCTTCCCCAAGGAAGCGGATACATTGGGTGGTCTTCAGCCAAGACTCACTTCGAGGTTGCCCATTGAAATAAATGAGCATGACTCAGGTCCATTAATCCCAATGAATCTACTCTGAGTAAGACCTAATGCCACCCACTAGGAATATAATAAGATGCCTTTCAGTGGGTTGTCTTGTTTGGCAAACACTCGTAGCCAAATAAGATTCCTTGAACACGGTTTTAACAGTGAGATAATAACAATAACAATAATAACAACAACAACAATAATAATAATATGATGGTGGTGGTAATGATGATAATGATGATATATTATTTATACCCCTCCCATCTGGCTGGGTTTCCCCAGCCACCCTGGGTGGCTCCCAACAGAATATTAAAAACATGATAAAACATCAAGCATTAAAAACTTCCCTAAGTGACTCTGGAGGCCAATTCTGGATCCACACATCCTTCCACAGTGGGGACATTGGTTCCTGGGCAGGAGTTGATCACGGTGTGGATTTGCCAAGCGTGCCTTCCTCTTAGCACATTTCTCCCTTGCGTCCTGAGTTCAAGAGTCTTCAAAGCCCACAACACCTTTGGGAAAGGCTGTTCTCCAACTGGAGCGCTCGCAGGACAGTGTTTCCCAGTTGTCGGTGTTTATTCTACATTTTTTTTTTAGATGTGCCTTGAGACAGTCTTTGAACCTCCTTTGTTGACCACCAGCATTAAGCTTTTCATTTTTAAGTCTGGAATAGAGTAGTTGCTTTGAAAAACGATCATCAGGCATCCACACAACACGACCAGTCCAACGAAGTTGATGTTGAAGAATCTTTGCTTCAACACTGGTGATCTTTGCTTCTTCCAGTACATGGGCATTAGTTCGCCTGTCTTCCCAAGTGATGTGTAAAAAATTTTGGAGGCACCGTTTATGTGGGTTGTAGTCAATGCTAGTCCCATGAGGAGCAAACCCACCATAATTAATAGACACGACTAGCTTAGATCCATTGATTTCAGTGCATGTTCTCTTTGTGCTCTCCTGCAAGCCCCTCTGGACCAGCCCTGGTGTTGTATACAATGAGGCAGCTGCCAAAGGGGACAGAGAGAAGGTGTTGGAGGACAGAACACTGGGTGCCGCTTGGCTGGTCCTTGCGCCCCCCCCCCCCAAGATAGCCTTCTGCTCTCAGAGGGCAGTGGAGGACCTTGTCCCGTCCCCAGTCATCACGTCTTGCCATCTTCTGTGCAAGGAACAAGAGGTGTGGGAATGTTAAGGATAGTAAAGGTAAAGGAACCCCTGACCATTAGGTCCAGTTGCAGACGACTCTGGGGTTGTGGCGCTCATCTCGCTTTACTGGCTGAGGAAGCCGGCGTACAGCTTCCGGGTCATGCAGCCAGCATGACTAAGCCGCTTCTGGCGAACCAAAGCAGCACACGGAAACGCCGTTTACCTTCCCGCCAGAGTGGTACCTATTTATCTACTTGCACTTTGATGTGCTTTCGAACTGCTAGGTTGGCAGGAGCTGAGACCGAGCAACAGGAGCTCACCCCGTTGCAGGGATTTGAACCACCAACCTTCTGATCAGCAAGCCCTAGGCTCTGTGGTTTAACCCACAGCACCACCCGCATCCCCATTAAGGATAGTAGGAAAGAGTATATTGAATACGTATTATCCTTCCTTCACTCACGCTAGTGAGTGATGTAGCAGAGCAGACTCCCCTTAATATAGCTGGAATCTAGTTTACAGACTCGTTTAAATCTCTTAGTTAAGATTATTTCCCAGTGTCCCCTTTGATCCCTCTTAAAAGAATAAAGACACGAGAGTCTTTCTAAGTAAAGTAACAAAATGTTTACTCACATTTCAGCTCACGATTTGTTCCCGGAAAGGCAGGCTTTACTTAATAGTTACACAAAGAAACTGTGAGTTGATCTCATATGGAGTCTGAACTCATGTGCTGCTGGCTGAGAGCCAGCAGACAGCAAAATTACATTAATACAACAAAATGGCTGCAGGAGAGCAGCATGGCAGCAAAAGAGCAAGACAATAGAAAGACAAAAGTGACCGAGAAAATGACTGCGTGATTTGGCTCTTTGATGGAGTCTGCCAGAGCCATGCCCATCTCCCAGGTCACATGCAGAGGGAGATATTCCATACCAGTGGAACAGGAAGTTACAACGAATGAATGAATTTTTATTTGTGTCAGCCATTGGCCATAGCAATAAAACAACAGTACAATATGCAAAGAATAGAAATAAAAAGTCAATTATATAAAATACATTTTAGGGTTTTGAATCAATAGTCAAATAGTGGACCTTATTCTGATTACCTCAGCTAATAACCTTGCAACCTTTGCTGTCACCTGCTCATCTTGATCTGCCAAGAGAAAGGACACGGTGGCAGTGGCTGGGCAACCCAGAATGGACAATAAAAGAGGGGTGGTAAGTCTTTATAAAGAGTGCAAGCCAGAAGGGCATGTGCCACCGATTCAGGACTGCCATCTCCACAGGGCCATAAGCATTTTTTGTGTGGCGTCTGTTGGAATCATCCCTCAAGTCCAGCCGAGGGCAACACATTCAATCTCGTGAGAGTAAAAGCATGTCTATAGGGTGCCAGAGAGTCAAAATGGGAAGGTGGAAAATAGTCATACCACGGGCAGAATTTCCTTATTGTGGCCAAGTTGTTCTGACGCTCGATATCATTTCGGCGCTGACAAATTAGACTGTTTGCCTTACTAAAACCCAACGTGAGTAGCTGCTGTGGTGATAAACCACAAGAGTGAAGTTTCTGATAGACAATTTTAGTTTCCCTGACTGGATGTCCCCCTGCCTGTGCCCATGCTAGGGAAATAAGGAATGTTGCATTTGACTGCATCAACGGATTACATCCCACAAGATGAGGTCCTGACCCTTCACCTGTTGTCAGGATCCCAGAGAGCTGGTCACCTCAAAAAGGATACTGTGGAGTTAGCAAAGGTTCAGCAAAGGGCAACCAGAATTATCAGGCAGATGGAGGGACTCACCTTGGAGGAAAGGTTTGGGACTTTTCACTTTAGCGATTGCCCTTGGGGTCCCTTCCAGAGATTCAGCTCTCGGACAAACATTTCTCCGATGAAAATAGGGGCATCAGGAAGCTTCTTCCGTGTCTGATCTCCTGCACACATTTTGTTGTTGTTTAGTCGTGTCCGACTCTTTGTGACCCCACGGACCAGAGCACGCCAGGCACTTCTGTCTTCCACTGCCTCCCGTAGTTTGGTCAGACTCATGTTTGTAGCTTTGAAGACACTATCCAACCATCTCATCCTCTGTCGTCCCCTTCTCCTTGTGCCCTCCATCTTTCCCAACATCAGGGTCTTTTCCAGGGAATCTTCTCTTCTCATGAGGTGGCCAAAGTATTGGAGCCTCAGCTTCAGGATCTGTCCTTCCAGTGAGCACTCAGGGCTGATTTCCTTAAGAATGGAGAGGTTTGATCTTCTTGCAGTCCATGGGACTCTCCAGAGTCTCCTCCAGCACCAGAATTCAAAAGCATCCATTCTTTGGCGATTAGCCTTCTTTATGGTCCAGTTCTCACTTCCATACATCACTACTGGGAAAACCATAGCTTTTACTATATGGACCTTTGTTGGCAAGGTGATGTCTCTGCTTTTTAAGATGCTGTCTAGGTTTGTCATTGCTTTCCTCCCAAGAAGCAGGCGTCTTTTAATTTTGTGGCTGCTGTCATCATCTACAGTGATCATGGAGCCCAAGAAAGTAAAATCTCTCACTGCCTCCATTTCTTCCCCTTCTATTTGCCAGGAGGTGATGCGTCCAGTGGCCATGATCTTCATTTTTTTTTGATGTTGAGCTTCAGACCATATTTTGCGCTGTCCTCTTTCACCCTCATTAAAAGGTTCTTTAATTCCTCCTCCCTTTCTGCCATCAAGGTTGTGTCATCTGCATATCTGAGGTTATTGATATTTCTTCCAGCAATCTTAATTCTGGCTAGGGATTCATCCAGCCCAGCCTTTTCGCATGATGAATTCTGCATATAAGTTAAATAAACAGGGAGACAAAATACAGCCTTGTCGTACTCCTTTCCCAATTTTGAACCAATCAGTTGTTCTGCACACATAGATGTGGCTATATACCTGCACACATAGATGTGGCTATAAACATCTTCACCTGTCACCTTCATCCAATTAAAACCTCTCCACCCAATCCACCTCACAGCATTGTTGTAAAGTAAAAAATGTGTGAGGGAAGGGATCATTTGCAACAATTTCATCGATAACCTGCCATGAGTCCTTGTCAGGGAAAAGAGTTGGAAATATAATAATAATAATAATAATAATAATAATAATAATAATAATAATAATAATAGAAGAAGAAGAAGAAGAAGAAGAAACTGTGAGAATGATCAGGAACATTACTAAAGGGTGAATCCTTACTTCTGAGTAAATATGCTGAAGTTTGCAGTGTCAGGCTGCCCGGTCTTGACCCAGTTACATGGGAGCAAGCTGCATTGAATACAGTGGGACTTACTTCTGAGTAGACAGTGTCAAGCAACACTTCCCATGTTCCCTAAGAAATAGCTGGTTTCGGAAGCATTGCAATGTAATAATAATAATAATTTTATTATAATTTATTATTTATACCCCTCCCATCTGGCTGGGTTTCCCCAGACACTCTGGGCTGCTTCCAACAAAATATTGAAATACAATTTAAGAATTTACAGTGGACTGGTGACATTTTCCACCAAAATTATAGGAAGGGCTTTGTATGCCAGCGTCACAATTTCCTTCATTTGGTGCAGGAATTTTATTGTCAGTATAAACAGGGCTCCGCTTTTTCCACCTACAGACACAGACACACACAGCTTTTAATTGTTTTCTGAGAGGAGGAAAAAAAAAGGAAAATCAGAACATTCTGGGATCAAATCAGAAACTGGGGTGGCTTCTGTAATTCCAGGACTGTCCCTGGAAAATCAGGGAACTTGGAGAGTATGCAATGATTCTCTGACTAGAACCCACTGCTGGAGAAAATGCCTATATATATATAATTGTAGAACTGGATGGGACCCCAAGGATCATCCAGTCCACCCCCTGAAATGCAGGAATCCACAGCTGTACCATACGGGGATCAAACCTGCAACCTTGGCGACAGCTGCAAGAATGCTTTTTGCCCAGGGGTGGAAAGAAGAGAAAACTCCAACCAGAGAAGAATGCAGAGTCAAAATAATGGAATGTGCCGAAACAGCAAAAATGATGGGGAGGATAAGACACCAAGATGACAAGAAATTCAATAAGGATTCGGAAAAAAATTATTGAGTATCTTAAAGATCACTGTAAATATCTGAAGATGTTAGCAGGGTCGATTTAATACTTGTAATATAATTTGATAAGGTTAAATGTGGGTTTAAATAAGTGTGGGTAAGTATAATTCGATGCAGTAAGGTTGAAAACGAAAAGATAAATGTTGGAAGCTGGGGGGGGGAGGTAGTCGGGGGATTCTGAGAATCCCGCTACAGTGGTACCTTGGTTCTCAAATGGCTTGGTACTCAAACAACTTGGAACCCAAACACTGCAAACCCGGAAGTAAGTTTCCCAGTTTGCAAACCTTTTCCGGAAGCTGAATGTGCTCCATTTTGAGTGTTGCACTTCTGATCTGAGTGTAACGCTTAGATCTGTCTGTTTTTGCTATTTATTTTGCATTTTGGTTTTTGTGGCTCTTTTTGTTTTTGTGACTCTGTGGAACCCAGTTCAGCTACTCATTGATTGATTGATTGTGCGACTGCAGTACATTGTTTCTTGCTTTCATTTTATGGATCAATGCTCTCATCAGATAGTAAAATTCATGTAAATTGCTGCTTTAGGGGTTGTTTTTAAAAGTCTGGAACAGATTAATCCGTTTTGCATTACAGTGGTACCTCTGGTTACATTCTTAATTCGTTCCCTAGGTCTGTTCTTAACCTGAAGCAGCACTTTAACTAATGGGGCCTCTCGCTGCTGCCGCACCGCCACTGCGCAATTTCTGTTCTCTCTTTTTTTATATATATAATATTTATTCAAAATTTTAAAGGTTACAAAAAAGAGAAAAAAGAAAAATAACAAAAACAGAAAAAATACAATCAATTATAAAAAAAGAACAAATCGAACCTTTACATAGCTTTCTTTCCTTTACTTATTTCCTTGACCTCCTCACACCTCCCATTTTTGTATTCTAATTCAAATTGCTATTTCAGCAAATCCTTTCAACCTTGTTTTTATCTTTATAATTTGTCTTAATATACTATAATAATCCTTCATCTTATTTTTATCCTTATATCTTATCTTATTATACTATAATTTCCAATTCTTTCTTTCACCACATAACCGTCCACTTTTACTTTGTCCAATCTTAACTCTCATCCAAACCTATATATCTATACTTATTCTTAAGACGTTTCCCTAAGGTCAAAAAAGATTCCATTCCACGAATTTCCCATCTCTCATTAAGAAAACAAAAAACAAATTATATTATATACACTTTAAATTCCCAATTTCCTTCCACCAGATCCCTTCCCCGGTTTCGGTCCCCAGCAATAGTCCATCAATCTCGTAAAGCCATCAACCCGGAGGCTCTCAAATCTCTTCCATGTCCCCTTTGCCAGTCCTTTCGATAGTCTTTGGTATTGAAAACTAGATCTCAGGGAAGCTCCAACCCAACAGTAATCATATTCCTTCCTACCAAACTTCCATGGTTAAAAATAGTGCCTATAGGATATTCCAAATCTTGTTTCACGCTCCTTTCAAATCCAAAGTTCAAAGCAAAGTTCATAACCCATGGTACTATTTCTGGGTTAGCGGAGTCTGTAACCTGAAGCGTCTGTAACCCGAGGTACCACGGTACTTTCTATGGGAAAGCATGCCTTGGTTTTGGAACGCTTTGGTTTTGGAACGGACTTCCGGAAGAGATTAAGTCTGAGAACCAAGGTACCGCTGTAATGTATAAATGTGATTCTGTTTAAAATGAATGTTATTTCTAAAAATTGTGGGGAGGGAGGAAGAACCTCCAACCTTGGCAATATCAGCGCCACGCTCTAACCAGCTGAGCTATCCAGGCTGATATGGGTGCAGAGACCTGACTGGCGTCCCTTCCTTTCCCCCTCAGATACCACAGAAGCCATTTTCGACTTCATCCAGAGGAGCCGCAAGATGATTGTGGTCCTGAGTCCCGACTACCTCCTGGAGAAAAGCATCAGCATGCTGGAGTTCAAGCTGGGTCTCTTGTGCCAGAACAACATCGCCACCAAGCTGGTGGTGGTGGAGTACCGCCCCCTTCTCCATGCCCACCCCAACATCCAGCAGCTGAGGGAGTCGGTGGCCTTTGTGGCCTGGAAGGGAGAGAGGTCCAAGCGCCCCGGCTCCAAATTTTGGAAAGCCCTGCGCTTGGCGCTGCCTTTGAGGAGCCTCAGCACCGCCAGCAGCTGCTCCTGGAATGAGAGCTGCTCTTCCCACTCGGACATCAGCCTGGACCATGTCCAGAAGAAGAAAGGACGCTTGAAAGGACCGGCCGAAGCACCCGGCTCCCGGCTGAAAGGCCTCCCCGTCCAAAGGGGCCTGGCGCCGCTGCCCAGGTCAAAGGCCAAAGACCACGCCAAGCCCTTCCTGGCCTGCCGCTGCTGCGTGGCCTATTGCAACGAGAACCACAAACTCGGGGGCCACGGGCGAGGTGGGGCCAAGCCCAAACCGGGGCCACAGTGCCACCGGACTCCCGCGGGAGAGGCCAAGGGGCGGAGGTTGCAGAAGAGCGAGAAGCCATTGCAGCAGCACCCACCCTCGGCACTGAGCCTTCGCCACTACGCGGACTTGTCAAACAACAATGACTTTTATGTGCTCTAGGTGTCCCTCTCGCCCCCTGGGCATTGGGGTGAGGGGAGAGGAGGTCTCCCGTGGATCGAGGGTCCATGCCATTGGGGTGAGGGAGCCGGCACAAGGGCACAACGCTCTGTGGGATGAGTTTGCGGCCGTGTTAGGAGGCCGGGGTTCCTGTTCCATGAGCCTAGGTAAAGGTAAAGGTAAAGGGACCCCTGACCATTAGGTCCAGTCATGACCGACTCTGGGGTTGCAGCGCTCATCTCGCTTTACTGGTCGAGGGAGCCGGCGTACAGCTTCCGGGTCATGCGGCCAGCATGACTAAGCCGCTTCTGGCGAACCAGAGCAGCACACGGAAACGCCGTTTACCTTCCTGCCGGAGCGGTACCTATTTATCTACTTGCACTTTGACGTGCTTTTGAACTGCTAGGTTGGCAGGAGCAGGGACCCAGCAACAGGAGCTCACCCCATCATGGGGATTCGAACCGCTTACCTTCTGATCGGCAAGTCCTAGGCTCTGTAGTTTAACCCACAGCGCCACCCACGTCCCTTCGTCGAGCCTAGGGATCCCCCAAAATGCACACACAGATCAGGCAGCTCAGAATGTCTCGAAATTAGGTACAATCCCTGACACTGGAGAAGGTATCTGGCTAAAGGTGGCTGAAGGTCTTGAGTATTCCCTTTAGCAGGTGCTTCAAAGATGTCTAGGTCCTCAAGGATGGCCAGGAGCATTGTAAAGGGGCAGAAGCTGCTGCTCCAGAGGGGACGACCCAAACCAATGGAGTAATGCATCTCGTTCTGGGCACCCCAGTTTAAGAAGGACATTGACAAGATGGAAGGTGTGCGCAGGAGGGCAACCAAGATGATCAAAAGTCTGGAAGGGATGGTTGAGGGAGTTGTGTGTGTTTAGTCTGAGCAAGAGGAGACTGAGAAGGGAAAGATGGCCATCTGTCATGGATGCTTTAGTTGGGATTCCTGCATTCAGGGGGTTAGACTAGATGTCCCTCCAGGTCCCTTCCGAGACTACAATTCTATGGTACGAGAGCCAACTTCAGATATCTGAAGGGGCGTCACATGGAAGACGGAGCAAGCTTGTTTTCTGCTGCTTCAGAACCCACAGATTCAAATGAGGAGGAAGGCAATTCCAACTAAATTTTAGGAAGAACTTTCTGGTGGTAAGATCATTTGGAATGGCCTCCTTGAGAAGGTGATGAGCTCTCTGTCTTTGGAAGTTCTGAAGAGGTGGTTTGATGACTCTCAGGACCCCTTCCACCTCTACCATTCTTTAACTCTCGTTGCAATGCTGGCATCCCAAGGGTAGTGGAGAGCCACTGATGTGTGGTTTTCCCTATGGAGCCCAACCACGGCAAACCCACTCACCCATCCGTTCTGCATTTCTTGTGGGTTCAGACTGCTTATGATTTAGATCTGGAGTGAGTCATCTCAAATTAGGCAAGAACTTGGTCAGAAATGCAAAAAAAAAAAAAAGAGGATTATTTTGGTGACAAATGTTTGGAGTTCTTTTTAAACCTACCTTTTCAGGATCTTAAATTATTTTTTACAAAGGCATGTTGTATGGGTTTGGGGAGAGTCGTGTTGTTTGGTTTGGGGAGAATTTTCAGATTCTTTGCTTTGGCGCTGTTGCTCTTTAAACACTTTGATAGATAATAATTTTTTTTAAAAAAACCCTTAAATGAAATGAAAAGAAAAGAAGAAGACTTGGTTGGGTTTTTGAAGTCAGGATGCTGAAAAAGCCATTGTTGGGAATTGGGAGTTCATTTCTACGAAAGATTAAAAAATAGAAGCTGAAGAGCTGCTATTGTGTCCTAGGTTCTCACCCTTGTTTCTCCCCGGGGCACCCACTGCAGCGGCTGCAGCGCCCACTGTCCCCCCCCAGAAAGCTCCCCTGCACCCCACTGTCTGGGAAGTGGGTGAGGAGTGGGATGCAGAGCCTGAGACAAGAGACGGGTGGTGTCAGAGCTGCCTCCAGGTCCCAGCTCACAGAGGACCAACGCTAGGCTGTCGTTATGTACAAAAGTCTTTATTGAGATTCAGTTTCCATTTTAAAGCCGCAGCGTGCAGCTCTACGTCCCGACCTTAGACCGGCGAAGTCCCGTCTGAGTCTCCTCCCCTTCCACACCAGTTTAAGACCCTCGCCTTGCTCCACCTCTTCCTAAGTTCCTTTCTCCTCTGGGCCCTCCTGCCCGCTAGGGTCTCATCCTTCCTGGACTCCTCTGACGCTGACCCTGATGATTCTTCCCCCTCCTTCCGGCGGGCTTTAGGACCTGGTTCCCTATCCGGGCTACCTTCTGTGCCGCTCGCCTGTACATTTGAACTTGGCGTGCGCGCCCAGCCTGCAACTTTCCGCTTGACCGTTCCCTCGCTTTCCGATGGAGGCGTGGCCACCCCTGACTCATCTTCTCTCGCTGGTGGTGCATATGTGGGCTCTGATACCTGGGACTCCTCCCCCCCACTGCGCTCTGGTGGGGAAGCTGGTCCTGATTTCCAACTGCTGCTCTGGGAGTCCCCGCTGGCCCCTTGTTTCTGGGGTGTCCCCCTTGGGTCCCCCCTTGCCCTGCCCATCGGCGCCCCCTTCTGTGAATCTTCCGATTCGCTGGAGAGGCTCACGGAATCTATTGGGCTGCTGTCATCCTCTCCTACGCTGCCCTCGGATTGCTCCCCTCGCTCTCCATCTCCTCTCCTCCCTGCGCTCCCGCTGAGTCCCTGACAGGTGGGTTTCTGGGAGATGAGAGGGCAATCAGGGGCCAGAATGGCTGTGCTCTGTATCCACAAGTTGGAGGGAGCAAAACTGCTGAATCCCAGTTTCTGGAAGCTTCAGCAGGCGAGGGGGGGGGGCTCTTGTGCTTGAATCCTGCTTGGGGGGGTTCCCACAATGGGCACCTGCTTAGCCACTGCTAGAACAGGAGGCTGGACCAAATGGGCCATTGGCCTCATCCTGCAGGCTTTTCTTATGTTCTTATGATTGCAGTGGACGCTCGGGTTGCAAACGTGATCAGTGCGGGAAGCACATTCGCAACCCGCAGCGCCACGCATGCGCGGGTCACAATTTGGTGCTTCTGCGCATGTGCAAGTGCAGAAATCTGGAAGTAACCAGTTCCAGTACTTCTGGGTTCGCCGCGGTGCACAACCCGAAATCGCGCAACCCCAAAGCATCTGTCACCCAAGGTATGACTGTACTAGGTCTTAAGAAAAATAGCTCCTTTTTTTGCAAATACAGTGGTACCTTAGTTCTCAAACATAATCCATTCCAGAAGTCTGTTCCAAAACCAAAGCGTTCCAAAACCAAGGTGTGCTTTCCCATAGAAAGTAAAGCAAAACGGTTTAGTCCAGGCATAGGCAAACTCAGCCCTCCAGATGTTTTGGGACTACAACTCCCATCAACCCTGACCACTCATCCTGTTAGCTAGGGATGATGGGAGTTGTAGTCCCAAAACATCCGGAGGGCCGAGTTTTCCTATGCCTGGATTAATCCATTTCAAACTTTTTAAAAACAACTCTTAAAACAGCAATTGAACATGAGTTTTACTATCTAACGAGACCGTTGATCCATAAAATGAAAGCAATAAACAATGTACTGCAGTCACACAATCAATCACTCGGTAGCTGAACTGGGTTCCACACAGTCACAAAAACAAAACAAAAAGAGCCACAAAAACAGAAATGCAAAATAAATAGCAAAAGCAGATAGACCTCAGCGTAACACTCAAATTGTCAGTATAACACTCAAAACGGAAGCGTAACACTCAAAACGGAACACAAAAGTTCGCAAACCGGAACACTGACTTCCGGGTTTGCCATGTTTGGGTTCCAAGTTGTTTGAGTGCCAAGGCGTTTGAGAACCAAGGTACCACTGTAACAGTTTTGAAAGCAACTTTCCAACTGGCCCCCAAAACAGAAATCTGCAGTCTGTTCTTTTTACATTGTACCCAGTCAGATGGGTGGGATACAAATAATAAATCTTCTTCTTCTTCCTCCTCCTCCTCCTCCTCCTCCTCCTCTTCTTCTTTTTCTTCACTTCCCAGCATTTGCAGGACAGGCGCTCACACCATGCATGTTTCCTGATCTGAATTGCACCCCCAAAACTGCTGTTTGCCTTACGGGTGTCAGAGGAAAACTGATTTTCTCCTTTACAGATATCAAATGTGAGCCAGTGTGGTGCAGTGTTTAGAGCGCCGGACTAGGACCTGGGAGACCCGGGTTCGAATCCCAGCTCCGCCCTGGAGCCCACTGGGTGCCTTGGCTGTCTCACAGTCTTGACCAGCCTCACAGGGTTGTTGTGAGGCTAAATGGGAGAGGGAGAGGTGTGTAGGGCACATTGAGCTTTTTGGGGGGAAAAAGGGGGGGGGGAATATAAATCTAAAACTGAATTAAGCTGACACTGCCCCGTTCCAAATCAACTCTCAAGGAAGTTACTCAGGACTTGATTCTATTTTTCCAGAGGGATGTGGGTTTGTTTTTTTTTAATTATTAAAGAATAAAGAAATTGTAGGAAAGCATAAACCCAGAGGGTTTTGTTAGACAGTTTGTAGGAACAGACCCCCCCCCCGCCCCCCGGCTATGATTTTGGGAGTTTTTCTCTCTTCCTAATAACTCTGGACTGGACAAAAAATAATTAATTTTAAAAGTCTTAGAAAATGAGCATCACCGAAGCGTAAAATTAAGGCTATCTGGGTGGACCAGAAAGAGGCAGCTTAAAACTGAAAAGGAGGTTTGGGGGCGGGGGAGAGAGAAAATCATTAAGATCTAAATTGTTTTAAAAATGGGACAGTGGGGGCGAGGAGGGAAGTGTCCCTTGCCGCACTTTCCCGCCAGCTGGGATGCCTCTTGGGTGACCTTCGCATCCATGGCTCCGCTCCTCTCCTTCAACCCCCTTTTTTTTGGGGGGGGGAGCCTGTTTCTTAGCACTCAGTCCATCTCTTTTTCCGTGCTCAGAGCATGATGGACGGTTTCCGACTGAGCCAGTCTCCCAGTGAATCGACAATGGATTCTGAAAGTTCCCCCAGAGATGTATTTTTGGACAGGAATGTGGCAAGGCTATATTTCCCCCCTGCCATTCCTCATCCCTTACTCTCCCCACAAACAGTATTTTCACAGTCCTGACATATGTGGGAGCTTGAAATAGCTCCTACTTCTGCCCCGGGGGAAGATTTAGACATTGCATCCATTAAGAGCATCCCTTCTCCATCTTTTGTTTAAAAAAAGGCCTTTTCAGAGATGCAGCTGCTATTCCTCCGCTGGCTGTTCCCCTCCCCAGATCGCGCCCCTCTCCAGGATTTTCTCTGCAAAAGGTCAGCAAACCTCTGGGTCTCAGGCCTGTGGAATGTGGCCCCAAATGTTTCAGACCTGAATCATGCCAGCTTGTTTGTGCCAGAACAAACCAGAACTTGTGGACATCCAGTGGAGATGAATGTTGGCAGGTTCAAGTTGGATGTGATTAAGGACCGGCATGCCTTTGCAGGGATTTGTTGCCGAAGCTTCTCTTTCGAATTAGAAACCGCTAGAAGATAATAATAATAATAATAATAATAATAATAATAATAATGAATTTTTATTTATACGCCGCCATCCCCGGCCAGAGCTGGGCTCAGGGCAGCTAACAGCAGTAAATTTACAATAAAAACATAATGGGGGGGGAGGGGGAAGAAGAGGAAAAAATACCAATTTAAATTATGGGTTAAAATACAATTTAAAATACAGCCTGATTTTAATAGTAGCCCATAGATCAAAACCATAAGGGGAGGGGAACATAAGGGTTAGACTGAGTCCAAACCAAAGGCCAGGTGGAACAGCTCTGTCTTGCAGGCCCTGCGGAAAGATGTCAAGTCCCACAGGGCCCTAGTCTCTTGGGACAGAGCATTCCACCAAGTCGGGGCCAGTACTGAAAAGGCCCTGGCCCTAGTTGAAACCAATCTAACCTTCTTGAGGCTCAGGACCTCCAAAGAGTTGTCATTTGTGGAGCTTAAGGTCCTCTGTGGGGCAAACCAGGAGAGGCAGTCCCGTAGGTGTGATGTCCTCTGGCTTGGTCATCTTAAAAGTACCTTGCCAACAAAGGTCCATATAGTTAAAGCTCTGGTTTCCCCAGTAGTGATGTATGGAAGTGAGAGCTGGACCATCAAGAAGGCTGATCGCCGAAGAATGGATGCTTTTGAATTCTGGTGCTGGAGGAGACTCTTGAGAGTCCCATGGACTGCAAGAAGATCAAACCTCTCCATTCTGAAGGAAATCAGTCCTGAATGCTCACTGGAAGGACAGATCCTGAAGCTGAGGCTCCAAGACTTTGGCCACCTCAGGAGAAGAGAAGACTCCCTGGAAAAGACCCTGATGTTGGGAAAGATGGTGGGCACAAGGAGAAGGGGACGACAGAGGACGAGATGGTGGGACAGTGTTCTCGAAGCTACCAGCATGAGTTTGACCAAACTGTGGGAGGCAGTGGAAGACAGGAGTGCCTGGCGTGCTCTGGTCCAGGGGGTCACGAAGAGTCAGACATGACTAAACAATTAAACAAACAGAGTGCCCTCCCCAGGAGTCCCCAACCAGGTCACCATAGCCAGGTCACCCTTGTGGAGGTAAAGCCAGGACTTGTGAGTTGCAGGGCGTGATTTCTTTGTAGACATGAGACAAATGCTCTACGCAGCCCCAGCTCAGTCCTGGCTTCTCTGCCTCAGCTCCAGTTTCAGTGCTTGTTCTTCTGGGATTGTTGCTTTTGCAGAGAAGCTGGCAGAAATGAGCCACGAGCTGACATTTCGGGAGCATCTGTTTACAGAGGCACCTGGTCACCATTGGGACTGGTTGGCGGGAAGGCAGGGAGGTGACCAGTAGGTGGCACCAGAGCCAATGAGAGCTTGAGCCAACTCGTCATGTCCCCATGCTCCTCTTCCTGGCTGAGTTCTGCAAGAACAGCGCTGAGACTGAGGAGGAGAAAGCTGGGAGGCAGGGTCACTCACTGGGCTGGAAATAAGTAAGGCAGTGTTATGTACTGGGTTGAATAGGATCCAAACTGCAGCAGTCTGATTGGCCCTAGAACAATAGGATCCAAAAGGCAGCAGCCTGATTGGTCCTAGAACAATAGGATTCAGAATGCAGCAGTCTGATTGGTCCTAGAACAATGCAGCAGTATGATTGGTTGGCAGGAACTACCCAATCATGCTCCAGATAGAAGTGAATCCACAACCTGATTGGCTTACAGTAGAATTCCGGAATTAGCCAATCATGTGCAGCCCATTGTGTAAATAATGTATATAAAGCAGATACCTTGAGGGGACTTTCATTCATTCCTCCTCACCACTATGAGCTGAATAAAGAGCATGAAATCACTTTGCGACTTTGAGTATATTTCACTGGCGACGAAGGTGGGATCCCGCTGAGCTGACTGCCACACACAGCACCGCAGCACCGCCACCTGCCGCATCGCTGCCTCGCACCGTGTATCCAGGCTTCAGCTCCGGGACACAAGGAACTCAGAATGGCAACCAACAGCAGCTTTTCGCCGTTCAACCCAGCATCTGGAGACTGGGAAGCATACGCCTCCCGTTTCACCTTCCTCCTAGAAGCCAAAGGGGTCACCGATGATGCCAAGAAGAGGGCAATATTCTTCAGCGTCTGCGGAGAGGAGACGTTTGAAATCGCCCGGGCTCTCCTTGCGCCTGAAGACGTCGCTACTGTTCCATACAAAACAATAATGGAACAGCTGAAGGGGCACTTTTCGCCGCAGCCCTCAGTGGTGGCTCGTCGAAATGCCTTCTACGCAAAGCGGCAAGCCCCTGGGGAAACCATAACTGGGTTTGTGACCTCTCTTCGCCAAGCCGCCCGGTTCTGCAACTTCTCAGAGCTGGAGAACATGCTTCGTGACCGCCTCGTCGGTGGCCTGAGGGATGAGAAGCTGCAACGACGCCTCTACGCTAAGAAGGACCTAACGTTCCAGGTCGCTCTGGAGGAGGCCCTGGCAACGGAAGCTGCCGAGAGGTCGACGCAAGAGGCACGGCCGAGCCAGCCATCCCAACCGAGGGTCCACCATGAAGACCTCACCGACGACTCAGGATCCAACAGGGAGGAGGTGCACCGAGTACAGCAGCGCACTCAAGCAGCCCACATACCACAGCTGCCTCGACGAGAAGGAGGGAACTGCGCAAGCTGCGGAGAAAGTCACGAGAGGAGGACCTGCCGTTTCCGCAATGCAGAGTGCAGGCAGTGCAGAAAATCGGGACACATCGCCCGGGTGTGTCGGGCTCGGCCCACCCGACGGCAGGCATCAGATGACCAATCCAAGAGCCCCAGGTCCCGGGGCCCAACGCACCAAGGCAACTCGACTGAGCTCACGGACTTCCAGGTATACCAGTTGCCCCACCCCAACGTAGAGAAAATTTATGTTGACGTACAGATAGAGGGGGCCCCATGCCGCATGGAGCTTGACACAGGTTCAACTCTATCCATAATCTCGGCAAGGACCTTAAGGAAACTGTGTCCTACTGGGGGTCCCAAACTCAGGCCGGCCCCATTCACCCTCCGGGACTTCCAGAAACGTAAGGTCCCCACAATGGGGGTGGGGACCTTCAGGGTGCAATACCGAGGGCGGACGCGGCAACTGGAATTGCTGGTGGTCAAGGGCCCCTACATTAGCTTACTGGGATTGTCATGGTTTGGACCACTGGGGCTAGCCGTCACCGGGGTGAACCACACTAGCTTACAAGTGGACGTGGACGCCATATGCAAGGAATTTCCGGGGGTTTTTGATGGGAAATTGGGACAGTATACGGGCCCCCCCATTGCTCTACAGCTTGACCCCGCAGTACGACCGGTCAGGCTCAAGGCCCGCCGGGTCCCG
Organism: Podarcis cretensis; assembly: GCF_951804945.1. Lineage (NCBI taxonomy): Eukaryota > Metazoa > Chordata > Lepidosauria > Squamata > Lacertidae > Podarcis > Podarcis cretensis. Next base: position 101,247,099 of record NC_137174.1, read on the forward strand.
TTCGCCCTGAAACCCCGTATAGACGAGGAATTGGACCGGCTTGTGGAGCAAGGAGTGCTGGAGCCGGTGCCTAATGCCCCCTGGGAAACCCCAATTGTCACACCCGTCAAGCCTAATGGTTCGGTCCGCATCTGCGCAGACTACAAATGTACCATAAACAAGGCCCTTACGGCCCATGCATACCCAGTGCCAGTGGTCAGCCATGTTCTTGCCACCCTGGCTGGGTCGAAAATTTTTGGCAAGCTGGACTTGGCCCAAGCATATCAACAGCTGCCAGTAGATGAGGCCACAGCAGAGGCACAGACGATTGTGACGCACAGAGGAGCATTCAGGGTAAAGCGGCTGCAATTCGGTATCAGCGTGGCACCAGGCATATTCCAGAATCTAATGGACTCTCTACTTAAAGGGATTCCTGGCGTCACCCCCTTCTTCGATGATGTGTTGATTGCCGGGCCCACACCAGAGGAGTTTGAGGACCGCCTCCGCACCGTTCTGCACCGTTTCCAGACGGCGGGTCTCAAGGTGAAGCGGGAAAAATGTCTACTAGGAGTGCCGCAGGTGGACTTTCTGGGATTTATGGTGGACGCAGAAGGGGTCCACCCGACTGGGGACAAGGTACGGGCCATTTGTGATGCCCCAGCGCCCAAGAACAAGACTGAACTTCAGGCCTTCTTGGGACTATTGAACTTTTACCATTCCTTCCTTCCCCACAAGGCGGCGGTAGCGGAGCCCCTACACAGACTCCTGGACAAGCGGGCCCCTTGGGTGTGGGGCCAGCGCCAGGAGGCCGCATTCCAGGCAGTCAAGGACTTGCTTGTCTCAAACTCGGTCTTGGCACACTTCGACGAGAGGCTGCCGGTGGTGCTAGCATGCGACGCCTCACCCTATGGAATTGGCGCTGTCCTGGGACACCAACTCCCGGATGGAAGAGAGGTACCAGTGGCATACTTTTCCCAGACACTCAACGCAACCGAGCGGAACTACTCGCAAATCGACAAGGAGGGTCTGGCAATCGTGAAGGGAGTAAAAAAATTCCATGATTTCTTGTACGGGCGGCCCTTCACCGTGGTGACTGACCACAAGCCGTTGCTTGGCTTGTTTGCCCCTGAAAAGCAGACCCCCCAAGTGCTGTCTCCTCGCGTCCTCAGGTGGTCAATTTTCCTTGCCAGCTACCAGTATGCACTGATTCACCGTCCGGGGAAGGCAATGGGCCATGCGGACGCCCTCAGCAGGCTACCACTACCGGAAACAGGCCCCGACCCAGCACCTGCACAAGAGGTTATGAGCCTGGAGCTGCTTCCTGACCGCCCCATTCAGGCACAAGAAGTTGCACACCATTCCAAGAAAGATAGGGTCATCTCCCGGGTCCTGGACTGGGTGTGGAGGGGATGGCCCAGCAGCAGCCCCGGGCCAGAATTCGCCGGCTACACAACCCGCAAACATGAACTGTCGGCCCACAAGGGGTGCCTGTTATGGGGAAGCAGGGTCGTTGTTCCCCAGCCCCTCCGCAAAAGGGTCCTCACAGCCCTACACGAGACACACCCAGGGGTAGTAAGAATGAAGGCCCTTGCCAGGAGTTATGTGTGGTGGCCAGGGATCGACGGAGAGATAGAGGCCTGGGTCAAACACTGCCAGGCCTGCCAAGAATCCCGCCCAGATCCCCCAAGGGCCCCAGTCCAGTCCTGGGAGTCCGCCCGAGCACCATGGTCACGCCTGCATGTGGACTTCGCTGGCCCCTTTCAGGGGAAAACATTCTTCATAGTGGTGGACTCCTACACCAAATGGCTGGAAGTCGCACTGGTACCGTCCACTTCTACGTCTGCAGCCATCCGGGTACTACGCAGGCTGTTTGCAACCCACGGGCTCCCTGACACTCTTGTCTCAGACAACGGGACTGCATTTACGTCAGGAGAATTCCAAACCTTCACAACGCAGAACGCCATCCGCCACATCCGTTCGGCGCCATTCCACCCTGCCACCAATGGCCAAGCAGAACGCATGGTGCGGACCACCAAGGACACCCTTCGCCGTATGACACAAGGGGATTGGGAGTACCGCCTTGCCACATTCCTTCTAGCACAGCACAGCACCCCCAGCTCAACGACTGGCCGGAGCCCCGCTGAACTACTAATGGGTCGGCGCCTTGCAATCAGATTGGACCGCCTTCACCCCGATAGAGCTCAGGATGAGGCAGTGGTGGGGGAAGGCAAGAACCCCCGGACCTTCGAGGCTCAGGACCCAGTGTACGCAAAGAATTTTGGGGCAGGCCCAGCATGGGTACCCGCCACAGTCACCAGGGTCACTGGCCCCGTGTCGTATGAGGTGCTAACGGATGGGGGGCAATGCTGGCGCCGCCACTGCGACCAGATACGGCGACGATTCCCAGGAGAAAACCAGGAGGAGGAAAGGGCAGAGGAGTCCCAAGGGAACAGAGGGGCAGTGAGGCCCATAGAGCACGAGGGGCCAGCAGGAGAGGCAGAATCAGTAAATACAGAGAGGACCTGCGAGGCCGAAAGGACACCGGAACCAGAACCACGACTGAGTGAGCCGGTTGCGCCAGACCAAACAGCCCCATCACAGCCAGCATCCTTGGAACACGAGCCAGAACCTGAACCCCGGACCAGGGGACACCCCAGGCCGCAACGCACACGTAGGCCGCCGGCGTACCTCGAGGACTATGAATGCGACCTCCCGGGCAGGACTGGAACTTAGAGGGGAGGGGTGTTATGTACTGGGTTGAATAGGATCCAAACTGCAGCAGTCTGATTGGCCCTAGAACAATAGGATCCAAAAGGCAGCAGCCTGATTGGTCCTAGAACAATAGGATTCAGAATGCAGCAGTCTGATTGGTCCTAGAACAATGCAGCAGTATGATTGGTTGGCAGGAACTACCCAATCATGCTCCAGATAGAAGTGAATCCACAACCTGATTGGCTTACAGTAGAATTCCGGAATTAGCCAATCATGTGCAGCCCATTGTGTAAATAATGTATATAAAGCAGATACCTTGAGGGGACTTTCATTCATTCCTCCTCACCACTATGAGCTGAATAAAGAGCATGAAATCACTTTGCGACTTTGAGTATATTTCAGGCAGGCAGGTGGGGGCCGGATGAGGTTGGTGGGGCCGTGCCCCATTTGCCCCAATGTACCAGCCTCCTCTTGCAATGACCATCTTCTGAACGCCCTGCACTAGTAATGAAAGAAACCATGTTTAAAGAGGAGATTCTAGGAAAAACCAGTGCTTTTTTTCGGGGGGGGGGGGTGCAGGGGAACGCATACCTCTAAACATTTTGTGGATCTTTGTACTTTTGTCCATTTACTGTATTTATTTTCTCCGATTTGAACTATACAGTGGTGATATTCTTGAGTCAAAATGGCAGTAGCCCTACACTTTTTAAAAGAAAAAAATTGGACTGGGAAGAACTAATTAAGCAACCAAGATTATCAAGGTTCTGGAAGCCAAGCCTGATGAGGAACGGTTGAAGGAGCTGTGTAAGTTTAGCCTGGAAAAGAGAAAGCTGAGATGCGATATGAGAGCCGTTTTCAAATATCTCAAGGGCTGCCACATGGAAGAGGGAACAAGCTTGTTTTCTCCTGCTCCGGAGGGTAGGACTCGAACCCATGACATCAAGTTACAAGAAAAGAAATTCCAACTAAACATCAGGAACAACATTTTGATGATATGAGCCATTCGACAGTGGAGTAGTCTCTCTTGGGAGGTGGTGGGCTCTCCTTCCTTGGAGGTTTCGAAGCAGAGGTTGGGTGGCCGTCTGTCATGGATGCTTCAGTTGAGATTCCTGCATTGCACGGGGCTGGACTAGATGACCCCCTGGGGTCCCTTCCATCAGTACAGTCTCAGGGCTCTGCGTAATACAAGGCTGCTTTGTGTGGGTGTGTTTTCTTTTAATGGCCGCTAGAGGGCAACCAAGGGAGGCCCAATAAAAGGCACTTTCTTCTGTAGCAACACAAATCAGAATCACGTTTTTAAATAATTATAATAATAAAAAGAAATATTTGGGGGTGGCTAGAACTCAAATCACAGCATGATTCCCCTTTGCCCAAAGAACTGCTTGCTAGAGCCATTATTTTTGCAAGGAAACAAAACATACTTCAAGTCAGGAATCATCTTCAAATACTAGGGCTACTGCCATGCGCTCTACGTGGGGCTCCCTTTGAAGGTGACCCGGAAACTACAACTAATCCAGAATGCGGCAGCTAGACTGGTGACTGGGAGCGGCCACTGAGACCACATAACACCGGTCTTGAAAGACCTACATTGGCTCCCAGTACGTTTCCGAGCACAATTCAAAGTGTTGGTGCTGACCTTGAAAGCCCTAAACGGCCTCGGTCCAGTATACCTGAAGGAGCATCTCCACCCCCATCGTTCTGCCCAGACACTGAGGTCCAGCTCTGAGGGCCTTCTGGCAGTTCCCTCCCTGCAAGAAGTGAGGTTACAGGGAACCAGGCAGAGGGCCTTCTCGGTGGTGGCTCCCTCCCTGTTGAACGCCCTCGCATCAGATGTCAAGGCAATAAGCAACTATTTTACTTTTAAAAGACACCTGAAGGCAGCCCTTTTTAGGGAAGTTTTTAATGTCTGACGCTGTATTGTTTTTGATATTTGGTTGGAAGCCGCTCAGAGTGGCTGGGGAAACCCAGTCAGATGGGCGGGGTATAAATAAATTATTATTATTATTATTATTATTATTATTATTAATCCTATTTCCCCCCAGAAGTTTGGGGGGTAAGTAAAAGATGTAGCAGGGTACTATAGAAACAGGGGGACTGGGCTATGGGGCACAAGCCTTTGATTGTGGCCCCTGCATGGCCCCCTCCACACTGAGGATGGAAGGAACTCATGGACTGGCACTGAGTACGTATTTATCTTATTTGCATTTACGCCCCATTTTTCTTCCATCGCAGACCGTGAGGCAGCATAGGTGAGGCCTGCAAATTACCCCCTATCTCAGGGAGCTGTGTCAGGTACTTCCAGATCGTGCCCTGATGGGACCTCGACTGCTGCTGTTAAAATACTTTGACCCATGGAGCCACGATTCCTGGTTCAAGGCTTTGGAGCGCAAGGGAATTGAGCATGCAACATGGGTGCAACGTGAATGCGCAGCGCCTCCAACTGGATCGGGATGTGAGAGCTTGTATCAGAGCACATCATGTTTATTTATTTGTTGAATTTATATACTGCCCTATACCTGGAGGTCTCAGGGCATTTCTCAGAACAAAATCAAAATATGAAACCACAATATACTATATTTTTCTGTGTATAAGATTATAAAGGTAAAGGTAAAGGGACCCCTGACCATTAGGTCCAGTCGTGGCCGACTCTGGGGTTGCGACACTCATCTCGCTTTATTGGCCAAGGGAGCCGGCGTACAGCTTCCGGGTCATGTGGCCAGCATGACTGAGCCGCTTCTGGCGAACCAGAGCAGCGCACGGAAACGCCGTTTACCTTCCCACCAGAGCGGCACCTATTTATCTACTTGCACTTTGATGTGCTTTCGAACTGCTAGGTTGGCAGGAGCAGGGACCGAGGAACAGGAATTCACCTCATTGTGGGGATTCGAACTGCCGACCTTCTGATCGGCAAGTTCTAGGCTCTGTAGGACAAATGTAAAGGTAAAGGGACCCCTGACCGTTAGGTCCAGTCGTGGCCGACTCTGGGGTTGTGGTGCTCATCTCGCTTTATTGGCCGAGGGAGCCGGCGTACAGCTTCCGGGTCATGTGGCCAGCATAACTAAGCCACTTCTGGCGAACCAAAGCAGCGCACGGAAACGCCGTTTACCTTCCCGCTGGGACGTGCTTTCGAACTGCTAGGTTGGCAGGAGCTGGGACCAAGCAACGGGAGCTCACCCCGTCGCAGGGATTCGAACCGCCGCTCTTCTGATTGGCAAGTCCTAGGCTCTGTGGTTTAACCCACAGTGTCACCTGCGTCCCGTATAAGACTATATTTTCCCCCAAATTTTAAAATTGGATGGTCATCTGTCTTGGATGCTTTAGTTGAGATTCCTGCATTGGAATTTTAAAACTGAGGGTCGTCTTATACTTATTTCTTAATTTTGGGCTCAAAAAATAGGGGTAGTCTTATACATGAGGGGCGTCTTATAGATGGAAAAATACGGTATATAATCAAAATAAAAACAACAACCGAATACCCCCCCCAAAAAAACCACATTTTAAAAGGGCATAGGATGTCAATCAAATTAACCCGTGGCCTGGTAAAAAAGGAACCTTTTTGCCTGGCGCCTAAAGGTGTGTAATGAAGGCGCCAGGCAAACTTCCCTGGGGAGAGCATTCCACAGACGGGGCCACTGCAGAGAAGGCCCTGTTCTTGTGTTGCCACCTTCTGGACCTCTCAAGGAGGAGGCACACAAATCAGGCCCTCGGAAGATGATCTCAGGGTCTGGGTAGGTTCATGTGGAAAGAGGCGGTCCTTGAGGTATTGCGGTCCTGAGCCATTTAAGGCTTTATAGGTAAAAACCAGCACTTTGAATTGGGCCTGGAAACTAATTGGGAGCCAGTGCAGTCGGAGCAGGATTGATGTAATATGCTCAAACTGTCTTGTTCCGGTGAGCAACCTGGCTGCTGAATTCTGCACCAGCTGAAGTTTCCGAATTGTCTTCAGAGGCAGCCCTACACATAATGGAGTGTTCAGCGACGCGTAATTACTAAAGCAGATAGAGAAAAGGTTTTCTCCCTCTCTCATAATGTGGGAATCCAGTGAAACTGAACGTTCAAAGATTTTGGAGAGATAAAAGTCCTTCTTGCAGCTCATAATTGGACTGTGGAACTCCCTGCCACAAGAGGAAGTGATGGCCACCAAGCAAGATGGCTTTAAAAGAGGATTAGACGAATTCACAGAGGAGGAGAGGGCCATCGCTGGCTACTAGACCTGATGGCTGTGCTCTGCCTCCCCAGGCAAGAATGCTTCTGAATCCGAGTTGCTGGAAACCCCAGGAGGGGGGAAGTTGCTCTTCTCACTGGTCCCCCCCCCCCCAGGCATCTGAATGGCCACTGTGAGAACAGGGCTCTGGTCTAGATGTGGCATGGGCCTGATCCAACTTCTTCTTCTTGTGTTCTTACACATGCAAAGCAGAATCTCTTCCCCAAAAGTGTTCCAGGGGATATGATCTGAAATCACGGGAACACACAGAGAAAAAGATCTCTGTCTTCTTATCTTTTCAAAATTATTTTTAAATGCTTTATTGAGATGAAAAATAAGTAACAAACAAGAGGGTTATCCGGAAAGGAGGGGGAAAATGGCAATATTTGTTACATCACATCACATTATATTCTTCGTAAATTTCTAATCGCTTCCCATCAGGCAACTACCACTTAATCTATCTGGCGCACTATTTATTTCCCTTTTCTTTTCTTAAGTTTCAGTATTATATTCTCTTATGGTTATCCACCATACCATAGAAATCATTCAAGGGCTGCCACAGACGTCATGTTATTACAGTGAACCTTAAGACATTTTTTGTACACGTCCCATTTCCTAATAAACGTTTGATCAGTGTGGCCTCTCGGTTTTTCTGTCAATTTTGCCAACTCACATAGAGATTACAAACTCTAACAGATATTACAAACTCAAACTCATAAAGATATGTATAACACAATAATTCATTACAGAATTAAAGATAAGAGCTTATGAGCAGAGATAAGTTCATGTTAGTCCATAGTCAGATTTGACATGAAGATCTTAGTTTCAATCACTGAGCAGAAGTCAGAAATCAATTATGGATCAGAAACCAGGACAGGGCCCTGTTTCGATGTATTCACCTTCATCAGCTGGAAGTATCCAATATTACATGAAAATACATTTAAATTCTAAATTATCATAAATTATAAAACAGTCATAAATTATAAAACAATATTTTGGTTCCCTATCTAATTTTTAAAGGGTCGCGTAAGTTTGAAGACTTTCAGATAAACATATCCTGTTATTTTCTACGTTTCTCAGAGATAACAACTGAAGATAATCAATATTAATAATAATTACATGTGTTTTTGTTAACTATTGATATGCAATACTCCCACTATTGAAACTTACATTGGCCTGAGTTCTTGGTGTGCTTTTTTCATCCTATATTTAATAACAAGAACTCCAGCTTATTTTAATTTTGCCAACTCGGCACATTCCAACCATTTATTTTGCCACTCCAGCTTTCCAATTTGTAGCGATTAATATTCTTGCAGCTACGGTGGCATCTCTGTCTTGCTATCACAACGTCCCCTCGCAAGTGGCTGCAGTTTCAGATCCTGCCACCAGGTGTCAACATAAACCCAGAGCTGAGCCCACACATTCCTTTTGCTAAGTGGGGGGGGGGGGGGAAGATGCTTTGGGACTTTGGCGTATCTTCCTGGCCTCACCCCATCTGCTCTGCTCGACCAATCCGTGGGTTTCCAACGCCAAGAGAATGCTGCAATGTTCCCGTCTAGAAAGCGTCAGGCCAGGGAAAGGGACCGAGCAGAATCTTCACCCTTGTTGTTTAGTCTTTTAGTCATGTCCACCTCTCCGTGACCCCCTGGACCAGAGCACGCCAGGCACTCCTGTCTTCCACTGCCTCCCGCAGTTTGGTCAAACTCATGCTGGTGGCTTCGAGAACACCGTCCCACCATCTAGTCCTCTGTCGTCCCCTTCTCCTTGTGCCCTCCATCTTTCCCAACATCAGGGTCTTTTCCAGGGAGTCTCCTCTTCTCATGAGGTGGCCAAAGTATTGGAGCCTCCGCTTCAGGATCCATCCCTCCAGTGAGCTCTCAGGACTGATTTCCTTCAGAATGGAGAGGTCTGATCTTCTTGTAGTCCATGGGACTCTCAAGAGTCTCCTCCAGCACCAGAATTCAAAATCATCCATTCTTTGGCGATCAGCCTTCTTGATGGTCCAGCTCTCACTTCCATACATCACTACTGGGAAAACCATGGCTTTAACTATACGGACCTTTGTTGGCAAGGTGATGTCTCTACTTTTTAAGATGCTGTCTAGGTTTGTAATGGCCTTTCTCCCAAGAAGCAGGCGTCTTTTAATTTCGTGACTGCTGTCACCATCTGCAGTGATCATGGAGCCCAGGAAAGTAAAATCTCTCACTGTCTCCATTTCTTCCCCTTCTATTTGCCAGGAGGTGATGGGAGCAGATGGGAGGAATAGTGGCAGATATAAATATGAAGAAGCAAACAAATATTTATTGGTTTGTTTAGCTTGCAGATTACTTTGTATTTCAAGGAATCTCTACACTGTTTTACATATCTCAGTAAATACACACAGTGGTGGACAGGAAGCGGGCAGGTGTGGAGGATTCCCTGGTCCTGAATGGGGCAACTGTGCCCATCAAAGGACCAGGTGCGCAGCCTGGGAGTCATTCTGGACTCACAGCTGTCCATGGAGGCGCAGGTCAATTCTGTGTCCAGGGCAGCTGTCTACCAACTCCATCTGGTACGCAGGATGAGACCCTCCCTGCCTGCAGACTGTCTCACCAGAGTGGTGCATGCTCTAGTTATCTCCCGCTTGGACTACTGCAATGCGCTCTACGTGGGGCTACCTTTGAAGGTGATCCAGAGACTACAACTAATCCAGAACGTGGCAGCTGGACTGGTGACTGGTGGCGGCCACCAAGTCCACATAACACCGGTCCTGAAAGATCTACATTGGCTTCCAGTACGTTTCCGAGCAAAATTCAAAGTGTTGGTACTGACCTTGAAAGCCCTAAACAGCCTCTGTCCAGTAGACCTGAAGGAGCATCTCCATCCCCATCGTTCAGCCCAGACCCTGAGGTCCAGCGCCGAGGGCCTTCTGGCGGTTCCATCATTGCGAGAAGTGAGGGGAACCAGGCAGTGGGTCTTCTTGGTGCTGGCTCCCACCCTGTGGAACACCCTCCCACTAGATGTGAAGGAAATAAGCAGCTATCCTATCTTTAAAAGACATCTTAAGGCAGCCCAGTTCAGGGAAGTTTTTAATATTTAATGCTGTACTGTTTTTAACATTTGATTGGGAGCCGCCCAATTATTATTATTATTATTGAAATTTTCATCCTTTCAGTGCAGATTTCTAATAAACCACACGTTTTGGCCTGTATTGTTGCCTAATGTGTGAATTTTTGCAAGATATTGTGCCCGATATAATAAACTTTGTACGTTACTTTCATGCACTTGATGATGTGTTAACACACTCTTCCCTTTAATAGATGCATTTTTCTACACACACACAGAAGCAACTTCATCCTAAAATTCGGAGAAGTGTGAATTTTCAAGGACTGCTGTGTTTCGTTTCACATATTGTTTCGGGGATTTGTTTAGCTTTGTGTAGAAATGCAAACAAGGCCAAATATATCTTCTGTCTCTAATTTCCAGGAACAACTATTACCAGTCTCTCTCTCCCCCCCCCCAACTTGGGTTTGGACTACAACTCCCATTAGCCTTCAGCAGCTCTAGGGCAGGGGTAAGAATCTGCCCAGTTTGGCTCTCTCCATTTCTCTTTTCCCCCCAATCTTAAGTTACCATATTTTTTGCTCTATAAGACGCACCAGACCACAAGACACACCTAGTTTTTGGAGGAGGAAAACAAGAAAAAAATGTTCTGAATACCAGAAGCCAGAACAGCAAGTGGGATCGCTGCGCAGCAAAAGCAGTGATCCCTCTTGCTGTTCTGGCTTCTGGGATAGCTGCGGAGCCTGCATTCGCACCATAAGACGCACACACATTTCCCCTTACTTTTTAGGAGGGAAAAAAGTGAGTCTTATAGAGCAAAAAATATGGTAGGTTCTCAACACTTCGACACAAGATTTCCTTTTTCGAAACTTCTTATGAAGATTCTTTGATATTCTGGGGCAACTTTCTCCTAATAAAGACATTTTTGTGAGCCGTTTTGACCCTTGGCAAATTCATGGAGGAAGAGGAGAGGGCTATTGATGGCCAATCGCCCCAAGGGCAAGGCTTTGTCTTCGTGCTTGGAGGCAGCGGTTCTTCTCAATCCCAGTTGCTGGAGAGACAGGAGATGTGCTGGGCTAACCCTTGAAACACGGTCCAGGACCGGTCCAGAATCCGAAGGTCCCGCTAGGAGTCAGTCCAACAGGGCCAAGGCAGGAAACCAGGCAAGGACAGGTACAGGATTTCAAGCAGGATCTGGCATACAGCAATGTTGCTCCCGAAACGTGGGGCAGGGTCCGACAGCCTTTTATCTTTGTCGAGGTAACGGCCGGTCCTGATCCCCTGGTGACTCACCTCCCTGTCTCGCCCGAAGGCGAGCACGCCTCCTGCGAATACTCAGGTCTTTCCTTCTCTCAGACCTTCATCTCTGCAGCTCGGGAGACGTCGGTGGGTTACTGGACCCAGAGGCCGCCTCAGCCTCCCCTGACCCAACCAGTAGTGGAGCAGCTGTAAGTGATGGCCCAGCTGGAGGCAAGGAGGGAATCCCCGCATCTGGAGCCAGGGCAGGCTCAGGCCCCTGACTCAGCCCAGCAGACTGGGGCTCTTCAGGATCAGGCCCCAGACTTGGTACACCCCTATCTGGACAGGGATAGCCTAACTCCTGTTGTCTATGCTCTGATAACTTCAAGGTTAGATTACTGCAATGCGTTCTACGTAGGGCTGCCTCTGAAGACCGTTCAGAAACTACAGCTGGTGCAGAATTTGGCAGCCAGGTTGCTCACGGGAGCCAGACGGTTTGAGCATATTGCACCTATCCTGGTCTGACTGTACTGTCTACCAATTAGTTTCCGGGCCCAATTCAAAGTGCTGGCTTTGACCTATAAAGCCTTAAACGGCTCAGGACCGCAATACCTCAAGGAGCGCCTCTTTCATGCTTGAGGCAAAGGATCTGGTGCAGACTGAGACTCCTCTGGTTCCAAGTCTGAGCCCAAGTCCCAGGCCATCACAGGAGAGTTGGTCTTGTGTTTGAATCCTGCAGCTGGTTTCCCCCAGGCATCTAGTTTGCAACTCTGAGAACAGGATGCTGGACTGAAGGTTTAAAATTTACTGCATGTAATGCGTTAAAAGAAAATGTGGTGAAAATGATGTATAGATGGTACATCACACCAGTAAAGTTAGCAAAAATGTATAAAGTAAGTAATAAATGTTGGAAATGTAAGGAAAAAGAGGGAACATTTTATCACATGTGGTGGGAGTGTAAAAAGATGAAATGCTTCTGGAAGATGATATATAATGAATCGAAAAAAATGTTGAAATATACTTTTATAAAGAAACCAGAAGCATTTCTCTTAGGTATTGTTGGAAACGATATAAATAAAAAGGAATGTAAGCTTTTTTTATATGCAGTAACAGCAGCAAGAATATTATTGGCCCAAAGATGGAAGCAAGAAGAATTACCAACGATGGAAGAATGGAGGATGAAACTAATGGACTATGCAGAACTTGATAAACTAACAGGAAGGATCTGAAACTGGTGGGACCAGAAGTTTACCGAGGACTGGAGTAAATTTAAGGATTATTTGAAAAGTATTTGCAATGATCAGACGACGTTTGTAGGTTTGCAAGAAGCTTTGTGAGGAATAATATTAGAAATATTGCAAAAATGAAAAAGGAGATGGGATATGTTAAAAATGTAAAGGCAATATTAAGTTAGGAAATGCGTAAGAAGTGAATAAGATGGAGGATTATCAGAGGTGCTGATGGAAGTCCAATAAGAATGTATCTGTGATAAATTGTGTGGTATGTTTTATAATTTTGTATTTTAAAACTAATAATATATATATACAGTGGTGCCTCGCAAGACGAAAATAATCCGTTCCGCGAGTCTCTTCGTCTAGCGGTTTTTTCGTCTTGCGAAGCAACCCTATTAGCGGCTTAGCGGATTAGCGCTATTAGCGGTTTAGCGGCTTAGCGGCTATTAAAGGCTTAGCAGCTTAGCGGCTAAAAGGCTATTAGCGGCTTAGCGGCTTAGAAAAAGGGGGGGGAGCGAGAAAAATCGCAAGAGTTGCAAGATGTTTTCATCTTGCGAAGCAAGCCCGTAGGGAAATTCGTCTTGCGAAGCGCATCGAAAAACGGAAAACCCTTTCGTCTAGTGGGTTTTTCATCTTGCGAGGTATTCGTCTTGCGGGGCACCACTGTGTATATATATATATATATATAGAACAGGATGCTGGACTAAGAATGGGCTGCTGGCCTGATCGAGCAGGCACTTCTGAGGTCCTTATGGCAGTTGTCCTGGCCCCTTGATCATTTTGCTTGTCCTTTCCTGCACCTTTTCCAGCTCTTCGGTGTCCTTCCATGCCTCCTACGTCTTCTCTTTGAGGCAAGGGGCAAATATTCAGCTAATCTGGAGTCTCATGTAACATCTTTGTGCTACAAGGAGCTCACTCCCCTTCTTCTTCTTTAGATACACTAAAAGATAAATGTTTAAACAGCTGCAATTATGAGTTCTGAGTAAGAGAAAATAAAAGGCATTGTGCCTGTGTTGGAGCCGCAAGTCTGGACTTCCTCCAAAAGGGCGGAGCCGGTGGCTGACTCGACCGAATTGCCCCTCATTTTCCCAAATCCCCGGCATGGCGCAACTCTCGCTGCGGGAGATTTCCCTCCCCGACAGTTGAATGAAAAGGCAGAAATGTGGAGAAACCAGCTCGCGTGATTGATCACCTCGCGGCCGCTCCCGGGATTTTGTTCTCGGTGGCCATGGGTCTTTCCTGCTGCCTCTGCTGGGTGCCTTGGCTCCTTGCGAGGGCGGTGATAGCTATCGCCATTCTGCGCTTCAGCACGGATACTTAGGCAGAGTGAATTGGAGCCGCCGATCTTATCACCTGCCGAAGTCTGCCTATGAAACATGTCAGGCAGATGGAGGAAGGAAGGGAGGAGGAGGAACTCAGTGCCTCTGGGTCCGTTAGGAGTCCCCAAACCCTCTTGAGGAATGGGGTGCAGGCACCTTGATTATTTTGAATGTTTAATTTCAATGCAGCTTAATATTTCAAAAATGTATTAAAGCAGCATACAGAAAACAGAAGCGGCAACAGGTAGCTTAAGCAGAAGAGTACAAAAATGCACAGCTACGTATTACATTCACATAGAAAGTGCAGCAATAAAACTGCTAGCACATTTGCAATGCTAAGCAGGGTCTGGTATGGCTTCAAATTGGATGGGGGGCTGCACCTTGAAATCCCTGCATTGCAGAAAGTTGGGCTTAATAAATAATTTTTTTTTAAATTTTGATTTATTTATTTCTACCCTGCCCATCCAGCTGGGTTTCCCCAGCTATTCTGGGCAGCTCCCAGCAGAACATTAAAAACACTATGAAACATCAAACATTAAAAACTTCCCTAAACAGGGCTGCCTTCTGATGTCTTCTAAAAGTCAGATAGTTGTTTATTTCCTTGACATCTGTCCACAGGGCAGGCGCCACCACCGAGAAGGCCCTCTGCCTGGTTCCTGGTAACCTCACTTCTCACAGGTAGGGAACTGGCAGAAGGCCTTTGGAGCTGGACCTCAGTGTCTGGACAGAACGATGGGGGTGGAGATGCTCCTTCAGGTATCCTGGGCCGATGCTGTTTAGATGAACCTCAGGGTCCCTTCCAGCCCAAAGACGCTTTGATTCTATATAAATCAATATTGATTCCTTTTCCTTCTGACACACCCTCCCTCTCATCTGCCCGGTTATCACCCAATGAACTCTCAGCTCATCCACAAAAGTCTCACAACAGAATGAGTTTCTGGAAGGAGCAGACAACATCCTAATCTTGCCCTAGACTTCCCCAAGGTGGACGCTGCTTCCTCAGGCTGCCCACAGCTGTGTCCCATTCAGCCACATTCTCCACACCCAATTCCAGGGGCAGCAAGTTTGTTGAGTTTCCACAGGTGTTTCAGAGGATGAGGAAGGGGTCCCCAACACTCCCAGCTCTTTCTTCACCCCATGCCCTTTCCTCCTCCTTCTCCAGCTGCTTCTCCAGGGTTTGTTTTTGTGGCTCAAGCCCAGGAGAGAAGGAACCTGTGGACAGATGACATTGGTGCGTCTAGGACTAGTATTGTCTACACTGGCCGGCAACAGCTCTCCAGAATTTCAGACAGGATGGAGGAGCCAGGGTGAGAGTTAAACCAGTGAGTTGAGAACCTACTGCCTCACCTGGAGATCTGCTGGATCCTAATTCCACTGATCCCGGCAGATCTAGCCTTAGGCAGCCATTCTTAGGTGTGGTGGGAGGCACCTGGTTGATACAAAACTACCTGTTCACACTTCCCAAAAGAACATGGAACTGAGGCGCAGCTATCTTTGGAAATAAATAAAAACGCTCTGAATTTTGCAATGCAATCAATTCTTCAACCAAATAGTGCGTACAAAATTATAATATGAAGAGAAAGTGTGCATAAGAATGCATTTATAATCATATTTATTTGTGCATTTATTTCTCTGGAGGCCACTCAGTGCATCTAAGTGCTCCACAGTTAAAATAGGCTCCGAAAAAACCCAACAATGCAGCAATGAAAAGAGGTCGAGAGGTCAAAGCCGGTGGAATGCCAATGCAGATGATAATATTTATGAAAATTGCGTGCTGAAATGCATTGCATTTGGGAAAGTGTGTATATTAGGCAGCACTGGGTACAAAAATTGGGATAATTAAGATAAAAGTGCACTAAGATTCTGATGATCCTCGCATGAGGACCTTTTTTTAAAAAAAGGAAAAGTTGAAAGTGATATGCAAATGTGGAGAAATGCAAATTAACATTGGGCAAATGAGAAATGGAAAGATAGGGAGGTTGACTGGTTCATCCACCCCCCATTTCTCTTAATTTTTAAAATTATTATGTACTGAGTTGAATAGGATCCAGAATGCAGCAGTCTGATTGGTCCACAGGAGCCACCCAATCCAGCTCCAGGTGGAAGTGAATCTGCAACCTGATTGGCCTACAGGAGAATCCTGGAATTAGCCAATCACGTGGGGCCCACTGTGTAAATAATGTACAGTGGCATCTCGGGTTACATACACTTCAGATTACATACGCTTCAGGTTACAGACTCCGCTAACCCAGAAATAATGCTTCAGGTTAAGAACTTTGCTTCAGGATAAGAACAGAAATTGTGCTCCGGCGGCGCGGCAGCAGGACGCCCCATTAGCTAAAGTGATGCTTCAGGTTAAGAACGGATCTCTGGAACGAATTAAGTTCTTAACCCAAGGTACCACTGTATATAAGGCAGACATTCTGGGGGAACTTCCATTCCTCCTCACCACTATGAGCTGAATAAAGAACATGAAATCCACACTCGACTCCGAGTGTATTTCAAAAATGCTTCCCCAATTTGCATGCCTGCCCTGTCCCCCACTCCGTGCAGCTGCAGATCTGCACGAAAAGGCAGCAGCGTTTGGGGCGATGCAGGAGGTGCCCCACCCAATGTCAAGAGGAGGATTAACTGTTCCTTGACACCTGGAGGGCCGCGGCGGCCAATTCTGAGCGCAGTGACCTCAAAGCTCAGCCGAAACAGACATTATTTGCCTTACAAAGGATGGCAAATCAAACAAGGGAGAGGGAAGGAGGGAGATGGCATGGCAAGCAACTTCTCCTGTGGTGGGAAAGGCAAAATATGACATAGCATATCTGTAAGAAGCAGGCTCTCCAAATAGTATAGTATGGGGGGGGGGAGCCTGGGAGCTATTTACACACACACACCCCCAGTTCATCTCTCACACATGGAGGGATTGTGCCATCCCCTGACTCACACTGGATGAATCACAGGGTGGAATCCTTAAAGGCAACTGCAGAAAAAAGAGGAAGGGGGGGAATATCCACCTCGTTTTTATATGCATTTAATTTCTGGGGTGTATGAGGAATGGTCCAGGGAGTGGTGAAGTTGAGCCCGGAGAAGAGAAGATGCAGGGCTCATCCATAATTGCCAAAAAAGCGAAGGTCGGAGCAGCTACGTATAATAATAATAATAATAATAATAATAATAATAATAATAATAATAATTTATTTATAACACATCCATCTGGCTGGGTTTCCCCAGCCACTCTGGAAGTCTTCCAGCAAAATACAGTGGTACCTTGGGAGTCTGTAACCTGAAGCGTATGTAACCTGAGGTACCACTGTATTAAAATGCAATAATTAATCACACCTTAAAAACTTCCCTAAACAGGGCTGCCTTCAGATGCCTTCTAAAAGTCAAATACAGTGGTACCTCGGGTTAAGTACTTAATTCATTCCGGTCCGTTCTTAACCTGATACTGTTCTTAACCTGAAGCACCACTTTAGCTAATGGGGCCTCCCGCTCCCGCCGTGCGATTTCTGTTCTCATCCTGAAGCAAAGTTCTTAACCCAAGGTACTATTTCTGGGTTAGCGGAGTCTGTAACCTGAAGCGTATGTAACCTGAAGCGTATGTAACCCGAGGTACCACTGTAGTTGTTCATTTCCTTGACATCTGGCAGGAGCGCGTTCCTCAGGGCGGGCACCACCACCGAAAAGGCCCTCTGCCTGGTTCCCTGTAACCTCACTTCTCACAGGGAGGGAACCGCCAGAAGGCCCTCGGAGCTGGACCTCAGTGTCCTGTGTGAGTGTCTGGAGGCGGTTGGAGGATGGATGGCAGCTAACAGATTGAGGTTGAATCCTGACAAGACAGAAGTACTGTTTTTGGGGGACAGGAGGCGGGCAGGTGTGGAGGATTCCCTGGTCCTGACTGGGGTAACTGTGCCCCTGAAGGACCAGGTGCGCAGCCTGGGAGTCATTTTGGACTCACAGCTGTCCATGGAGGCACAGGTCAAATCTGTGTCCAGGGCAGCTGTTTACCAGCTCCATCTGGTACGTAGGCTGAGACCTTATCTGCCTGCAGACTGTCTCGCCAGAGTGGTGCATGCTCTAGTTATCTCCCGCTTGGACTACTGCAATGCGCTCTACGTGGGGTTACCTTTGAAGGTGACTCGGAAACTCCAATTAATCCAGAATGGGGCAGCTAGACTGGTGACTGGGGGCGGCCGCCGAGACCACATAACACCAGTCTTGAAAGACCTACATTGGCTCCCAGTATGTTTCCGAGCACAATTCAAAGTGTTGGTGCTGACCTTTAAAGCCCTAAACGGCCTCGGTCCAGTATACCTGAAGGAGCGTCTCCACCCCCATCATTCTGCCCGGACGCTGAGGTCCAGCGCCGAGGGCCTTCTGGCGGTTCCCTCATTGCGAGAAGCAAAGCTACAGGGAACCAGGCAGAGGGCCTTCTCGGTAGTGGCGCCCACCCTGTGGAACGCCCTTCCAGCAGATGTCAAAGCGATAAACAACTACCTGACATTCAGAAGACATCTTAAGGCAGCCCTGTTCAGGGAAGTTTTTAACGTGTGATTTTACTGTATTTTTGGTTTTTATGGAAGCCGCCCAGAGTGGCTGGGAAGGCCCAGCTAGATGGGCGGGATATAAATAATAAATTATTATTATTATTATTATGTCCGGGCTGAACTATGGGGTGGAGATGCTCCTTCAGGTCTACTGAACCGAGGCCGTTTAGATGAGCCTCTGGGTCCCTTTCAGCCCAAAGACGCTTTGATTCTATACCTATACAGTCATACCTCATGTTACGTTTGCTTCAGGGTGTGCGTTTTCAGGTTGTGTCCCACGGCAACCCGGGTATCGCCGCTCGTGCATGCACAGATGTGCAAAATGACATCACACGCATGCGCAGAAGCGACGAATCACGATCAGCGCACACGCAGGCGCAGGTTGCGTTCTGCTCATAGCTGTCAACGTTTCCCTTTTTTTTAAGGGAAATCCCCTTATTCCGAATAGGATTCCTCGCAAGAAAAGGGAAAACTTGACAGCTATGGTTCTGCTCATGTTGCGAACGGGCCTCTTGAACGGATCCCGTTTGCAACCAGAGGAACCACTGTACTTTCCAAGTAAAGGTCAGCGCTGTCGTCCCCCCGGAAAACCTGTTCTTTAGTGCTAAATTGGAACAAACAGTAGTCTGCAGAGGGGAATGACTGCTGTTTGCTCTGATTCAGGGCTAAAGGTTGAGTTTCCCCGGGATATTCCCTGAGAGGTGATTTGAGAGTCACCCTGAAGTATATGAAAGGCTGTCTCAGGGGAGATGGAGGTGGCTTTCCCCCTGCTGCTTCAGAGGACAGACCACAAAGCAAGGGACTCAGATGACAAGGAAGGAGGCTCCAGCTAAACATTTGGAAGTTCATTAGTGGAACAGACTTCCTCGGAAGGCGGTGGACTCTCCTTCATCAGAGGTCTTTAAGCAGAGGTTGGGTGGCCATCTGCCAGGCATGCTTTAGCTGTATACCAGTGGTCAGCAAACTTTTTCAGAAGGGGGCCAGTCACCTGTCCCTCAGACCTTGTGGGGGGCCAGACTATATGTTGCCATGATTATGACCCGCATTCTTGGCAAAAACTCTTATTGGGACCAACCCCAATGTTGCCCAAATGTGATTTGGAGGGGGGTGTTCCCTCATACACCCACGCTGCTTCCTTTGCGTTTCACGTGTCGACAGTTCTTATTTCTCTTGTAAGGCGGGGTGGGGGGCTGAGGTAAGCATGCCATTCCTGTCAGCCCTGGAGAGCGTGTGCACACGCGTGAGTGAAGGGAAAAGCCGTTGGCCACGCTAAGTCAGGGCGGCGCCGCTCAAGCAAAAGCGTTCTTTTCCCCACGTGAGGGAAGACGAGGTGGTGGTGGCTATTTACCTTTGTGTAGGAATAATGGAGGACAACAGGAGGTTGGATGCAGGTGAGCTGTGCAGAAGTGCGCTGGCAAGCATGCTTCAAGACAAGCTGCCGGCTAACTCTGTAGAGGCTCCTTTTATTAGCACAATATGCAAAACCAGTCAGATACATTTTGGACTGTGACCGTTACACATCTTCTGAGATCGAGGGGTGGTACAAAGTTATTTTGGCACCTGTTTCCACTGCGTCATTTTCCCCTTGCACAATGTATGATGCAGGAGACAAAGGTCACAGACAGGGTACGGCAGACCACTAAGAGAGAAAAGGTTAGATAGAACACATGATGTTCAGACAGCTAAGGCCTGTCTGCAGGTGGAAGTGTGCTCCACACCCAGCGATCATTCCTTCATCTTTCCATGGCTCGCACCGTGTAGCTAATGAGCAGCCTCCCCAGCAGAGCACAGAACTGGTTCGGGGTGCATCCGCCCAGGCGCTCCCCACTTCCTCTGGCAGGGAGCACTGCCACCACAGACACTGGTGGGCGTCGCTCCCAAGGCGCCTCCGAGCCCCTGCCGCCACAACTGCCCTTCTTAAGGTCAGTTGCCGGCAGCTCCATGGTGGAAATTCGAACTGTGGTTGCTTTTCCCTCTTCCGCACCCCAGAATAAAAGATTGCTGCACGTGCGATGGACAGAGAAGGGGCTTGTCTCGAACAGCCACCCGCCTCACCCGCCTCACCCCCAAGCCTGGCTGAGTTGCAAAAACCATCGTGCACACACACTATGGTGGCTGCCTGGATTCCTGGACCGTCCGCGGGTGGGATCTAGAAGGCAATTGGGCCTGATCCGGCCCGCAGACCTTAGTTTGTTGACCCATGCTATATACCAACACTGAGCTACCCCCTTAGAGTTATTTCTATGCAGAAGAAGAATCATTTATGAAAACAGGCTCTGCATTTGCACAGAGCAATGTCTCCCATGCATACCATATGGGTGAGGAATTTGGTCCAGCAATTTACACACCACCCATAGGCAGCTACCCTTCAAAAGTCACATTTCTCTGAATTTTGCGGTGCAATTCTCCAACCCAGTAGTGTGTTTGAAAATGCATATATTAGGGGAAAGTGCACTTTAAAAAAAATACTTATATTAGTGAGAATAACATGGAAATATGCATCGTATCAGAGAACGTTGCTTGAAGAAATGTGTGTATTTCATACAAAGATGGGTACATTGAGAGAAACGCACATGAAGGTGCCAATTAAATTTCAAGCAGGCTGTTTTATTTTTTAAAACATCCTAAATGATGCAAAACAAATGAGAAAGTGAGAGAGAGTGTTGGCCAAGCATCCCTAGTGTAAACTAGTGAATTGGTAGATGCACTGTTGGTTTTATACGATGCCCCTTCATCCATATAGATATTTCCGCCCGCTCCTAACCTGCTGCATGTGCCCTTGTGGGACCCTGTATTCTGCCTGGCAAGCGCGATCTGTCTGGCAAGCATATGCAGCGAAAACCTTTTCCGCCGTCATGTGGGCTAGGAACTTGGCAAGCGCAGAGGACTTTTGCTCTCCCTCGCAGCGCAGATGCCTGGAGAGAGAGCAGATAACCATCGTGTTCTGGTGACAGCTGGGATCAGCCAGACAAAGGCATTTAAACACCCTCCTTAATGGGTTCTTTCTTGAGTGACTTTATAATTAAATCGCCCATCACTTCTCTGTGTACTTTTCAAAGGCCCTGTAAAGGACCTCAATGATCCCCGTGGAGAGACAAATGCATTCCTTGGACTAGGCAAAAGGAAAAAAGCAGCCTTGTTTCTCCACGCAGCCTGGTGACGCAGCCAGCCCTGGTGCATCTCCCCTCGTGGGAACTGGAAAAGGTAACCCTATCTCCGTGGAAGCAGCCTGAACACGGGGGGGCGTGAGTGACGCTCTTGAAGCAGAGCTGAATATGCCAGAGACGCCCAACAGGTTGTTCAGAGGGTAGAGAGTTGCTCTTGTGCAGGTGTCAGCAAACGTACCGCACCTCGGGCCAGTGTCTCCAGCACCGATCACGCGGTGGGCTGGAGGGCAGGGGAGCGCATGCCCATACGTGTACACACACACTATTTCTGACACACTTGCGGGTCAGAGGAGCACCGGAAGTAGCTTGTGTGCATGTGCATGGGCCTCCTCCGACCCAGATGTGCACCTGAAATAATGCTTGCACATGTGCAAATAATGCTTGCACATGTGCAAATAATGCTTGTGCATGTGCACAAGCTACTTCCGGTGGTTCTCCGACCCAGAAGTGGGCAGCCACGCAGCACAGCGCTGGTAAGAGTGGGCAGTGGCAGCGGGCAGCGGGGATTGCCACTGGCCGGATAAACAAGTCCCAAGGGCCTTATCCAGCCCTCGGGCCTTAGTTTGGGGACCCCTGCTCTTGTGCCTGGATTCTGCTTGTGGGTTTTCCCCAGGGATCTGGTCGGCTCCTGTGAGAACACGATGCTGGACTGGACACGCCATTGGCCTCATCCAGCAGACTCTTTTCTTAAGGTGACTGCTTCCAAACAGCAGACACACTGCAATCCAATCCAATCTCCTTTATTGACACAGAAGCAGGCACACTCCTGGTGAGCTGTGACTGGCCCTTGCCAAGCCAATGTAGAAATGAATGCCACAGATATGGAGAGATGAAGCTGAATAAAACTTTCCATGCAGCTGTTCCAGGGGATGTGCAGGAGGACATCAGAAAATCCTGGGTGCTGGACCATGAGTATCTAATCCAGCATTTGGTCCTCACTATGGCCAAGCAGGGACACGGATGTCACTGTGGGTTAAACCACAGAGCCTAGGGCTTGCCTATCAGAAGGTCAGCGGTTCGAATCCCTGCACCAGGGTGAGCTCCCGTTGCTCGGTCCCTGCTCCTGCCAACCTAGCAGTTTGAAAGCACATCAAAGTGCTAGTAGATAAATAGGTACCGCTCCAGCGGGAAGGTAAACAGCGTTTCCGTGCGCTGCTCTGGTTCGCCAGAAGTGGCTTAGTCATGCTGGCCACGTGACCCGGAAGCTGTACACCGGATCCCTTGGCCAGTAAAGCCAGATGAGCACCGCAACCCCAGAGTCGGCCACGACTGGACCTAATGGTCAGGGCCCCACCCCCTTTACCTTTATGGCCAAGCCAATGGGAAGCCCACTGTGCTGGGCCTGGGGGTAACTGGAGTAATGCGGTCCAGATCCGAATCCAAGGGCTCCACGAGGAGTCAGTCTGACAGGGCCAAGGCAGGACACAAGGCAGGAAACCAGGCTAGGTCAGGCACAGGATCTCAGGCAGGATCTAGCGTACCGCAATGTTGCTCCCGCAACCTGGGGCAGGGTCCGACAGACTTTTTTCTTTGTCGGGGTAATGGCCAGTCCTGATCCCCCAGTGACTCACCTCCCTGTCTCACCTGAAGGCGAGCACTCCTCCTGCAAGTACTCACGTCTCTCCTTCTCTCAGATCTCAGTCTCTGCAGCTCGGGAGACGTTGGTGGGTGACTAGACCCAGAGGCCGCCTCAGCCTCCCCTGACCCAACTGGTAGTGGAGCAGCTGTAAGTGATGGCCCAGCTGGAGGCAATGAGGTCATCCCCACATCTGGAGCCAGGGCAGGATCAGGCCCCTGACTCGGCCCAGCTGGTGCTTGTTGCCGGGGAACAGTCTGTGCAGACTGGGACTCTTCAGGATCAGGCCCCGGACTTGGTTCAGGTGATGCCTGAGGCAAAGGATCCGGTGCAGACTGAGGCTCCTCTGGTTCTGAGTCCGAGCCCGAGTCCCAGGACATCACACCCAGAAAGAGGACCCAAGCACAAGAATCTTCTTCTCTGCTGTGGTTTCCAGCAACTGGTATTCAGACGCATCATTGCCTCCAACAACATAGGCAGGGCAGAACCACTGCGGCTAGCCATCACCAGTAGCCCCTCTCCTCCTTGAATTTTAAAGCCACCTGGGGGGTTGGTGGCCATTGCTGCCTCTTGTGGCAGTGAGTTCCATAGTTTAACTCTGCATTGCATGAAGAAGGACTTCCTGGAAGTTGGATCTTCCACTGATATGTTTCTGCTTCGCTAGATACTGTGACTTTGTTCAAAACCTGCAGAAGCAGGGAAATAGCAAAACAGCACCCGTTCCCCCTTCTCCCTCCCCCAAATGAGCCCCGAAGCATCAGCCTGCGAGGCCTGCATAGTAAGTCACCCACCATCTCCCCACCCCCTTTCCAGGGATCTGCGGGCAAATGCCCAGTTCTCCGAGAGAGTTGTGCCTCCTGTTTGTTGAGGAAGTGCCTTGTGCCCTGATTGATTAGTTCAAATAAACGGGCAGGGAAGGGCACTCTGTCTCCCGATGATCGTTTCTTTTCTCCTCCTCCCTTTGTTCTGTCCAAACTCCCAGGGACCTGCCCAGCCCATCATCACAACCCGTTGAATATGCCGCAGATTGGTAAATTAACAGCCGGTGGTTGTTTCTGTAAGCTGAGCTAGTTGCAGGGCTGTGTCTAAAAGGGAGAATTAAGCCGAATGTAAACAGACGGTGGGCCCACTCCTGTTTGTGTTTCGGTCCAATGGTATAAGTGTTTTCATGATTTATTTTTTTTAATGAATTTGATGAGACATTGCCAGCTAGGTTGCCACCAACCCCAGGGGCTCATTCAGCAGTGGAAGGGGAGATCAAAACCGGATAAAACGTTAGTCAAGAGCTGTTGCCCATTTAGAAACATAGGAAGGCCACTCTTAGATTGTCATTTGTCCTGATCTACCTCTAAAAGGGGAAGCGGGTAGTGCTGTGGTCTAAACCACAGAGCCTAGGGCTTGCTGATCAGAAGGTTGGCAGTTGAAATCCCCACAACGGGGTGAGCTCCCATTGCTCGGTCCCTGCTCCTGCCAACCTAGCAGTTCGAAAGCACATCAAAGTGCAAGTAGATAAATAGGTACCACTCTGGCGGGAAGGTAAACGGCGTTTCCGTGCGCTGCTCTGGTTCGCCAGAAGCGGCTTTGTCATGCTGGCCACATGACCTGGAACTTGTACGCCGGCTCTCTCGGCCAGTAAAGCGAGATGAGCGCCGCAACCACGGAGTTGGTCACGACTGGACCTAATGGTCAGGGGTCCCTTTACCCTTTACCTCTAAAGGGTGGGTTTACCATTGGAAAAGATCAGGGCAAGAGGAAAACTGCTTGAAACTGCCTAGGAAGCGTAGGTCAAGTAGGAAACCACTCAGAACCCATGCATTCGAAGCACAGGGCAAGCGGAAGGGTGGATAAGCCATAAATAAGACCATTGGTCCATCTAGTTTAGTGTTGTCTTTGCTGACTGGCCCTGCTGGATTCCAGGCAGGAAGTCTCCACAGCAGCAAAAAAAAAAGCTAACGCTATTCTAGGCTGCAGATGTAGAGTGTCCAGATCAAAGGAAGTAGATGAAAGTAATGGACTATATGGAATTGGCGGAGATGACTGGCAGAATCTGAGACCAGGGAGAAGAGTTGGTGGAAGAAGATTGGAAGAAATTTAAAGATTATTTACAGAAACATTGCAAAATTAATGAATGTCAAAATGATGTTGGAATGAAATGAAGTGGTTTTAGTAATAAGGTTAAATAGGAATACGTAAAAATGGATTGATACTAGATGAAAAGTATAAAGTTACAATATGTGAAGATAAAGAACTAAGATAAAACAAAGAGGGTAAGGATTTGCTGAAATAACTATTTGAACTGGAATACAAAAAAGGGAGGTGTGAGGAAGTCATGAAAATAAGTAAATGAATTGTAAGATATAGAAAGAGGGACTTATTTTTAACTGTTTTTATTCTTTTTGTAATCTGTATTTCTTTGTTTTTTCTCTTTATTTTTTCTGTATTCTTTTTCTTATTGAAATCTTAATAAATATTATTTGAAAAAACAAAACAAAGGAAGTAATAGTACCGCTTCTTCTACCTTAGCCAGACCACGGCTGGCCTCCTCTCTCCAGTTCTGGGTGCCACAATTTAAGAAGGATGTTGAGAAGCTGGAAGGTAATCAGAGGAGGGCCATTGAGATGGTCAAGGGTCTGGAAACCAAGCCTGATGAGGAACGGTCGAAGGATCTGGGTCTGTTAGCCTGGAGAAGACCTGGCAGCCATCTTCAGATATCTGGAAGGCTGTCCCATGAAAAATGGAGCAAGCTTTTTCTCCTGCTGCTCCGATGGATTCAAATGACAAGGCAGGAGATTCTGGCTAAACATTGGGAGGAACTTTCTGATGGTGAAAGCTGCTCAGTAGTGGAACAGACAACCTCAGAAGGTGGAGGACTCTCCTGCACTGGAGAGTTTACCCTTTAACATCTTGCTTGCTCTCCTCTGTCCACGTGCCAGTAGACTAGAGCAGGTCAAGGGAAAGAGATTTACAATGCATTGGCAGCTAAATGCAAGTTGGCCGAAGGAGCCTCTCCCTTTGGTCTCTTTCCTGGATGTCCTTGCTATTACTTAACCCACTGCAGGTACAGAGCCTTCTCATTTACGAAACCCAAATCCATTCATCGGTTTCCACCCCACGCCATTGATAATAATGGGGGATTTTTTTTCCTGGTTCTTTTGTAACCTGGGTTGTCAGGGGTGAATAATGGCCTTTGTGGCTCACACAATTTGACAGTTGCTTGGAGTCCTCTGCTTTCGCCTCTGGGCTCCGGGAGAGCAAGTGAGCGATGGATGCAAGGCTGGCACGGAAGAACAATCGCTCAGGGCCAACCTGACCGCGAAGGAGATTTGCCTGGGGGAGGTGAGCACAGGACAAGAATCGCGGGAGTCCCTGCCAACTATGTCATGTGCAAGTCCAGGGAAGGTGGGTGGAGGCGAAGGATTATTAGTCATGACTCCTGAACAGAACCACCAATGAGCTTAGAGGCAGCAGGTGCAATGACCCCTAGGGTTTCACAGCAGTCAAGGCCATAAGAAGATAAGTGTGCATAGTTAGACTGTGGAACTCACTGCCACTGTGTTGGCCACCAACTTAGATGGCCAGGATGGCTCCGTGATCGGAGGCAGCAATGCTTTGAATACCAGCTGCTTGGAGATGCAGGAGGGGAGAGGGCTCTTGTGCAAGAATCCTGCTTGCAGATTTCCCACAGAGAAGCAGGATTAAAGCAGAAGAGCAACTCTCCCAACCTGCGGTTTCTAGCAAATAGTATTCAGAAGCCTTGCTACCTCCTCATTCTCGGAATGTGGAAGGGGAACTCCTTTGGTGTTTACACACATTGCTGCCTCCACTTTTTCTTCCAACTCTGGACAAAGTTTGGCCAATTCCCAGTTCCCTTATCTTTTAGTTAAACAAGCTGGAGCTTAGTGTGTATTATTATTATTTTAACCCTCTTTTTCTTGATTGTTAGGAGCTGGGGGGGGGAGAGGGAAGTCAGTGTCAATTCTGGTCGCCTCACCTCAAGAAGGATATTGCAGAGTTGGTAAAGGTTCAGAAAAGGGCAAC
The DNA here is from genome assembly GCF_951804945.1 of Podarcis cretensis. Classification (NCBI taxonomy): domain Eukaryota; kingdom Metazoa; phylum Chordata; class Lepidosauria; order Squamata; family Lacertidae; genus Podarcis; species Podarcis cretensis. Next base: position 101,274,148 of record NC_137174.1, read on the forward strand.
CAAAATGATAGAGGGGCTGGAGCGACTCCCCCAAGAAGAAAAGTTGTGGCATTTGGGACTTCTTAGTTTAAGAAGAAAAAGTGAGTCAGAGGTGACATGACTGAAGTTTATACATGACTGAAGTAGGCAGAGGAAAGCCCCCCCCCCCTTTCCTAACACCAGAGCTCACAGGCATCCCATGAAGTTGAACACTGGAAGATTCAGGACAGATTGAAGGAAGGGCATCTTCATGAAGTGCATAGATAAACTATGGAACTCACTGCCACAGGACGCAGTGGTGGCCACCAATCTGGTTGGCTTTAAAAAAGAAGATTAGACAAATTCATGGAGGGAGAGGGCTATTAGCCATGATGGCTAGACCATAAAGAAGGCTGATCGCCGAAGAATTGATGCTTTTGAATTATGGTGCTGGAGGAGACTCTTGAGAGTCCCATGGACTGCAAGAAGATCAAACCTCTCCATTCTGAAGGAAATCAGCCCTGAGTGCTCACTGGAAGGACAGATCCTGAAGCTGAGGCTCCAAGACTTTGGCCACCTCAGGAGAAGAGAAGACTCCCTTGGAGGGCACAAGGAGAAGGGGACGACAGAGGACGAGATGGTGGGACAGTGTTCTCGAAGCTACCAGCATGAGTTTGACCAAACTGTGGGAGGCAGTGGAAGACAGGAGTGCCTGGCGTGCTCTGGTCAAGGGGGTCACGAAGAGGCGGACACGACTAAACAACAACAGCCATGATGGCTCTGCTCTGCCTCCACCATCAGAGGAAGCAATACTCCTGATTAGCAGCTGCTGTAAAAATACAGGAGGGGAGAAAGTTGCTCTTGAGTTTGAATCCTGCTTGCGAGTTTCCCAGAGGAATTTGGTTGGTTACTGAGAGAGCAGGAAGCTGGACTTGAGGGGACATTGGACTTACCCAGGAGGCTGTTCTTATGTGCACAGGTAGAGGCCGATTACATGTGTTCAGTGTAACATGTGAACAGCCCCAAAGCCCTCTTACTTTGCATAATGGAGTGATGTAAAAGGTGAAGAAAAGGAAAGGACCCCTGGGCAGTTAAGTCCTGTCAAAGGCGACTATGGGGTTGTGGCGCTCATCTCGTTTTCAGGCCAAGGGAGCCGGTGTTTGTCCAAAGACAGCTTTCTGGGTCATATGGCCAGCAGGACTAAACCGTTTCTGGTGCAACGGGACACCGTGATGGAAACCAGAGTGCACAGAAACACCGTTTACCTTCCCGCTGGAGCGGTACCTATTTATCTACTTGCACTTTGACGTGCTTTCGAACTGCTGGGTTGGCAGGAGCTGGGACAGAGCAACAGGAGCTCACCCCGTCACAGGGATTCGAACCGCCAACCTTCCAATCAGCAAGCCTCAGTGGTTTAGACCATAGCGCCACCTGCAAGGGGTTGGTCGCTTGAGGTCCCTTCCAAATCTACAATTCTGTGACTCTATAAACTACCCTTTATTCCCTTAGAGCTTTATTGTTCTGTGAGTTAATTTCTGGACTCCACCATATACACAGACTTCTCATTAGTTTCCCAGAACAATCTGGGTGATGGCAACCACCAATGTAGACCATCTCCATCTCCATCTCTTGCAGGGGAACACATTTGAGCATGGACTGCGATTGTGAAAAGTGAGGGCATTCTGTTCCGCATTCGCCCAGCAGATGGCAATGAGGAGGAGCTTTGCAAAGGAAAATCTGGCAGAGGTTGAATGCCTCCGGGCTCTAAAGGTGAACATTCTCAAGGCAAGCAAGCTGTGAGTGGCACAACCTGTTGTACAAGAGTAAGCCAGAAGTGCAGGTCATGGCTTGGTGGGGGGGGGGCACCTGGATCACTCAACATAACTATAAATATACAGCCAAGTTTAGCATGCTCTGATGGCCTCCATAAATACTTCTCTCCCCCTTCTTGCCTTGTTGCAGTCTGTCTCTTTTTTCCAACTTCCACACCAGGCCTGGAATGCGACCAGAAGCTGACTCCCAAGCCAAGGAAATTGCAGGAAGAGAAGGCTTGTTTTCTTAGGTCTGTATTCCATGCAATCTCATTGTTTGCAGGGTGAGATTTTTTTTATGGGTAGTGGAAGTCTGTGTTCTTTTTTTTAAAAAAAATAATTTTTTATTGTTAAAATAATTCAGCATTAATACAAACATATTGCGAATATACAAACGTATGTTTGTATATTCGCAATATGTTTGTATTTCATACAATCCTTTAAAATGTTCAAACATACTTACACTCAGTTCCACAGATCCCCTCATCCCACCTTTGTGTTAGACTTCCAATCTACTCAATTGCAGTTTCTTTCCACTTCTATTACTTTCTTTCACACACCTTTAACCTAATTTCATGCTTCTTTTTCTATTACACATTGTTATCCATCTTATTTAGCATTCCAGTATTTAAAAGCAATGACAAACCTAGACAGCATCTTAAAAAGCAGAAAAGGTGTATCTGAAGAAGTGTGCATGCACACGAAAGCTCATACCAAGAACTAACTTAGTTGGTCTTTAAGGTGCTACTGGAAGGAATTTTTTTTGTTTTGACTATGGCAGACCAACACGGCTACCTATCTGTAACTTAAAAAGCAGAGACATCACCTTGCCAACAAAGGTCCGTATAGTAAAAGCTCTGGTTTTCCCAGTAGTGATGTATGGAAGTGAGAGCTGGACCATAAAGAAGGCTGATCGCCGAAGAATGGATGCTTTTGAATTCTGGTGCTAGAGGAGACTCTTGAGAGTCCCATGGACTGCAAGAAGATCAAACTGATCCATTCTTAAGGAAATCAGCCCTGAGTGCTCACTGGAAGGACAGCTCCTGAAGCTGAGGCTCCAAGACTTTGGCCACCTCATGAGAAGAGAAGACTCCCTGGGAAAGACCCTGATGTTGGGAAAGATGGAGGGCGCAAGGAGAAGGGGACGACAGAGGACGAGATGGTGGGACAGTGTTCTCGAAGCTACCAGCATGAGTTTGACCAAACTGTGGGAGGCAGTGGAAGACAGGAGGGCCTGGCGTGCTCTGGTCCAGGGGGGCAAGAAGAGGTGGACACAACTAAACGACTAAACAACAAATTTAAAAGGGAAGTTTTTTATTCTAATAGGAGTTCTGATTTTTCAATATGGTTTTGCAAGTATCCTTTAAACACCTTCCAGGTGTTTGTGTTCTTCTGAGGATCGTACATACCTCTATTTTTAGGGAGGCAAGCAGGTGGGAAGCTTGCCTCTCCGACACCAGAGAGCGGCCTGGTAATGCTGGAGTGGCAGAGCGCATGCTGTGCATGCAGAAGGCTCCAGGTTCCATCTGTGGGCTCTCAAGGTAAAAAGATCTCCAGTACCTGGAGAAAGAAAGGGATCTTCCAGGGACCTGAGAGTGGGCCCCAGCGGTCTCATTCTACAGAAGCCAACATCATATGCTTCTCAGAGAGAAACCTCAACATGTGCTTTCCAGGTTCCATCTCAAGAAGCAATGCTAACAGAATCACAGAGTGGAATAATAATAATAATAATAATAATAATAATAATAATAATAATTTATTATTTGTACCCCACCCATCCGGCTGGGTTTCCCCAGCCACTCTGGGCGGCTTCCAACAAAGTTTAAAAATACATTAAAATGTCATACATTAAAAACTTCCCTAAACAGGGCTGCCTTCAGATGTCTTCTAAAAGTCAGATAGTTTTTTATTTCCTTGACATCTGATGGGAGGGCGTTCCACAGGGCAGTTGCCACCACTGAGAAGGCCCTCTGCCTGGTTCCCTGTAGCTTTGCTTCTTGCAGTGAGGGAACCACCAGAAGGCCTTCAGTGCTGGACCTCAGTGTCCGGGCAGAACGATGGGGGTGGAGACGCTCCTTCAGGTATACTGGGCTGAGGCCATTTAGGGCTTTCAAGGTCAGCACCAACACTTTGAATTGTGCTCGGAAATGTACTGGGAGCCAATTTAGGTCTTTCAAGACCGGTGTTATGTGGTCTCGGCGGCTGCTCCCAGTCACCAGTCTGGCTGCCGCATTCTGGATTAGTTGTAGTTTCTGGGTCACCTTCAAAGGTAGCCCCATGTAGAGCGCATTGCAGTAGTCCAAGAGGGAGATAACTAGAGCATGCACCACTCTGGCAAGACAGTCCGCAGGCAGGGAGGGTCTCATGCTGCATACCAGATGGAAGAGCTGGAAGGGACCAATGGTGGAGGAAGGGGGTGCCGTGGGTGCCATGCTCCCCGAGTGTCATCCCTTGGGGGGGCTGACATCACTGCAACCCCCCCCCCCCCGGATGCTCACCCCGCCCCCCCAGGTGGCTAGCCCCACCTCAGGTGCACAGCATATGTGCCTCTCCAGGTGCCAGAGCAGCTAGCTCCACCTCTGGAAGGGACCCCCAAGCGTCACCTACCCCCTAAAATTCAGGAATCACAGTTAAAGAATCCCTGGTGCATGGTTTCACAACCTTGTTAAAAACCTCCAACGAAAGAGACTTCCTCTGTTTGCATAATTCTTTTTTTGTGCTTCATTAGCACTGAAATGTATGGCAGTGCAGATAACACGCCCCCCATGTCACCTTTAAAGAAACGAAAACCATTATGTCTACATGAGACGTGGGACGGGTCACATGCCATGAAGGGGAACGGACAGAGAGATGCCTCTGTGCCAGCCAGGATGGAGGCAGCTGCGGTGCGGAGGCCTCAGGTGGGCACTGTGAGCAGCCAGGCAGTGCTAATGTCAACACAGAAGCAGCTCATCAAAGCCTGTTACTGTCAATGATCAAATTGGAGATGGCTCAATTAAGGTGCGGCGCCACGGGCGCCCCTCATGCCCTCTCCCTGCTTGGCATGTCCCTGTTGCACATTAACTCTCATGTCCCACATCTCTGCCAGCAGCGTCCAGTCGGCCGAAGGAGCCTTTGTTATCGCTGGGCTGCTCCGAGAGCTGGGAACTTATTAATTTAATTCTAAAATCTGTGTCCCGCGTCCTGCCCTTTCACCTTTTGATAATGAAAATGCAAAATTTTGTGGACTGTCTCTCCAGAGTGGTGCATGCTCTGGTTATCTCCCGCTTGGACTACTGCAATGCGCTCTATGTGGGGCTACCTTTGAAGGTGACCCAGAAACTACAACTAATCCAGAATGCAGCAGCTAGACTGGTGACTGGGAGCGGCTGCCGGGACCACATAACACCGGTCCTGAGAGATGTGCATTGGCTCCCAGTACGTTTCCGAGCACAATTCAAAGTGTTGGTGCTGACATTTAAAGCCCTAAAAGGCCTTGGTCCAGTATACCTGAAGGAGCATCTCCACCTCCATTGTTCAGCCTGGACACTGAGGTCCAGCTCCGAGGGCCTTCTGGCAGTTCCCTCATTGTGAGAAGTGAGGTTACAGGGAAGCAGGCAGAGGGCCTTCTTGGTAGTGGCACCCGCCCTGTGGAACGCCCTCCCATCAGATGTCAAGGAAATAAACAACTATCTTATCTTTAAAAGACACCTGAAGACAGCCCTGTTTAGGGAAGTTTTTTAATATTTAATGCTGTATTGCTTTTAACACTCGATTGGAAGTCACCCAGAGTGGCTGGGGAAACTCAGCCAGATGGGCAGGGTATAAATAATAAATTATTATTATTATTATTATTATTATTATTATTATTATTATTATTACAAACACAGGGACCTGCCTCGCACCAGGACCAGGCTCTTTGTCCCAGAAACCCGGTGCTGTCACCTCTGACCAGAAGCAATTTGCAAGGGTTGCCTTGGGAAGAGAAGGGTCTTTATTTGGAAGCTGATCTTTTTGAAACTGCTGCCAAAGTTGCCAAGGGCTTTCTGCACTCAAAGCAGTTGCTGCACCACTGAGTTTCGGGTGTCCAAGGGGCTGGAGGAGGAACATCCTCCTCCCAGTCGATCGTAGATCTGCCACCATGTGCCCAGCTAGTCCTGGCACCTCCTGGCTGCTCCTCATTAATTTCTTCCCCCTCCTCTCCCCCCCCCCCCCCAGGAGCTCAGAGCAAAGAAGAATGGGGGCATTAGTGTAAATGGTGATAAATGGCTCTTTTAGCTCTTGCTGGAAAGGCTACGATAACCTGATTAGGGCTGGTTCCCTCCTCTGCTTTCAGCGAGATGCTTGCGGGCTGGCCCTGCGCCAGTTTGACGTGTGTCTGGCATTCTGCACTGGGAGCTTTCAGGGCGGGATCAGAGCAAAGGCAACAGGGGGCTCCCTTGGTGTCCTTTCTTGACCCCCCACCCCCAGGCATTGAGCAAGCCACTCTCCATCTCCAAAGGAGCGCTGCTCATCCTGGTGGATCTAACCTTTGGCCTGCACCCCAAGCAGTTAAAAATCTACCGGTTTTTTTGCACCATACACTCACTTTTTTCCTCCTAGAAAGTAAGGGGAAATGTCTGTGCGTGTTATGGAGTGAATGCCTGTGGGTGGCGGGGGGGGGATCTGCTGCAGTCATGAGCAGAGGATCCATGGTTCCCCTTCCTTCCCTCCTCCGTGGTTACAAAGCATGGATCCACATGGATCCTCAGGATTTTTGCATTGGGCTACTCCAAACTCACTGTCAGATCACATGTCTGTGGCCACAGCATGAACCACAAAAATCATATATCCACTATTTCGTTTAGAATATTCTTTTTTCTTATTTTCCTCCTCTAAAAACTACGTGCGTGTTATGGTCTGGTGCGTGTTATAGAGCGAAAAATACGGGTATGTTCAAACACTGGATAGGGCATCACAAGCTGCCAGTGTGAAACATTGCAAATGAACATTGAATACAGTAAGGCAGCACAAGCAACAGAAAAGAAACAAAATACTCTTCAAAAGATATTAGAAATAAAAATCACATTCAACAATGCAATTGAGAAAATCTATGGATAGGGCATGAAGGGGATTTCAATCCAATGAAAGCTCGTGCTGCCATAAATCTGGTGGTCTTTAAAATGCCAGAAGATTCCAGGCTGTTTTAGCTGTGCCAGGCCAGTGTGACTCCCTCTCGAGAACTGTGCCTTCCCCTGTTCTTTCCTTCTCATTATTTTCCTTCCACGTGAGCTTGTTTAAAAAATAACTCGGCACCCCAAGCCAGGCACAAGGCTGGGGAGGTCAGGTCCCTGGCTGAAACAGGCAGATCAAAAAAAGATTCATTCCTCCCTCCTAAGAAGTTTTAATTGGAGATTCTTGTGGGTTTAATGTTTAATGCAAGTGACCGTAATTGGTTACCTCTTTCCATAGACGATGAGCAGAGGAGAAGCTCCCTGAGGGCTCCGCTGCCTTTGAATTGACAAAGCGATCATTCATGAGTTACGTCCCTGGCAAGGATTGTTCCTTGACAGAACAAGGCCTTTGGTGCTCCAGACTGGGGAGGAACTGAGCTCCTGAGGGCAGGCTTAGAATTTGCCACATGTCCTAAATCAGAGCTGCAAAGCTTCCATATCAGTGGTTGCCAAACCTTTTCGGGCCACCCTTCTCCCCTGGTTCCATACATTCACCCCAGTGCCCCCAACTCTACCCCACAAGAAGCAGATTCCAGAACAGCGGTTTGCTGCACATCCCACTAAGGAACGATAGAAGTCAAAACAGTACATTGCACATTGATTTGAACTAAAAGGGTTTAGTTAAATTAATTCGACAGAAAGGATGAGCTTATAATCATTGAATCATAGATTAGATAGACAGATTTATTACGGTTACAGATAGGTAGCCGTGTTGGTCTGCCATAGTCAAAACAAAATTAAAAAATTAAAAAATTAAAAAAAAAAATCCTTCCAGTAGCACCTTAAAGATCAACTAAGTTAGTTCTTGGTATGAGCTTTCGTGTGCATGCACACTTCTTCAGATACACTGATTTATTACGGTCGGAGACCAGCTTATAAAACACACTTGGGGGTACAGTCACAGAAGGAAAACAAACATTTAAAAACAAAGTACAACAATAAACTACCGCAGGGAGCTGACCCAGAGTCAACAATAGAACCAAGTTTGGGGATTTTCTTAACAAACTAGTTTACGTTGGGAGATGGTCTACGCCTACAGATCTGCACACAGAATCTGGCGACCAGCCGGGTCGTCTTCTGATCTTTGCCTGACAGGAGAAGGTCAATTTTTTGCTTTTCCGGGAGGTCAGCGAGCCTCACCAGCAGGCGATCAATGGTCTCACTACGTGCCTCTTCATAAAAGGAACATCTAAAGAACAACTGCTCTGAGCTTCCTATCTCCCCCAATGAACAGGCGCAAAGTCTCTGAGTGTATGGGACTTTTCCAAAGGCTCCTTCCAGGATCGGTGAGGGCAGGGCCGAATCGTAGCGTTGGAAAGGATCCAGTGGGTGATCTAGTCCAGCCCCCTCCAATGCAGGAATCTCAACTAGATCATACATGACAGGTGGCCATCTAAACTCTGCTTAAAACCTGATCCAGCTGCCATTGACAGCCTTCTCCTCTGTGCATTTGTCCAATCCTGCACATTCAGGCAGAACTATGGCGCTGCTACTACTGTTCATCGCAATAACAATGCATTCCACCTTTTAGCTCTCGTAATTCAATAACTGAACAGCCCACAACTCCACGGGTTGGGATCGGAATGCTAGCCCAGAGATGGCTTGCAGATTTGCCTCCAGAGCCGCGTCGGGAAGGCTGCCCACAAGCCACTTCTGTGCAGAGTCGGCAACGCAGCCAAACCAGGGGCATCCCACTGCCTTAGACAAACAAGGGTTGCCGATCCGGCCGGCTGGCGTCCAGGCTCCTGGCTTTGTCCATTGTGGCCGGTCCTGGAGATGCACAGAGTGCCAGGCGGAGATTTCATTAATCCCACCCGCGGTTAGTCTGAATCCGCTGCCACCAGCACAATGCCTTTTTCTGTCTGCGGTGCCAGGGAGAGGCATGTTTCCTGCACCACAGACCACCTCCCGTTACTTCTCGACAAAAGCTGGCAAGCAGCAGACCACGGCCAGTGGAGCAAAACAGCCCAGTGGGTCACAGGCGGCTGAGTGGCAGGCCAAGCTGGAACCAACACCAGGCTGCTCAACCTACAAATAAATCAATAAGTGCCGCTCTGTGGAAAACCATCCTGTTCCACTCTGCTTCCTCCCCAGCCACACTCTAAGCACCAAGTGTCATGTCAGGCATTTAGCATGTTAAATGCTGACCTGTCTAGAACATAGACAAAGGGAATTGGCACATAGGAACGTAATCGCTCCAGGTGTGTATTTTATTTTTTTATTTTTTTAAATAAGTATATATGGAGAGGTTTTAGAATCCAGCTCAGGGCTAGGGAATTGTGGCCCTTCAGATGTTGGTAGGCTCCAGTCCCAACACTCAAAAACCGCAGACGGCATGTCCGAAGGACAGGATGAGTCTATGTTAGGTATTTTTGTGCTTTTATATTGTAAACCTTCCTGTGATCCTGAAGAAGAAGAAGAAGAAGAAGAGTTTGGATTTGATATCCCGCTTTATCACTACCCTTCAGGAGTCTCAAAGCGGCTAACATTCTCCTTTCCCTTCCTCCCCCACAACAAACACTCTGTGAGGTGAGTGGGGCTAAGAGACTTCAGAGAAGTGTGACTGGCCCAAGGTCACCCAGCAGCTGCATGTGGAGGAGCGGAGACGCGAACCCGGTTCACCAGATTACAAGTCTATCACTCTTAACCACTACACCACACTGGCTCTCATCTCATCTCACATCCTGGGATGAAGAACAGTGTAGACATTTAATAAATAATAATGATAATAATTGAGATGCGGGTGGCACTGTGGTCTAAACCACAGAGCCTAGCGCTTGCCGATTGGAAGGTCGGTGGTTCGAATCCCTGCAACCGGGTGAGCTCCCGTTGCTCTGTCCCTGCTCCTGCCCATCTAGCAGTTTGAAAGCACCCTTAAGTGCAAGTAGATAAATAGGTACCACTCCAGTGGAAAGGTAAACTGCATTTCCGTGCACTGCTCTAGTTTCGCCAGAAGCAGCTTTGTCATGCTGGCCACATGACCTGGAAAAACTGTCTGTGGACAAACATCGGCTCCCTCGGCCTGTAAAGCGAGATGAGCGCCGCAACCCCAGAGTCGTTCGCGACTGGACTTAACTGTCAGGGGTCCTTTACCTTTACCTTTAATGATAATAATGGTGAGATGTGTCATTCAGCAACAACTGCAGGCCCCCCTGTAACTCTATGCCTGCTCTGGCTAATACGACTTACTGAAGGAGATGGTGATTTGTTTGGGCTTCAAAGGGTCTCCTTCAAGGGCAGCCCCCATTCATTTCACTGAGCCTTGTTCAGCAGCATTTCCAAGCAGATCAGGTCCTTGGTACCCCAGAGACCAAGGTCCCTTCGGCCCCCCAATTAAAATACTTAAGGGGAACACCCCCAAAGTTTATGGGCATTACCATTCAAATGGTGTGCCTGCACCACGTTTTGTGGTTGATTATTCAAGATGGGTCTTACCTGGGACTCCCCAGTATTTTATTCAGGTTGGCACCCCCCCACACACACACACACTTGGTCCCAGATGGCATCCCGGAGAATGATGCAACTTAGAGGAGAGTGTGCAGAGGACTGGGGGTACAACGTAAGAGCCTGGGCTCTGATGGGAGAAAATTTCCCTTGAGGGTTCAGTCCAGAGGCTCGAGTCAGATTCTCAACTAGTCGGACCTTTGTTCAGTAATGCATTAGAGTCCAAAAGAGTTTAGGGCACACACCTGTGTAGGAAATATACATCACTTGTGCTTTTTAGTTTCTAGACAAGCAATTTGTGCTGGTCTCGTGGGTTTCCGTGGGGTGAGGTCCGAGTCCAGTCCAAGGTCGAGGGTGCAGTATTGAAGCCGTCCGTCAAAGCTGAAGCTGGGTCCAAGGCGGGTGAGGTCAGGGGATCCAGCAGGACAGGGTTCAGGCAGGAACTGGCTACCAACAATGTTGCTCCCGCAACCTGGGACTGGGCTGGCTGGCTTTTATCTCCTCCAGGGCATAGGGCAGCCCCAGTCCACAGGTGACTCGCCTCTCCTGGCCTGGAGGCGAGCACTCCTCTTGCAGGAACTTAGTTCCCTCTGCCTCTCTGCCCTGAGCCTCTGCAGCTCAGGAGAGGCTGGAGGGTGACCAGACCCAGAGGCAACCTCAGCTTCCTCTGATGGGGCTGAGAGTGGAGCACCTGCAGGCAATGGGTCCTCCAGCACCTCAGGAGCCAGAGCAGACTCAGCTGGTGCCTGCACCTGAGGATCCAGCACAGGTGAGGACCCTTCAGGCTCAAGCCCAGCTGGTTCTGTAGGCAGGGACTCCTGGGCAGGCTGGGATTCCTCAGGTTCAGCCTCCGAGTCCGAATCCCAGGCCATCACATATACTGTCTTCAACAATCCAGGTACAGCATAGCCATTGTGGCCAGAAGCCATTTATAGTCTTCTTCTCCATGGTCTGTTACACTGCCTCCATCAGTAGAAACCTGGGAGTTCACAAAAGTCCAGTTCCTGACACCTGTCCAGGGTTATATTACCCCAAAACCTGGTGATTCCATTTACATGATGTGCTTAATAGATGTGGCTTGGCCTTTCATCTTTCAAGAACGTGTTCTGGAGGCAGGGAATCCTATGCAGGCTGGGATTCCTCAGGTTCAGCCTCCGAGTCCGAATCCCAGGCCATCACACAATTTCTGCCACCACAGCTCCATACCATCTCTTCATCCTTGAAGTCACTTACTCAACTCAAGGTGTTTTGTTTTTGTTTTTCTGGGCATGCAGAGTCCTCCTTGCACCTTATCTGGCTTTTACTCTAGCTGTCAGGTTCCTCCTAAATTGGTTCTTTCCAGTTTGGTGGTGAGGCCGCACTCTTGCATGGTGACCCTGGCCTCACCGAGAATGGGCTTTGCAGAATTTCTATCTCGCTCTAGAGGCAAAATAAAATTGTGCACATATCTGGGACTTCCTTTCCTCCTCAATTTCCGCCTCATTTCTGAATGAGCCCCCTTCCAGCTCTCTCTCTTTCTGTTTTTGTGATGGTTCCCTGCTGAGAAGCAGCCATAAGAGGAGGCCAAAAACAATGGAGAAAAGGGCATTCAGGGAAGCCAGCTCCCGGGGCCATTTTTCGAGGACCTGTCAAGTTCTTGGCACTGGCTGGGGCATTTGGAGGCTCAGAGGCAACCTTGAGGGCTTCACCCATTTGGTTCCGTCAGCCTGTTGTTGATTTAGGAAGGTGGAGGTTGCAGGAGATTGAAAGGAAGGTTGAGTCACTTTCCTAAGTCAACAGAAGCTTGAAGTGACCAAATACTCTCTCGGCTGGTCTGTATCCATAAGTTCATACCCATGTTCAGTTCATACCCATGCGTAAGCCCAGGGCATAGAGAAGGTTGCCCTCAAGCCGATAGGAGCAAGCCAGCAGTAAATTACACTAAGCAAGTTGGCATTACCGTATTTTTCATTCCATAAGACACACTTTTTTCTTCTTAAAAAGTAAGGGGAAATGTCTGTGCGTCTTATGGAGTGAATGTGTGGTCCCTGGAGCCGAATTGCCCAGGGGCGAAAAGCAGATCATGCTTTTTTTTTTTTTTCTTTTTTTTTTTTTGAAAAAGGGAAGCTAGAGATAAAGGAGGCTGCCTGGGAGGCGGGAGGTAGAATCATAGAATCATAGAGTTGGAAGAGACCACAAGGGCCATCGAGTCCAACCCCCTGCCAAGCAGGAAACACCATCAGAGCACTCCTGACATATGGTTGTCAAGCCTCTGCTTAAAGACCTCCAAAGAAGGAGACTCCACCACACTCCTTGGCAGCAAATTCCACTGTCAAACAGCTCTTACTGTCAGGAAGTTCTTCCTAATGTTTAGGTAGAATCTTCTTTCTTGTAGTTTGGATCCATTGCTCCGTGTCCGCTTCTCTGGAGCAGCAGAAAGCAACCTTTCTCCCTCCTCTATGTGACATCCTTTTATATAATGGAACATGGCTATCATATCACCCCTTAACCTCCTCTTCTCCAGGCTAAACATGCCCAGCTCCCTTAGCCGTTCCTCATAAGGCATCGTTTCCAGGCCTTTGACCATTTTGGTAGCTCTCCTCTGGACACGTTCCAGTTTGCCAGTGTCCTTCTTGAACTGTGGTGCCCAGAACTGGACACAGTACTCCAGGTGAGGTCTGACCAGAGCAGAATACAGTGGCACAATTATTACCTCCCTTGATCTAGATGCTATACTCCTATTGATGCAGCCCAGAATTGCATTGGCTTCTTTAGCTGCCGCGTCACACTGTTGGCTCATGTCAAGTTTGTGGTCAACCAAGACTCCTAGATCCTTTTCACATGTACTGCTCTCAAGCCAGGTGTCACCCATCTTGTATTTGTGCCTCTCATTTTTTTTGCCCAAGTGCAATACTTTACATTTCTCCCTGTTAAAATTCATCTTGTTTGTTTTGGCCCAGTTCTCTAATCTGTCAAGGTCAAGACAGCAAACTTGCAAGGAGAGGAAACAGGAAGACTAAATCAATGAGGAGAGAAATTAGAAGAAAAGAAGGAGCAAAAAACTGCTCCAGCTAAGGAAAAGACCCTAAGGCAAACAAGAGGGAAGGGAGTGTTGAAAGGAAGCAGCTGATCGGTGGGATCGGGAGAGAGATAAGGGACACTAGCGATAAAGGAGGCTGCCTGGGAGGGGGGAGGTAAAAGCCCATGGATCCTCAGGATTTTTGCATTGGGTCACTCCACATTCACCATCAGATCACATAGCATGTCCGTGGCTACAGCCTGCACCAAAAAAATCATGCACCCGCTGTTTCCTGGAGCTGCAATGGTGCAAAAATGTGGTTACAAAGCATGGATCCACATGGATCCTCAGGATTTTTGCCTTGGGCTACCCCAAACTCACTGTCAAATCACATGTCTGTGGCCACAGCATGAACCACAAAAATCATACATCCATTGTTTCATTCGGAATATTTTTTTTCTTGTTTTCCTCCCCTCAAAACTAGGTGCGTCTTACGGTCATGTGCGTCTTATGGAGCGAAAAATACGGTAATTCTTTATTAGCAAAAACAGGATCTGCATGAAGCAGTGGCTGAGACTACAGTTTCCGCCTCCCCACAGCTTCCTAGTTCCCCTCCTCCCAAGCTATCTGAGACTGCGCCTGCCTGAAGCTAACTTCTCCTCCTCCCTCTTCACGCCTCTCCTGGTTCTGGGAGACCAGCAGGGAGGGGAGCTTGTCGCAGCAGGAGGGGCAGATTGCAATGTCTCTTCACCTGCAGGACTCATCTCTGGCTTTTGAAGGGGGGAAGCTCTGTATGACACCTTGAGCTTCTTAGAGAAAAGGTGAGATATAAATGTCATGAATAAATAAACTCTGGAGTGCCACTGTAGTGCAAACAATACTGAGGTAGATGGAGCAATGGTCTGACTCAGGCAGCTTCCTATTTTCCTACCTCACAGGGTGCAAGAGACTGTCTTCCCTGCTTTCCTAATTGCACTGTTCCTTCCTGGCACCTGGTATTCCGAAATATCTGTTGTTTTTAGATTCTGACGCTGGATTCCAGCCCTCGCAAATCATCCCATTGCCCCAGTGCAGCCACCTGGACACCAGGTGATTTACAGCTCTCAGTGGAACGAAACCTGACCCATTTCGCGCTGATTTGTTCTCTGTGGGAGTTAATTTTTTACCTAGTGGCAGCCAAGCTGTTGGTCACCGAATGCCTAACAGACAGTGCAAGGATTGATGGTTGCATGCACAAATATAGGGGCAGAGGATTTCAGATTTAATTGCGATGCGTGGAAATTGCAGTGAAGACCACAGGTAGATTGGGATTGGGATTGGGATTGACTGGGTCAATTACCTGTTGAACCCCTTGAGTGTGCAGAGCAAGCACCCTGGTACTCAAAATAATAATAAAAAATAAAATTTTATTTATATCCTGTCTTCCCCAGCCGAAGCCGGGCTCAGAACCGTTAACAACAGTAAAAGTAACACAGTTTACATAAAATCACAATCAATTGATTGAAATATATTCTAAAATCAATTAATTCTAAAATCAGTTCAGAATCAAATTAATGGCAACCATTGGGCTAGAGTTCTATGAGGATTACAGAAGGAGAGAGGGGTCAGGCTGTGGCTTGGCCAAAGGCCTGGTGGAACAGCTCTATCTTGCAGGCCCTGTGGAAAGATGTCAAGTCCCACAGGGCCCTAGTCTCTTGGGACAGAGCGTTCCACCAAGTCGGAACCCAGAACTAAAATGGCCCTGGCCCTAGTTGAAACCAATCTAACCACCTTGTGGCTTGGGACCTCCAGAGTGTTGTCATTTGTGGACCTTAAGGTCCTCCACGGGACATACCAGGAGAGGCGGTCCCGTAGGTACAAGGGTCCTGGGCCGTATAGGGCTTTAAAGCATGCACTGGTTGAACTGGCCCGGGTTCAAGGGTCTTGTAATAATTTGCACGACCCTTAAGAACTTGGGTCTAGCACACCCCAAGAACGCCTAATCCCATTTTCCCGTGATCATGGCAGTCTTCGATGAAGACACTGTTAAAGTTCCCCTGTATTCATATATGTGAAGAGAATGTGGAGAATGGTTGTTATTAAAAATCTGAAGTTATGATATTGAGAGGTACAGGACTTGATGGACTTATAGAGCGAAAGACTTTGTCCCTGTATCTGAGAGTGGATGCCAGGCCAAGACCAGGCAGCCCCTAAAGAAGGAAGTAGCCTCCGCCAAACGAAATAAAGAAGATTGGCAAAACTAACTATTCAACTATGCAGGATAAATTAGACATTTTGAAGCTCAAGAAGGAAAGAGACTTTGAGTTTATAAAAAAGGGCAAATGTTTAATGTGTATTTTTTAAGCTTTGTGTATAGATCTTTACATTAGTATAACTTTTTAAAGCCACTTGTAATAAGTTGAAGAAGGTTTTAAAAATGGATTGTTAAGAATATAAGGTGTTATAGAGGTGCATGAACAAGTATAATGGAACCAAGAAGGGGAGTGGAGGGAAGTCAAGCAAAATGTTATGGTTTAAAAATGTGTTTATGATTTCTTTTTTTGAGTCCCCCCTTTTTTATTTATTTTTATTAATAAACCAATAAATTGCTTGTTAAAAAAAGAAAAAGATAGAGTTCCCCTGTGGCTCAGGTGTTTATATCCATCAGAAGCCAAATGTTCAGTGTTGTGGCCCAATTTTATGAGTTTTGGGATACCAGAAACCCCTTAGCATGCAGGGTCAGCTGTGTTTACTGCTGAATCTTGGTTAGACACTATACCGGTTGCAATCGCACAGAGAGAAGCTAGGCTGTAGGAAATTCCTAACTTGGATAGAAAAAGTTTCTGTCTCTTGTCTAACTAGTCTAGAGAAGAACAAGGCAACCGTGCTTGCTCCTTCCTTCTCTCAGACAATGTCACCTTTAAGATTTAAAAAAAACAAACAAAGCAGAAGTCTCTAACGTTTTGCTTTTTTCAGCTTCTCCAATGGATTCCGATGACAAGAAAGGAGATTCCGACTAAACACCAGGAAGAAGTTTCTGGAGGCAAGAGCTGTTCAGTGGTGGAATGGACCACCTTGGGAGGTGGTGGGCTCTCCTCCATTGGAGGTTTTAAATCAGATGTTGTGTGGCCACCTGTCAGGGATTATTTAGCTGTGCTTCCCACATTGCAGGGGGCTGGACTAGATGATCCTTGGGGTCCCTTTGTGTGGGAATGTTCAGGGAGGCAGGAGAGGAGATTTTGTTTAATTATATCCTTTCCAACTTGCGTTAGCAAGTTCTGTAATTTAGCAGAGTAACATTCCCCTTTTAAACTTACACAGCAGATAGGTTTGCCAGCCTTGATTAAGCCTCTAAAATAAGTAACCTGGTAATTCCCCATTTATTCCCTCCTAAAAAGAAATAGACACAATACAGTCTTGTATAAAAATATAAAATAGTTTACTCACACATTCTGTTCACAGATGGATCTCAGAAGGCAGACTTAAATTACAAAATATATACACCTGGAATCTATCCCATAAGGAGATAGTTCCTTTGTCCTGTTTTGCCTGGAAGCTGATGCTTCTTCAACAAAAGCAAAATGGAGAAGAGAGATGTGGTGGCCAGTCCTGTGCTTTTGTTACCTGCACAGGTAAGGTCACGCCCACCTCTGGTCGCATTTAGAGGAAGTTTGTCCCAGCCCAGGAGGAAACAGGAAGTTTTTCTACTGGCTGGACAAACATCCCTCTTCATGTCTAAACATTTCCACTCTAGGAATGTTGTTTTTGACTTCTCTGTGTTTCACACCCCACGCTTTGAACCCTACAATTCTGTGATTCTCTTATAAAATAGCCTGTGTGCCACTCAGCAATGTAAATACACACGTAGAGTAGTCCAGGGTGAAGATATACCTCTTCAGCATATAACAGAGATTGCAAAATGAAGGTGCCGGTTGCATCTCCATGGAGCAGAAATTCCACAGCTTAGGGGCTGCCACAGAGAAGACCCTCTCCTGGACCCCCTCCCAAGGTTTTAGGGATGGCAGAACCACCAAAGAGACCCCCCCCTGCCGTTCTGCTGATTTTAACACCCAGGAAGGTCTGGCCAAAGGCTCTCTTTGGTGAAGACCACTGAAATTCCTACTCCGTTGCCTCATTTGGAAGGGAAAGATTCAGTTATAGCTGGAGTACCGGAGAGCTCCTGCTTTCACCACCTTGGTCAGAGGCAAGATTTCTTCATTTCAAAGAAGCTTGTTTTTTAAATGAGGTGGGGGGTATTAAAGTATCAAGGGGAGCTCTGATTATTCTAGTGAGCAAAGCTCTGAGGCACTGAACTGCTCTCTGACCACCCTATGACATCAGATCCTAAATTTTGCTCCCCACCCCAGAAATGTCTTGCAACTTTCTCCTCCAAAACTCAATAGAAGGTCTAACTGAGCCAAGAGTGGGGGCCAATTTGTATTTCTAAGGACGACTGTCAATAGTTAGGGCTGAGTTCTCAGGGCCCATCATTCTGTTACTGCAGGCAGGGACTGTCTTGTTTTCAATGATTACATAAAAGCCAAATGCTCTAAATAAAATAATAAATATTACTCTGAATCTCCTTTCTGGCCATTTGAATCCATTGGTTTGTGTCCTATGCTGTGGTGCAGCAGGAAAAAAGCTCACTTCATCTTCCATATCCTTCAGATATTTGAAGATGGCTCTCACAAGAAGTGAGAGCTGGACCATAAAGAAGGCTGGTCGCCAAAGAATTGATGCTTTTGAATTCTGGTGCTGGAGGAGACTCTTGAGAGTCCCATGGACTGCAAGAAGATCAAACCTCTCCATTCTGAAGGAAATCAGCCCTGAGTGCTCACTGGAAGGACAGATCCTGAAACTGAGGCTCCAATACTTTGGCCACCTCCTGAGAAGAGAAGACTCCCGGGAAAAGACCCTGATGCTGGTAAAGATGGAGGGCACAAAGGAGAAGGGGATGGCAGAGGATGAGATGGTGGGACAGTGTTCTCGAAGCGACCAACTTGAGTTTGAACAAACTGCGGGAGGCAGTGGAAGACAGGAGTGCCTGGCGTGCTCTGGTCCAGGGGGTCACGAAGAGGTGGAAACCACTAAACGACTAAACAACAACAATCATATAACCTCTTAGTCTTCTCTTATCCAGGTTAAACATACCCAGTTCCATCAACCATTCCTATTAAGGTTTGGTTTCCAGACACTTTTTCAGCCTAGTCACCCTCCTCTGCACACCTTCCAGCTTTGCAGTTGTCATTACTGACTTTTTGGTAATATGCAAGTAAAAGGATACATGAAAAGAACAACCCTCCTTCACGAATTTGCAAGCAGGCACTGTGGGTTAAACCACAGAGCCTAGGACTTGCTGATCAGAAGGTCGGCGGTTCGAATCCCCACGATGGGGTGAGCTCCCGTTGTTCGGTCCCTGCTCCTGCCAACCTAGCATTTTGAAAGCACATCAAAACGCAAGTAGATAAATAGGTGCCGCTCCAGCGGGATAGTAAACGGCGTTTCCGTGCGCTGCTCTGGTTCTCCAGAAGCGGCTTAGTCATGCTGGCCACATGACCTGGAAGCTGTATGTCGGCTCCCTCGGCCAATAAAGCGAGATGAGCGCCGCAACCCCAGAGTCGGTCATGACTGGACCTAATGGTCAGGGGTCCCTTTACCTAAGGCAGACAACATCACCATGTTCAGTGGCCCTTAATTCCACAAGGAAACTGTTTTGAATTTTGGGATCAGCTGCGATTCCTGCATTGCAAGGGGTTGAACTACATGCCGCTCTAGGTCCCTTCCAACTCTACAATTCATAGTAGCAAATATTTTGCGTCCTTGCCAAGATGAACCCCCAGTTCCAGCAATACATGGGGTCGGCATCCATTCATTATACCACCAAATGATGCTACTTGAGGCAAAAACTTTAGCAGCACAGGGGTATGGCATAAGAGCTTCCTCCTGGTTTGAAAGACCCCCGGTGCCCGATATTCTCATCCCCATTAAACAGCTTGGATCTGAAGGCATCCCAAAAGAACAGGCTGTCCGGGAGACATCATCACTCTCTGCCACCTCTGTCTCCATCTTCACAGAGCTCCACCCTGCAACACCTGGTGCAATTGTCGGTGGCCTTCTGCCTTCATTCTGTCAATGATTCATAAATCAATGAATGTCTGTTAAGGGTTAAAATAATATTAAATCATCAAGGAGAATCGTGGGCTGGACATCAAATGGGATGTGCAAGGAGCAAAGGGATTCAAAGTTTGAGGTGCAGCTTGTGTCTTCTTGATGGGCAATTAAATCCATTTGCATTCCAGTGGAAGGAACATCTCCCTGTGATCCCACCTGGCCCACAATTACTCAACAACCTGTCCAGAAGGAGGAGTTAATGAGTAACGAGGCTGTTTTTCAGATGTCAAGCACAAGTGATTTGTCCCAGAATTGGCTTCTTCCACTCCTGCTTCAATCTCTCGCCTCTGTCCTCTTACCCTGAGAAGCAGCAGCCATCCTGAGAAGAGATCGTTCTCTTTGGAATGACGCTTGTCAGGCAAGCCACCCTTCCACAGAGTCCAGAACAGCACATCAGAGGACGCCATTGCAAAACAATGCAGGAGAACATCCGAAACATTGCATGAACTGAAACGACAGCCATCACTCAAAATTCCCACCTCTCCGAGAAGAAGCTCTCCACCCAAGTAATGCAGGAAAAGAACCTGCAAAAATGCATTGCATTCAGTGAAAAGATAAATATTAGGGAAAATGTGTATATTGGGGGAGAGTTCATACAGAAATGTTTGTATTAAGAAGCATTCATATTAAAATGCTGATTAATTTTTCAGGCAGACTTTAAAAATAAATTACAAACTGATGTAGACATATGGAGAAGTGAACTCAAGTTTGCAAAAGTGAGAAACCGAAATTGACCTATTTGCCCATCCCAACTGAAGGCTGCATTCTCTCCTGGGTGACCTCATCAGGATTGGTTTCCAGACATTTTGCTGTATTTAAATTCTTGGGTTGCCTTTATGGGCTGGGAATAAAGCAAGGAGAACACTTGTTTTAACTTAGGGATGGGTGAATCTGTGTCACCGTCAGTTCATTTTCATTTTTCATTTTTTTCAGTCACTGAGATACGCATAGCTATGCACGCTTTACCCTAGAATCCACACTTTTGTGGCCATTGCTTGGCACTGCAAAATGCAGAGAAATGTGGATTTTGAAAGCTGGTTGCGTTTCATTTGCACATTGTTTGGGGAGGGGTGAATTAGGTCAGTTTGCCTTTCTGTGTGAGCTTAATCAAATGTCTCCTATTTTAGCTTGCTGGCATTTTAGTGCGCCATTCTAAATTTTAAAAGTCTATGATGATCCACTTGGCATTTTTTCAGGACATGGAGAACCACAAAATCAATTGGCATCGAAATGAAAAGGGAAATTCAGGCCAAGGCAAGCAATGTGTTACTTTTATTAGACATCACTACAGGTACATTCCACCATGAAGTTCTCCCCCCCCCCCCTAAAAAATGAATGGGCCCCTTGCTGAGTCCATTCATTCCAACAGGATGTGTCCACAGAAGAGCAACATGCTTTCTGAATGGAGCAATAAGTAATAGAGGCTTTTCTTTTAACAAGAAAAAAAAATCACTCACACACAAACATTAAACAAAAATCATAAACAAACCACATATTATGCATCAAGTTAAATTAATCAGGATTATCCATTAAATTAAATTTATTGCTGCTGGCATTGCAGCATTCCAAGAATGTGGGTCATTATCATCATGATTAACAGAGTGCATCTTCCGGCTAGCAAGTGGAGGTGCAGGATCATAGGCTGTTGGAAACATTTGCTCTGCATGTAGAAGTTCCCAGGATCAGCCCCCACTACAGTCGTACCTTGGAAGTCGAACGGAATCCATTCCGGAAGTCCATTCGACTTCCAAAATGTTCGTAAATCAAAGCGCGGCTTCTCGTTGGCTGCAGGAAGCTGCCAAAGCCAATCGGAAGCCCCAGAAGCCCCGTCAGACGTCCAGCTTCCAAAAATAGTTCACAGACCGGAGCAGTCACTTCCAGGTTTGCAGCGTTCGGGAGCCAAAACATTCGAGAACTAAGCTGCTCGAAAACCAAGGTATGACTGTATCTCTAATAATAGTATTCACATAGAGAAAGTACTTCTTTACAAAGGTAAACTGTGGAACTCCCTGCCACAGGAGGCACTGATGGCCACCAACCTAGACTGCTTTAAAGGAGGATTAGGCAAATTCTTGGATGAGGAGGAGACTTTTGATCGCTCCTGGCCAGGATGGTTCTACTATGCCCTCCATGGATGGAAGAAGCAACGCTCCTGAATGCTAGTTATGGGAAAGCGCAGGAGGGGAAAGTTGCTCCTGGGCTTGGGTCTTCCTTGTGGGTTTCCCATTGCGGCACCTGTTTGGCCACTGAGAGAGCAGGATGCTGGAATGGGTGGTCCATTGGCCTGATCCAGCAGCTGCTTCTTCCGTTCTTATATAGCAGGATCGGGAAAGACCTTCCCCTGGGGAGCTACCACAATACTGTGCTATAAGCATCAGGGATCTGACTTAGTGTAACGTTGCTTAATGGGTATCTTCATGGGGTGTCTATGGGCTTCTCAAGACAAGAGTGGTGGGCAGTTGAAAGGAGGCAGCAATGAATGGCAGATGAAAGTGATGGACTATATGGAACTGGCGGAAATGACTGGCAGAATCCGAGACCAAGGTGAAGAGTCAGTGGAAGAAGATTGCAAAAAATTTAAAGTTTATCTACAGAAACATTGCAAAATTAAGGAATGTTAGAAGGATGTTGGAATGAAGTAATGTGGTTTCAGCAGAAATGATATAAAGGATTAGGTAAAAATGGATTTGTTAATTGGTGAAAGACGAGAATGTAAAATTACAGTATATTCAGATAAATTAATAGGATAAAAACAAACCTGGAAAGGATTTGCTGAAATATCTAATTGAACTAGAATACAAAAAAGGGAGGTGTGAGGAGGTCAAGGAAATAAGCAAAGGAAAGAAAGTTATGTAAAGGTTTGATCTGTGTGGTTTTTTTAAAATTGCTTGCATTTTTTCTGTCTTTTCTTATTTTTCTCTTTTTTGTTTTTTGCTTTTTTCTCTTTGTAATCTTTAAAAGTTGAATAAATATTATTTAAAAAAAAATAATGAAAGGAGGCAGCAATGATTCTCAATCCCGGTTACTGGAAACCACAGGAGGGGAGAGCTACTCTTGTGTTCGAATCCTGCTTGGGGCATCCTTTCCATTGGGGCATCTGCTGGACTAGGTGGGCTCCCTCTGGCCTGATCCAGCAGCTTCTTCTGATGTTCTCCATGCTTTGGTTTCAGGGCTCGTCTTACATCTTCCTGCACTGACAGCCAGGCCTCCACTAACTGCTCCATGGGCTGTTAAACATGACACCCCCAACAGCACACGGCTCTGGGTGGAAGGAGAGCGATCCATTTGTGGCAAAGCAGTAATGGGCAAGGGCAGCACCGATAGAGGGGGAAGTAGGTGGCATGCAATGGAAAAGCCAAGTCCTTCAAAGTTGGAGGAATCAAGTCCTTCAACTGGAGCTGCTCATTTTTGTCAGAGTTTTCTGGCAAGACTTCAGGCCCAACAGGGCTGTTCTTCTTCATTGGCCCAACCAAGTATACAGGTCCCAACTTGACAGTGTCATATATCATCAAGTGAAGAAGATGCCCACACGGAACTCTCCTAGATCCACATGGAAGCCTGTATTCTTCAGTGGGTGGGGGAAAAACTACTTATGTGGGCAAGACAACATCTTGGGGGACCTGATGAAGCCCCGTTAAAGAACAAGTGCCATAGCATGGAAGAACTTCATGCAGCACATAATTAACCTGTGGAACTCACTCCCACAAGATGCAGCGATGCTCACTAACTTGGATGGTTTTAAAAGAGGGTTAGAGGAGAGGGCTATTCACAACAGAGCTATGATAGCGCAGTCAGTGGAGCATGAGACTCTCAATCTCAGGACTGTGGGTTCGAGCCCAATGTTGTGCAAAAGATTTCTGCATTGCAGGGGATTTGAGCAGGTAGGTGGTCCTTGCGCTCTACAATTCTATGATTCTATGGCTATGCCAGAATGGCTATGCTTTGCCCTCCACAGTCGGAGGCAGAGGTGCTAGAGACCACAGGAGGGGAGACGACTCTTGTTCTCAGGTCCTACTTGTGGGTTTCCCATGGGCAACTGGGTGGCCACTGCAAGGCTGCTGGACTAGATGGGCCATTGGCCTGATCCAGAAGGCTCATCTTACATTCTTAAGTCTTGATGAGTGCCAGTGAACGTGGAAGTTAGGCTTAGTTCTCACTGGGGAGGTCAACCTGTTTCTGGGCTACATTGCTTTAGACTGCAGGGGAGGGTTGGTCACTTGATCCTTATTCCTCTACACACACACACACACACACACACACAATCCCTACACATGTTAAGGAGAACAGCTCTAATTGTCTAAGTGCCAGAAACACTTGTATACAGGAAAGCATTCAGTTACAGTTATACCTCGGGTTACATACGCTTCAGGTTACATACGTTTCAGGTTACAGACTCTGCTAACCCAGAAATAGTACCTCAGGTTAAGAACTTTGCTTCAGGATGAGAATAGAAACCGTGCTCCGGAGGTGCAGTGGCAGCAGGAGGCCCCATTAGCTAAAGTGGTGCTTCAGGTTAAGAACAGTTTCAGGTTAAGAACAGACCTCCAGAATGAATTAAGTTCTTAACCTGAGGTACCACTGTACCAGTGTACTTGGAAGAAGCAAAGATCGCCATTGTTGAAGCAATGGTTCTTCAACATCAACTTCATTGGACTGGTCATATTGTGCCGATGCCTGATTATCGTCTTCCAAAGCAACTACAGTGGTACCTCGGGTTACATATGCTTCAGGTTACATACGCTTCAGGTTTAAGACTCTGCTAACCCAGAAATAGTACCTCAGGTTAAGAACTTTGCTTCAGGATGAGAACAGAAATCGTGCAGTAGTGGCGCGGAAGCAGCGGGAGGCCCCATGAGCTAAAGTGGTGCTTCAGGTGAAGAACAGTTTCAGGTTAAGAACGGACCTCCGGAACGAATTAAGTTCTTAACCCGAGGTACCACTGTATGAGGTTGCCATCTACATTCTGCAATGCTCAGCCCAAATACAGGTCGATCAGCTTACAGAGAATTGGGTTCCACTTCAGAACAAATTTAGGAGAACGAGGGGTGTGGAGCCTTTTCAAGCCTGGCATGATGACTGAGTTGAACGAAGATGTTCCGGACACACCAATCTCTCTGCAACCTGTTTGTGTTGTTAATAGCAATGTGAAGCAGAACTGGAACTTATCTGGAAGAATTCTGGAATTTCCCTGAAGAAGGGAAAGATGAGTTTCTGTTATCCTAATTTAAGACCTCCCCCGCCCCAAGTATTCTCACTGACTGACATTTTTGGATTTAGTGACATTAGAAACAAAGCAAAGTTAATGGTGAATCTGGAAAGTTAACGTTTAACATAATTGCCTTGAGATGTGTCAGTAGTGTGGCTAAAAAACAAAAAGAGAAGCAAAGAAATAAAATTGCATTTCACACTCAAAATTTGGAAAAACTCAAAATTCTTGATTTGAACTGGGGCCAGAGGGGAGAAACAGCTGTGCCAAATTCTGTTTCAGCTTTGGTAGGGAGTCAGCTCCTCTGCCATTATTCTCATGCAGCCGTGGCACTGGTTTCAGTGGCAGTGTCTCCGCCAGAGGTGATGTGAGTGGTCAGGACTGGATTAAACATTAGGACAGGCTCAGAGTAGACCCAGATCCCTTCCAGCTAAACCATCCTTTGCTACAGTAGGGCATTACTGGCTGTGGGCGCAATATCTTCTGGTCACAGCTGCAATGAAGGCGCAGCTGCAGTAAATTCTGGAAACTGTACAGTTAGCAGCAGAAAAGGAACTGCATTTCAGTTTTGTTGTTGTTGAGTCGTTTAGTCGTGTCCAACACTTCGTGACCCCCTGGACCAGAGCACGCCAGGCCCTCCTGTCTTCCACTGCCTCCCGCAGTTTGGTCAGACTCATGTTTGTAGCTTCGAGAACATTTCAGTTACCCAACGACAACTGACCTGGCAGTATCCCTCCACAAGGAACTGACAACTGCGCTCTCAGTTCTTTGCAGGGTGGAATCTCCTTGCCTCCACAGTTGAAAGGAGGCAGCGATGCTTCTCAATCCCAATTACTGGAAAGCACAGGAGGGGAGAGCTGCTATTGTGTTCGAATCCTGCTTGGGGCATCCTTTCCATTGGGGCATCTGCTTGGCCACTGTGAGAACAGGGTGCTGGACTAGGAGGGCTCCCTCTGGCCTGATCCAGCAGCTTCTTCTGATGTTCTCCATGCTTTGGTTTCAGGGTTCGTCTTACATCTTCCTGCACTGACAGCCAGGCCTCCACTAACTGCTCCATGGGCTGTTAAACATGACACCCCCAACAGCACACGGCTCTGGGTGGAAGGAGAGCGATCCATTTGTGGCAAAGCAATAATGCGCCAGGGCAGCACCGACAGAGGGGGAAGTAGGTGGCATGAAATGGAAAAGTCAAGTCCTTCAATGCTGGAGGAACCAAGTTGTCCTTCAACTGGAGCAGATCATTTTTGTCGGAGTTTTCTGGCAAGTCTTCAGGGCTCTTCTTCAGGCAGCAGCGGGGGAAAGTGCAGCTGGTGGGACGCATCCTGCCTCTCCCTGCTCAAGCACGAGCATGAGGCAGGCAGGCACCCATGTGGGCAGCACTTTGGGGACTTCATTGCCTGCTGCTGCCAAAGCTCATCTGACCCACGGATCTCCAGGGCTGAGCCTAGGGCCCAGCAGCAGGTACAGAGCGCCTCTGAGCATGTGCAAAATGGATTGCCATTGTTACTCGCCAGGCAAGCTATAGAACATGGCAAGGTTTCTGGGTCTGAAGAGGAGGCCTCCTCTTTGGATAGAAATCACAAAGTTGTAACCCCCTCCCCCACCCCCGGAGCAAATGGAGCTCTCAAACTCCTTGGGGGGCACATGGGAGGGAGTTGGAGGGAAGATGAAAAGGTTTCCGGCAGGAGCCATGTAGCTTTGCAAACTTGCACAGAGCATCACCTGCCTGCCATTCACCTGCTCACTGCTCGTGGTTTGACTGTCCGCATCGATCAGCTTTGATCCATAGATGGGTGGCTGCAATTTGCTTCTAGACAGTGATCTAGACTTCCATAGCTGCATATCAGACTAGCAGTCTGATAATCCCAGGCCCTCCCATTCTCAACAGAAATGCAATAGGGCCTTTAATGTTTTTTATCACTCTTAATCTGTAAACACATTGTTTTCCTGGCAGTGCTGAGGTGGGTTTGGGGTTTGGGGGATGGACAGAGGAGAGCTCCTTCACTCAGGCTGCTTGGGTACCCAAGTCAGCTTCCATCCTCCATCTTCATCCCGGCGCACAAAAGCCTGTCCCTGGCGGAAGGTGTGCGTTTTGACGTTGCAGTGGGGGCTCAAGGAGGTGGTGAAAGCCACCTCCGTTGGGGTGGGAGAGGCGTCCGAGCAGCAGGGCAGTCCACAAGGCAGCGGAGGGTAGTTATTCTCAGGCAGTAAGAAATGGCAAGGTGGGTCGGGTGCGTGACCCAAAGGCTCTTCACTCATGCCGCTCGTCCTGTCTGCGGACAGCAAAGCGGCACACCTGTAAACAGCTGGCTGGCTGTCATTGCACCCAAAGTTCGTTGCCTCAGGTGGGTCCCCAGTGAAAGAGCCCAGAGGAAGCTCCGGGGTCAAGGCACTGTAGTTAGCTGAAGCAGGCGACTCGTCAATTGTGTCTAGGTCTTTGAGGCCCAGCGTCCGGAGGACCCAGGTGTCCACGTGGGGGTCACGTGGCTCTTCACAGGCTGAGAAAGAGCCCAGCAGGTTCCGCCTGGCCTTCTGCGGGTGGGACGCCTCGCGAGGAAGGGGAAGGCCTTCTGCTCTCAGCCTCCGCTTGCCACTCTGGAGTGGGCTGTGAGATTTCTGGCCGCTCTGCCGCAGCAGCTCCTGTTTGAGAGGGCAGCAGAGAGAGGGGGACAGAGAACATCTAATGAGCAAGTCTGAGAATATTGTGCAGTTTATAAGCATAAGAGGCTGGAAGGGGGAGTCTGCCTAACCAGATACACCAGTTACAGGTAGGTAGTCGTGTTGGTCTGCCGTAGTCGAAACAAAAAATAAAATAAAAATAAAATTCCTTCCAGTAGCACCATAAAGGTAAAGGTAAAGGGACCCCTGACCATTAGGCCCAGTTGTGACTGACTCTGGGGTTGTGGTGCTCATCTCGCTTTATTGGCCAAGGGAGCTGGCGTACAGCTTCTGGGTCATGTGGCCAGCAGGACTAAGCCGCTTCTTTTTTTTTTTTTTTTAATATTTTTATAAAGTTTTGCATAACTATATTTCACAGACATACAACAGACAAAAGTAAATGAAATAAACATAAAAAGAAAAGAAAAAAAAGAAAAGAAAAAGAACATAAAATACGTACAACATAAACAACACAACTTTAACAACACAACATTAATTTTACAACTTAAACAACACAACATTAATTTTACAACAACATTGATCGACTTCCCTTTATCTCGATTTCGGATAATGTTATCTTAATTATCTTTCTGCTGTATCTATTCCAAAATAAAATTTATAACGTAGTAAGCGTTATCTCATGCCTACTGTGATTTTTTTTTTTAAAATACATCTATATTTCTGATTAACATTTTGATTTTCCCCTTGTCTCTATTTCCATATATATTCTAAATTTATCCCATTCATTACTAAATTTTGTACTTTTTTGATTTCTTATTTTCTGAGTCAATTTTGCCAATTCTAAGTAATCCATTAATTTAAATTGCCACTCCTTTAATGTTGGGGTTTTTGCTGTTTTCCAGTACTGTGCTATGAGGGTTCTAGCGGCCGCTGTTGCGTATTGAAGAAGGGTTCTATCTTCTTCTTTAATATCTTTGCCAATTATCCCCAGCAGGAAGGTTTCAGGTTTTTTAACAAACGTATATTTGAAATTTTTTTTTAATTCATTATAGATAGATTCCCAGAATTTTTTGAGAATCTCGCACGTCCACCACATGTGAATAAATTCGCCCTCTTTACTCTTACATTTCCAACACAGTTTGTCACCTGTTCTATAAATTTTATGCAATTTTATCGGCGTTATGTACCATCTGTACATCATCTTGTACATATTTTCCTTAAGTGTCGTGCATGCTGAAAAGTTCATATCTTTACACCATAAAGCCTTCCATTTATCAAACTCTATATTATACCCTAGATCTACCGCCCACCTCACCATCACCTCCTTTACTTCCTCATCCTTGGTGTCCCACTCAAGCAACTGGTTATACATTTTTGATAGTAATTTTGTTTTACTTTCTATTATTTCAATCTGGAATCTAGATTTTTTCTCATTTATTCCAATCTTTTTATCTTCCGTCCACATAGAATTTATTTGATGATATTGAATCCAACCAGTCAACTTATTTTTTATTTCTTCGTATGGTCTAATCCTCCACCCGGATTCTGTTTTGGTTAATAAGTCCTCATACGTCCATCGTTCCCCCTCAATGTTTAATTTTTTAATTGTTAAAATATCAATTGGTGATAGCCACCAGGGTGTCTTCTGCTCAAGCAATTTTTTATTCCTTTCCCAGACTTCCAATAGTGGCCCTCTGAAAATATGATTAGAAAAACCTTTATGAACCCTTCCCTTATCTCGCCATAGATAAGCGTGCCAACCGAATCTTAAATTAAACCCCTCTAGATCTAACATATCTCTATTTTTTATGACGATCCAGTCTTTTACCCAACAAAGACATGCGGCCTCATAATATAACCTCAGATTTGGGACCGCAAGACCCCCCCTATCTCTTTGGTCTGTAAGCAATTTAAATTTAATTCTGGGTCTTTTTCCCTGCCAAATAAATTTGGAAAGTAGTCTCTGCCATTCTTTAAAAATTGCAATTCCCCTAATTATTGGAATGTTCTGGAATAAGAAGAGTAATTTGGGTAATAAACTCATTTTAATTGCCGCCATTCTGCCCAACCACGAGAGGTGTAATCTGTTCCATATATCCAAGTCCTTCATTATCTCTTTCCATGTTTTCTTATAATTATTTTCCATCAAATTTATATTTTTCATAGTTATCCAAATTCCAAGATATTTTACTTTTTTGGTTATTTTAATTCCAGTTTGTCTTTCAAGCTCATTTATGATGTCTTCTTTCATATTTTTAGTCATTATTTTGGTTTTTTCTTTGTTCAATTTAAATCCCGATAGTTTTCCAAATTCTTCTAGTAATTTTATGACTTTGCCGATGCTCTCCTTTGGTTCTTCCAATGACAACATAAGGTCATCTGCATATGTTTTCAATTTATGTTCATTCGCGCCGATTTTTATACCACGGATCTCTGGGGTTTTCCTTATCTTATTTGTAATTGTCTCTAAGACTATGATAAACAGCAGCGGTGATAGAGGGCACCCCTGTCGAGTACCTTTTGCTATTTCAAACTGTTCTGTCAGATTGTTATTTATAATTAATCTGGCTCTTTGTTGTGTGTATATTGCTCTAACTCCTTCTAGGAATGTGCCCTCTATCCCTGTTTTTTCCAGACATTTTATTAGAAAACCCCAGGAGACATTATCGAAAGCCTTCTCGGCGTCAACGAACATTAAAGCGGCAGGGATTTCGTTATGACATTCTAGATATTCAATAATGTCTATTGTATGTCTGATGTTGTCTTTTATTTGTCTATTAGGAAGGAAGCCGGCCTGATCACTGTGTATAAGGCTAATTAAACATTTTTTAAGTCTATGTGCCATTATGTCTGCAAAGATTTTATAATCATTGTTCAGTAGTGAAATCGGTCTGTAATTCTTAATGTTAAGTTTATCTGAATCTGGTTTTGGGATCAAGGTAATGTAGGCTTCTTTCCAGGATGTTGGCATTTTTCCTCCTCTTAATATCTCATTCATAACATCACATAGTACTGGTGTTATATATTCCTCTAGGACCTTGTAATATTTAGCTGATAAACCATCTGGTCCTGGGGCTTTTCCTAATTTCATCCTCTTGATCGCTTCTCGAATTTCCTCTATTTTTATGGGTCTGTTTAAGGCGGTTCTTTCTTCTTCTGTTATTTTTTTTGGACTATTTTCTTCTAGGTATTTTATAATGTTCGTTAAATCTTCTTTTTCTCTTTTGTATAAGTTCATATAAAATTTAAGGAAGTGGTTTTTTATTATTTTAGGATCTTCCATAACTTGGTCATCTACTTTTATTTTATTTATGATGCTACATTTTCTTCTTTTCCTCAGTTGCCACGCCAGAAATTTTCCAATTTTATTTGCTGATTCGAAGAACTTTTGTTTCATTAACTTTATTCCCCATTCAACCTCTTGGCTTATTAATGTTGAATATTGTGTTTGGAGCATTTTGTATTGTTGCTTATGGCAATCATCTTTTGGATTTTTTATCATATTTTTTTCACATTCTTTCAGTTGAAGGATTAATTCTTCTTTTTTTCTTTCCTTAGCCTTTTTTCTTTGGGAGTTTTGTTGTATCAGAAGACCTCTTAACACTGCCTTACTGGCATCCCATACTATATCTATTCCAGTCTCTTTGTTAATATTTAAAGCAAAATAATCTTTTATAGTGGTTTTTGCTTTTTCGATCACTTCTTCTTTTTCAAATAGGTAGTCATTCATTCTCCATCTGTACAGACCTTGGGTCTTCCATTTTAATTGTAATGTTATTGGGCTGTGATCCGATAAAGTTCTGGGTAAAATTTCACATCTCTCTGTTCTTATTACTAATTCTCTCGAAATCCATATTTGATCCAGTCTGCTCCAACTCTGGTGTGGTTCAAAGAAGTGGGTAAATTGTTTCGTTGTGGGGTTTCTATATCTCCATATATCTATTAAGTCCAGATTTTCTTCCAAATCATTAAACGATTTTGGTAATTTCCCTTGGTTTAATTTTTTTTTCCTTGTGTTTCTATCTAATTCTGGTGTCGGCACCGCGTTTAAATCTCCAAGTAGGACTAGTTTGTTGTTATCTAAATCTAATAAAAGTTGTTCCAATTTTTTAAAAAACTCCATTCTATTTGAGTTTGGGGCATAGACTGTTACCACATTTATTCTCTCTCCCTGGTAATTAATTTGGATTCCTAAGATTCTTCCTTCCTCATCTTTGCATATTTGTTTGGGTTCTAATTTCTCTTTCGCATAAATTACTACTCCTCTCTTTTTCTTAGAATCTGAATTAATGAATTCTATTCCCAACCTTTTATTTATTAGAATATGCTTGTGTTTTTTAGCAACATGGGTTTCTTGGCAACAAATGACATCAATGTTTTTTTTTCTTTATAATCTTTTCAAATTTATTTCTCTTGGGCTTATCGTTAAAGCCGTTCACATTCCACGAAAAAAACTTAAGAGACATTTTGGGTTATTGCTAGGTTCACTTTATCCTTATTTCTGCTTTATAATCTGGTATTATTCCTTCTTTTAGATTTTCTGCCTTCTCCTTCTTCTTCTAAGCCGCTTCTGGCGAACCAGAGCAGTGCACGGAAATGCCGTTTACCTTCCTGCTGAAGCGGTGCCTATTTATCTACTTGCACTTTGACGTGCTTTTGAACTGCTAGGTTGGCAGGAGCAGGGACCGAGCAACGGGAGTTCACCCCGTCGCGGGGATTCGAACCACCGACCTTCTGATCATCAAGCCCTAGGCTCTGTGGTTTAACCCACAGCGTCCCCAGTAGCACCTTGGAGACCAACTAAGTTTGTTATTGGTATGAGCTTTCGTGTTCATGTATCTTGAAGAAGTGTGCATGCACACGAAAGCTCATACCAATAACAAACGTAGTTGGTCTCTAGGGTGCTACTGGAAGGAATTTTTATTTTATTTTTTATTGTTTCAAATACACCAGATTTACTTAAGCCCTGTGACTCCACTCCTGCCCCTGTTAGCTATGAGAAGTTGTCACAGGGGTGGGACGAATCACAACACTAGCTGGAGAGTAGAAGATGCACAGGATTCATCAAATTTTAAGGGCCTGGTGTTTCCTGGTGCGTGTCTTCTGCAACATGTTCTCGATGCAGGAAATTGGGGTGAATTTATCCTGCTTTACTGAGTGTTCTGTGATGCTACTCCAATGCTACGAGATTCCTGCTGTCTGGAAGCGCTATAGCACAGCAAAAGACAGACAGATCCCAACAGCAACATTTACAGGATTTCAGCAGGGCGTTACAGGACAACCATCGACTGGAAATGAAGCAGTATCAACATCCCATAACTTTTGCAGGTGCAAACAGTTCTGAAACTGGGATTTTGTATAACCGCCCCAAAAGCACCTTGAGCACAAATCATCATGGATGTGCAATGAAAAGGAAATCTGGAGGGTCTCCAGGTGAATTTGGAAAGGAACTGGAAATAAAACTGCCAATATCATCATGCCATTATGCAAATTTATGGTGCGACCCCATTTTTGCCCCCCTCACCTCCAAAATGATCAAGGGAACGAAGTGAGGAACGATCACCATTTGAGACTTTTTAATTTAGAGACAAGGCAACTAAGAGGGGCAGGACAGAAGTTTATAAAATTATGCCTGGAGTACAGAAATACAGTGGTACCTTGGTTCTCGAATTCAATCCGTTCCGGGAGTCCATTCGACTCCCAAAAGGGTTCAAAAACCAAGGCGCTGATTCCGATTTGCTGCAGGAGTTTCCTGCACGTAATTGGAAGCTGTGGAAGCTGCATCGGACGTTCAGCTTCCGAAAAACATTTG
Source organism: Podarcis cretensis (assembly GCF_951804945.1). Classification (NCBI taxonomy): domain Eukaryota; kingdom Metazoa; phylum Chordata; class Lepidosauria; order Squamata; family Lacertidae; genus Podarcis; species Podarcis cretensis. The sequence continues at coordinate 101,307,338 of NC_137174.1, forward strand.
CAAACCGGAACACTCACTTCCCGGTTTGAAGAAGAAGAAGAAGAAGAGTTTGGATTTGATATCCCGCCTTTCACTCCCCTTCAGGAGTCTCAAAGCGGCTCACATTCTCCTTTCCCTTCCTCCCCCACAACAAACACTCTGTGAGGTGAGTGGGGCTGAGAGACTTCAGAGAAGTGGGACTGGCCCAAGGTCACCCAGCAGCTGCATGTGGAGGAGCGGAGACGCGAACCCGGTTCCCCAGATTACGAGACTACCGCTCTTAACCACTACACCACACTTGCAGCATTCGGGAGCCAATTTGTTCAGGAGCCAAGCCATTCAAGTACCAAGATACCACCGTAGAGCAAAGAATGTTCTTATGTTCTGAATGGGTCACGTGGCTATGTCTCACAGGCCGTGATCTCTCTCTCCCCCTCTCTCTCTCTGTCTCTCCCTGCCCTGGTTACCTTGGTTTTCTCCTCTAACTGCTTGACCAGAGCGGAGTTCAAGAACTGCCTGAGGTGGTTGTTCTCCTCCTGAAGCCTGGCCAGCTCTTCCTCCTTCTGCAAGAGGGTGTCTTGAAGCTGCGAAACACAGAGAAGAGAGCAGTACATGTGAAAAGGATCTAGGAGTCTTGGTTGACCACAAACTTGACATGAGCCAACAGTGTGACGCGGCAGCTAAAAAAGCCAATGCAATTCTGGGCTGCATCAATAGGAGTATAGCATCTAGATCAAGGGAAGTAATAGTGCCACTGTATTCTGCTCTGGTCAGACCTCACCTGGAGTACTGTGTCCAGTTCTGGGCACCACAGTTCAAGAAGGACACTGACAAACTGGAATGTGTCCAGAGGAGGGCAACCAAAATGGTCAAAGGCCTGGAAACGATGCCTTATGAGGAACGGCTAAGGGAGCTGGGCATGTTTAGCCTGGAGAAGAGGAGGTTAAGGGGTGATATGATAGCCATGTTCAAATATATAAAAGGATGTCACATAGAGGAGGGAGAAAGGTTGTTTTCTGCTGCTCCAGAGAAGCGGACACGGAGCAATGGTTCCAAACTACAAGAAAAAAGATTCCACCTAAACATTAGGAAGAGCCTCCTGACAGTAAGAGCTGTTTGACAGTGGAATTTGCTGCCAAGGGGTGTGGTGGAGTCTCCTTCTTTGGAGGTCTTTAAGCAGAGGCTTGACAACCATATGTCAGGAGTGCTCTGATGGTGTTTCCTGCTTGGCAGGGGGTTGGACTCGGTGGCCCTTGTGGTCTCTTCCAACTCTATGATTCTCTGATAAGGGTGAGGACGGAAAGCTCCGACGCCGTGTAACCCAAACTGCTAACTTAGCACAGGTGCCTTTGGAACCCAACACCCAGCAGGGAACCTGAGGGAGCCAAGGAGATCAGGAGTACGACTGTCCCAGACTCACTTCTGACTTTTTCTATTCTCTCGCCGTGTATTTGAGGAGATTCCTTTGAAAAACGTAACCACAAAGGCACAAAAATGTGTGCAGGAGGGAGGGGAAAGTCAACAGCGAACAATGCGCAGGGATTAAACACACAGGATTAGCTCCATCACAATGCGGGGTTACCAGTTCATCTCCTTCTCCATTTTCAGAGGGGATTTCAACAAGGCAAGAGAAATAAAAGGGTCCCCTTCAAAAGTCATCCCAGCTGCATTTTATACCTTGGGGCAGGTGAGCATGTAAGATCTGCGCTGTAACACTGGCCAGCAATGCTTAAACTGATATTCTCACGCATCCCCCGAATTCAGCTGCAATAAATAAACCCCGGTTTTCGGCATCAAAATCCCAGCCTAATTTCAGACTGGTGTAGATTCACAATTGTTACCTGTTTGTTCCTGTAGAGCTGCGTGGAGAGCTGGTCTCCAGACCCTGCATCGTCTTGGAGGGAGATGCCCAAATTGCAGAAATGATCTGCAGCAACAGAGAGAGATCAAAGAAATCAGAGAGCTGGAATTGAGGGTTACAAGAATGTGAGGAAGATTGAAACCTTCATGCATGTTGGGTTCCCCTCAAAGGGCGGCAGGGAACCCACACACCCATTCACTTATTATTCCTCTGTATCATCTGAAGAAGTGGGAGCTTTAGCTGAGAATTTCCAGTGGCAGGGCGTTCCACAGGGCTGGGCCGATGACACTAGACCAGTGGCGGCCAAACTTGGTCCTCCAGCTGTTTTGGGACTACAACTCCCATCATCCCCTGACCACTAGTCTTGTTAGCTAGGTATGATGGGAGTTGTAGTCCCAAAACAGCTGGAGGACCAAGTTTGGCCATCACTGCACTAGACGCTTGGTTTCTCGCTGTTGTCAAATGAGTCTCGCCAACTTGTGGAATGACCAATGGCACTCCTAAGAACCTGAGAAGAGCCTCCTGGATCAGGCCAATGGATCCCATTTAGTCCAGCATCTTGTTCTCACAGTGGCTGACCAGGTGACTGTGGAAAACCAGCAGGCAGGATTCGAGCGCAAGAACAACTCTCCCGTCCTGTGCTTTCCAGAAGCTGGCACTCAGAAGCATCGCTGCCTCCAGTGATGCTCCTCCAGGTGATCTCAGTGATGGAGCTGGGAGATCAGTGTTCAGGCACCCTGGGCCAAAGTTGCTCAGGGCTTTGTCAATTAATAGAAGAACCTTGATTCTGGCTGGACTGTAAGTGGGCAACCAGTGAAGAGGGTTTAACAGGGGTGCCGCATATGTCAACGGCGTCTTCTGAGCTACAGTCCGGTGTGGCGGCTGCACAGACCATCCCAAGAGAAAGGCCGCCCCTCCCTCTTTCCCCATTAAAAATGAATTCTGTCCCCTAAATAATACTTGATCACCAAGCTCTCTGCTGCAGTTTGCCAAACATTCCCATTCTGAGCTGTTCTTGGCATCCCAGGACCAAGAGGAGCTGGAGAGGTCTGGAGTACCTTTCAAGGCCCACTCAGACCACAAAGGCAATGCAGCCCCTCTCTTGCGCCCCTTGAGGGGCTGGTTCCCACAAGCCCTTCGCCCCCGCTCAGAAACCTCGGGACTCCTGCCGCCATGACATTTGTTCCCAGGAGCAGAAGGGTTAATTGGCCTGGGAGGCAAGTGTGTGGGGAGAGACTGCAAGTGGATCTTGTAGAGTGTTTAGAGTCCAAGGAGTCTTCTCCAGGGCTTGATTTGCAAAAGGAGAGGGGCCCAGGATGAAAGAGGGACTTGGAGATGGTGCTCTCGTGCAAGGAAACTGGTCTGTGCACGAGAATCAGGTGTGCGAAGTCATCACTGGTGATGCTTTGCCGACAGGAAGTAGCCACAGTATAGTATAGTATAGTATAGTATAGTATAGTATAGTATAGTATAGTATAGTATAATAAAATAAAATAAAATAAAATAAATAAAATAAAATAAAATAAATAAAATAAAATAAAATAAAATAAAATAAAATAAAATAAAATAAAATAAATAAAATAAAATAAAATAATAAAATAAAATAAAATAAAATAAAATAAAATAAAATAAAATAAGGAACATGATAATGCTGACAGCCTCAGGCTTACCAGGGAGCGACCAGACATACCAGGGAGAAAATCAGTGTAGAGAGAAAAGGCAGAGGAGGGAGATCAAAGAACATAAGAAGAACCATTGTAGAATTGTACAGCTGGAACGGACACCAGGGGTCATCTAGCCCAACCCTGGGCAATGCAGGAATCACAGCTAAATAATTCCTGCTAGGTCGGGAATTCAGAAACTCAGATATGTTAGCTAGGTGCCAAATGGCTCCTTAAACCTGGGTTACAGTCATCAAAACAGAATGCCCAGTTGCCATTTTGGGGCCAGGCAGCTTGAGAATCACATTTTTCAATGCAACGTTTTGGTTCCTGAAATTTGTTCTGATCGTGCAGATAAAATATAACGGATGAAATTCTACAGGATGGGGTATTGGTGTGTGAAAACGGTCCAGACCTGAGGATCCCCAGACAGGCAGCTCCAGATGGGAGAGATAGAGACAGATAGGTCAGAAGACACGGAGGCCAGCAGTAGGTGGCGCCAGAGCCATCCTCTGGTTGTAAGAATGGAAGCAAGGATGTGGGGACCAGCTGGGGCTGGTGGGGCAACACCCCATCTGACCTGATGGATCAGCCTATGCTCGGCTTGGCACAGAGACCACAGTTTTTGCAGTCCTTGACCTAACTTTGCTGGCGGTGGGTGAAAGGAAGACAAGCGCCCTCTGATTCTAGTTAAGCCAGAACTCTGGAGCCTCTGCATCGCAGAAGTGATTCCCTTGAGCAGCTGTGTCAAAAAGGCTTTGGACTTCCAGGCAGTGAATAGTTCTGGCACTGCTTTGAGGTTTTGCTTTTGTGTGTGTGTGTGTGTAATCATTTACTAGAATAAAACAAAATAAATGTTTAAAAATGCATAATAAACTTATGGAGTTAATTATGCCCTGCCACTGCCACAGGAAGCAGTGAGTACAGGACGCAGGACTAGATGGGCCTTTGGGCTGGTCCAGCAGTCTCTTCTTATGTTCTTCTATCAGATTGAAGACACACAACACTGATGCTGTGAAGGAATTGCTAGTTTTTTGATGCTGGAAGTGAAATCCCATGTGGGTTTTCTAAAGGGGAGAGGAGACCAAGAAAGAAGATTCTAGCTGGTACCAGATCAGGGGGCGTTTCTGGAAAGATGTGAAGGTGGAGCATAGCCAGTTTGGCTAGAGGTAAAGGTAAAGGGACCCCTGACCATTAGGTCCAGTTGCGGACGACTCTGGGGTTGTGGCGCTCATCTTGCTTTACTAACCGAGGGAGCTGGCGTACAGCTTCCGGGTCATGTGGCCAACATGACTAAGCCGCTTCTGGCGAACCAGAGCAGCGCATGGAAACGCCGTTTACCTTCCCACTGGAGCGGTACCTATTTATCTACTTGCACTTTGAGGTGCTTTCGAACTGCTAGGTGGGCAGGAGCAGGGACCGAGCAACAGGTGCTCACCCCGTCGTGGGGATTCGAACCGCCGACCTTCGACCTTCTGATCGGCAAGTCCTAGGCTCTGTGGTTTAACCCACAGCGCCACCCGCGTCCCTCCATTTTGGCTAGTAGCCATCTATAACCCTCTCCTCCTCCTCCATGAATTTGCCTAATCATCTTTCAAAGCCATCAAAGCGGGTGGCCATCCCTGCCTCCTGTGGCAAGGAGTTCCACAGGTTACCTATGCACTGCAAGAGGAAGGGCTTTCTTTCATCTGCCATGGATCTTCCCACGCTCCGCTTCATGGGTTTTTGTGTTACGCGAGAGGGAGACATGCTTTACTCTGTCCACTTTCTCCACGCCAAGTGGGTGGGTCCCTTCCAACTGATTTGGGAACCGCAGACAGGTCCCCGCTGCATGCAAGCGCCGCCGCAGGGAGCCAGGGAAGCACTAGCGCCTTCCGACCTGGCGCGCTCCCCGACCGAGAGTGCGAAACTGCGAGCGCAGCGGCCGGAGGAGGAGGAGGAGGAGGCTGGAGGGGGCGGGCCGAGGCGCGCCTCCTCCTCCTCCTCTCGCCTGCGCGCCCGCGCCGCGCCTGTCCGGCCGTCGGACGGCACTTCCTTACCGGCGGCGGTGCTGCTGCTGCTGCTGCTGCCGCTCGGTGCCTCGTCGTCGTCCAGGAGTCCCGCGGCGGTCCAGACGGCGTCCAGCCACGTCTCCGGGGCAACCTTTGCCGCCGCTGACGTCGGGTGGGCCCAGGGGCGGGCGCAGACGGCGCCCCCGGCGAAGGCCGGCGGCAGCTCTGGGCAGGGCGCGGCGCTGCTCTGCCGGGAGGGAGGAAGAGGGGTGGGGTGAGAGGGAGGAGCGGAGAAACCCCCCCCCCTCGACGGCGGGGCGGGGGCTCCTCTGTCGGGCTGCGCGCTCAGGACCCTTCGACGGGATCCGGAACGAGGGTCTGAAACCCTCAGGCACACACACACACACACACCCTCCAGCTTCACTCCCCCCAACAAAACGTCTTCCACCTGGTGCCTCTCACGATAGTAGGCAAGCGGTGCCCTTGGACTGGGAAATTGGGGGGGGCACCCCTTGCCTCCCCTACGGGCCCTCTTTGCAACTGCAAGTAACACACAGAGCCCCCTACCCAAAAAAGTGCCCTGTACCGCGCCTACCCAAAGGTGATGGGCGGGCAGCGGGCGGGCTTAGACGGGGCGGACTCTGCCAAAGCATTCCCCACCACTACCCGCAGGAAGCGCCCCCACGAATGACCCCCTCGGTCCCTCACTAGCGCCTCTCTCACGGGGCGCCCTGCTGAAGGCGCCCACGTCGAGTGGCGGGGAGGGGGGAGCTGCCGAGTTGCTTCTCCCTTGGGCTTCGGGAATCCGAGCCCGTCCAAACTCCCCGGACAGTGACACACACGCCAGCCAGCACATCCCGGGAGTTGGCACGCAGAGAACACCCACCCACACCAAGAGAGAGACCCTGCCCAAAAGGACCCCTTACCGGCTTACCATCTGGCAGGTTGGGGTCGGGATCCGGGCGTCCCCCCGCCCTCCCCTTCCAACTCCGGGGAGCCTTCTCCAGCCGGCAACCCTCGACGGGACGGGCGAGGAGCAGGAGGCGAGTTCTAATCCAGCGGAGAGTGGCCCCCGCGCGACGCCTCCTGCGCCCTGCCGTCCGATTTGGTGCGAAGCTGTCAAAGTGGTGACGAGAGAGCGCGAGCGAGAGGGAGCCCTGGCCCAGGTCCTCCTCACAAGGAAGGGGGGAATGGAAGGAGAAAGAGAGAAGGAGGGAGAGAGGGAGGGAGGAGAGAGGGAGGGAGGGAGGGGGCAGAGTTGCGCCTTGCAATCTGCAAAAGCTTCGCTCCTGCCAGAGAAGAGTCGGGAGCGCTGGGGCCAGTTTGTTGGGAAGCAGCGCTGGGCTACCTGGCGATTAACTTTAGGCAAACCACGGAGGCAACGGAGCATCTTTGATCCTAAATTTCCTGGGCTAGATTCCGAAACTGGACAGAAGGAACTCCAAGCGAGAGATGGGGAAGGCTAAGAAGCTGCGGTCCCTTGTTGGAACCAAAGGATGTCAAATCCAACCATTTCTTTTTCTCCACTGGGCCAGCAAGAAGTCAGCCACTTCTTTTCCGGGGGGGGGGGCACCTTTTTCACCCTGAAGGGTTTCAATGCAAGGTTGAACAGGCACCTGGAGGTGAACGATATCAAGGTGTGCTGCTGTTCTGTCAGGTTCCCCTTTTTCTAAGTCCATGGCTTGGTTCTGGGTGATGCTCTCCTTGCAAGGGGGCATCTAGGTTTGAATGGAGGGTAAAAAAAAAGGGGGGGGGTGAATTTCTAAACTGAATGTACAGCTCAGATTTTTGTAATCAAACCACAGATACTGGCAAGCTTGAGAAGCAACGTAAGATTTCTTTATTCGCTCACAAAACATGGGTCTCCTTTTTTCACCCATCTGGTCCTCAGGAATGCAAGAAGAGCCCTTGCGTTTCATAGAATCAGAATCGTAGTGTTGGGAGGGGACCCCAAAGGTCATCAAGTCCAGCATCCCACAAGGCGAGAATCACAGTTAAAGAATCACTGGCCACCCAAGCTCTGTTTAAAGACTTCCGAGGAAGGACAAGAGCCCACCACCTTCTGAGTGAGTCCGCTCCACAGCTCTTAACCGTCATGAAGTTTCTTCTAAGGTTTAGTCAGAATCTCTGTTCTTGCCATTTGAATCCATTGACTCGGGGCCTCGCCTCTGAAGCAACGGAAAGCAAGTTTTGCTCCTTCTTCCATGTGGCGGCCCTTCAGAGATTCGAGGATAACTCTCGTTTAAAAGGAAAGGACTTCACGAGCCCTCTGCACTCCAATACAGATTCAGCAACCGAATTAAGTGCATCTCCCTTCTTCAAACCTTTGCAGAATAGTCAGTTTGCTCGACTTTCTACAGGCATCTTGCAGAGTTATTTCATGCTCAATCATTAAAATACCCACCAAAATGCATAATAGTTAGCTTTTTCTTCAAATAGCACCATATACCGTAGATGTCTTGTTCTCTCTTTCAGTTCACAGGACATCAGTTTTTGAACATGATAGGGAATCATATTACACTATGAACTCGAGTGTGATGAAAATGTTTGATACTGCACCTGGCAATTTGTGGTCTGGGGGTATCAGGGTGGTCCTAACCAATACTTCTTGCAATATTCTACACCTGCAAAAGTTTCAGGGTGGACTGGATATACAGTGGTACCTCGGGTTAATAACTTAATTCATTCTGGAGGTACGTTCTTAACCTGAAAATGTTCTTAACCTGAGGTACTACTTTAGCTAATGGGGCCTCCCACTGTCACCGCACCACCGGAGCAAGATTTCTGTTCTCATCCTGAAGCAAAGTTCTTAACCCGAGGTAATATTTCTGGGTTAGCCGAGTCTGTAACATGAAGCATCTGTAACCTGAAGAGTCTGTAACCTGAGGTACCACTGTATAGCTTCCTTTGTGCCCAGAATGCACCACACACACACACACACACACCAGCTTCCTAGTGAAATCTACTAAAATTTCACACCAGAAATGTTTTGGGTTCACCCCACGACATCCATGACATCTCTCTTTTTTGTTCCATTGTACAGCATGAGTGCCTCACCAGTTGACAAAAACATGGCAACAGCTACTGTTGTTGTTTAGTCGTTTAGTCATGTCTGCCTCTTCGTGACCCCCTGGACCAGAGCATGCCAGGCACTCCTGTCTTCCACTGCCTCCCACAGTTTGGTCAAACTCATGTTTGTAGCTTCGAGAACACTGTCCAACCATCTCATCCTCTGTCATCCCCTTCTCCTTGTGCCCTCCATCTTTCCCAACAACCAGGGTCTTTTCCAGAGAGTCTTCTCTTCTCATGAGGTGGCCAAAGTATTGGAGCCTTAGCTTCAGGATCTGTCCTTCCAGTGAGCACTCAGGGCTGATTTCCTTCAGAATGGAGAGGTTGGATCTTCTTGCAGTCCATGGGACTCTCAAGAGTCTCCTCCAGCACCATAATTCAAAAGTATCAATTCTTCGGTGATCAGCCTTCTTTATGGTCCAGCTCTCACTTCCATACATCAGTTCCCCTTCATGGATCACTGCCTTGCCATGGCGAAGGGGCTTGAATAACTCAGAGAAGCTATGAGCTATGCCGTGCAGGGCCACCCAAGATGGAGAGGTCATAGTGGAGAGTTTTGACCAAATATGATCCACCTGGAGCAGGAACCAGCAAGCCACTCCAGTATCCCTGCCAAGAAAACTCCATGGACAAAGACAACAGGCAAAAGCTACTAAAATATCATAAAACCATAGGAACTCCAAGAGTCATCTAGTCCAACCCCTTGCAATGCAGGCATAACAGCTAAAGCACCCTTGATGGGACGGTCAGCCAACCTTCTGTCTAAAGATCTTCAGGGAAGGAGATTCTGCCCCATCTGAGGCCACAGAATCACAGAACTGTACAGTTGGAAGGGAACCCAAAGGGGTGCAAAGTGCGGCTGCAGAACAGAATCATAGAATCATAGAATCATAGAATCACTGAATCATAGAGTTGGAAGAGACCACAAGGGCCATCGAGTCCAACCCCCTGCCAAGCAGGAAACACCATCAGAGCACTCCTGACATATGGTTGTCAAGCCTCTGCTTAAAGACCTCCAAAGAAGGAGACTCCACCACACTCCTTGGCAGCAAATTCCACTGTCAAACAGCTCTTACTGTCAGGAAGTTCTTCCTAATGTTTAGGTGGAATCTTCTTTCTTGTAGTTTGGAGCCATTGCTCCATGTCCGCTTCTCTGGAGCAGCAGAAAACAACCTTTCTCCCTCCTCTATGTGACATCCTTTTATATATTTGAACATAGAAAAGAGAAGCGGCTTCAGAAACAGGGTTAGGAAGGGGGAAAGAAGGCTTGACCGTTTCATGGGATTCAAAGGGGAAATTTTAGGGGGTTGATTTGGAGAAGTGGGGGGAGTGGTGAGCAGAATGAGTGGGGGGGCAGAGTATAAAAAAACCCCAGATTTTTTTTTAAAAAAAATAATAATCATTTTTTCAATACAAACAACAACCACAAAAAACACATACAACAAAAATCACAATAACACTAATAACACAATTTAACAATTCAGATTTGAGTACTGACATACCTATAACTACACCTTTTTAACAATATTTCCCCACCTCTCCTCCCCTACTTCCCACCACTGTCCGCCTTATCGCTTAAATATTCCTTCCAGATTTCTTCATATTTATCCATTTTTAATTTGTGTTGACATGCAATTCGTTCAAATGCAGCTAGTCTGTCCATATTGTCAATCCATGTGCTCAATGGAATCTTTGCGGCTCTTCCAGTTCATCAAAACAAGGTTTTTTTGCTTCTAATATGGCACGGTACATCCTTTTTTTTTTTTGACCCCTTGTAATCTCCCATGTTTCTGGTATATAATTTAGAATTAAATTCAATTCCCCCAAATAACAATATTTTTTTTTATTTCTCTTGCTATATATATCCTCCCCTCGCACCAAAATGATCTTATCATCGGGCAGTTAATCATCATATGTACTAAGTTTGCATTTTTACTCCCACATCTCCAGCAGTTGTCTGCATTTGTTATTTCCTTCTGGTAAATTTTTGCTGGAGTCCAGAAATTACAACATAATAGAATCATAGAGTTGGAAGGGACCACAAAAGTCCTCTAGCCCAACCCCTGCAACTTTTGCCCAACATGGGACCAGAACCCACAACCCCAAGGCTAAGAGTCTCATACTCTACCAATTGAGCTACCAAGGCATGCGCCACTCTTGGTTCAAAGGAAGCTGAGCATAAAAACTTGCTCTGGACCAAGTCAGGCTCATCTGCTCTATACTAAGCTCACCTAGCTCAATATGGCAGCAAATCCCCAGGGTTTCAGGCAGGGAGTGTCTCGCAGCCCTACTCAGAGAAGCCAGAGATTGAATTCAGGACTTTCTGAATGCAAACCTCAGTTTTTTCCTCATCTGTATGTGAGCGTAAAACAATGCGCTTTTAAAAGCATGTCAGATATAGATGGAAGGGTCGCTGGGTCAATTACTTTAACATTCCTCACTACATATCTGATTCAAACTCCTCTTCCTTGCAAGGTTCTTGTTCCAAAATTGTGCCCAGCATAGACAATGAAGGTATAAATCAGTGCCCATTCTTTCGGAGCCTCCCTTCCCAAGATAACCCAGCTGGCACCATGAAATGCCAAGCTCAGGCTAAACGCAGGGCTGGCACATTTGATCAGCAACCATTACATCCCGCTACAGTCTCTTATTTTCCCCTCTTTTAATAATTTCAATGTGTGTGGCAGGGTGACGGAAAATTTTCTGTGCCGGCTACCAGCTGACCTTGCTATGCCACTGAGGAGAGGGAGAGAGGGGGGACTACAAGAACCCACCATTGGCTCTCAGCATCTCAAAGATGGGATCAATTTGTAATACAAATCATAAGCCCAACTCCTTTGTTAGCCTTGCTAGGAATAATAGATTAATCAAATCAGCGTTTATCTCACCAGGATATACTGACATTTTTGCTGGCAGAGGCTCATTTTGAAATTACTAAATCTGGACAACAGCCCTGTCCATAGACTCAAGGGATGCTCAGATGTGGTCCGTTGTTCTGGCCGAGAAATTGACCTGTCAGGTTAGGGTGGCCAGAGACAGAATTTTCCGTATGAGAGCCATCTTCAAATATTTGAAAGGTCATCATATAGAAGTTGCATCTAGCTTTCTTTCTCCTCCTCTGGAGAGCAGGTCCTGAACCAAGGAATTAAAGTTACAAGAACTGAGATTCTGACTAAACCTCAGAAAGAACTTTCTCATGGTTGAAGTTGTTTGACATGGGAATGGTCTCCATCGAGAGGTTGTGGACCTCTTCACTGGAGGTTTTTAAGCAGAGCTTGGCTGGCCACCTAGATGCTCAATGGAGGATTTAGTTGAGGGTAGGGGGTTGGACTGCCTTGTAGGGGGTTGGGCTAGATGATACTTTGGGTCTCTTCCAACTCAGAAGTTCCATGATTTCATGATCAGTTGAGATTACCTATTCTGACTAAAAACCAGGAAGAATTTTTTGACAGTAAAAGCTGTTTGACAGTGGAATGGGACACCTCAAGAGGTGATGGACTCTCCTTCCTTGGAAGTTTTTAAGCAGAGGTTGGGTGGCCAGGGGGTTGGACTAGATGATCCCTGGGGTCCCTTCCAACACTGCAATTCTATGATTTACTAATTCTATGAACATCCTCAGAATCACAGAAACATCGGCGAGACCTATTGGATAAGAGTCTTTAATATGGATCATAAAGTTCTTCTTAGTAGTGGTTCTGACATTAAGCTGCTTCCCTGCTTTCCCCCTGAAAAATGACAGACTAGCTGCTCTTCTTGTTGTTCATAGTATTTCAAATAATGTTTTATTATAAGTGGAAAAACAGTAAAATACTTAAGAGAAAAAAGTTGCCAACCATGGAACTGTCTCAGATGGTCATGGGTCCAATGCTCAGAGCATGACATGCCCTTGATTTTGTCTTTGCCACCTGTGGCTAGCTCCATTATGTATGTGCTCCAGCACCAGTTCCACACATATATATGCTCAGATTAAAACTCACATCCACTTTCTAAACATCTCGGTAGGCATGCCTGAACAAGAATATTTTTATCAGGCACTGAGAAGACTACAGTGAAGACCCATGGCTGATGTCAATGCGCAGGGAGTTCCAAAGTGCCACAGGAAACAACCAAGTACTTGCAAATGTGGGGGTGGGTATTATGAGGTGCCTGTAACTGTGCCAGTTATGCCAGTCAAACCGGCTGAGTGAGCACATATGGGGTACAGTGATGTTACAGATGCCTTGCTCCTTAATGGGGTTTGGAACTGGTGTAACTTTTTGCCAGCTGAATTGGTGCCAGCTTAAAGGTAAAGGTAAAGGGACCCCTGACCATTAGGTCCAGTCGTGACCGACTCTGGGGTTGCGGCGCTCATCTCGCTTTACTGACCGAGGGAGCTGGCGCACAGCTTCCGGGTCATGTGCCCAGCATGACTAAGCTGCTTCTGGTGAACCAGAGCAGCGCACGGAAACACCGTTTACCTTCCCGCCGGAGTGGTACCTACTTATCTACTTGCACTTTGACGTGCTTTCGAACTGCTAGGTTGGCAGGAGCAGGGACCGAGCAACAGGAGCTCACCCCGTCACAGGGATTCGAACCGCCGACTTTCTGATTGGCAAGTCCTAGGCTCTGTGGTTTAACCCACAGCGCCACCCGCGTCCCTGCTTACTTCATGCCAGCTTACTTTGTGCCATATTCTAGCACATGGGATTGCTCCCCAGGCCACCTTTTTTCCTAAACCAAAAAGTCTTTAAATCATTTTGCCTTCTCCTGTTAAGGGAAGTGTACCAATGTCCCCGGAGGCTCATTGCCACACTGGTCACAGTGCGCCTTCCAGCCTGCACATGCCCTCTAGGGGCTGGAGGGTGTGTTGCAAACCTAGGGATGAGAACTGCAGGGAACAGCAGTTCCTCTCCTTAAGAGACCAGCGAGTCGGGGGAAAGCTGAGATTTATCAGTGCAACTGAAGAGTGAATGTTTTTGGAGAAAGAACAAATCTCACTGTCTCGCAAGGGGCATTTTACCAGGACTCACAGAGGGTAGATTCTAGAGAGAGGAAGACTTTCATCGGAAGCATTTCCAAAAACATACCTGTCCACCTCAGGAAGCACTGAGTGCCACCAATTAATTATCCATTGCCACCCCAAGCACTAACCCCATTTTCAATATTTTCTGGTATTTACTAGTATCAGCAGTGGTTTGGAGAAAAGACAAGTATAAGGCAACACAATAGAAGTTTATAAAATTATGCACAGCATTGATAGAGAAACATTTTTCTCCTTCTCTCACAAACATGGTAAGGTAGAAAGGTAAAGGACCCCTGGACGGTTAAGTCCTGTGAAAGGCGACTGTGGGGTTGCGGCACGCATTTCGCTTTCAGGCCAAGGGAGCAGGCGTTTGTCCACAGACAGCTTTCTAGGTCATGTGGCCAGCAGGACTAAACTGCTTCTGGCACAATGGTTGGAAGCCAGAGCTCATGGAAACGCCGTTTACCTTCCCACCACAGTGGTACCTATTTATCTACTTGCACTGGTGTGCTTTTGAACTGCTGGGTTGGCAGGAGCTGGGACAGAGCAACAGGAGCTCACTCCATTGCGGGGATTCGAACTGCCAACCTTCTGATTGGCAAGCCCAAGAGGCTCAGTGGTTTAGACCACAGGCAGTTCCTGCTGGACTTAACCGTCCAGGGGTCCTTTAGCTTTTACTCTCACAACATGAGAAGTCGTGGAGATTCAAAGAAGCTGAAAGCTGGAAGAGTCAGGACAGAGGGCGAAATGAACTTGAAGAATGAAACAAGTACCCCAAACAAGGGAGCAAGCAGAGTCGGCAGCAAGAAGACAGAGTCATGGGGAATGGTCCCCTAAGGATTAAGAGGATCGCCTAAGAGGATTAGGCCAGAGACAGGACCTCCCTGGGGTGGCGTCTGCAGTGGAGGTGAGCCCTCGCTGGCCAGGCTGAGTCGTCCAGACCTTCCTGTCAAAGGGCTTCATTAAGAGCAAAGTTCCCTGTTGCTCTCGCGGCAGTCTTGCTCTGCCCCACAAACCCTGCGTCCCCCTTTTGCAAGGTATTTGCTGATGCAGAAGTCTCCATCCTTGTTCCTCGAGCACAAGGCCAAGAGGCGAGGCCACCAGCCTGCTGGGAAAACTTCATTAGTTGGCTTTCTGGACTGAGGAATCGAGCTGGAGCTGGATTAGGCGGACGGCAAGATGTCCTTCTGTGTGGGGCTGGGGGCTGCCACTGCCGCCTAGCAGAATGTGTGTATGTGGTTTTATCCTACCTGGTCCACAAGGAATAATAAGCACAGCTGTAAGACTAGAGCAAAGTGCACACATTGGCAAGCATATATCTATATGGGGTGGCAGAGATATTTGACTCAGTCTGCGTTTAAATGCGAACGCACTTAATTCACACTTTCCCAAACAAGACACCAAGTGTACACCCAGAGCTATCCTTTGAAATCTTCTTCAGATTTTTGCAATGCAGTTCTGCAGCCAAGCAATGTGTACAACGATGCCAGGGTAAAGGGAATGTATGTATCAGTGGGGCTTCTCTTTCGCTTCATCTGGAAGCTGCAGTTGGTACAGAATGCTGCATCTCGATTCAGTGGTGTAGCGTGGGTTGCCTACGCCCGGAGCCTTGCAGAGGGAGGGAAACGGATGAACTATGCATGCTCATTCAACTGCCTCAGGCATCCATGTCACCCAGGAGATTGCAGCCATAGAAATAAGAAAAATGAGGAATGACCAATGAGGAATTTGTCAGCAAATGGCAGAAAACCATGGCTAAAAAAGCCGCCTCTATTTGTCTGTCACACCCCCCCCCAAACTGTATTACCTGGGTTATGAAGGCGCCCTAAAGACGTTAAAGCAAAGATTATGGGATAATGCAAACAGTGACTTGCGATCTCGATCACACGCAGTCTGTAGTCCACTGCAGTAGGAGTACAATATGGGCATGTCTTTAAGTTAACATCTTACATTAAAAACCTGACAGTACCAAATTATCGAAGGCTTTTCACCAAAGCCAGACTAAACGTCTTTCCTTCTACAGTGTTGGATGGCAGGTTGAGAGGAGTTCCCTACCAGGACAGACTTTGCTCGTGTGCTCAAGACATCGATTCCATAAAACATATTTTGTTGCACTGTGCAAAATATGAGCAAGCCAGAGCTGAACTGATATTACCCTTGCTGGTACCTTTCCCGGGAAAAATCAGAGGCTCACTATGTCAGGTTCCTATTGGAAGACCGGACAAATGCTAGAACATTAGCAGTGGCCAAGTTTTTGTCAGTGGTTGCAAGAACCAATGGTCCCTATATTCTGAACAAAATGCTTGTTTAACCTGGAGGTAGGCTGTATGAATTGTGTATTGCTTTGTAACAATTTGTTAGGTCTCTGGACCATAATAAAGGTTGATGATGATAAGACAAAAAGAGTCGTTCCATTGCCTGGAGAGGTCTCCTCTTGGTTTGCATGAGAAAACTTTTTCAACAGAGCCCAGCGACAGAAGCAGGCAGCTATACTGAGGCAGCACCAAGTGTTGAAATTTTGCATCCCTAACAATTTTGCACCCAGGGCAACCGCCCCGTGCCCCCTGTCGCTACACCACTAGCATGACTGCTGACAGGAGTGAGGCCTTGCAGCATTGAATGCTTGTGTTCAGAGACCTGCACTGGCTGCCCATGTCAAGTTCAAGGTGTTGCTACTGTTAGCCAAGGTAAATTTTAGCAACGAATAAACCGTGTGCTGCAGAAGACGAGGGGTTGGCTGCTTTTCAACCCCCGGACAGCTGTTTGGAGCAAATTGCAGATGATTATGGCCCAGGCTGGGCTCTACCAAGTTTGCGGTCTCATTATTTGGGCCAGCAAACTCTCCCTTTTGCTTCTTCTCCCTCCTTCCAAAGGGAGAGGAATTTGCCTGAGCCAGTGGCCCAGATGGCGGCCAGGGAAGCTAATCTTCCCCTGAGCAGCAGGCGGCAGGAACCAGGCAGTCTGGTGGGGCTGCTGCTAACCCAGGGGCAGATCAGGGAACAGCAGGGAAGGGGATAAAGAAACCCCTCTCCTCTAAATGCAGTCAGGAATGTGCCAGGAAATTATTGCCGAAAACTCGCTCCAGAGCATAATAGCAAGGACCACAAGTGTGAACTGTTAGTCGCTCGAAGGACAGACATGTGTGACTCTATTTATCTTGCTGGATTCATGTGGGCGGCTTTTCCATGAGTATCTGGCCCTGTCTTTTGGATGATGGCACACTGAAGGCCTGACCATCTCCCAGACTAGTGAGGAAGATGAAATTTGCCTGCTGTTTGTAGTTTTTATTGCAGCAGTGAAAAAATCAGGAACCTTAACCCACCCAAATTTTTATTTTTCCCAGTGACTTCTCATCAGATTTTATGCCTGGGAGATGTTAGATTCAGGCAAAGATTCTGGAGGTTGCATAAATTTGGAGGAGAATTGTGTGGTTCTCAATCAGCACCAACAATACCCCCAAATTGGATGGTACAGTGGTACCTTGGTTCTCAGACTTAATCCATTCTGGAAGTCCGTTCCAAAACCAAAGTGTTCCGAAACCAAGGCACACTTTCCCATAGAAAGTAATGCAAAATGGATTAATCCGTTCCAGGCTTTTAAAAACAACCCCTAAAACAGCAATTGAACATGAGTTTTACTATCTAAAGAGACCACTGATCCATAAAATGAAAGCAATAAACAATGTACTGCAGTCACAGAATCAATCAATCAATCAGTAGCTGAACTGGGTTCCAAAAAGTCGCAAAAACAAAACAAAAAGAGTCGCAAAAACATAAACGCAAAATAAATAGCAAAAACAGACAGACCTCAGTGTAACACTCAAATCAGAAGTATAACACTCAAAACAGAGCACGTTCAGCTTCCGAAAAAAGTTCGCAAACCAGAACACTTACTTCCAGGTTTGCAGTGTTTGGGTTCCAAGTTGTTTGAGTACCAAGGTGTTTGAGAACCAAGGTACCACTGTATTATATTGATTTTTTAATTATGGTGATGATTGTGATGATTACAATTTATTAGCCATTCTTCACCCCAAAATTTTATACATAATCAGTTGAAGATGCATTGATCATTTACTGCTTTAACTTCTCTATTTTTAACTTATATCCTGTTTTTAAAAATGTTCAAGGTGGGGAGGACAAACCTACAATATTCAAAACAAGGACCGGGGTATTCCAAATGATGTCATGAGTGGAAAGCAGAAATTCAGCTCCCAAGATAGATTGCATTTATTTGCTTGTTTTGGGATGATTATTTGGTACCCACCATTCATCACGTGACTAAGGGACGCAGGTGGCGCTGTGGGTTAAAGCCTCAGCGCCTAGGGCTTGCCGATCGAAAGGTCGGCGGTTCGAATCCCTGCGGCGGGGTGCGCTCCCGCTGCTCGGTCCCAGTGCCTGCCAACCTAGCAGTTCGAAAGCACCTCCGGGTGCAAGTAGATAAATAGGGACCGCTTACCAGCGGGAAGGTAAACGGCGTTTCCGTGTGCGGCTCTGGCTCGCCAGAGCAGCGATGTCACGCTGGCCACGTGACCCGGAAGAGTCTCCGGACAGCGCTGGCCCCTGGCCTCTTAAGTGAGATGGGCGCACAACCCCAGAGTCTGTCAAGACTGGCCCGTACAGGCAGGGGTACCTTTACCTTTACCTTTATTCATCACGTGCCCCAAGATGGATTAAACAGACTAAAACACAATTACAAAACAATCCATAATCAACAGACTGTAAAATAACTACTGTAAAAGTATAACGCATCTAACAACTAACAGAACAATTTTCAGGAGGGTGGGGGACAAGATTCATGCTGTGCTTCCAAAGGCCAGAGGAAATAGGTGCATCTTAAGTAGTTAATAAGTGCCACCAAGTTCAGATTAAAAGATTAATAACACTAAAAGTCTTTTGCAGATTGTAGGAAGTTGTCTTATGCTGGGTCCATCTAAGTAGAGTGCTTATAAAGTAGATGAAATTTTCTATTGGCCTTGTGTTCGAATCCTGCTTCCTGGTTTCTCATAGGCATCTGGTTGGCCACCATGAGAAGAGGATGCTGGAGTAGATCCTGTGGCCTGATCCAGCAGGCTCTTCTTATGTTGGATGGTCATCTGTCGTGGAAGCTTTCGTTGCAATTCCTGCCTTGGAGGGGGTTGGACTAGATGACCTTTGGTGAACCTTCCAACTCTACAATGCCACGATTCTTAATCTGTGATTTTTCAAATGAGTAGAAAGATATTCCATGTTCTTAAGCCGCTTTGTTCCTGTCATCTGTGACGTGGGTTTTGGGCTGTGACTGAAGGAGAATTGCCAAATGACAATGAACTAATTGCACTAACTGATCCAACAACTTTGCGTGTAGTGCCTGGTCTTGGTGAAGCTTCTTTCAGCAGAACTATTAGATGGCGCGGAGAGGCTTTTTCTACCCAACTGCTCAGCTTTGGAAATATCGGTGGAGTGGGGAGAGATTTAGGCTTTCCTTCCATACTTTTGAGAGCTGTGCTGCAAAGTGCTGTCCTCATAAACTCAATTCTTGCACTGACTATTTCTTGTTTAGGAAGGTACCGCTGAGCCAGAGAGTGGAACAAGCCAGGGAGATCCAGTTATAAAACGGGGGGGGGGGGGGCAGAAGTAGGTATCAGCCCTAAATTGGGATGCACATACTGGCTGCAAAGGGAGTATTCGACTCCAGAAGGTTATTAGTAGCGGGTGTCTCCTGAGAAATGTGACACAACCACCTTACCCGAGTCAGTAAAGAAGTGAAACATCTGGGAAGAGAAGATTTTTTTGGGGGGGGAGGGCCTGGGGACCACTCACATCCCTACAGTTTGAGCGAGAAGTTGGATTTGGCATTCATTTGGCCCAGGGCCAGCCCCAGGAATCGAGCATGAGCCCACACTGAGTTTTTGAGCAGGAGAGAGTTTGCCATCTGGATTTGACAACATTTGCATGCCAATGACAATGCTTCAAGAGGAGAACAGAAATATCGAGGCAGGTGCTGCTCATTCCATAATAACTTGTGCAATTGAAACCTTGTGTGGCTCTCAGAGAGCCAGGGTGGTCTGCTGGTTAAAGTGTCAGATAAAGAAGACCTGGGAGTTGTTGTTGTTGTTTAGTCATTTAGTCGTGTCCGCCTCTTCATAACCCCCTGGACCAGAGCACGCCAGGCACTCCTGTCTTCCACTGCCTCCCACAGTTTGGTCAAACTCATGCTGGTAGCTTCAAGAACACTGTCCAACCATCTCGTCCTCTGTTGTCCCCTTCTCCTTGTGCCCTCCATCTTTCCCAACATCAGGGTCTTTTCCAGGGAGTCTTCTCTTCTCATGAGGTGGCCAAAGTCTTGGAGCCTCAGCTTCACTATCTATCCTTCCAGTGAGCACTCAGGGCTGATTTCCTTCAGAATGGAGAGGTTTGATCTTCTGGCAGTCCATGGGACTCTCAAGAGTCTCCTCCAGCACCAGAATTCAAAAGCATCCATTCTACGGCAACCAGCCTTCTTTATGGTCCAGCTCTCACTTCCATACATCACTACTGGGAAAACCATTGCTTTAACTATACGGACCTTTGTTGGCAAGGGGATGTCTCATTGCCCCTTCATGGATCCATTGCCTTGCCATGGCGAAGGGGCTTGAATAAATCAGAGAAGCTATGAGCTATGCCGTGCAGGGCCACCCAAGATGGACAGGTCATAGTGGAGAGTTTTGACCAAACGTGATCCACCTGGAGCAGGAATCAGCAAACCACTCCAGTATCCCTGCCAAGAAAACTCCATGGACAAAGACAACAGACCTGGGAGACCAGGGTTCAAATGCACCACTCAGCCATAAAGCTTAGTGGGTGACCTAGGGCCAGTTGCTGCCTCTCAGCCTAGCCTACCTCACAGGGCTGTTGTTGCGGGAATTAAATTGGGAGTGGGAGAAGAACCACGGAGGCCCCATTGAGCCTCTTGGAGAAAAAGGTTGAACATAAATGCAATAAATAAAATAATGATATATTCAAAAGTTTTCCAGAATACCTCTCACCTCCTCCTTGATCAAGCAAAACCTTGGCAAGTATGTATGACTCAAAGTTAGTGCTGTGTGATTCTTTCGGTGTGGTAGTGGGGGCTTTCATGGGCCTTGAACTTCCACTGAAGCATAGCTGGCCCTTTCGTGTTTTGTCCTGTTTTAGCAACAGCTTTAAAGCCATTTAAAAAACCACACATTTCTTCCCCATTCTAGCCAATCAGGGAACACCGAACCAGCGGGAGGACATCATGAATTGTTTTTCTCTCTTTTTTCTTTTTTTTAAACTGTGGAACTCTCTGCCACAAGAGGCAGGGATGGCCACTAACTTGGATGGCTTTATTATTATTTTTTCCAAGTAAATTTTTATTATTTTCTTTACATATTCTTTTTCCAACAAACCATATTATTACCATACATTCCCTTTGACTCTGCCGAGTCCCGACTCCCTTCCCTCTCCCCAACCGGTATATTTAACTCCTTTTTTATCGCGCACCTCATTCTCACATTAATACTATTATACATTGAAGGTATTATGCCAATCCTGCTAGCGTCTTAACATTTTTACAGTTCTCCTTTAAATATTCAGTCAATTTACTCCAGTTATTCTTGTATCTTTGATCTTCCTGGTCCCGGATCCTCCCTGACAATTAGGCAAGTTCTGCATATTCTTTCAGCTTCACCTGCCACTCCTGGATGGCTGGTATGTCTCTTTGTTTTTTTCTTGGATCTACAGCCTCATTTCCACCCCAGGGCTGATCGGCCAGCTGCACAACCCATTGAAAGCAATGCAGTGTGGATAGGCAGCATCTACACAACCCGGAACCAGCTTCCCTATGAGATTGCCTATATGCCCACTTGACTGCTTCAGACGGTGGAACTGGCACTTTCACAGGTAGCACATAGCTACACTTCCCTGCAGCTGCTAAAAACATTTTTTGCTGAGAAAAACCCACCAACTTTTCATTTTAAAAGCTGATAAGAGTTTTGCCATAGGCATCTGGTTGGCTGTTGTGAGAACAATGCTGAGCTGGGTGGGCCATGGGCCTGATCTCTTTCTTCTTTATTGCTGCTTGTTTAGACTTCATCAGAGTATGTTCATGTGGGATATAACATCACTGAAGCTGTCAAATTCAACATTTCCTGTTTGCCCAAAGTGCATACCCAGGGGAATGTTGCTCTAGCCAGGAGGACTTCCTGTTACACCTGGTCTGGAGTTTCTTCCCCCTGCATGTGACCAGGTAGATGGGCATGATCCTAGCAGACCTTATAAAAGGGCCATTCTCGCAGTCATCTTCCTCTTGCAGTAGTGTTGCAAGAGGGGACAGTGCGCTCCATGTGCCATGTCTGGAGGGGTGACAAGAAAGCAACCCGCTGGGTGCTCGCCCCGCCACCCCTGGCTATGGCGATGTGAGCAGCTATTGCGTGCCGCAGCTGTATGTGGAGGATCCCACCACTGTCCGTACAGCGCTCAGGTGGCGCCAGCAGCAAACCGCTACATACAACGCATGCGCAGTGTCGCACACACGCTCTGTATGCAGCAACTCCACACATGTGCCCTACGTAAGGACGCGTGCATGCGTCTTACGTAGTGGCGCAACGCGTGCACAGCTGGCGGTTTGCCCCACCCCAGATGTCAGTTAATAATAATAATAATAATAATAATAATAATAATAATAATGTTTATTTTTATTTATACGCTGCCCTCCCCAGCCAAGGCCGGGCTCAGGGCGGCTAACAAGCAATAATAAAAACAAGTTGAATGAATACAACTTAAAAACAAGATTAAAATACAACATTAAAATATTGAAACAGTAAAATATTAAAATGTTAAAATGCAGCCTCATCACAGGAAGAGAAAGGAAAAAGAAAGAGGGGGAGGGGAGGGAATCAAATTGACTCCAAGCCAAAGGGCCAGGCGGAACAACTCTGTCTTACAGGCCCCGCGGAAAGAAATCAGATCCTGCAGGGCCCTGGTCTCATGAGGCAGAGCGTTCCACCAGCCCGGAGCCAGTGTTGAAAAGTCCCTGGCTCTGGTTGAGGCTAATCTGACTTCCTTAGGGCCCGGGACCTCTAGGGTGTTGCTATTTATGCACCTTAAGATCCTCCATGGGGCATACTTGGAGAGGCGGTCCCATAGGTAGGAGGGTCCTAGTCCGTGATGGGCTTTAAAGGTCAAAACCAGCACCTTAAATCTGACCCTGTACTCCACCGGGAGCCAGTGCAGCTTGAAAAGCACTGGGTGAATATGCTCCCACGGCAGAGACCCCGTGAGGAGCCTCGCTGCAGCATTCTGCACCCGCTGGAGTTTCTGG